>NC_052405.1:13764334-14403677 GCF_009389715.1 Phoenix dactylifera
CGCACAAGGTACGAACACATCAATAAAATTGAAAAAAAATATCGAAGAGCCTAGCTCTCATTCTGCGTCTATAAAGTGCCGCCTAAAGGCCATCCAGTTTGTTTCTTTAAAAACATATTTGGTAGGGGGCCCGATTTTTTATTAGAATTTTTTTAGGTTTTTACTGGAGAGAGAGAGAGAGAGAGAGAGAGAATCCGGAATCTTCTCGTCACCAACCCTAGTCCCGTACGTCCTCCCGAGGCCAAATCCCTTCCTCCCGAACGCGCTTTCTCTCTCTTCTTTGCGTCGACCTGCGCTGGCCTTGACCTCGCCCTTTTCTTTTTCGCCGTCTCACCAAACTTTCGCGGAGGCCGCGCGGGTCATCAGGCCCCTTCCAGCCTCTACCAACTCCTGGAGATCATATCAATTTGGCCCAGAAATCCTTCAAGTCGTCAAGAGAAGAAGGTGCAAGCCAATCCCGCCATGGCTTCCACCAACTCAGGTATAGCTTTGTGTTAATCACGATATTTTGATGATGTTTGGTGGAAATTTTTGCTGGATTATTGATGTTGTGGTTTGTTTTCCTTCGACTTTTGATTATATCTGTTTGTTGCATGATTTTTGATGCATCCTAGATCAAATTCTAAGGTATTGGTTTTCTCTGATTTTCTTCTGAATTTGAGGATTTTTGTTAGGGAAAGCTTTAATTTCTAACTATGGGCCCTTGTTTCTGCAACTGATCTGGAAAGAAGGATAAGAGACGGTGGATTGTGAAAAGAAAAAGGAGGTGTAGAAATTTTGTGGTCTTGAAGGTTTGTGTGGTTGCTTAGCTGCTGAGTTTATATTGGTATTCCAAAGATGGGTAAGGATTTATACCGTAGAGCAAGCAATTTGGTCGAGTAGAGGAGGCGGAGAAAGGGAGAAGTTGGGGAGGCAGTTACAATTGCATGAGTTTTTTAGGATTCTGGTATTTTTGTAAATGTATTATGTCGAAGAGTATAGACTTCAATGCATATATTGTATTCTAATCCCTTCTTTTTGTGCCTTATTCGGTGATGAGGTTTAGGAATCTTGTATTGCGAGAGCACTTCCTCCCACCAATATTCTTTAAAATAATGAAAAAAAGCTTATCTCCTTCATCAGCATTTTAAGGTCTTAATGATCCATGCATGGCTATCCGCTGTAGCAAACAAATTCAGAAAAGGCTTACATGGTAAGAGTAAGAGTTTGGCCTTTTCAAGCAGCTGATAATGGAACCGGATGCTCTCAAGCCATGCTGCCAGAATCAGAATTAAATAGTAAATCATAGAGTGTTCTATATTAGGTTAAATCACAGGCCATATTATTTTTTTTCCTGATATCTTGCGAAATATTTAGAGAAATAAAAGAAATATTGAGTTGAAAAGTAGATGAATTAAGAATAAGAGGCTATGCAATTCCAGTTTCCACCATAATAAACATATATATTGTGTCTAATGAAACAAACATAATGCCTAGTTATTCAAGATAACTGGTTATTCAAGATAACTGTGTATTATCGTTTTAGGTAGGATAATTTAAAGAATATTTTGACAAATGGATATAAATTAAAAATTTTGCCTGTTGATTGAAGTTCCATAGACTTCAAATCTTCTGTTTCTTCACTTTTCATTTTTCTTCATAAAAAAAAACAAAGAAGATAAAATCTCCCTACTACTATTATAATGTAATATTTTTTCTTATATTTTTGTTTCTCTACTTTGCATGCTACACATTTGTTGGACTACAAGAGGCATGCAAATAAGGCTTCAGTTTTTGCATATTGTTTAACTTCCAAGACTAATATAACATTAGGAGATTTACTACTGATGGTAGTTGCAAAAAATGAGGTTGATGAAAAATGCATGTTCATCTTGATGGTCAAATTGAACATTCCCAGGTGCAACTCCACCTCCAAAACCTTGGGAACAAGCAGGGAACTCATCTGGTCCTGCACCTTTCAAGCCACCATCGTCTGGAAGCACAAGTGAAGTAGTTGAAGCATCCGGGACAGCAAATGCAGGAGAAATTGTTCCTAATGCTCAGAGGAATACTTCAACAACAAATACTCTTGGGAGGCCTCTGCCACCAAGGCCATGGGAGCAAAGTTATGGGAACAGTTAGGGGCATGTTAACTTGAAGTCAGTTTTCTTATTAACAAATTTATGTTATATATAATTCAGGTTGTGATTTTAGCTTCCTGAACACAGGCTATTACAACTCAGGCTATGGTTCCAGCTTATTCAGTCCATATAGTACACTTGGTGGTCCATCATATAATAATGGTCTTTATGGAAATAGCATGTACAGAGGTCTTGGAGGTTTTGGAGGCAACATGTATAACAGTGGATTTGGTGGCCAATTGGGTCCTTATGGGATGGGCATTGGCGGTCCGTATGGCAATGAGGATCCTAATAACCCATATGGCCCATCATCGCCTCCAGGCTTCTGGATATCCTTCATTCGGGTGGTAAGAAAATCTCTTTGTTATGAGTTTTCTTTGTATGTATGTATGTATTTATATATGTATATATGTAAGTATGTATGTATGTATGTGTGTGTGCGTGTGTGTACACACACACACACTTATATATGTATGTGTGTGTGTACAGAATATGTACATGTAAATGCTCCATCAATATTCAACCAACTTACAGTAAGCTTGTAAGTTCTTGATTCATAGATGAAGCTCAAGTTGAAATTCTGTAAATCTGACATCTTTTGCAAAGACAGTAATACACACACACACACACACACTTATATATGTATGTGTGTGTGTACAGAATATGTATATGTAAATGCTCCATCAATATTCAACCAACTTACAGTAAGCTTGTAAGTTCTTGATTCATAGATGAAGCTTAAGTTGAAATTCTGTAAATCTGACATCTTTTGCAAAGACAGTAAGTGTCTTTATTATGGTCGTTTCATAAAGATGCTATATATTCCCTTGAGGACATCCTTCCTTTTTTTTTTTTGGGGCACCAACTTTCCTGGTTCATTATTTGAGTTGTTTTGTGACACTGGTGACAGATGAATGGAGTTGTGAACTTTTTTGGTCGGATATCAATCCTTATCGATCAGAATACTCAGGCCTTCCATCTGTTTATGTCAGCACTTCTTCAAGTACTGTCTAAACTCAATTTAAATCTTGCTCTTGCATCTCCTTCCGTAGCCATGTTTAGTGTTCCTGGATTAATTTTTCTTTTTCTTTTTCTTTTTCTGTTTCAGATCATTGACCGGACTGGCTTGTTATATGGTGAGCTTGCAAGGTTTGTGTTCCGGTTGCTAGGGGATCAGAAAAAAGCCTAGAAACACCAAACAGCTGGGATCTTCTGAGCTTTCTGGTAACTCTGAAGTGGAGGATCAAAAAGTACATTGAGGGCCCTAGAGATGCTAGGGTTCGTGGGATAATGTCTGGGGAAATGGTGTCAGAGGATCCAGCTGAGAGAAACGTAGACAATGCCAAGAATGAAACAGGCATGGGGTATGTAATTGAGCATGGAATTCAAGAAGTGATTTTTAATACAGCAATGAGTAAAGGTTGTGATGTATGTTGAGAGGTATTGTTCTTGTTTCTAGTCTTGGGCATGTTCAGATTATAATGGATGTTCAAGTAAGCGATTTTCTACATATTTCTGTATGGGAGTAAGTTTTTCAACTTGCTTGAACAAAGATCTATAATTCTTCTGTTCTTAATCAAGGTCTTATTTCTCCCAGTGTGAATTGTTTCCTTTCAAGACAGTGCTGCCACCATTGTGCATGTTGTGATCAAGTGAAGAAGTCTGATAGCTGTGAGAACAGTTGCATTTTACATGTGCTATCAGTCAGCTGTCAGATGTGCTTCTGTGATTTTAAACAGCCAATATCTGTTCATTCTCAATTGATACATTCAGCATTGCACATGCCTCAATTGCTTTTTGCTGGCACTTATTATGACCTCAGAATCGAAGCTGAAAAGAATGGAGTGCCGACCCATTTTAGAAAATAGCTAAAGCCATTGCAAATCAAATAATCATTTAGGTGCTCCCAGAGGCTTTCTTCCTATTGATCCCTGGCTACATGTATACTGAACAAAGTTGAAACTGAGAGATTGGTTTTTCTGTTGGACTGTTGGTCTTGCTTTCCCTTGTCATGTGATTCATGAGCTGAATTTTTTGTCCTGTGGTGCAGGAGGCAAGTTTTTCTTTGTGAGTGATTGAAGTGGCGTTCTCTGGTTCAGGGCTGGAGCTAATTTGATGCAGTAGCCTAAGCACTTCCATTTTGTGCAACCTCAGATGTTGATTTGTCTCTACAGCTCTGCAAGAGTTTGGAAATGACTTGCTTAAACTCATTCCTCCATAAAGTTGTCATTTCTCAGGGTAACTAAAAGCTGATGCAAAACTGTTGCATTACTGGTCAGGTGCCAGCAAGGCCCCACCCTTCTGTCCAATTTGTGGGAACACTTGAAATAATTCAAGTATGATCATACTTTGAAACCTCAGAATGTTGATTTACATCGGCTTGATATCAACTCTCTAAGCTTGATACGAAAAATGTCTGACCAAAGGCAAATTTAAGCAAAGAAAAATCCTGCCATTGAACCTATGATGTGAGCCCTCCAAAATTAATGTGAAAATTCCCTAAACAAGGCAGATGTAAGCAAAGAAGAAGCCTTCTATAGAGCCTATTTGATAAAGTCTGTGATATGTCATCCCTCTAAAATTAGTGTGAAATTCCTAGATAAGGAAAAATGTAAGCAAAGAAGAAGCCCTTCTATAAACCTATATGGTCAGTTGGTGCTTTGGGGAATTTACCTCATCGGTCACAGTTTAAGCTCGTACAAGTGGGCAACTTTTGGAACTCTCCTAATATGTAAACAATGTGGAATGGTTAACAAAAATAAGTTTGATATAGGGACCTCGATTTCTTTGAAAAGCACAGATAAACCAAAGGATCGAATGAAATGCAGCTCCAATTCTATAGATTGGAAAGATAATGTTGCAATAATTTGTAACTCAGCATTCCGGATAACACTATATTTTCTAAATCCCACTTATGACACCTGCAACAAATTAATGATGATATTAATCTCAGGGCGACTCCATCTTAAAAGAAATCCATAGGCCATCGGACATGGGGTTTAAATCGGAATCAAATATAGATTGGATACTAGTATATTCATATTTATATTTATTTTATTTGAAAAATATATACATAGATATGGATGTTAATCGGATGTAAAAATTCATGTCCATATTTGTTTTAAACAGATATGGATGCAAAATTAGATACTAGAAGTACGAATATGTATGGATATAAGTCGGATAATTAAACTTTCATGACCACGTCAAAGATATTACTAAAGCGGATGATAAATCCAAATTAATAGCATGTTAATATAATCATTTTATTTTTTTAAAAAAAATTATGGAGTGCTCATATAAAATTACATAGGGTTGAAAATAAAATTAAATATTCGGATATGGATAGGGTAGTTGTCCGTCCATATCCATATCAATTTTTTTCTGACAGATATGAATATGAGTATGGATATTAGTCGGATGCTTAAATTTTTATCCATATTTAAATAGATTCGGATACGAAAATGGATCCGAACGGATAATAACTTCCAACCATACTTAGACAGGCAAGTGCCATAACCGAACATGTGATGACTCCAAGTTCTAAAAAGCATCCTCTGATCATGAACCTGATACTTTAGCATCTATATTTGCCTACTTATGTTGTGAAGAGGCTTGGTGCATTAATATGAGTCGCATAAAAACCAAAATTATCCTTCTTTTTATGTGAACCACTCTATCCTTATTGAACACTCCATTGCATAGAAATGTAAGAATTACTTGCAAATTAAGTTAAACAAAATAGCAAATATATTTGTGGATTCTAGTGATGATATGAGAATTCTGTTGGAAAGATTTAGATGTGATACCACCTCGGGATGTAATCCAAACACCATGCAACTAAGTTTATCCCTAGCAGTCCAAGCAAAGGAATAAACTAGAATTGAGCATAAAAAGAGCAGTCTTCTCATTTTCGGAAATCTCCTATGCCAAAATACTTTTTACTGTCTGCAAAAGAGAGGTTTATCATTAGTCAATAAGTTGGATCTTCCAGCAAATCGGAATGGCACTTCGTCAAGGCTTGAGCTGTTGCCACGGTGTCAGTCATACAGGACCATTCTATCCTATCTAAAGTTGGAATATTCAAGCTTCTTAATAAGGGTGCAAAGTTTTGAGCTTGAAGGATAATATGCTGTCTCCAATTACTTACAAATGGTTTAGAAAAAGGATTTTGACAAGAGAGCGCAGCATAGCTGTGCAAGATGAATTCTTGCTTCCATTCATTAAACAGATTGAGCATGTAAGACCGGTTCACAAAAATGGACCATTTATAGTTAAAAAAAGAAAATGTCATTGAGAACATATTGGCATGCCTGCAATCTCACAGTGAAGCATTTATGTTACCAACAGGAAATCAATCTTTCCAATATTTCTTTGGATTTGATACAACACTAATTACACCAAGCATGTTGCCAATTTTCATTTCTATCTTCACTATGTCATGCAAAAACCGGGTAACATGGTTGGCAGAACAAGCCTGGGAGATTTACAACTATGAGCTGACATATTGTTTTTTGGAGGAGGTTAGCACAAAACGTCAAGTCGAACCGAACCTCAGGAGGGTCTCCAATACAATCAAATACTGCATCTGCTGTCACAAAGTCCTCCTCGGCAGTGTAACTGCAAAAGAAACACAGCGACGCATCTGACTTGACAAACAAAGATTATATAATGCATGCATTCTATTTTAGATTCACATATCTATTAAGTTATAAAATGGAGGATTAGGCATTTATTTTTATCAAATACGTAAGCTATTGTACCGGTGTTTGAGTGTGTATTTAACATTATTTTCACTATTTAGAACGTCTAACCTGCCTTTAGTATCTATCTGATTATATTCGATTCTTTGCATTTCTAGATTAAAAATTCTTTTATATTGATATATGCAAATTGAATGCTTTGGTCAAACAGCTTAATTATCTGCAACAGTTTGAATCCCAGGAAAGATTGTCCAGTTGACTGCTAAATTTGCCAAATCTGTTGAAGATAAGACGGTTATTCTGCATCAAGTAGGCTTCAGCTTCATAATTTTATATCACCTGACCTAAGATTAGATTTTATACTTCAGCTGTTTATGAATGACCTCGTAAAGTTTCTACTGCCTGGTAAGAAATATTATCAAAAATTAACCACAACTTTTATGAGTGCATCATATAGTTCAAAACTTCAAAAATTCAAATAGTCACCCGGGGAGTCCAAGGGACAAAAAAGGAAAAAAAGAGCAAAAAAACTGTGGATGTTTCAGAAACACTTCTAAAGCCACCATCACTCAGATATCACTCATGTAACAATGTAACTGTAACAACGTAGCACTGCATCATACCATTCTAGGTTGTAATGCAGACATCGATAAGAATATTCAACTTGTTGCATGAATGAACATTATAGATTGAATAAAATGTTTCAAGCATGGGTACAGAACTATAATTGCCCTGTGGCGTAATATTTGGTACTACATGATAAGCCCCATGCACTGATAGCTCTGCTGAGAAAATAAATTTCCATCCAAGTATATTAAAGAATATATTATTAATGGGCTCGAATTCCCTTTAAAACTTTGAAATCAGCTATCTTAGACCATATAGCATGCTTTAGTTATTATCATTTATAAGTGATTAGCTCCAGGTTGAAAAACATACCTTCAAGAAACCAATTTCAACATTTAATGCTCAAAAATGACATATGGGCCCATCGTCTATTTATAATGAAAATGTAGGAGAGAAACTATGCTTACCCGCTTTTTGTTACTATGCACTTCATGCCAGCAGCTTTTGCTGCGGCAAAGACCTATGGCACTGTCCTCTACCACAACACAACTGGAAAGCATGGGAAAACAAAGATTAAAACAACAAACCCATTTCACATTTGTTCCTTTGAAACATTATAAAAGATATAATGAAATAAGTCTCTGGATAATGTAAGATTAGCAATAGACTTGACTAGAACTAAAATGGAAATTTTGAAGTTCCATTGAATACAAAGGCCAAAAAAGAAAAGTTGAAAGTATGACAATCTGTATCATTACATTTTGCAATTACCTTCTGAAAATTCATGGAAGGGGAAAGAATATTAACGTAGTATATATATACCAGATGTGCATATACACGTACATGTATAATATGTATGTAGATCTATATATATGTATACATGACGGAGGATCAGAAAATGAAAGTGGGCACCTTGTAATATTATAGATGAAAATAGGTGCTGCCCGTTCAGAAAGCCTCCTGATGACAGACCACTTACAAGCTCCTAGACAAAGCTTCATTCCTCCAACCATAGCCCACACCCTTTCCACTCTCTAATAATGTAAATGTAGAGGCATTTGGAAAGGCCACTTCTTCACAAGGTAATTCCTCCCACCATGGTCAATTTCAAAGAGGTCTTTGAAAAGGTCTTGGAACTACATTCCCCTAGCGAAAGTTATGGTTTCTCTATTTGTGCTTTTAGGGTTTTTTAGCTAGTAGTTATTGGACAAACAAAAATAGTCACAGCTTCATCTTAGAATTGTGTTCGTCAACCTTAGTCAATGTCACTTCTGTGATAAAACATTACTGCAGGCACTTCCAAACGTGATGAGTGTTTGGCTCAGTATTTTCTAGTATCGGATAATCTTTCTCTCAGCTTCTTCACCACTCAGGTTGCTTTGCTAAAGTATTTCTGGACCTGTATGATCCATTTCATTACCCATCTGCACCAGATATTTGGCCACTGGATTCTGCTTCTATGAATCAGTCCACCAACGATTGTCCATTCCATTTTAGTTAATTGAAAGGAATCATCTAACCTCCGATGGCGACAAGGGACCCAGAAAACAAGATGGTAGTTGAGAAAGTTGCCACCTGGAAACTTCAGGGTTAAGGAGGTTTAGTTAAATATGGTGGCAAAAAAGGAGGATTTTACAGTGCATGTTTCCAATAAAAAAACAACCAGCTAACAGAAATGGAGGACTGGAATAACAAATTAAAACAACAAATTATGGGAATAAGTTGGATCTTTTAGCAAATGACATTTAAAAATCAGAAAAAAGGAACATAATTGTAGAATGAAGCATAAGCATCATAAAAGAACCATGATTAAAGATTTTGTACAGGTTCAGGAAACAAAAAAGAACCAATTTAAACTAACCAAGTTCTCATAGTCAAGCAACTGTGTATTATTGAGAGAAGCAAAAAGATTCTACACATGGGCTTCAGCATGCTTAGAGAAAGCATGCCAGAACCAATTTATGTAACTCTATGGATGTAAAACAAAAAAAACAGGATAGATGAATTAATTAAATCTTTACACCACAATAATGGCAAGCACAGGAAGCAATAAGTAGTTGAGTATTCACAAAGAGATAGAATAATACTTTTCGATATAGCATAATTGCAATCATATTAAAACGGAATATATATATACACACACTTTACAGTTGAATAGTAATTTCTAAAAGATTATCTAAAACTTTCATGTCTTTTATGAACTTGTGAAGCTTATATAAAGTGCTCAAGTCTCCATGTAATGTTAAGCAATACCAAGATGGCTCAACACCAAGAGTATCAGCTGCTAGTAGATAGATGGCCTGCACAAAGAGAGAGAATAATCAGCATCATAAACTTTTATTCAGAAAGATACAAAGTTATGCTAATAGAAATTTGGGTGAATAACTGACAATAAAAAAATTATTAACAAGCACCCAACAATACATGGGAAAATACATCTGAGAAGCAAGCTAGTTTTCCCCTCTTCCCTGTTACTTCAGTACTTGAAGCATGATTTTATTCAAATTCTGTAAACCAAATACCCAGAGATCCTTCCTAAATTGCACATGAGAAAGGAGATTGCATAAGATGGAATCAAATTGTATTTTTTTGTTTTTGGCATCTCTATGATACATCAACTATTCCATGTGCGGTTGATCAATATGGCATTTGTTATGTTAGACTATTAATGTGTAGAATCTTGGATGAATAACAGCTGTTCTGCGTAGAACTGAGAATAAAGTAAAATTATTGACCTTCATTTGCATTCATTTGCACCCTAATTTATAAGCCAAAACACCTAAGAAGGAAAACCCATTTAAAGTATTATGCAGGTTTCAATACAAGTGAATTGAAAGTGATAAATAAGTATAGAATCTATTTAGGTTGTCATATGATCCTTAAGTCCAGGAAACTATCTGCTGTAAGTCATTAAATATAACTGCTATCATGGAGAAAAAGTCATATTATGCTGGATATCAGAATTAAAAAAAGAGCTAACTGAAAGAAAAGACTTTAATAATAGCTTAAATAAACATTCAATGAGAATCCAAATCCAAGTCCCTTGAATTCCCATTTTCATATTGTGATTTTTGATTAGAAAAGATTAATTGATAGAATCCAAAAAATAAAGTTTAGTGAACCTTGAAACCAGAGGAAAGAGAGGATAAAGATTTGGATATTGGAATAAACAAAACAACACAAACCCAAATAGAGAAAAATAGTTACCGGATCAGGCTTTTTACGAGGAACCACGTCTCCTGCAAATATTGTTATCTTCTCTGTTCGTTCAGGGCCTAACAGGAAGGAAACTATAGCTGCAACCTGCATCCAACATATGTATTCAATGGTCAAAATGTTTTAAAATTTCCAGTAATTAAAATTTTTAAAATTAAAAAGGAAATTGTAAATAACTTTTTGTCCTGAGAATTTTTCCAAAAATATAATGGATTCAGGTAGGAAAATGGACTGCCAACATCTCACTATGCAGGCAAACAGGATTTAGTATAGACAAGTAAACTTTATACATGAATTTACAATAACAGATTCTAAAGAGAAAAGCTACTAATACAAAAGTGGCTATCAGAAAACATCAACAGCGTCCCCTGAACTTAATGATTCCATGCAACATCCTTGGTGAAAGGTTCAAGCCTGATGATTTATTCTAGTTCAATTTTTAAAAATTAGAGAACCTTCTGAATCAATTCTTTTCCATTCTCTCCTGTGAACTTTTATAACATGATATGAAGCAATTAGGAAGCTTAGACACAAGAAACAGAAGCCAAATTGTTACTCAAAGACCAAAAGCCTATTAAAAAACAATGAATAAAAAAGAGATGCTTCAGCTATTACAAAAGACGAAAAGGAGGACGAGCAAAGTACCAGTTTAATATGTGGACCACTGATTTTCCCTCAAGCTGAAGCGGCAAGCAAGGTAAAAATAGCACCATTATTGCTTACTTAAGTATTTCTACCTAATTTGGCAAGTGAGTCAGCTGAGTAATTTATTTTGCAAAACTAGAACTAGAAGGGATTGATTTAACAAGGGTTATCACGAGATCCTATCCAGATTCATACACCTATAGATATGGCGCAGATCCATATATAGATTCAAAAACCATATAAAATATTGAAGGTATCGAACTGATTTTTGTGAGACCACCCTGGACTCAAACACAGTCTGGACCTGATAGTTCATACAGTGTTTAATGTACAATTTTACTCTTATTCCTTCATGTTTCTTCTTGTAAAATTTATCTATGATACTTTTTAGCTGTCACCAGCGAATTGTTTTGAGAATATATAAAAAAATAAGCTTACCAAATAACAATACACACTTGAACAGTTGAACCAATACCTAACCCAATCAGTACCCCAGTGTCAACTTAATTATCTTTCTCTCTCAGTGTCCAATGTCAACTTAGCATGCTTTCTTAGGCATAAACTAGATCTCTCCAGATCATTTCCACAAAACTTCATGAGAATGTTTTGCCTTAACTTAATATGCCTTTCTTCCATTGTGTTATACATCTCCTTATGAGTTTACGCTATGATGCTGGACTGGGTTATCGAACATGTTCTTATATCATGTCCAATGGGCTAAGTGAGATACAAACTGAAAGTTTTTTGCTTAAGATAAATTCATGTTTAGGAAGCCAGCATATCATCTACTAATAGACAGGTCAATCAGAAATTGGAAACTTGTAGGATGCTTTAAACATGGCTTTGAGATTTGTGCATGACAAGATGATGGCGGAAAGCTGTTACTAGGCTCAGGCAATGGCGATGCATCTGCTGTGCAAAAATCTCAGAGCCATTGTGGAGTGATTGATTGAAACCCTATTTGATTTTGATGAGCTCAAGCATTTGAGTATATCTTATATTTTACTAATGAATTCAATTGAGTGTTTCAGTGAAAATCTTGTCTAAATGTCTCTAGACTTGGCTCAAGATATTTTGGATAAGGTATGAAGTCAGATTGAACCAAAGTCTGAGGACTCGAGTCGACTCCAGGATATTACGAGTCGACTCCAAGCGTATCAGAATCACTGGCACGGGGCTCGAGTCGACTCCAGACCAGTACGAGTCGACTCCGACTGAGAACAGACAGACGAACAGAAAGCATCAACTCAAAACCTGTCAGCGAGTCGACTCCTGAAGTGCGCGAGTCGACTCCGATGCTTACCGAGTCGACTCCGGAGTAATATGAGTCGACTCCAAGAAGCTACAGTCAGAAAAGTCAGAGAGCGTTATTTCGACCCTGAGATTCGAGTCGACTCCGGGGGAACGCGAGTCGACTCCGATGGTTGGCAGGTCGACTCCAAAGAAAGTGAGAGTCGACTCTCAGTGGAACACTAGGCAAAAGTCAGAGAACCGTTTTTCGGACTCTGAGATTCGAGTCGACTCCCGCAATACACGAGTCGACTCCGAGACAGCGCGACACCAAAAAGGCAGAAGGCCATATTTCGGAAACTGAGAGGCGAGTCGACTCCCAGACAGCTCGAGTCGACTCCAAGGCAGCGCTCCACCAAAAAGACAAGAAGGCCAAGTTTCGGAAACTGAGAGCCGAGTCGACTCCAGAGAAGTTCGAGTCGACTCCAAGACTGGACGAGCCAAAAGACAGAAGATCGGAGTTCGGGCTCTGAGCGCCGAGTCGACTCCCAGGATTATCGAGTCGACTCCAGTGGGCCAAGTTGAAAATTGGCTCCGTGGATTTCATGAGATGAGCCGACTCCGAAAATGCCAAGTCAGCTCCAGAAGTTGGCGAGGTCGACTCCGGGTCAAGACGAGTCGACTCCCAGTCGAAGAGGCCACTTTAATTCAAATCCGGAACAGTTGCCGAGTCGACTCCAGAAAAGCATGAGTCGACTCCCGCTACAGCCGAGTCGACGTCCGACCCCCCAACGGACATATTGTCAGGTTGTGCAGAGTGTGCAGAACGGGCAGAAAAAGGTCTCTAACGGCTAGTTTCCGTGGGGGATGGTTTTAAATAGCCACAGAGGACTGTAGCAAGGAAGAGAACGACCATTCCATTCAAAGAGATCAAGCTTTCATTCTTTGCAAGTTGGTTTTCAACGAAAAGAGGGAAGAGCGGCATTAACTTCATCCAACTTCCTCTTTCCAGCATTTTAAAGAAGCCTCCTCCTGCATTCAAGTCGACCAGACATTCAAGAGGAGGACCCGAAGCTCAAGAAGCCCTACTCAACTCCAACTCAAACGTGTTTGAGGGCTTCTAACCTCTCTTCAGTTTATATTGTTATTTATCTGCTTTTGAGAAGCTTGTTTTCCGTTTGTCCCTTTTATTTACATCTTGTCTTTGCTTGGTTCAATCGGGGATTGAATCAAGGGTGTAGAGGTTGGTTGGTGAGCCGAGTGTAAAACCAACGTGTGTAAGGGTTCGATTGTGATCCCGGAAAAAACAATCGGGGTGGTTCTAGTCGGTGAGCCAGGGAAAACCGACCGAGTTCGTTGTGAGCTCGTAAAACAACAAGTTTGGTTGTGAGCTTGTAAAACAACCGGCTGTAATCCAAAGGTTATAGTGAATTCCCAAGTGAGACTTGGGGAGTGGACGTAGGAGCAAGGGTTAGCTCCGAACCACTATAAAACATTGTGTTTGTGATTGATTGTCTCTCTCTATTTCTCTCATTTCATTCACAGCACATATAAACGAATCAATCATCACGCTAAAGCATTAATTAGTCATCCACAAACGTTTTAAATAGCTAAGTTATTTTAAAACCCAATTCACCCCCCCCCCCTCTTGGGTTGTCTATCTGGGCAACAGCCATTAATGGAAAACTCCTGTTCAAATGGAAACTTGTTCTCATTGCCATAGCAAACTTAAAACCGCACCCGTCCCACAGTTCTAGGATTTCTTTTTATAAAAAAAATGATTGAAATGCCAGCATCTAGGATTGAATCCAGAAAATCTCCCTAGTGCACACAAAAGTACTGTACCCAAGCTCCATTTATCACATCATTCAGTGAATAGGAGTTGTGAATAAGGTGACTGTTTGGGCATCCAAAGCTCTGTTGGGGGAAAATATATTACATCAATCTAACTTGTGCATGTTTTCTCTGCAGACCATATTTCTTTTGCAGGGTTCCTTGAATTGACATCAGGCTCTAAAGACATGTACAACATGAATAGAATCAAGAATCTTAGTATAGGAAGAATGCAGACCACAGGTGGGCCACAAGTGACCAATTTATTGAGTCATTGCCTTCTTCAAATCCCCTCACTTGGAAATCCCTTATCTTGTTTAGCTGTTCTTTCTCCTTAGTTTATATCATTAGTTATTGGGTCATGATCTAAGGGATGTTTAGCCCACAATCTAGCTGTAATACCTCCTTCGCCACTCTTGCCTTAAAAGTAAAAGGAGAACAAGTGTGGAATTGGTCAATGGTCGACACTACTTCAGGATTCAAGTCTTATCACCATGGTTGCTTCAAGCTTCAAGTAAAGACAGAAGAGAAAGCGACAAGGGAAGAAGAAAAGAGAAGGACAAGAGAAAAGAAACAGGTTATCCTAAGGCTAAGATATTTACAATTCCTCTAAACATCTGTTACACTGACAATGACAAGCCTAAGAGATGACTTTCTCTCAGCATCTGCATTGCTATGGTCACAAAGATGAGAACCTCAAGATAGAACAGAGGGTTAGTGATGGGGTGAATTTTAGGGTTTAGGTGTTTTGCAAGCATCAAGAGAATATAATACACATTTTAGTAAGACGCCTCTCTCAGTTGCTTGCAAGTGATGGGCTGGGTGGGTTAACCCATCCTGGTCTTAAAATGTTAGCTAGTACTAAAACAGGTTATACTTCATGTATCTTCATTATTTTCATTAGCATGAGACTGATGAATTTAATTATGTTTAAAAGGGATTGTCATATCATAAATATTTAAATCTGATTTTATGAAATGAAATTTAGGTTTTCGGAAAAGTTCATCCAACCCTACCTCAAAGTCAATTCAGGCCTCAAAATTTAGGCCTAGTTAGGGCTGATGCCTATCTTTAGAAGCTCATATATTTAGTGTCAGTCCAAGGCTAATACAATAAAACTAATAAGATGGTGATAAATACCTCAATTTTGAATCTGTCGACATGGTTATGGCGTGGTACAACATAGTAAATACTAGGTCTATAATTTTATTAGTTCCAAAAGAAAGAACAGTCTAAAGATGGAAGATCCCAAAAACTAAAAAGAAGATGTTACATATGGTGCATGTATATCTCCAAACCATCAAACTCCAGAGAATAAGTTGAACAAAAACAATATAGAATGCAGAGCCAACATGTGCATGCCATTATAATTGTGGGCGTCTTTGTAGTTGTCAGTCTAAACCCACAAACAGCTGTAGGCTACTTGCTAACTTTGTATAGAAAAGTAAAGCTTTGTAACTAGAAATAAATGAATGCTTTAATGTTGTTTGTACTCATGAATGCATGTGCTTCGTATGGAAGAAACATACATAATGTAGCATTCTAGCATCATTTTACAACAACAAATTGCAGTTCCATGCCAAATCTATCCTGTAATGCAATACCCTTTGGTCCTCTGCAATTCTAGCTCATTACCTGCTTACACGATATTTAATGCAGCAATATGTAACTTATTGGTGGCTTGCATCTTTCCAGCATCAAGTATGTTGACCTACTACACTATATTTCACTTATAAGTGTGTATGGATTCAATTATACACATTGAAGTCAAATATCATTTGGAGGACCTATTACAATTAAGAGAAGCAAGCATAGTGATGAACTATAAATTAAGATATAACTTACCAGGCTACAAACTATGAGTTTTTAAAAGTAAACAGAGTTCCTAGTTAGTAGACTACAACTATTCTACAAATTTATTTTCCTGAGCAAAATAATATGGCACATGTAATTGTGGAACCTGATAATTCATACCGCCTTCTCATTAGAAGTGCTGCACACGGCAACTTTCACCCCTTTTGCCAGAGCCTCATCAATCAGCCTAAACAATTAAATAAGTTTAAATTATTAAACTATCTAGTGGTTAAATGAATAACATACTGTAGGAAACCCACAGACCTTAGCATGCATTATCACAAGAAATCGAATATCCTTTTTTCACTTTTTTCTCGTTCTTCCCGAGAATAATGGTGGGAGCACGATGTGTTAGAATTATCTGGGTCAAATACTTGGAAAATAACACCACCAAGATTTGAACTTATAACCCTCATCCACATAGAGGGATGCAACACTAGGCTAAAGCCCAACTTGTAGACCAATTAATTGGTGATTTCCATGACATGGTTTCAATATAAGATTTGATTTCAGAAAGCCTTGTGTTAGCTTATATTTTGTTAAACTTGCATAGGTAATCTTTTTGATCATGCAAAGCAAAATTAGTCACCACAAATTTAGCTTCACTAACAAATACCAGCATTAAAGCATGATTTTTTGTATAAACTTTACAAAAGCATATTTTAGCCTAAAAATCTGAGCAAACATCAACAAAATGGCCTTGCAACAATGAAATAACGAACCAAAATGAAGTTTGTGTTGTCCATGTGGAAGGTTTCAAGTGATGCTGCTACTGGACTGGGTAGTGCCCAGCATAGACATGACATGCCATGCTAAAATTTGAAAAACAGAAAAAATGTAGTACCCTTTTTACTAGCAATTTTTTAACAAACAAATTAATAGATGTCTTGCCTACCATTTCAGTGCCAATACTAAACCAGCATGGCAAGTACCGGCCAACACAGACTGGCATAGACTGGCACTTGAAACCTTGCCGACACACATCATTTTTTCCTTCCTTTTAAAAATTGGTCATAACTTGTTCGTGCATGCTCATAGAAACAGCAAATGGAATTGGGCTAGATGTTTTATTTCTATTATTATCACTAGCTCAGGTAGTAATTTGTGGCTGCTGTAGGAGAAGTTTGCCACAATCATTCAGAAAGAAAGGAGGAGGGAAGGAAATGGAGATGAGAAATCATTCAAACACTTTTGGTAGACCACAAGGCCAGCAATCACATCATGGCAAGTACTCATTGCTCACTAGAGTGCATCTATAACCCAAGGGAAGGTCCATAACTCATGAGACATCCAAAAGATGTAGATCACCTAATTTAAATAACCAAGCCACCCAGGCACCAACTTAGTGGATCCAACAACCAACATGCCCTCATAAGTGTGATCACTAATAAAACTATTTCCACATTCTTGGGTATTACGAGATCTATCGCAAAGAAGGATATAAATAATATTGGCATGTGCACCTATATTTGTAACTTGTAAGTATATATATACATATTAACATACACACACACATAAATAGATACATAGCATTTGGTATCCAGTGCTGTCAATACCAAATCAAATAGTAGCCCTTTCAAAATGAACATCCAAACCATTGATCATGATCTACAATCTCTAAGTTACCTAGAAACCATAAATCATTTGTTTGTATGTCTCTTATCTACAAATCAAATGACGAAATGAGCATTTTAACAATATGATACCATGCTTGGATTTGATTTATTGTTTAAAAGCAGCCATATTAGTTTGATTTTTGTTTTTATGTGCTTTAAGATGTTTCCATCAAGATCAGTGGTTTGAACTTCAAATTATATTAGCCTATCAGGTAATTTATCTCAATAACTATATTGCAATCATCCAGAACCTCTTGATGTATGGGTAAGAGACCTCCAAGACACTTATTTTCTAGTTTCTAGGCAATTTAACCATTGTAGATCATGATCAACTCTGTGAATTTTCATTTTTGAAAGATCACCATTAAATTTGTGTTGATAGTATTTGGAGACACAAATTATCGATGGCCTGGTATAACCAGCAGAAGACCAATAAATATCTATAACTACTCAAGGGCAGGCATCCAAGATATGATGGTTTGACTTCATGTATGACCGACCATAGTACTTTCACCATTTAATAAATGAATTCTACTTCATAATGCTTTCACCGTTCATCATATGTTGGCCCGTATGCACTTGCCTAGTTGTACAAACAAACTCCATGGGACCTTTAATGGGAAAAATTATACCACTATGCACTTAGAGTTCAAATCCTTCATCTGCTGCACTTAAACTTGCAATTAAATTCTGTTATAGTGTTTTTTGCTTCATAAAATTAGGATATTTTTTACAAGAAAGGTAGAGTAGCCTGCAGTCTACCACATTTCAATTGGTAAACTCGCCCAATTAGCATTGAAGAAACATTTCACTAGCAATTGACCATTTTTCTAAACTGGAACATCTCTTAAATGTTGGAGCATACAAACTACAATATCAAAATGAGGCTACCTAGCAGCTTTTGTAATTGGATAATAACACTGCCATGCCATCAAATGAAGAACTAGGCACATTATTGTGGTTTAATTTAAACTTCGAGTAAGCCTTCCCAATGTCCTCAGATCATTTAATTCTACTCCATAACCTGTTTGTAGTTTTCCATCAGGATCCACCAGGGCATAGCTTGGTTTTCTTTTGAGCATCCTCTTTCTTGACAACACATTCTTCAACATTTTCCTTACTAAAGGCTGATGTCTTCTTTGGAACTAGATATCTCAACATCAAGGAATGAGTTAGGATTACTAAGGAAGCTTATGCTTTACAAGTAGAAATATAAATATATGATATTATTACGGTATTGTCTTAGTAAGTTGTACTTAACATCATAAGTTCAGGGTTGTAAATGGCATTATCTTCCTGAGAGGGTGTGGGCTTCAAAAGCCGATCTGTGAGAATGACGTTCTTAAGAATTCCAAACTTCATAAAAACTAAGGCAGTACACCATGTAAGATAATGGATCAAAAACTGCAACAGATCTCAATTACAGTTTTATTTGATTGGAAACTTGAAAATGTCTGACCTTGCAACACCAGGTCGGAGAGGAAGCAGCTTCTTCTCAATAAGGGCCATGAACAATTCTGTTTTCCTTTTGTGAAGAGAAGCTATAAAATCTTTTCTTTCTTCTTCAGACTTTGGTGCTTTATCCGGCCAACCCACCTTGTTGAAATATGCTGTCATTCTAACATACCATGGATACATCATTAAATAGTCAGAAATCAAAGTAGTTAGAATAAAAATTAGGCAAGAACCTAGAAAAACATCTCCAGATTAACCAATTTTTATATAATATTTTATTTATGAACAAATATCTTATTACAAAGAAAATGAACAAAAAATCCACTAATTCAATTCATACTTCAAAATAGAAGAATCAGATGCCGCATATTTTTTAGTTAGATTTCATTTTGGCATAATAATCACATGGAAGTCCCAATATGTCCTTCGACCAAAGTTGTTGTAGCCCTAACGCATAAAAGGTAAGTATTTAAATTTGATCATCCCTTCATTAAAACCATTAATGATGATTGACTTCATAAATCAAGTTAACAAATTAGCATGATGGGGCTGGTATAACCTTCAAATCAAGATTTTTAAGATATAAGAGCTTTTACCTCTCCTTTCCACCACCGATCTTGAGCAATTCACCATATAGCTCCACATCCCAGCTAACACCCAATTCCTTCTGTAATTGTACCAACGAACATCAAAGAAAAAAAAATCTTCATTTTCTTGACAAGAAAAGTTTTCTATTTGTAGTCAAACAGACCACAGGAACTTCACAGTCAATCTCCAATTTGAAAGATTGATATCAAGGACTCCATACTTCTTTACTAATCGGTACAGAAGAATAGCATCTTTCATGATTGAACTACAACTCGAATCAAAGAAAACCATTCAATTTTACAACTGACTTCGAAATAAGATTCATCTGATTGCGCAAAATGTGAACTTTTGCCACTACACAAAGAGGCTCTGCGGCTATAAATGATTCAAAATGCTTAAAAAGCCTATTCACTGGACTAATCATAATACGGCAAAGCCCAAAACATGTATCAGCAAACTAATTCAAATCAAAATCTTTATTAGCATATAAGCATCGAATTCCCAAGCTAAACCAGAAATTCTAGCATCAAACCTCGGCAAAGGTCTCGTTAAAGGAAATCCGGTGGCCGTCTTTCTCCGTGTCAACGAGCACGCCATCGCAGTCGAAGAGCAGAGCTGCCGGAAGCAGCGGAGTCGAAGAAGAAGAAGAGGAAGAAGAACAGACCACGCTTCGCCGGCGACTGCGAGGAATCGCTCCACCTACCCACCTCCTCCTTTCCAAAGAGGAGGAAGAACGGAAAGGTGGCGTCCTTCTGCCATGGAACTGGGGAGTGGGAACAGAAGTAATAGTTCTCGAAAGCAAAAAAGGAGAAGAGAGGCTTTTCTTCGATAGAATAATTACGCAGGAATAAGCTGGAGAAGCAGCAGTCGCGGCCATTGGCGACCGAGCTTTTCACCTTCTTTTTTTGGTTCTTTTCGGCCTGGAAAAGAAGGCTTATCTGGAAACCCGCCACAAATTTGGGCTGTGAGTGTTGTACGGGTTCGGCTTGTATCGGTCTTTTTATTTTAATTTTATTTTTATTTTTATTTTTTTCTAAAACGGGCAGCCTCACATTATACGAATATAGATCCATTCAATAAAATGTAAAAACAAAATATCGCGGAGAACCGTAGGCAACTTTTTCTTCTGCATTTATAAAGTACCGTCTGAATAACTAGTCACGTAAAAAGCCACCAATCTGCGGTTCTATTGACCTTCCTATAAATATGCTTTCCATTTTTGTCCATGAAGGTTGTATCGGTTGCGCAAAAGAATGATGTTCTTCCTTCGTACCATTGGAGCGCTCTATACAATCCAAAAGTAATCTCTTTTTTTTTTTTCGTTCATCCATCTGCATAAATTACAAAGCAAATACTATTCGATCGAATGGTGGATTGACAAGAAGGAAGGTGAATCCTTCTTTCCCGTGATGGATACGACCTCCGTTCGTCTTGCACAGCATTTCTTTCCCATAACTATCTGCCTCGCCTTGTGAACGGATTGGGGGAGAGCATCTGGGGCTTGTACAGGATTTGAGTTAACGGCCAGGTCAATGGGAGAACGGCTTCGTTCTCTCCATTCTTACTCTTTCTTTTTATTTTTGCTTCTATTTGTAAAAGTAAAACTTGTATCCAAAAACTTATGTTACGTATCAATCTATATTTTCAACTACATTTATATGGCAATGTAATGATAATGATTCAAAATTATTATGTTATAAACACATATATATATGATAATGAAATTATTTTAAAATATAGTTTTAAGTATTATATATATATAAGATTACGAGTCGACCTCATTGATGCAGATGATGAGCTAACCATGAACCTTAAAATAAAGGCCAAAAAACAAATTGGCTCATCGATTGGTTCAATATGTGGCATCATTTGCTACTCACACTCACTCATCATTTGTATCAATATAGCTTATGACATGATGAGCTGAAATTTTGTGGTGCATTGCCTAGAGGGATTTGGCTTCCATCCACAGTGGATCAGATGGATACAGGGTTGCATTCTGACACCGTCCTTTACACTACTAATTAATAGCTCACCGTCTCGCTACTTCAAGTCATCGGTGGGACTCCAACAAGAATCATCATATGTGCAGACACCCTGTCCCGATTTTTGCAGCAGGCGACGTCGACGCAAGAGATGGAGGCCTACAACCCGACGTAGGGGATGACCCCGATCTCACACTTATTATTTGCAGATGATTGTATGCTATTAGCTCATGCGACGAGGAGGTCAACACTAGCCATCAGAAGGATCCTGGGGACATACTGTTGGATATCTGGTCAGCAGATCAACCTGTCCAAGTCAGCCATCTGCTTTAGCCCGAAGACTGAGCATGGGGTGAAGGCATCTATCATGAGCATCCTGGGGATCGGTGAGCAGGAGAGGACCCTCAGGTACCTCAGGATTTCGATCACGGGACGCCGACTGCGCAGGAGGGAGTGTACGAGCATGGAGCAAAGTATCAGACATAGACTGGAGAGCTGGCAAGTGGGTGCACTATCGATGATGGGCAGAGTTATCCTGGTATGGTCAGTCCTGAGCTCCATTTCCATCTACTTGCTTTCTAATACCATGGTCCCACTTGCAACTCTACGAGGTTTGGAGAGGTTGTTCAGAAATTTCATCTAGGGGTGGCAGGGTGACAGAGGGGGTGTCCACCTTATGGCTTGGGAAACCATCTATCAGCCGATGAGCCAGGGTGGATGGGGTGTTCACTCACCGATCGAGCATAGGAAGATACTTTCGACCAGGCTGGCAGCCAAGTTTCTTCTGAAGCTGGCTAGTTTATGAGGCGCTCTGATGAGGGCGAAATATGATGACCCGGCAGCCCAGGACACCATGCACGCTGGACGAAGAGCATCTTTCATATGGAGGAAGATTTGTGCGCATATCCCGAGGGTGTTACCGAAGATCAGATGGGAGATCAGGGATGGCTAGACAGTCAGAATTTTGGAGGATAGGTGGTTAGCTAAGGGGATATTGTAGGGTTGGCCCACCATGGTTGACCATGGATGGCTGGAGGGCCGAAGGGTATGCGAGCTCTTCGTCAGAAGAAAGCGGAGGTGGGACATGGATCTCATTGGGCACATGTTCCGGGAGCATCTGGCTAAGAGGGTTCTAGTTGTGCCCATCCCGGAGAGGGCGACAGCTGACAAGAGAGTGTGGAGCATGTCTAGGTCGCCGATGGTGAGGGCCCGAGACCTCTCGGGGCTGGTCCCCGGGACCCTTGACTCGACAGATGGAGAGCAGATGGATTTGGAGGCTGCACATTCATCCTTGGGTTGCCTTATTTATCTGAAAGGTGGTCTGGGGATGCCTGCCTACTAGAGCTGTGTTGGGGAGGCGGGGTGTGAGGGTCCCTACAGTTTGTGTGACTTGCTCGGAGGTGGAGGAGACCATTTTCCACGCCCTCATAGACTGTTCGCGGGCCAAACAGATATGGTGCTATGCTTCGGGCTAGCCGGATCAGTGGCAGAGATGGTCGTCTGCCGAGGAGTTTTTATGATTTCTGGAGGCCTCGACATGAAGATCTGTGTTTGAGAAGAGGGGGACATCTGCTGCCTGTCTAGCCTACCAGTGTTGGCTGGATAGGAATGCCCGAGTCTTCAAGGGAGTCAGCCCTCATCCGAGGGTGATAGCGGCTAGAGCCCTTATGCAGGAGGCTGAGATCACCGGCGTTACAAAGGCATCACCTAAGTTGGCTGGGGACATCTGGGCCCTCCATTCTGCTCACACAACGTCTAGGACAGTACTCATCTCCTGGATGCCCCCATCCCCTGGTTTTCTCGAAGTGAACTTCGACGGCAGTGTGGATGATGAGGAAAGATGTAGCGGCGTGGGGTTCGCCATCCGAGATCACGACTCCAAATTAGTTGCGGCACATGGTCGGCGGACTTTTGACTCAACAGTGGTGTGTACCGAGCTTAGAGCAGCCTGGGAGGGCATCTACTATGCGAGGCGGACACTGGGTGCGGACCATATTATTCTCGAGTGCGATTCAGCCACAGTGGTTGAATGGATCCAGAGACAAGGATGCACTGCTAAAGACCGGCTGTTGATCCATGAGATTTGGAGGTTGATGGAGGAGTGTGACTCCCACCAGACTTCACACGTGTTTAGGGAGGCCAACGAAGCAGTTGATTGGGTGGCCTCCTATACGGCCCACCACTCCGGTGGTTTTGTTTGGGTTGGAAGTGGGTCTATTCCAAGGCCATTATGTAGTGTTTTATTTTCTAATTTTGTTGACTGCATTCACATCTGTAGTGTGTGAGCCGCCGTTGCACCAAAAAAAAATAAATAGTGTGGCTTCATCCCGAGCATTCAAATGCATGGTGCCCTCTGACCCCATACGCATAACATGCAGTATTTATCAGGAAAGATTTTTTAGGAATACTTGTAATGTTTCTCTTCGTTCATGCATGCTCCTTGTCCCTCCTTTTGCGGTTGGTAGTATGATGTTTAGTATTATTTCTAGGTATGCATCCCATAGGGAGAAAGCAAGATTCTTGTTGCCACCTATTCTAAGTTTGTTGAAAGCTAGTGAAGGGCTTATGCCCTCTCCAGCTTCTTTTAGCATGTAGTGCCTTTTGATAGGTATCACTCAGTAGCACATCATGTAATTTGCAATCTCATCATAGATTATAACCCATAAGCCAATGAGGTAATGAATTACATGACTTCATTCTCATATGGCCATGCTAAAATGGATATCTTGAAAAACTCCTCCATATAGTCGGTGTTCTTCATCTTTTCAATATTCGCTTATTAATGTTGATTATTCTCTCACCAAATAAATGGATAGCCTTATAATTTAAAAGTCATGATCTTCATTTTCATATGGTTGAGGATGCTTATAGCTTCAAAGAACCCTTTGGTTGTGGTGATCCAGTTAAGGAAGTCCTTTGGATTTAACCTCCCATGAAACTTAAAAAACTCAAGTTTAATGCTAAAGTGCCTATCACTATTTTGCATAGCTCGATTATCAAATCGGGGAAGTCGAGCTATGCCATGATTTAGAGAATGCAGTGAAAGGGTTGATGGGATGCTTAGAAGATGCATTCAACAGCACATCATCCTTTCAATCTAATTCTCTAATGCAGTGTTCTTGACCGAACTATGATCATGCTTCATTTTTAGTTGTTTATCTCCACATTTTTTGGATTAATCTCTAACATATAGAGCATTGTGGGTACTTCGGAGAACTATGATTTCAATGTCAATCAGAGCATCAGGTCTAACCAAAACCGCTCTGATACCAAAATAATGGACGTGGTGATTTCTCTTCAAAGGGAAAAAGGATCTATCTAACAAAGGAGTAGCAAGAAAGGAGGAACAAGCTACAAGAATAATAAAATCAACTCGCAGAAAAATAGAGAATAGAACTAGAATTTTAATTCAACTCAAGGTGGTTTTTACAATTTCTAGGTATTTCAATTTATAATTGTAGGACCCTTAAACCTACCAATGAACACGTCCACATTTGTTTCTTGCTGAAAATAAAAGAGATTTCTACAAAAAAGAAAAATAATGGTAAAATAGAATCTCCCGACAAGTGTACTAGGATTTGATTTGGTACGAATATGAAAAATAGTTAAGGAAATAATCTCCTCATGATTGAATAGAATTATTAATTGATCTTCATGCTGAACCTTTCCAATGTGCCTAGATCAGTATTATTTGATCATATCTCTAGGTTTATCTTCTTAATTTGTATTAGCTTTTCAAAACTGACTTCGATCTGAGCCTGATGTTGAACCTCCTTGTTTGACCTTAGACATGGACTGAGTTAAATACGTGTCCAAATTTTTCATATAGAAATATGTTTTTGAGAGTATATAGAGGTAAATATTTTAACTTGGTGGAGGAGCCTGAGGAAGTGGTTGACTTGATAGCCTACAAAAATCTTGACATTTTTTTTAAGTTCAAATTCAACATTACTAGCTATGTCGAGATGGCATCACATTACCAATGTCCTCTACATTTTTTTTTGCTATAACGGATAATTCATACATTTCTAATATGGATACATCCAATAAAATTAGAAAACAACAAATTCTGAAGCGATCTAGACAGCTCCGCTTTCATAGCCCACAAGACACCTCCTGAGTGGCTGGCCACATACAACGCCATCCAATTCGTAGCCCCGTTTACCTCTCTAAAAACATGCTAAGCCTGAAAGGCCACACCATCCCTCACTATTGCCCATATGTCTCGAAGCAGAAGGTGGCCCCTTCCACCGTCGCTAGATCCACCCTGAATCCATCAAATCACGGTGGCAGAATCTCCCTCAAGTATAACAGAGGAAGTCCTCAACCCTCCCGGGCGTGGCTCAGGCCAGCTATGCCGCCCTCAGGTCTATTTCAAGGACCGAGACATCAAAAATCTGACAGCCACCACTCTAGAATAGAGATGGGCGCTGGGCCGGGCCGCCCATGGCCCGGCACGGCCCGGCACGAAGCGCTTGCTACAATAACGGGCCGTGCCTGGCACGGCCCATGAAAGGAGGCCGGGCTAGGTTACTATTTTCTGGCCCGCGGGCCGAGCCCGGCACGGCCCATAAGGGCCTGGGCCCGGCACGGCCCGCGAGCCAGAAAATTTTTTTCCCAAAATACCCCTCAAATTAGTCGTTTTTGGACTGTTGGGAGGGGTATTTTGGGAAAAAAAACCAAAAATAGCCGTTTCCAACGGCTATTTTCTCCCCCCTCCAGACGGGCCGTGCCTGGCACGGCCCGTTTGCGCCCGAGACGGGCCGTGCCTGGCACGGCCCGTCTCGTGCCGTGCCCGGCCCGCCCCGCCAATCCACGGGCCTGAGGCCGGGCCGGGCTTGCGTTTTTTGCTGAGCGGGCCGTGCCCGGCACGGCCCGTTTAGTCCGTGGCCCGATGGGCCTGGGCCGAGCCGGGCCGGCACGGCCCGATGCCCATCACTACTCTAGAATCTAAGCCTCTGATGACAAAAGCCGGTACTACCCCACCTGCTGCTGCTGTCTTTTACATGGAAATCAACATATAGAGTGTTGTTTAGCAAAAGTTGCAGCCAGATTTCTCACCTTTATTCCGTGAATACCATGACCAACACAAAGCTAGCCTGCGACACCAAATACATCTAGAACTGTAAAATTCAATACAAATTAAACTTTGTTTCCCACAAGAGCCATTAAAGCCGAAAATTATTTTTCTAGCAAGAGCTATCCTCCTTTATCTTCTTACAAAGTCGCAGGGAGCAAGATGTTACTAAAATAGCCCCACCCTCGAGGAAAATTAACGCCAGATCCTTATTTTGATTTCCATTATATATTTAGTTCAGTTAATATTTTATATTTAGTCCCTGACACAAGAATGGGATAATTAGTATTTAGGGCATGAATAGAACTCTGAGGGTTCTCCTCATTAGAGGAAGCACAACTCAAAGGCATGTCGAGCAGAATCTCACCGATGGCCAAAGTATGCAATGTTTGTGAAAAACACATACAGAACTTAATCACCACTGGTGCATGGATGCAGTTCGGAAGCTGCGGTGGTGCAGCGAACATGCAGGAGAAGCACACCATATTTCCCTTGTTCCCTCCTGTTCGCACCAATCCATGAAAAAGAATGGTGATTGGTGTTATAAGTTACAGGTGATCATTACATCATTGCTTGGCTATAGATATAACTTAATATTTTAACTTGTTCGATATAAATCACTAGCAAAACAAATAAAAAAAAGGCTACCTGCATGGCATGGAGGATACTCTCTTACAAAGCTTTAATGAGATCAAGGGTTACACACCATCCTGACATCTAAGTTTATTTAAGCTGCTTGATGCCAAAATTGACCATATTACTCGACACAATCCTCTCCACTTCAACCACAAAGTCTTTGATAGAGTCTGTACAATGGCAGCATCAGCATCCTCTCAACTATTAACACAATCTCTTACCAGAAGACTACATATAAACAAAACTAACAGCAATTTTGAGGGCAAGCTAAGATGATACTAGGTTCAATAAAAAAAGCAAGCATGTCCTCAAGTTACACATCACATTTGCGCCCCGAGGGGCATTTATGCAATTGTTCGTGATTAAATGGATTGTCAGTGCACCGCACACAACTTAGTCTTGGAGAGAGATCCCACCCCGCAGGCTCAGAACTGTCAGGTTGTCTTGGATTTTCTTCTTTGAACTTCACAAAATTCATAGATGACCAGTAATCTTTCAACAAATTCTTTGGAAAACAAAAGATTAGTGACCTTGTAGTTGCTGAAAGTGGTAACAACTAGTAATACCAAACAATTTATTTATAAATAAACTTACCATTTTCATCAACTGCATCATCTCATTTACTGCATGGTTGAAGAGATCAGGGTGAGCAAGATCCAGGGTGCCTAGTATTTCCTGACGGGTCCTGTGAGATATATTTATCTCCATTTCTGCACCTGACATATGAAATTGGATAATCTTAGCTGTTAGCTTATGGCAAAAATCCAGCATCGAAATAGAGTTCACAAAACTCGTGAGAGAAGCAGAGTGTTCATGAGAACTCTGGATGGAAGCAAGGATGACAATCCGGGGGCAGTTAGACCCCATTCACTCATTATTCATTTACTCATTCTAACTTTCCAGCATCAAAATAAAAAATAATATAAAGTATGGTTGGTTTGTAATACCATAGTTGCTAAAATAACTGGTGATGACGACACCAGAACAATAACATACCAGTAACAATGTAATTCTCAATGATGTGCCTTGCCATGTAAATTCTTCTTACAGGATCATCGAGAGGTATCTTGCCCAGCTCATGTACTTCTTCAAAGAAATGAACACTCTCACCAGCAAGACAACTGTTTATCAAATGAAGAATGACAATAAGGTATTATACATATCCACTCTGATGGTGCAGGTGGAACAAAAAACACGAACAGAAAAAGTAACCTGTCTGCAAAGTCCATGAAAGATTGACGAAACCTCTTGTCCTGCAGCAGTTTGTCCAAAGGTTGATGAAGATCTACACCTGCCACAGATGCTGTCTGTACGAGCAATCCACAGCCTGGTATCCCCAAAGCTTGGCCCATAGTTACAAACTCCGTGGATTCTCTTTTCCTTAAGCTTATTTGAGACAGCAGAGGTTGAGAAACCGACATTGAAAAGAAAACCAGCACAAGCACACTTGCCTACAAGGCAAAGGCAACAAACATGAGACATGTCATCTTATGTATGTAATAGCCACTGATTGCATTCAAATAAAAATTGAAGAGGGTGTGCGCAACTGAGTAGCAGAGGTTGCACCACCAGCTGGATACACAACAAGCAATCACAGATCTCAATGTGCAAGTACAGTTCTGGAATACCAGGCAACCAAATACAGACATTCTAAGCATAGAAGATTGTTAATGATTGATTGTTGATCCAGCTGAGATAGCAGCAGTTATACTGCCACTTGGGTTGCATCAAACCAAATTTCAATTGCAATATGAGACTATGCATAATTCAGAAAGACGAAGGTTTATATAATTCAATTATGATAAGATACACCATTTCTCTCCAACCTGGTATCATGGTAATCTAGCAAATTCTTTAGTATGATGCAGTTTGCTGGCATCAAAACTACAAACTGAAGAAGAGCATGCTACGGACTACATAAAACATAGGAAGCCCAGGCCATACTCTGCTTGGGATGGTCAGAACATGGTCAGCTTCAGGAAATGGTTACCAGATCATCTGGTGATATCAGTAACTTGCTTTATATGAAGGTTTAACATGCCTAGTGATGCAGCTGGTAGATCCAGACTCAGGACCAAGAAAGTCCTGGTCCTACAAGTACCTACTTGGTAATCATCCTTGCAGATCTACTGGAAGACTTGTGTAAGAAGTAAAACTTGCGAGCTTGTGACTCCATCGTGAGGATCCTGGTTCTTCATCCAGAGTGAGTCTTTTCCCTTAAGCTTCCTAGTCTGTCAACTCGTTATCATTGGGAATGCATGGTCTTCTGATGTTAATAATGTGGAGGCACCCTCGTAAAATGAAATCCCTCAACTTCGATAGTTGATTACAACCAAAAAGAGAAGGAAGCCACACATACCCCTCAAATCTTTCTTGTCAAAATGTATCACTCTTATCATGAGGTATCCTTGTTCCAATGCTCCTTGAAAAATCATTCACAAAGCATTGGCCTTCTTTTAAGGGATAAGCTGCAAGCAGCGAGATTGTCTGATTCTTGGTCAAGCAGTTCCCATCATAAGTTAGTGTCAAATGCTTAATGATCATTCTAGAAGCATAGGCCTTCTGTCAAATCCTCTCTAGAAACTTGATTCTGCCCTGCACCACTCTGCAAGCAGGATCTTTTTCTTGTTAGTATATACTACAAAATCAACCTTAATCTTTTCGAAGCTTTGATATATATGGTTCTCCCATTTCTAAATCCAAATATGTAAATGGAAAGGAGGTTAGTCTCAACACTTGATGTTGGCCCCTATAATGGGAATCCTTCATTCCCTGAAACTACTTCTACTTCTAGCACTTGTCATTTCTCCATCATACAGATTCCTGACAAGAGCTAAACTTTACAGACAACTTTCCTCCTTAATACCAATCAAACTAGAACCCATAATATTGGATCATTTGCCTTGTTCAAGTCAATAAAGACCACAGAATAGATGATTTCTTTTTCTCCAGAACTTTCCATCATTTGCCTAAGGAAAAAAAAAAAGGAAAAAAAACTAAAACTATCAGGACACCAGGATGGTGGTCTGAGTTGTCAATATTTTCTTACTATTTTGTGCCACCACCCTCTCCCATAACTTCCAAGTGTGGCTCATGCATTTAAATTGATGATATTTGGTAAAATTTTGTATATCATTTTTGTTTTTATTGATTGTTACCATTCTCCAACCAATTACATTTCCCTTACGTTCAAGATCCCAATAAATAAGCTCATTTACTATATTTCCTTAACTTAATGTTATTTTATGTAGAGCTAATCCCTGCTCTGTTTCCACTTTTTACCAAAGTCATAACTAGCCTGAGTATCCTGATTCAATGATGGCACAGATGGAGTGTACCAATCCACCTTTTAGACCAACATTTCCGACTTTCCAGCATCTTTCAACAAAATCATACTATCCTATGCTAACTACATCTATATTCCAGGTTTCAATAACCTGAACTACATATGCCTCCAATACAAGCACATGCCAACCAGAAAAGGGACGTGCTTTAGTGACTATCATATAGTGAGGAATTGTTTGCCCTGATTTGCTTGTTTTTGAATGTAAAAGATATACCTCGGCAAAATAATAAAAGATCAACAATAAGTCACATAAATGGTTTCTGATATCTCCAGCTTGGATTTGATCATAATTTCTTCAGATATTATATATGACAAGTATTCAAGATGAATTAATCTATCAAACCTTAAAGAAATTAAGCTTTCAAATCTTCTAGTTTATGGCAAGCAGTGAAACTAGACAATGAGCAAGAAGGGAAATGAGATAAGTTGGAAAGCTTTGTGTATGGTGTTCCCCAAACATTGCCTTGTGAAAACTGCATAAGGCTTAGCTCATTTTCTATGATATTTCTATAAGTATTTTAAATATTCCAACTCTATTCCTTGTGAGACTTGTGCAAAAGTGGCCAAGCCTACCATAGCCGACCTGGAAAGGCCCTATTTTTGCTAGGGTTGAGACAAGGATTTTGGCCTGATGGGCTGGATAGGGCTTTCATTTTTCAGGCCCAATTGAATTGGGCAGGCTCAGGCTCACCAATTTTTAGCTTAGCCAAACCCAAACTTTTTATAAAAAAAATTAGATATATAAAATTTATACTCAAAGTAATAACTCATATGTCCCATTAAAAAATTAAAAAAGTAAATAAGAGAGGATGGGATGACCCTAAAACTCTTCCTCCCTCTCATGCTACCCCCTCCTCTTCACCCCCCACACCTACTCCCCATCCTTCATCGACCCCCTCCCTCTCTCTCTCTCTCTTCGACGTCTTCCCAACATGGCCTCTCTACACCTCTTGCCCCAAATCCCCACAGCCCCTCTCTCCCCCCACCCCTAAGGGCTCTTTAAATTCCTTTCTCCTAACTTCCTCTCACCCTCTCCTCTTCTCTCTCTCTCTCTCTCTCTCACCATGGCTTCTCAAAGAGGTAGCAACAGAAACCTTAATTTCTCCCTCTCAATCTCATTTATTCCCCCAAATCTTTCCATTTTCCATCTTAATCTCCCTTCTCTCTAGGCATTACTTCCGCTTTGGGTGGAGATCACAACCCACAAACGACTAGGGTAAACTCTCTTTTTCTCTCTCTAAGCATCCGCTCATCCTCCTCTCTCGCTCCCTGGGCCAAAGGCTAGAACCACCAACATCACCACCTCCTCTTCCTCCTTTCTATTCCCCCTCCCACCCAGCCAGCTGCCACCACCATCTTGTCCTTTCTTTTCCTTATCTTCCATGGCCAAACCTGTTTCGTTGTCCCCAACCCCCACTCATGGGTGCCCGCTTGGGTGCGGCCAAGAATGAATGAATCTATGTCTAGGCTGTGCTGGTCAGGCCCAAGCCCTATTACATTGCACCGAGCCTGGCACATGCTTGGGATTTCAGTTCGAAGATCAAGCTGTGCAAGGTTCAGGCATAATGGATATAATGTTAACTAGGCTCAGCCTTGCCTAGCTTAGTGGTTGCACAGGTCAATTCCTCGCATGTCTTTTTTGGTAAATATATTCCTCAAATGTTACTCAGTCATATCAAGACTCAAACAAACAAGAGAAATGCTAGGGAACCTCATCTAAGACTCCAAAGCCAACCTACAATGCCCTATGATTAGCTATAACCAAGCTGGATGCCACAAACATCAAATGAACTAGGCTTCGCAGTTTTTCAAAGAAGTCCAAATGAAAAATGAAATGAATTCCCATTCTAACCAGCTATAAACCCCATCCGCTGATTCTTTAGTGCTTTCTCTATTTTCTTTCTGGTTTTTTCTGTATCATCTCTTCTCCACCCCTCTCTCCCTCCCTCCCCTCCCCCCTTGCACCATAACAATCTACCTCCCACCTCAAGATTGCGCCTTCCCCTGCCATATCTTCCAAAGAAGAGGAAGATTTGAGTAATTAGGAAAACAATGCAGCAATGATGTCAAATGGCAGTTTTCTGGTTTTGTCCTTGGAAACTATCACCAATTTCCAAAGGGCATGTTGTGATGAGGCAGTAAGCTGTGTTCTCAAATTTAAAGTGCTTCAACAAGCAATAATACAAGGACTCGGGCTACAGGAAATCATGCCACCAACCACTGGAGGCTCCTTTCCTTTATCTTCATTGGTAAGTCATGCAGGATTGTCTTGATTTCAATGCAGGCCTGCATGTTGAACTTGAATTTTGAACCGTTAACTAGTCTTGGATCTGAGCTTCATTGCTACTTCGCTACTTTACACCTCACTGTCCATAAAGCTTGAATAACTAATTGCTTATAAGTTATAACCCACTTCCTAGGCATTTTTTGTTTTTTCAATGTAATACTCTCTCCTATATTTCAAGTCCCACATATTTGTGAGCCTTGTCCCAATGATTCTGGTGAAGCAGGTGGGATCTCAGTTAGAAAACGTAGCAAAGTAAGTGTCAGGTTTAGGAACAGGTGTCTTGAATTTGCAGCAAAGAGGCTGCAGGGTATAATTGCAGTAGTGCTTTTGTTACTGGCTGAGCCCAATGGGCATGGGAAAGTTAGGCATGGCTTCCTTGCTTTCCTCAAAAAACAACATAACTTTCATATATTTATCCTACAAGCAATGGGAAGATGAATGGAAGAATCAAAGATGCTTAACATGGGTTTTCCCCACTAGTACATCTCCTGATATTAATGCTTTGCAGATGTGCGCTTTTTGATATTACTGCTTCACATCTAAACAAAACCTAGTCTAGGGGTGCACATGCGTTTGAGTTAACCTGAGAACCAGACCGAACTGGCCTTATTGGATTGGTTTGGTTCGGGTTCCTAATGGGATTGATTGCTTCCGGTTCCAATTTTTACAAACCTGGTTGGTTAGAGTTTGGGTTAAGAGATTGGGCAACCGGGACTTGGACCAAACCCAATCAATATATATACGTAAAGTTAATTTATAATAGTATATTAATTATACATTACAAAATATGGTTGATCTTCATATTTCTTTTTTGAGTGGAAGATTTACATCCATTCTTCACTATGATTTTGGTTTAAATATTCTTTCTTTGAATAACGTATTAATTACTGAGATTGTAATTTGTAACATGTTATATTCTAGATTTATAAATATGTTGAATTTTATTGTTATAAGATGCCTCTAAATATATTATATATTACCTTTTATAATTAAACTCTATTATTAATTTGTTCTATTAAATAAAACTAATAGTTTAGTTGCTTTTAAAAAACTTCTGGGTAATTTGAGAACCCCTGATTTTTATTAGGTTGCTTTGGGTTGGGTTGGTTCCACCATTGATTGGTTCGGATCTAATTCCAAAAATTAAGAACCGAACAGAATTGGGTTACTTCTAGGTTAGCCTCTAACTCAAACCAACCCGACCCATATGCATGCTATTGTAGTCTATATTGTGAGCCAAGATTTGTTGTCTCGGTACCGGGCCCCGTATCTATTATAGTGTAGGTACACGGTGCGGTACAAGACTGCAAGATGTACCGAGTGTCGGTATGGTACGAGAGTGCATAGCAGTTCGATACCGGTATGGTACGTCTGGTACGGTATAGTACCGACCGGTATGGCAAACCTAGTGAACAACTAAGTATAAAAAAATCAATCGATGCTCATGCATAGCCATGTGAATTTGGAAAACCTATGGAATATGCAAATAGACAACAAGATCTTTAGAGATTTCATATCTTCCCTCCATTTTTTCAGTGATGTCACCATAAGATAGGATATACAACTAGGACATTACATGTGCACTAACCTCATTCCATCAAAAGGCAATAGATAACAAAGAAACATTCAAAGATATAGGCATGATTAACTTAATCTTTCCAGCATAAATTCTTCTATTAATACAATTCCTATATGCAAATGTAACACAAGTTTACGGTCCAACCAAACACTGATGTTTTAATTGAATAATCAATTGCTTCATTTGTAAGAGAGTGAGCCTTGGTGGACAGTAAGGTTGCTCCACTATAATCTGGGTGTTACAGTTTCAAAACATAGAAATGACCTCTTCACATGTGGGGGTAAGAGTGCATATATTTGACCCTCCCTAGACCTTGCATTAGCAGGAGCCTCATGCACTAGGCCACCCTAGTTGCTTCATCTATGGATAGTAGATTCAAGTAACGGCATGTCATAGCACGGTACAGAATTATACATACTGCAGCTGTGCCTTAGTGGCATGTTCCTACCATGGCAATGTACCAGAAGCATGCTAGTATTCAGCATCCTGTCATGCTAGTTCACGCAAAGGACTGGCATGGCACAGCATTTCATGCCACTACCAGACCAGCATGCCACAAGCACATGATATTACAATCCTTGGTATAGACAACCTAAGATGTCAAAGTATCAGGCAAAGAAAAGTGCAACAATTTACATCACCAGCCCTGCTGGATTAATTTGATCAAAAAACAGCTTGTTCAAATTCAACATTGGAGAAAAATTGACCATTATAAACTGTTAGAAAAAAGAGCAGGAATACAATATCCAATTTCTTTAATGCTATCGGATGCTAGCTCCATAATCCTATAGAATTTAGGCTTCATGTCTTTGTACATGTACTGCATGTCCCAAAATGAAGACAACTAGATAACTCCTATACACCAGAAAATGAAGCCATGTCCACATTACAGCCATGAAATATTAAGACAGGGTCTAGAGTGAAATTATTACGAAGAAATAACATACCGTGACTAACAGCAAGAATCTAGAAACAACTTGAACCCATAGAATATCTTCATGGACTTCATTCAAAATATAAGCACCAATCCAAAATCCTGTCACAATTTTTTTTAAAAAAACATACATTAAGGAAGTACAGTACATAAGATGGCTCAATTTTTTTTGGAAACTTAAATGAGAAATGCACCATAAATATCAGGATACAAATTGTAGTACTGATGTCTAAGTGAGGCAAAGCAAGACAGGGTGCTCAAAAGTTTAATCCTAGTAATAGCAAAACAACTCACTTTTAAAGAAATATATGTTTTAATATAGACACTAAGCAAACTAGAGTTCTTACCAACAAGGTTGTCAAGGCAATCAAGCAGTCACTAGGCAGAGAGAATCTCTAAAGCCCAGTGGCGCTTAGGTGTACTGCCTAGTGACTCGAGCTGCCTTTTACTTTGCTTAAGCAAACAAGTTCACAAAATTTTGCCTTAATAAATCAAAAACTTGAATGACCTGACAATGATCTATTATGTGTCTATGATATAAGATCAGCTTTTGTCAGAACATTATTGAGGAAACTAGAATGCCTGGAGAAATATGTATCATTTGCTGAGAGGATTAGGAAATAAAATAAAAATTTATGATACTGGAAAAAAATGTGGGGCATGCTTCCTATTTTGCAATTATATATCATGATCATGAAAAGTGAAAAATAAATAATATTAATACATCAATTTACATCAAACAATGTTCAATTAAAAATTAATCTACTTTGAGCAGTATCTATGCTTCTTAGTTTATGAACTATAAAATATCATAAGAATGACACTAGATTTGAACTTTACACAATCTTTTGAGTTTACACTAAATCAACATAATCTTGATTCTGGACAAGAAGGAAGTAGAAGAGGAAAGGTAGGACGAAAAAGAGGAATAAGGAAAAAGAAAAATAAAGAGAAATGGGACAAATGATGCACAAAAGTTTAATGGATGAAGTGTTAAGGAAAAGAATGGATAAGACAACAAAAAAGGAGAAATGGAAATTTTATTTTAACTAGTTAAAACACAGAAGGAGGCAGAAATAAGAAGAGAGACACATAATATGGAAGCAACAAGCAGGGCAGAAAAGAGGAAATAAGAAGAGAGGTGGCAAAAGGGGTAGGAGAAAAGCTAAACCTTATTTTACTTTATCAGATGTTCTTGTACATTTATAGATTTTATAAATGGGTAGTATATGTTTATAGATCTCATAAAATAGACAAATACATTCAAAAACATAAATGCATAGACCATATAAATACAATACATATGTAAAGCTCAACTTTTGCTAATAATATTTGATCTTAGATTAGCCCTCGTTGGATCTCTAATGGGACACTTAGTCCAAGCAACGATTTAGAAATCGCTGTGCTAGGCAGGCACCTGTTATAACACTGGTTCACCAGTGAATACAAAAACAAACATAAATTTTATATCTATGAGGAATCTACCAGGACTAATTGAAATATATTAGGTTCTTAAATTTCTTAGAGAAATATTCTTTTAGAACTCCATCTAGATTCTAGACAGTGTCTGAGTTCCTTGATTTAACCAGAAAACATCCAAGGTACAAAGTCCAAAAGCTACTAGCCTACTATCGATGGAGTCTCTTTGATGATGAACAGTTTTTGCAATGAATTTTATACAACATATGAAGCATGACTACAGGGTTTATGGCAACTATGAAATATGAGTGGAAGATAACTGATCACAAGACAATGCACAATAAAATTCTCAGCTATCTAGGGAGGCACATCGGCCAGGCCTGGCCAGAAAAATGTGAACCTTGACTCCCACAGTGGCCCTAAAGATGAAAACAATATTTCAATTCCAGCGAAGTATGTAAATTTAAATATTGACTTCTGTTACAAGTGCTAACCATCGAACTATGATTAAATTATTGAACATGTTGCATTATTGCCCTTCTATCAGCCTGACCAAGTTATCAATTAGGATTTAGGACAAAATTTTTCATTGAACTGCCAATGGTCATTCCAATGCTCATATGTTGCTGACAATATTTCTAAGCTTTTCTTCTAAATAGTAACATAAATACATAGGATGTAAGTAACTTGCACCTCATATCTTACATAATAGACCAATAGCAGTCTTCATCCAGCACTCTGACAACTTGAGAAAAATTCCAAAGAAGTTCAGATATAGATATCATAAATTGCCGTTATTGACACCAGCAAAATAATTTTCCATAAACATGAATCATTGGTGTCATATGCTGCAGTCTCTTTTCAACATCATCACAATGCTGAAATTATTAGTTGACTCAGCTCATACTACAGCAGTTTATTAATATTCTTGGTGCAGCATATTAACAACAAACTTTCACATTATCGACTACTAGATCCCCAATCACTTTGCAATAAAACAAAAGCAGATGATACAACTATATTGTCGTTCATGACAAAATCCCTGAGCTCGGGCCAAAAAATAAACATGCAGTTCTTTCAAAAGGTTTAGGACAAAGAATCCAATGAATATTTCCTCTATAAACTTCTTATGACAGGATTATCTCATAATATATTATTTCCTTGCTTACAGTACTATAAATAGGTTAGTTTGATACTTTGATTTCATAGGTGCAAGAATAAAGTCCCACCAAAGGTACATTTAAAAAAAAACAACTTACCAAATTCTTTTGCCACTTTGGTTTCTTCACCTAGGCCAAAGATAATATGAATTTCATTCTTTGAATTGCCATATCATGACAATTGACTTGGAAATTATTTTTATTACTGAGCATACCCTCAAAAACAGTGAGAAATTTAGAAGGAACAGTAAACAAAACAAGTAGAGTACCTAAAGTAAATCATTCAAGTCAAACAAGTTAGAAGATGATTAAACTGAAAACAAAAAACAATGCAAACTTTAGTGCAAAGAGCTCAGAATAATTTTTGTGTCCAAAAATGTCGCTTCACCAAAAAAATATTAAAAAATGGCTGAATGAAATTTAATCAAGCAGGAAAAGAAACAAATCAGGGACATACCTACTGCAATGGATGACACAATTATACCCTGTAATAGATCTTTGAATTCATGAAACCTGAATTCAATATGCCGAACAGCTCTTGTAACACCAATCAATGCAGCAATGTAAAATGCATGAATACATACAACTGGTATCACCCATTGAGTCCGCATATGGCACTGATGATTCAGTGGTTTATTTATATGAATAACTGCAAGATTAATAGTGTCAGATCTTCATAGTACTATAATAGAACAAGGAGAACGGAAGGTAAAGCATCTGAAAGGTTGATTGTAACAAATCCCAACAGTCACCCTGAGCAAAAACATTGTAGATAATCACCCTACTCTTTCCCTAAATGATGGAGATCCAAGATCATGCGATGATGCATTGGAGACTGTTCGAGTAACAATTTCTCTTTGCATTAATTAGTTTCCAGTGACTTATTTTGGATTAAAAGTTATCAGATATTAAATGATAGCTTTAGAGGCACAATTTTTGTAGTAGTATTTTCACTACATTGTTCACGCTACAATTAATAGCAACCATGCCCTATAGAGGTTGGTTTGGGGAATTTAGAAAAATTGTAACCAATTATTTTTTCTCATAAATAGAGGCCTTAGGGTTTTATGCAATTGAATTGGATGGTTGTTTAACAAAAAATGAGATTCAAACTTCAAAGAACATCTTGTTTTTCCCTTTTGGTGGGATTCTGCAACAATGGTGTGACACCTTTAAACCCTGGGTGTGAGACCTAGATCTTGGAGTGATTCCATTATTCTATTCTCTCTCTTGACTAATAATTTTCTATGCTTTGAAATTGTAATTCTCTCATCTTCTACATTTCATTTTGTCCTTTTCTTCTTCATATTTTCCTCTCTTATTGACCATTCTTATAAGGTTCTCTCTGCTGTGATTCCCTTTTCCCTGTTCCATAGTTTCTGTTTTAGAGCAGGCCTCCACTTTGCAGCAACCAGCCTACTCTATAGGGCCCGTAAACAGGCCACCAGATCTTATCACTGATTAGATCCAACCAGCCCTAAAACAGGATTCAGGGGTCTAAGGCCTAACAAATCAATTTCCTTTGACATTTGAACCTATTCTCATTATGTACTGCTCTAATGGAGATTTAATCTACAAAAAACGACTCCATGTTAGGGCCTGTTTGGTTGGTGCGGAATCACTCTACCCGTTTGGCTATGAAAGTAAAAGCCCAGAAGTAACTCCCAGACCGGAAGCCACTGCCAGCTCACTCCCACCCATTATACTTCACAGGGCACTTTCTTGACTTCGGGCCCAAGGTGGGCTGAGGCACTGAAAGTGGGTCGTATAGATGCCCCACTTTTCCTTCACGCCATCCAGCACCCACCCCCCTCCTCATCCTCCTCCTCCTCCTCCTCTCTTAACCTCGAATGAGTTTGAATAACTCTTGACCTCCTCTAGCCCTTGACCCTCCTCATTCCTCTCTCCCGATCCTCACAACTCCCCATAACTCCCCATCAATAATCCCATTGGTTTCCTGTCACCTTTCTACTCCGTGACGGCAATTCCGTCCTGATCAGGCTCATATTACCTGGCGAGCTCCTCCCTCCAGGTATTGACTGTGACAATGAGCCCAAATGGCCCTTTTCGCCCTGTATTTACAAGGGGTGAGAGCTCCACTGGCCATGATTCCTAATCTAGGTTTTATATAGATACCTTCCTTTGGTTTTCATTGTGTTGGATCACCACATTTGGTGTGGAATCAATGGATTTATGCTTGATTCGTCATATTCGAAGCATTTTCCCAACAATCCTATCTAGGGTTTCACCATTGAAACCTAGGTTTCTTTCTGAATGCCTCTTCTATGCAACTATCAAAGCTTGTGGGTTCTCTATTAGTATCTATTTCTTATGCCATGTACTTGTTAAACACAGGGTTTGTCACTCTATGTTGTGGTTTTGAATTTTGTGTTTTTTTTCCTATTATAACATCTTTCTTATGTCATGTACTCACTAAATCCAAGTTATGAATATAGAATCATGCATGATCTGCTATTGGATTTTTATAAAAATTTATTGTATCATATTTAGGCCAGCCATCACCGAATGTAGGGTTCTTCCTAAAACCCATGCTAGGGTTCAACCCTAATGGATATTAAGAGGGTTATTGTCCTTATACTCGAACATCCTTGAACAAGATTCGCCGAACCAATACTGGAGGGGGTACTAGCCGGCAACCAATTTAGCATGGTACGGGTTCGTACTATACCGTTCCAAGGCATACTGATATAGGCAGAATCGGAGGGGGAGAGAGAGATGGGGAGAGAAAGGGCTCGAAAGCCCTCAACAAAATAAGGATCCCCTATTTCGATTCGAAATAAGAGATTCCTATTTTTTTGTCGATTTTGAATTGAAATTAGCAATGGTTTGCAATTGAAATCAGCAAACAAATTAGGGATCCTCCATTTTAAAATGAAATAGGGGATCCCTGTTTCGATGACGGCTTTCGAGTCCTCTCTCTTAGCCTCTCTCTCCCTCTGCTCTCCCTCTCCATCCCTTCCTCACTCTCCATCTCCCTCCCTCTCTCTTTTCCTCTCTCTCCTTCTCCCTCTCCCTCCATAGGAGCTCGAACATGCAGTAGGGCTTCCATTTTGAATTGATGGAACGAACCATGCTGGTAACCGAATGGTTTGGTTCAGTACACCCTAAACCATCTGGTTCGGTTCAATACACCCTAAACCGGCCGATTCGACATCCTTCAGCAGACGTTGTCCATAAATCTAGATTTTGCCACTAGAATCCATGCTAGGGTTCATTGTTATTGATAGTATTTTATTTATGATATTTACTTGCTATTGATTTACATGATCAATGCTAGTTTAGTGGTTCTGGTGAAATTTTGAACTTCTACATTCCAATGGTTCTACATGGATTGTAAAGGTCCTTGTCCTACTTTTTGACTTGATCTTTTTAGCTGCCATTTATCTATATAAAGAATGTTACTGTGTACATGTTTAGGGTTCTCAATATATTGGGTAAGTGGTTAAAGTGAATCATTGGTACATTTACAATCCTATGGTTATATATGTATGAATTGCATGCAATTATGATTCATGATTTGTTTCTAATGCTCAAGTTGCTCGCTCTCTACGTTGCCAAAAACAAGATCCTGATTTCTGTTGTGAACTGATCTGATAATTTTTTAGTTGATCCCTATTTAATTTCTTAGTTGATCTTCTAGATGCTATTGCACTCTATAACGAAGGATACTTTCTGTATATGTTCATGTCATGAATGGAAAATGCTTATTATTTTTATGACTTGAGATTTATTATGGGCTTGTGAAAATGTACGCTTGAGGATGGATCCCACCATTTGTCTAAGACATGTCTAGGTGGTTGTGACCATCATCATTCTCATATGTGTATATGTACCTCTATTTGACCCATAAAAGAGGTAGGTATATACCAAGAGAGCCATAGAAGATCAGGGATCTATATAGAAGTGCACATATGTGCAGCATACTATCAACTTATCAAGTCACTCCAGAAGTTGCATTGATTACTTGTGCATGGAACCCAATGCATTCCTTCACTTGGCTAACATCTTCCGAGACTGTATACTCCTAAAGGATGTGGCCCATGTGCATGTTGAGAAACAGTTGGCCATGTTCTTCCATACTGTTAGTCACAATACAAAAGAATAGGATCATAGGTCTCGAATTTGTGAGGTCCAGCGTAATAGTCGGCCATTATTTCAAATGCATTTTATTGTATTCGAAACATGTGTATCATCTAAGCCGGAACCTAGATTCATCTAAAAAATCAAAGCCAACCCCCATTATTGGTACCCATACTTCAAGGTATAGTACCAATTTATCCTTATTTGTGTTTATTCTTTTGTCATGAATTTGGTTGTGATACCACTTTTCCAAGCCATATTCTTAGAATTTTACCAAATTACTGGATTGGATACATATCGACGTGAAACCCCATTGGTACCCATACTTCAAGGTATAGTACCAATCTGTCCTTATTTGTGTTTATTCTTTTGTCATGAATTTGGTTGTGATACCACTTTTCCAAGCCATATTCTTAGAATGTTACCAAATTATTAGATTGGATACATATTGAGGCGACACGACTGCAAACATCGTTGCATGGCTTTGTGGTAGGAAAGAGCCCATAATATCGAGACCTATACCGTTCCGGGGTGTATCGACACAGCACAAGCCAGAGAGAGGGGAGAGGGAGGAGAGGAAGGAAGAGAGAGAGGGAGGAAGGGAGGGAGGGGGAGGGAGAGAGTGAGAGGAAGAGAGAGGGAGGGAGGAGGCAGAGAGAGGGGGTGCCGGAATATAGGGAGGAGGGCCGCCATGGATGCAGGGGTAGAGAAGGATAGAGGGAGAGAGATGTAGAGAAAGAGGAGGGGAAGAGAGAGGGAAACGCTAACCTGAACGATGAACCCTTCAAGAGGGAGGGAGCTAGAGAGAGAGGGCGGGAGGGAGGGAGGTGAGGAGATGGGAGGGCTTACCTCCTGGAAGCGACGGGGCAAACGAGGAGAGCAAGATGAGCAAATAAGCAGACGAGCGAAGAAATCAAGATGTTTTCGAAAATGCACACGAGGTCGAGAGAGGGTTAATAAGACCAGACCCAAATCAACCCGAGAGGCTGAACCATCCTGGGCCAACTTCGGTACAGTTCGGTATGGGCTGAACTGCCTAGTTCAAGTTAGTTCGGCATTCCTAGGCCCACATAGAATGTCATTGTAGTTATGAATGCCGGCCTGAGGTTCACTCATGTCTCTGCTAGTTGGGAGGGCTCTGCAAATGACTTTCATGTCCTAAAGCATGCACCATCCATCCCGAACCTGACAAGTCTTCATGTTCATATAGGCAACAAAATACCCTTAAGAGTACAATACTACTACACATTTTTGAGTACCCTAATGCAACTATCTTAATTGATCGCAAGGAGGTTTCTCCTAGTGGACGTTAGGTACACAACAATGTTGAGCTTTATTGCTCCATATTGTTCCATCCATTGAATGAATTATTCAATCTTTGCCACTCATCGCTTCATATTAAGGTTGAACAGGCCTGGGAACATTAAAGAATCATTTCAGGATTTTGTCATCATCCATTCTTCCCTTACCGTACAAAAGTGCAGATCATGCTTGCATGTTGTATTCTGCATAATTTCCTCCAAACCATCACCCGTAGGGATTACTAATTCAATTTACCCAATGAAGAGGTGTTGGTAGATGAGGAGGAGGAGACTCAAAAGCTTACTAATTTAGCCTATGACCCAATGACAGCACCAAAACAAGTTGGCAATGGAGAGCAATCTGCCCTTGCATCTCCAAAAAGATGTACTATAATTACATGGGAAAACTTCTAAAAATGACTATTGGGATAAATTTGAGTTGTCTGATTCTGATTTCAGTGAATGATGTATTAATCCTCATAATACTTGCAATATTGAAAGTTTCTATGGAATATTTCATGACTATGACTTCGGGTTTGTGGGACTATGTAATCATTTATCCTTGAACTTAAATGTTGGTTTCTCGTACTCTTAAATAATATTCCGTGGGATGTTTCTTCGATACATGAACTGCATGCATGATGTCATGGAATAACCAGCTAATGGATGCTGAGGATTCCCAAGGAGGGTCCTAGAATACCAGGAACAGCAAAGTCAACAAAGGTTGCTGTCAAGTATGCGAAGAAAGGGACCCCTAACAAAAGATGGACTGGTGAGTGTACTGCCTACCTCATCGAATTGCTGGTTGAAGAAGCTACTCAAAAGGGAAAGCCAGATCAGAACTTCAACAAAGCAACCCATATCGATGCTGCAACTGCGCTAAATGAGCAGTTTGGCACAGACTTAGATCATGTGGAGAATCATGTTCAACGGATGCAAGGTTGCTACAGAGGCATCAAGACCGCTAAGCAACAAAGCGAGGCAGGTTGGAATGATGAGAACAAAATCATCACCATGGAACTAGAGACAGCACAAACATACATATAGGTAATACCTCAACATATACTTTCACCGCCTACGACTTCTTGTACTTAAAGAGGACTATATAATTTTGTTTGAATGTAGGAACACCCAAAGAAGAAGGACTACATTAACAAACCAATCAAAAACTCTGACTTCCTTCGAATAATATCTGGCAACGACCAGGCTAACATGGAGTTCCTCATGCTCATCACGAGTCAGTTTGCACAACATCCAGAAGTTGATTAGGATGTGGAGGTGTTGGATGTAGAGCTCAGAGAAACCCCTGATGAGAGCACAAAAGTGCAATCGTCAGACTATTTTAATTAGTATTTTAGCTAATTATTAATAATAAAATTAACTAATTAATGTGGTATTGGTGTTTGAGTGCAGTAATCCAAGAAACCAATTAACATTAGGATTGAGCCCAAGGTCCGCCGTACCGGTACCGGTCGGCGTACCGGTGGCCGGACGGACTGGTACGGTACCGGTCCGGTACGTACCGGCCGGTACCGGTACGGTACGCGGTGGTTTCAAAAACCACAGCGCGCGGTGCTATGGTTCTAAAAAAAAAAAATCGTACCGGTGCGAACCGGCCGGTTCCCACCGGTACGAGGCCGGTACCGGCCGGTACGGGCTCCGAACCGGCCAGTACAGGCCCGTACCGGCCGGTTCGGATAAAAAACCGGGAATACCGGTTTTTTTGCCGTTCCGGTACCGGTCTAGGACCGGACCGGTACGTACCGGCCCGTACCGACCGGTACAGCATTCCATGATTGAGCCCAATGCCCGGCAGCCCGAGCTCAAGTCATCTTCCAGAGCCTGCCTGACTTCATCTCGCGATACAACACAACATCGCGAGCATCTCCGTGTCCGCATCCAATGATCCAGATCAGATCCCTCCCAGCAAGACAGATTTCCTTGCATCCGTGCCAGGCCATCTACATCTTCAGCGTCCCCACCGCGTGCCAGCCACCGTACCAGCAGCGCCCAAATCCCAGCATCTTTCCTCTTCCGCTTCCAATCCCGACGATCCCGCACCGCATCTTCATCGCATCTCCTTCCGTTTGTGATCAAGGAACCGCAGCCGCGTCCAAGCTTCAGCCAGCGTCCGCAGATTCAAAACGCTCCCAGCCATGAGGTGTCTTCCGTGATCTTCCCATCATGCCAGCCGCGTGCCAGCCCGCCTCCTCACAGCTGCCATTCCCGATTTCACGCGAGTGAAGATCCCCAGCTCTCCCGCACCGCATCCAGCTCCTTCCGCATCAGGCCGCCATCTTCAAGCATCCCACGGCACCCTCCATAGATCCCGCATCCGTGAAAGAAGCCCCATCATCCTTCCTCTTCCGCGTGCAATCCCGGGCGATTCACCTCCCAGCAAGGAAGATCCCAGCGCCTCCCTTCCGCATCAGCAGCACCCGAAGAAGGAAGCCAAGTCCCCACCTTCCGCTTCAGCTCCCAGCGATTCCGCATCCATGGCCCAAAAAAGGAAGTTCACGCCTCCCTCCCGCTGATCCTGCCTCCACCACATCTCCAAGGGTCTATAAAAGAGAAGAGGAGGAGCTTGGGGAGGGTGTGCTCGGTTGGGGATCGGCTCCAAAGAACAGAGGAGGGGGGGGGAGTCGAGCGAGAGGAAGAAGTTGAGTGCTCTGTTTTCAGATTTGAAAACAGAGCATTACATTTTTTTTTGTTTTTTTTATTATTTGTTTTAGTTGTTTTTCTTTTAAATGTTATATTTTTAATTGGTGTTTAATCGTTCTGTTTTGGGTATCATGTTGTTCTTATTTATTTATTTTTATTTTGATTGAGAGTAATGTTTTTAGTAAGAGTTTTATTTTGAGAGCATGTTGTCTTGGGGTTTTTAGTTTTAGTTTAATAGAGAGATCTATTTATGCTAAAGTTTTTAATTTCTATTATTTTTAATTTCCGTTCTCCAAATTCTGTAATTTTTCTTCTTTGTTATGCAATACAATTAAATCTTCCTTCATGCAATTTGTGTTCGCTTCAATCCTCTTATTTTATCCATTTTAATTTATGCCAAAACTCTTCTTTGATTAATTAAATAAATGCTTTTTGAATTTAAATACCTGTCTTTTAGTTAATTTCAATAAAAAAAAACATTCTCCAGTAGACTAGAGAATCCATCAACATCCCCAACGTAATGTTTTTCCTTTGATCATTCAAAACTCGATTTTGAATCCGAGTGAACGTTTTTATTTTTAAGCAACTCCAATCGCCTCCCTGTGGATCGACCTCTTACAACCACTATTCTTCGAGTAGGAAAGGTAAGAGTAGAATTAAATTTAAACTTTGTTTGTCGGTTCTAACAACGATCTGTCTAGCATATTTTTAGGTAGACAGAAAAGGGACGAACAAAATTTTGGCGCCGTTGCCGGAGAGGCAAATCGAGAAGCAAGAACGATCACGAAAATCAAATTGGATTTTGGATGCCCGGAGTGAACGCACTCCGGTAGTAAGTTTTTATTTTTATTAATTTTTCTTATTTTGATTATTTTAGTTAGTAATTTCGTAGTTATTAAATTCTGAAATTTGAAATTCGTAATTAAAGTTTTCTAAAAAAAAGAAAGAAAAAAAAAATTAAAAAAAAATTAAAAAAAAAATTTCAAGAATTCAAAAATTTAAATTCAAAATTCGAATTCTGTGATTCGAAATTTGAAATTTAAATAAAAAAAAGTAAAAATAAAAAAATTAATTAAATTCAAAAAATATTATTTTTGCTAGTAATTGATAGGGTGCAATCCCCCGAGGTGATCATATCTCTATTGGGGCTCCTCACGGAGTAATCTCCAGAGCTTATTCAACGGGTATTCGGAGATTGACTGACGCATAAGGATTAGTTTTAGTTTACATTCAAGTTATTCCTATATATAAAAAAAAAAACAACATAAAATTTAAAAAAAATAAGAAAAATAAAAAAATTGCTTGCTCATTTAATCAATACAACCTAATGACATTGCATAAACTTTAAAAAATATATTGATTATTTGCTGCATTTAGTATTAAGCATTTGCATAAAGTAATTAAGGGCAAAACCCACTAAAAAGATAAGGTCGGAAAGTCATTACCTGTCCTTAGCCCAAAAATCACCACCTTGCATACTTATCCTAAGCCAAATTAAATTAAAATCAAATTAGACGTTGGCCTTAGGGTTTTCGAGCTCAATTAGGCTCTTGGAAAGAAGCGGCTGAAAGCCACTCCAGTGAGAATTTAGTAATTGGTGATGTCTAGGAAAGTTTTACAACAGTGAGAACTGTTACGGGTATTGTGGTATCGGTGTATCCCTTCTGGCACCACCACACACCCCGGGACTTTCCTGATCACTGATTACTGGATTGCTTAACTGGTAAGCTCAAGCTCAATCTGAAAGGAAGATTAGGAGCTGTCTAATCTAGGAGAGAATTTCAGGAACTTTTTAACCTGATACATCTCTGTGCAACTAGATTTAAGAAGCTACTAAACCTCACTTAGTTCTAAGACTAATAGGGTCAATTTATTGTGTGGTGTTGGTTGTGGTCATCTGTGTCTAGCCCTTCTCTTCTTTTAGGATTTCGTTCATTGTAGGAGTCGAATCTAATTAAGTTGTGGAAAATGTATGCATGGTAGAAGGTCATTAAGGGATAAGTTAACCCCATTTGATCCTGAGATTGAAAGAACTTTTCATCACAACCTGCGAACTGTAAACCAACCGTCGATCTCTACAATGGGTGAACATATTAGAACCCTAAATGAATTGTTTGCACCCGCATCCGCTAGCCCCCCTACTTGCATAGTATTACCAATTAATAATGCAGCCCAATTCGAGATTCGGGCTGCACCAATAAACATGTTACCCAAGTTTCATGGGTTCGAGAGTGAACAACCCTACATTCATCTAAACAAATTTTTGACAATCTGTCAAACGTTTAGAAATCAAAATTTAGATGAAGAGGGTATTAAATTAAGGTTATTTCCCATGACTTTAGAGAATCGTGCTGCTGCATGGCTGTATTCCCTAGCTTCAAATTCCATCACATCATGGGAACAACTATCTAGGAAGTTCATGGCTAAGTTCTATCCCATGGTAAAAACTGAAAAAATTAAGGATGCAATCAGAACTTTTAGAGGAAAATCTGAGGAGGAATTTTTCCAACTATGGGAAAGATTCCATGATCTTTTGGTCAAGTGCCCCCACCATGGGCTTGACAAGGCTGACCTAGTACATTTCTTTTACAAAGGACTACCTCCGGCACATAGAAACATGATTGAGTCCATGCACAAGGGTAGGTTCATGGACCAAACCCCAGATCAAGCCTATGAATTTCTTGTTGACTTAGCCGAGAACGCCCAAAATTGGAGTAGCTATGGTGAGGAAGTAAATAGAGATGAGTTCGGGTCTAGAAAACCAGGTAATTATGAAATGAAAGCAGACCCAGAACTCAAAAATATCATGTCCAATCTGGTGACTGGAATGAACAACTTAAGTAAAAAGTTTGATGCTTTCACTGTTTCCACTAGCTCGAGTTCATATAAAGAGTTAAATCCCATCATGAAAGTGGATCACGAGTCACATAGTTTATGTATCTTGTGTAATAGTTCTGAGCATCTAGTGGAGTGCTGTCCTAGTTTACCCAACATTAAGGCTGAGCAGGCAAATGCTCTAAACTCATATAGTGCCTTCAAGAAGCCCACTCCCAATTCATTCAGCCCAGTCTACCACCCTGATAATAGGTTCCATCCAAATTTCTCATACAAGCAAAATGAACCTATTCAGCATCAAGGTGGTCCACCAGGTTTTCAGAAGAATTTTTCCAGGATAGGTCCATCACAAATAAACCAATCATTGGCTCCACCTATCCCTACTTATAGTGCCCCTATCCCTCAGCAACTACATCATTGGAAGCCATGATGGCTAACATGATGAAGCAGCAACAAGACTTCATCCAACAACAACAACAGACCAACATGGCTCAAACTCAGACTAACCAATTCCATGCGCAAGCGATTGCAAAACTTGAGGTTAGTCTGAGCCAAATAGCCAACTCTCTAGGGGATAGGAAGAAAGGTGAATTGCCCAGCCAGCCAGTGCCTAACCCTAGTAGGCAACAGAATCAAGGGCCGAGGGGCCAGTTTCATATTGATTCTAATGGAAACCCTAACCATGAAGTCCAGGCAATTACCACTTTACGATCTGGCAAGTAAGTGGACAACAAAGTCCAACTTCCTGTGCAAGAAAAAGAAGAAAAACATGAACCAAACCCCACCCAGAAAAAGGCACAAGAACAGGGAACACAAGGAATAGAGGAGAAACCAATAGAGACTTACACACCTAAGGCTCCCTTTCCTAGTAGACTACAAGACTTAAAGAAAAAATCTCAGTACGATGAAATCATGGAAGTCTTTAAAAATGTTCAAATAAATTTACCCTTCCTAGATGCCATCAGACAGATCCCCTCCTATACAAAATTCTTAAAAGACTTAACCACGGTGAAAAGAAAAACCAGTATTCCTAGGCAAGCTGTGATGGCTGCACAAGCCTCATCTCTTATTCAACAGCAGATTGCCCCAAAATACAAGGACCCTGGTTGCCCCACTGTTGAAATTAAAATAGGAGAAACCATCATTCGGAGAGCCCTATTAGACTTAGGAGCAAGTGTGAACCTATTACCCTATTCTGTCTACACCGAACTAGGTTTGGGGGAATTAAAACCCACAAACATCACTTTGTCATTAGCAGATAGGACTGTGAAGTATCCTAAGGAAATTGTAGAGGATGTAATTGTAAAGGTAAATGAGTTTTACTACCCTGTGGATTTTGTAGTCCTCGAAACTGAACCAGTGAAAAACCCAAGAAGTCACATCCCGGTAATCCTTGGTAGACCATTTTTGGCCACTTCAAATGCTGTGATCAGTTGCCGAAATGGGATAATGACCTTAGCATTTGGAAACTTGACCGTCCAACTCAATGTCTTTCATAGTAGTAATCAACCATCTGAGATGGACGATTTAGAAGAAATTCACATGATTGAAAACATAATCAGCAAGTCCTTCGAGGAGTCAAGTTATTCTGATCCACTAGAAAGATGTTTGGCCCAATTCAGTCAAGATTGTGAGGAAGGAGAGTCGAATCAGGAGGTTAATGCATTACTAGATTCCATTCCTGTAATGGATACTAGCAGATGGGCGACTAAATTTGAATCATTACCTATACCTAAATCTCAGCTAGTACCTTCAAGTGTCAAACCTCCCCAGCTTGAACTTAAAGATCTGCCTGAAAACCTAAAATATGCATTTCTAGGGGACAACAACACCTTACCTGTTATTATTGCATCAAATTTAACTGAAGAACAGAAAGAGAAGTTGTTAAATATCCTTCAGAAAAATCAAGAAGCGATCGGCTGGTCTATAGCTGATATTAAGGGGATTAGCTCTTCTGTGGTCCAACATAAAATTCATCTAGAAGAGGATGCAAAAACCTCTAGAGAACCACAAAGGCGACTTAACCCAGTCATGAAAGATGTAGTTCTAGCTGAAATCATTAAACTCTTAGATGCAGGGATTATATACCCTATTTCTGATAGCCAGTGGGTGAGCCCAGTTCAAGTTGTACCCAAGAAATCTGGAATTACTGTGATCAAGAATGACCAAAATGAGTTAGTCCCAACTCAAATCCAAACTGGATGGCGAGTGTGCATCGACTACAGAAAGCTGAACGCCATGACTAGGAAAGACCACTTCCCACTACCCTTCATTGACCAAATGTTAGAACGTCTAGCTGGCCACTCTCATTACTGTTTTCTTGATGGTTATTCTGGATATAACCAAGTTCCAATTGCACGTGAGGATCAAGAGAAAACCACATTCACCTGTCCTTATGGCACCTTTGCCTATCGTCGCATGCCTTTTGGGTTATGCAATGCACCGGCTACATTCCAACGGTGTATGATGAGCATTTTCTCCGACATGGTGGAGAAATTTTTAGAAGTTTTTATGGATGACTTTTCTGTATTCGGATCTAATTTTAATGAATGTCTCCATCACTTGACCCTTGTTGTAGAACGATGTAAAGAGAAAAATTTAGTTCTTAACTGGGAAAAATGTCATTTTATGGTCCAATCAGGTATTGTTTTGGGACATATTGTGTCACAAAGGGGAATCGAGGTGGATAAAGCCAAAGTAGAATTAATTGCCAAGTTACCACCTCCCAAAACTGTTAGAGAAGTCAGATCCTTTCTAGGGCATGTGGGTTTTTACCGCCGCTTTATTAAGGATTTCAGTAAATTGTCGAAACCCTTATGCAATCTGTTGGCGAAAGATGTTATTTTTAATTTTTCGCCAATTTGTATAACTGCTTTCGAAAGATTAAAGTCTGAACCATGGTCTGCCGTACCGGTCCGTACCGGCCGGTACGGGCCGGTACGTACCGGTCCGGCCTGGGACCGGTACCGGATCAGCGTAAAATCTGGTACCGGTAATTTATTGTTGAAGGACCGGTACGGACCGGTACGCCACTGGTACGGACCGGTACGGGACCGGTTCGGACCGGTACGGACCGGTACGCCACCGGTACGCCACCGGTACGGGACCGGTTTCGTACCGGTCCGGGCCGCCACCGGTACGCCGACCGGTACCGGTACGGCGGACCTTGGTCTGAACTAACCTCAGCACCCATCATAAGGTTCCCTGATTGGAATCTGCCATTTGAAATCATGTGTGATGCATCTGATTATGCAATAGGTGCCGTCCTAGGTCAGCGAGTGGGGAAGCTTCCCCACGTGATTCATTATGCGAGCAAAACTCTGAATGACGCCCAACTTAACTATTCTACAACTGAAAAAGAGTTGTTGGCTGTTATCTTTGCTCTTGACAAATTTCGTCCCTATCTGATAGGATCCAAGGTCCTTATTTATTCTGATCATGCCGCCCTTAAGTACCTTCTCACAAAAAAGGATGCCAAGGCAAGACTCATTCGTTGGATCCTATTGCTTCAAGAATTTGATCTTGAAATACGAGATAAAAAGGGATCTGAAAATGTTGTAGCTGACCACTTGTCCAGATTAATTGTCGAATCATCCGGAGAATCCATGCCTGTGTCCGAGACCTTCCCTGATGAACAACTAATGATGATTTCCCATACCAATGTTCCATGGTATGCTGATGTAGTCAACTATCTAGTTACTGAACGAATACCCTGTTCATGGACCAAACAAGAGAAATTCCGCTTCCTAGCTCGTGTAAAATGGTATTTTTGGGATGAACCATACTTGTTCAAATACTGTCCTGATCAAATCATCAGACGATGCATCCCTGAACACGATCAAAGGAATGTCCTTTTCTTTTGTCATGACCATGCTTGTGGTGGTCATTTTAGTGGGAAGAAAACTGCTGCAAAAGTTTTGCAGTGCGGATTTTATTGGCCCACACTTTTTCGAGATGCGCATGACTATTGTAAATCTTGCGATCGATGTCAACGATTAGAAAAACTTTCGAGAAAGAATGAGATGCCCCTGAACCCTATCTTAATTATAGAAATTTTCGATGTTTGGGGTATTGATTTTATGGGTCCTTTTCCTATGTCGTTTGGGCATCAGTACATTCTTGTGGCAGTTGACTATGTATCAAAATGGATTGAGGCTATCGCGTGTAAGACCAATGATCACAAAGTGGTGATCAAGTTCCTTAAAGAATCTATCTTTGCTCGTTTTGGCACCCCTCGTGCTATCATTAGTGATGGGGGGAAACATTTTTGTAATAAAATCTTTAAAGCCCTTATGAGAAAGTACAACATTAATCACAAGGTCAGTACACCATATCATCCACAAACAAGTGGACAAGTCGAAATTTCCAATCGGGAGATCAAGACCATCCTTGAAAAAACTGTTCATACATCTCGGAAGGATTGGTCTCTTAGGCTAACAGATGCACTGTGGGCATATCGGACGGCTTACAAAACACCAATTGGAATGTCTCCATATAGAACTGTCTATGGCAAGGCTTGCCATTTACCTGTCGAGTTAGAACACAAGGCCTATTGGGCAATTAAACATTTAAATTTCGATCTTGACAAAGCAGGAGAACATAGGAAACTTCAACTCGATGAGCTTGAAGAAATTAGAAACGATGCTTACGAGTGTGCCAAAAAGTACAAAGATCGCATGAAGATCATGCATGATAAAATGATCATTCGTAAGGAATTTCACCAAGGACAAAAAGTCCTTCTATATGATTCTCGATTACATCTATTCTCTGAAAAACTTAAATCTCGCTGGACTGGCCCATACACAGTAGAGAAAGTGCACCCACATGGTGCAGTAGTAATATGCAATACCAAGGATGGTAGGTCCTTTCAAGTCAATGGACATCGTTTAAAACCATACCTTGAGTATCTGAGTCCAGAAGTCGAGGAGACACTTCTGACCGACCCTATCTATTATGAGTAAATCGGAATTGTCTGGCTGAAGACATAAAACTTAGCGCTATTTGGGAGGCAACCCAACATGTAAGTTTCTTTTATATATAAAAAAAAAAAAAATCATCATCAATACATTACTAACATGCAGGTTTGGGAGATTTTGCCCCAATTTTCAATTTACCCACCCATATCAGGTAACCTCTCCTCTGTCCTCTTACTGCTTTAAATTTTCTTTAACATTGAGGACAATGTTAGATTTAGGTTTGGGGGTATTTTTACGCATTTGAAATTTTATATATAAAAAAAAAGTTTTTAGTTAAAATTTTTGAAAAAAAAAATACAACACACAAGGTATATAAAATCTAAGAGCCCAATGACTAGTTGGAAGTAGTGCAAAGTGAGTTCTTTTTATTAAGTTCCTTTTAGTGAGTTGTAAGCTAATTAGTACTTTGAATTTCACAACACATCTGGCCTGCATTTTCTAAGGTATAGGTTCGACATTGTGCTGAGAATATGGTAGCAACCTCGAATCCTGATGAACCATCTTTTTCTGATCCAAAAAAAAAAAAAAATGGTGGATTTAGTCAGGTACATCGAAAAGGGCTACCTATTGTCAAAGGTCAGCGGGCTTGTGATGAGGAACCCGAGCATAGGTCCGTAGGGGAGTCTTGATGCCCGACACCTCATGCCAACTGGTGTGAGAATTGTCGACTAATTGCTCGCTACATGGAGGAATCATCACAGGAGTAAAAGTACACAATATATACACTATCATTTCTCTTTAATGAAAAAAAAATGATGAAAAAAAAAACAAAAAACAAAAAAAAATGATGAAAAAAAAATGTATATTGACCTTAAGAAAGACAATAGTGTGAAAGCCGTCGTTGTAAAAATTCGAGTAAACTGGAATATTACAGATAAAGCCCATGAGGTATTAAAGTAAACATCCACAGCTCTCGAAATCCTGCAGATAAGATGATTTTGAATCAGCAAATAGGTCTTGTCCGACCAATTCTTGGAAACTTCTAATATTAGCGATATTTTGGAGATCCGAAACCTTAGCTGGTGCATGGTCTAGACTTCACTAAGCACTCAAGTATAAATAAGTATTACAACTCCCTAGCAGAAAACTTAATAACTTCAACTTAAATTGCATACTAACCTAGAATTTGGGCTACTTAGTAATTAAAATCTTGTGTGATTTTGAAATTCTTACTTGAAATTAGACTTTCATTTCATAAACCAAATTTTATTTTGGGATTGAAGTTTGTGGGTAACTTCACTGGAAATCCTCACGAGACAACACTCGTCCACTAGGGTAACCTAGGGGTTTAAAGGCTTGTTGCACGTGCTAAGTGCAATCGTAATGCTCTACGAAAGTGAGTATTTATCTTAGTATATTTATATAATAAATAACACTTTTGCACTCTTATTTTATCATTTTCGCACTAAATTGCTAGAGACTAGCAATAAGCTAGTTGGGGGGTGTGATGAGAGCACAAAAGTGCAATCGTCAGACTATTTTAATTAGTATTTTAGCTAATTATTAATAATAAAATTAACTAATTAATGTGGTATTTGTGTTTGAGTGCAGTAATCCAAGAAACCAATTAACATTAGGATTGAGCCCAATGCCCGGCAGCCCGAGCTCAAGTCATCTTCCAGGGCCTGCCTGACTTCATCCCGCAATACAACACAACATCGCGAGCATCTCCGTGTCCGCATCCAATGATCCAGATCAGATCCCTCCCAGCAAGACAGATTTCCTTGCATCCGTGCCAGGCCATCTACATCTTCAGCGTCCCCACCGCGTGCCAGCCACCGTACCAGCAGCGCCCAAATCCCAGCATCTTTCCTCTTCCGCTTCCAATCCCGACGATCCCGCACCGCGTCTTCATCGCATCTCCTTCCGTTTGTGATCAAGGAACCGCAGCCGCGTCCAAGCTTCAGCCAGCGTCCGCAGATTCAAAACGCTCCCAGCCATGAGGTGTCTTCCGTGATCTTCCCATCGTGCCAGCCGCGTGCCAGCCCGCCTCCTCATAGCTGCCATTCCCGATTTCACGCGAGTGAAGATCCCCAGCTCTCCCGCACCGCATCCAGCTCCTTCCGCATCAGGCCGCCATCTTCAAGCATCCCACGGCACCCTCCATAGATCCCGCATCCGTGAAAGAAGCCCCATCATCCTTCCTCTTCCGCGTGCAATCCCGGGCGATTCACCTCCCAGCAAGGAAGATCCCAGCGCCTCCCTTCCGCATCAGCAGCACCCGAAGAAGGAAGCCAAGTCCCCACCTTCCGCTTCAGCTCCCAGCGATTCCGCATCCATGGCCCAAAGAAGGAAGTTCACGCCTCCCTCCCGCTGATCCTGCCTCCACCACATCTCCAAGGGTCTATAAAAGAGAAGAGGAGGAGCTTGGGGAGGGTGTGCTCGGTTGGGGATCGGCTCCAAAGAACAGAGGAGGGGGGGGAAGTCGAGCGAGAGGAAGAAGTTGAGTGCTCTGTTTTCAGATTTGAAAACAGAGCATTACATTTCTTTTGTTTTTTTTATTATTTGTTTTAGTTGTTTTTCTTTTAAATGTTATATTTTTAATTGGTGTTTAATCGTTCTGTTTTGGGTATCATGTTGTTCTTATTTATTTATTTTTATTTTGATTGAGAGTAATGTTTTTAGTAAGAGTTTTATTTTGAGAGCATGTTGTCTTGGGGTTTTTAGTTTTAGTTTAATAGAGAGATCTATTTATGCTAAAGTTTTTAATTTCTATTATTTTTAATTTCCGTTCTCCAAATTCTGTAATTTTTCTTCTTTGTTATGCAATACAATTAAATCTTCCTTCATGCAATTTGTGTTCGCTTCAATCCTCTTATTTTATCCATTTTAATTTATGCCAAAACTCTTCTTTGATTAATTAAACAAATGCTTTTTGAATTTAAATACCTGTCTTTTAGTTAATTTCAATAAAAAAAAAAAAATCTCCGGTAGACTAGAGAATCCATCAACATCCCCAACGTAATGTTTTTCCTTTGATCATTCAAAACTCGATTTTGAATCCGAGTGAACGTTTTTATTTTTAAGCAACTCCAATCGCCTCCCTGTGGATCGACCTCTTACAACCACTATTCTTCGAGTAGGAAAGGTAAGAGTAGAATTAAATTTAAACTTTGTTTGTCGGTTCTAACAACGATCTGTCGAGCATATTTTTAGGTAGACAGGAAAGGGACGAACAACCCCTCTCAGAGGGTTGAACAAAACACCACCTCACAAGCATCAACATCTTCTAGCAGCAAACAAAAGCCCAAGAGATCTCAGGATACTAGGGATGATTTATCTGAGCTTGTGGGGGGTGTCAGAGAGCCCCTGCAAGAGACCCCACTCCAAGATCCCACTTTGCTGAAAGGATACAAGGAAAGATTCGAGTAAGGGTTGTGATGATAATTTGAAGGTGATGGCAATGTGATCATCTAACATGGGATGAGATGTCTGCAAGGTCATGGATGAGCAAGCCATTGGCTTTGCATGCCAAATGGATGAAGAACTCTTTTTTAGATCCTTCTCTGTGATTTCATGTTGTATTAGGGGTTGTGTCTGTTACATTATTTCCTGGATTTTAATCCAGCCGAGATATGGCAGATGATGCATTTGGTTTTGTAGTTGTAGATGTTATCCCTGCCACAATATGGCAAATGATATTGTTGGTTCTTCTATGTTTTGGATAATATTCATGCTAGATACCATTTATTGTTCTTTGTTTTTGATGTTACTCATCCCAGGATGTGGCAAATAGATGACAATATGAGAACAATATCATCAACTATTAATAAATGCTCCATAATATATATTATATTCATATTAAAAACGGAGATAATATATACTAATTCAATAAAAGGGAAGGTAATCTCACCGACTTTAGATGTGACTATATCTCTTCCAAACCAACCAAACACCCAAGTGCTTGGAAGTGACTTTTTATGCCATACAACCAACATCTAAAGCCATGAAAGTTACTCCCGGCAGCCATTATTTTCCCAACAAAACAAACAGCAAAAATGCTCACTTTCAAAAAGAGCACTTTCTGAAAGTGTCACTTTCAAAAAGCACGTGAAAGCCACTCCCCATACACTTGCACAACTAAACAGGTCATTATCAAATCTGAAACATAACCATTCTTTTACGCACTTTGTATTCGATACTTGGCTTCTCCAATCCTCCTCATTCTCTATCAATCCTAGCACATATATGCCATTTTCTTGCTTCAACGACCCTAGACGGGTCTATTTTTCTTACATTGCTAAATCTTCTGCTTTGCTTATTACAATTCTAGTAAAGATCTCACCAATGCAATGAGATTCTTAAACAAATAGTATTTTTTTTTTGGTACAAAACAAATAGTATTCACGGTCAGTTTTATAAACTAGACATGATTTTATCCATAATTAAAACCTACTAAACTTTCATATTTCCTCCTAAAATGCCAGTCCTCGATATCCAGTGCCTCAACAAACAAGTTTAACCATAAAATGTGCGTTCTACTTTCACCAAAAAAATCAGCTGAAATTTCAGATTTGAATTATCCCCTTAAAGTTTTAATCATAATGTAAGAATGAAGGTCACTGCATGTTTTAGCATTTTTAAAAGAGAGAGAATTGCACAAACAAGAAAAAATTGAATAAAGTATAATTTGATAGACACCTTTATAGCAACAAATTTCATTCAATTAAAAACATTCAATATTGAAGAGAGAAAATACAAAGTGATATTACTTACATGCAGCCCCACCAATCCATGGTAGGAGAATCAGTATAAGTAAAACAAATGGTTTTACTGGAGGTAATCGACGCCTGTATACACCAAGACAGAACAAAAGTCATTAGTATATTTAATAACATTGAAACAAAACCTCTATCAAAAGGAAACACATAATGACATCAAAGGAAATGCACAAATGCCAAAGCTAAAGAACCAAAGATTCTCCCAATTATTCACCTAAAAAAAATACAACTTACTTAACAAACACATGATATAGCTGGAAGGCCTGTACAATCCGACAGCTCATCAACAAACCAAACCCAAGTGGACCTTCAGCCCAAACTGAAAATTAAGTTCAAACTAAGAAAATCTCAGTACTTGTACAGCACTAGAAACAAAAAATATGATACGCTACTGATGATCACCAGAGAGCAAAACCAAGTAAGCCAAGTAAGAACCTGCCCAGATGTAGCATGACTGCCAAGGCTGTCTTTGATTCCACTTCAGAAAATTAACCGACATCTGCATCCACTCAATATAAATTTTAAAAGTGAATAAAATGATGAAACTAGCTTGCACTCTAGCTAAATTGACATACCACTAATGATAATATCAGGTTGATGCTTCCAATAATTTGAATTATCACAAGTGACAAACCACTGGCTTTCGTGCTAGGAGCCTTCTGAACTAGAAAGGGGAATACTGCACGAGCAAGAAGCCTGGACAAGAAATAACTTTTATGATATAACAAGAAAGAAAATATGCAAAACTATACTTAATAAGCAAGCAAAAAATCAAAATGTCACTATATAAACAATCGGTAAAGAGCTTGCAGAGTAATTAAATCAGCATGTTTTGTTTAGTGTCTTGGAGTTAGTTCCTTATATCTAGACATGATTACAAAACTGCTCTACATGATATGATGAGTGATGTGGGGTCGGAACCCCGACACCAGCCCGCACACCGGACGAGCAGGGAAAGCATCCGCGTCCTCCCCGAGGTATTGTCCGCTCTGGGATTGCCGCTTCGGATCTGCGGGGGGTCGCCCAGGGAGGTCGCCCAGGGCCGGAGCCCAATGACAGTCCCAATGACAGTCCCGAGCCCTGCCGGCGCGGGGGTCCGCGGAGGTTGCCCCCTACCCTCACGGTTTTGTCCCGCAAAAGGGCCCTCGGTGAGAAGAGGTGTTTGCACCCCCCATTTAAGGCACAGACCTTTCCGCTGATTACCCGATGTGGGACTAAACTGGGAACCCCATCCCACAACACAGCCCCCCGAGCGGGAAGGTCTGTGCGTGGCCGGGGCCCTTCCTCTAGCGCCATCTGATGTGGGGTCGGAACCCCGACACCAGCCCGCACACCGGACGAGCAGGGAAAGCATCCGCGTCCTCCCCGAGGTATTGTCCGCTCTGGGATTGCCACTTCGGGTCTGCGGGAGGTCGCCCAGGGCCGGAGCCCAATGACAGTCCCAATGACAGTCCCGAGCCCTGCCGGCGCGGGGGTCCGCGGAGGTTGCCCCCTACCCTCACGGTTTTGTCCCGCAAAAAGGCCCTCGGTGAGAAGAGGTGTTTGCACCCCCCATTTAAGGCACAGACCTTTCCGCTGATTACCCGATGTGGGACTAAACTGGGAACCCCATCCCACAACAATGAGCTATAGTGCTTAACCAGCATTCTTAAAGAATAATATGCTTGTTGGTGAATCAAGTTCTCAGAAGGATAAGAATGTCAAAACAATAAAGCTCTTAAGTTGCAAATAATGTCATTAATCAAAGCTAGCAAATTTAAAACATCTTTCAGTCAGTGCTATACATGATAGTTTAAAAAAAAATACATCGTGTTCGAACTTCTGACAGTTAGCCATAATTTAAAAAAAATCTAAAATAAAAAAGGCATCCTTTTCAAACCATTGAAATTAGCATTAATGAAGAAAAAGGGGGCCTTTGATGCTATTAAAAAGTTTGCTCTATTAAAGCCTTCCTTGCAGGCTGGCATGTGCCAGGATCCTTGTCGATGCATTTGCACCCTAAACGCCTCGCAGATACTCACCAATGTTACCAAAGCATCCAAGCATTTATATATCCAGAAGAAGATAGTGTCATTTACCTCTATAACACCATCCAAGGCATTCTTGGATTTCACCAAATTCAACTCAATTTGGAACCTATGCTTCCAGGCTTCTTGTAGCAGCAATCCTTTTATGTCAGTTCCAAAAGCAACAACTTGCATGGCTAAGCCCTTTAAAGCCATGAAAAGGCCTGGCACTCCTTCATCCCATAATTTGAACTTCTACAATTGATTTTACTATTGTCTTATGTAGCAGAAGTTATAATTGTGAGTTTTAATTCTGAAACTAACCTGAACCAGGGCAAATGACAAAGATGATTCACTAAGAAGAAGCACATCATGCAAGCATATTTCCCTGAGCATTTTTATCTGCTATTGTCTGATAGGACCTTGTCCTCTGTTGTTTTCGTGCGGCCACCTCCAGATATAATCAACAAGGTAGAATGGTCAAGATGATAATGCTCAGCGTGCTCATTGTTGTAATGAAGTTCCAGTAGGGAAATCATTCAATCTCACTATCTGGATATGCACGTTTAACCCAAGTAGTCAAATCTAACAAAATACAAAGAACACATTAACCGAGCATAAGAATTTGAGGGGAGGACGGAAAAGAAAAACCACCGAGTTCACTTCAACTAATCAAATTTCATGATTTGGTGGTCTATTGCTTCAGGAAAATCTCGAAGCCCGTACACGGAAGCAATTCTGTCATCTAAGCCCTTAATCGAGTAGAAGACCGCTACTACAGCACTACTATAATTTTATGGGGAAAAGCAACCGAAAGGAGCACTCACCCATCAACAACTTACTTACCTACCTAATAAAAATCTAAACTTTGGAGAGCGTTCAGCAATTCAATCAGCGTACAGCTTGTAACAGTCCAAAACCAAATCAAAACTAACAAATCCAGAATCATAATCGCCCCTTACCACAACTACTCATTTTTTCCACATCACACAGAGAAAACCGCCAAAAAAATTCACAGGCTTTCCCACCAAAATAAGCAAACGATAGATCAAAATCTCAAGTGCAGCGCCAAATTTATTGCGGAAAGAAAGCAAGATTAGTGAGATTAGGAGGAGGAGCAAAGAGCTCTACAAGAAGAGAGAGAGGCCGGAGATGGCGACGGCGATGTAATCGGTGACGCAACCGCCGGTGAGGGCGCAGACGGCCATCGAGCTCCCGTCGCTAAGCGTGGATTCGGTACGAGAGAAGGCGAAAGGCCATGGAAGGAAGGGAGTCGGAGGAGGAGCAGGGGGAGGCGGCGATCCATCGATGCCCGCTTTCTCTTTTCCCTTTTGTTCCCACGAGCCCGCTCCCTCCAACTCTCTCTCTCTCTCTCTCTCTCCAGTGGTCTTCCCACGCGACCTGGGGACTTGCGTTCGGATCTGACTGCGGGACCCGCCACCACGAGGATCTGCTGAATTTATTAATAATTTTAAAATTGGAGTCTTTATGGAGATACGATGGGACCCGATGCCCCAAGCACCACCACGAGAAATTATTCCCTACACTGCATCACAGCCGCACGTTTCTGTATCGATGCACCTTGATGAGTCGGGCGCACAGAAACGACCGGCTGTGATTGGTTAGGTGCGGCCGACGTATCTCAAAGCGTTGGATGACAATGATTGATCATTATTCGCAACGTGGACCAATGGTGCTACACACAAATCTCAAAGCATTTCGACGCCTCAACGTGCACAAATCTCGAAGCTCCATTGCACGATCCAACGGTAGATTCGTGCGGAACATAAAAAAAGAAACCTTTCGCAATCTGAACGGAGGTTTAGCTCGGAGGACCAGACGAGCGAGGGGTCAAGGAGGATAGCGTCGTTTTGAAGACATTCAATCATCCACAATCGAATTTTAATGACAACGTCTCTTGCCTTTCAAGAAAAAAATCGGCCCCGGCTTTGCTTTTTGACCCTCGTTTAACATGGCAGGTAGAAATTAGTTTCCCTTGATATCTCTGGAAAAAAAAAAGTTCATCATCTTGAGAGGCATTCTAATCCGTGCCTCAAATATCATACCATCATCATTGATATAAAAATATAAAATAAATAGAATGTACTGTTGATTGTTCTTTTAGCTTTTTTTGATGCTAGTTCTAGTAGTATGGTATGCTAGACCTTAGACCTTTGCATATACCATGCATGAGATTGTGAAAGACCATGAGTCATGGTAAAGACGAAGCTAGAGAATTGCAGCAAATAAATAAGGTGATTTTTCTTTTCTAAAAGAAATTCTTTTGGAAAATGAAATCTAAAAGCGGAACTACCTATTCTAGATTTTTTTTTTAAAAAAAAAGAAAGAGAGTACTTCTTAAGAAATGAAATGGTATATATAGAATAAATTATAGATGCAATTTAGGTCCTCTATGAAGTGGAATTATAAGTATCAATTTAATCACAAGACTTGTGGTGCATTAAGATTTAAAGATTTGAAATTTGAAAAGATGTAATGATAGAAATGAGCAACGTTACCTTGTTACTCTAAATTTATAATGCTAGATAAAAATTTACAGGAGATATGCTATAGAAGATCCGATACTAGAGATAATAGAAGCTGCCACATTAGCATTGTTCGGATCTTAAAACATAAGTTTTAGAGAGCAAAATAGTTCTAATAGGGCATCATTAGTTTCTCATGGAAGCTCCACCACCACAATATTTGAGTCCCCCTTTTGAGACCCATGCTTTTCTCCCCTCTTCTCCACTCAACAACACCAGTTGCTATTATCTCAAGTCATTGCCATCTCCAACCATCTAGCAGGTCATCGGTGACAATGCCAGCATACCTCTTCATCATCTCCGAGTTAGAAGATATAGAATAAGAAATCTCGCCAAATGACATCATCGAAAAACATCTGCTTTGTTTAACAATATCAAAGCAAGTTGAGATTGCTACTAAAGTTGAAAAGCTACTTTGCATATGGGGGTAAGGTTGCATACGTCTGACCTCAGACAGAATAGTAGGAGCCTCGCGCACCTGGCTATCCTTTTTTATAACTATTAGAATTTTATTTGATCGAATATAAATTTATGTATCTTGCATTGAATTTGTAGAAATAAAATTCAAAGAATTATGCAAGTTTTTGATGAGGTGCTTAGGCCTATTATAATACTCTAGAGGTTATATTTTGTTGTAGAGATTATTTATGAATATTAGGTTTTAGAGAGAAATTGGATTGAGTAGAAGAGGTCTTCTTACTATATCAAACTTGTTTAGTAAGCAAGCTCTACCTAAATTGGAGCTTTTAACTCAACTTCTTTAATACATATTCATGTTAATTAGCTGTGGAATACTTTAAAAATTATACATAAATTGTAAAATACCTCTGATGAGATATATATATATATTTACCAACTGTGGACCATGTCTATCCACACGATGCTAAGCTGACATAAAGTTGGTCCATAACACTAGTTGGCACGAGATACGTGCCATCACTATCACATGTCCATGCCTATGCCCTATTATTGGCACATGTCTAGCTTGTTGTAATATGGTATGGTATTAGTTAGCAATTAGTATGATAGTGAAACTAAAACTTTAATTTTGTTCTTGCAAAATGTTCCTTTGCGTACATGTACATTGGATTGGGCAAGTGAGATTATGACGTTGAAACTCTTGGATTTTTTCAAATCATGTGCTGTAATTATTTATTGTTTCATGTGTAAAGAGAGTATTAGAATCATTGAAAATCTTTGCATGAAATTCTTAAAACCATGTACCTTTGGATAATCTTGGATACGTACCATGCATGCTTGGCATAATTATTGAACACACTGCATAGGGTCACTCATTATACTGCTAATTATGAGGCAGCTGATGAGAGGTTGGAAAAGGAGCTTCATCCTTTTTGTTGATCACCATGTGTAGATCATTGTATAAATTTAATGCTAAAGGATATAGGGTGAATGAAGTTGATGGCAAAGATTGTGCAAATGGCAACCAAGTTTTCCAAGTTTGTTTATAACCACTTTATTGTGCGCACTTATTCAGAAAGAGGCCAATTCATGTTGAGATAATTCACCCTTCTACTAACCAGTTTACTACCAATTTCATTGATTTACAAAGTATTCTCAAGCATGGATATGATTTACAAGCTTTAGCTACGACAAATTTGTTGAATCAGTAGGAGAGTTAATTTAAAGGACATATTTTCTCCTCCTCTGTATTCTCACTTTTCTGCTATTGATATCTTATTTTGTTCTTACATGTATCGCTCGAACAATGTAATAGAGCTTTTCTTTCACGACAACTAATATCTAACATTTGCCTACCTATCATTTACTTTTAAAACTTATATCCTTCAAGGATCAATCAACCACTATGTTCCTTCTTCCCAATCTCAACCTCTTGAAAAGAACTATTTTTATGGTTGTAATTTCGAGTGTTCCATTGCCATTCCCGCCTCTTCACTAACTTTCACTAAGAGATTAATAGCTAGATTGTTTAATATAAATATTAGGTACATGTGGCACTTATGATTGCAAGTTTGCAAAGATATATTTATTGTGTGGTTGGGTCCATGCTACCTTCACTCTTCAAATTTCCGTTCTAAAATGCTTTTATTATCTACTATGATGGTTGAGACATTGATAATTAGGCATAAGGACAAAGACACATAGTGGCTAGTTTCTCATCCACCCCCGCCATCCCCCCCAAAAAAATCAGAAAAAATGTTAAAGTATCTTCTTTAAATATCTCTACCTTATAATTTTGGTAACGCTATATATTGATTTTTCAAAACTATTTTTAAATTATTTTTCTATTTGAACTGCACTACAATACTAACTTTAAGGGTGTATTTAGTTCACAATAGAAATTGAAATCGAAATGAATTGGAATGAGAATCGGAATAGCCATATGTTCCGACTTGTTTGGTTTATGACCAGAATCAAAATTGGAATCGGAGTAAGATTTGAATACTAGTAAGAGTAGGAGTTAGATTTTGGAGGGATTGGGGCATTATTCGTATTCTCTCTGAAATTAGAATGGAAATGGGACTCCCTCTAACTAAATGGTTGGTATGGAAGTCACTCATCCCATTTCCATTCTAGAGTCCAGCTCCTCCTAACCAAATATGCCCTAAGTCAATATCATAGGGACTTAGATGTTTCCTACATACCTAATTGTTTTGATGTTCTGATCTAATATATAAGAGTTAGAAGACATCATTGCATTTTTTTTCTTTTGACTATAGGTTTTTATGGAAGTGAACATTGTCCTAATTTGCTTGAGCTTTCACCAGAAACATTAGAACTGAATACTAGCTCATGCTCCTTGGCAGACTAAGTTTAAGTTAGGTACCAGCTTTATCATAGCTTATGTTGACATAACACTATAGTCCTCTTGAAACTTATGAATATATTTTAAGCAATATAGCAGACAAGCTACTTTAGACTTGCCCTTCCTTTGTATCTACATTTTCGGGGAGAGCCATAATGTAGCATTAGCTTTTCTATATAATTGCTATTATTGCACATATTTGATATGCTTAGATACTGCTTATTGCATGCAAAAAAATATTTTTTAATTGGCAATACCAAAGTGTCCTAATTTCAAGAGTATTACTTTTCTTAGTCGGACTCCTATATGTCATGCAAATATAACTCTCCTAATGTGGCTACAGAGTCCAACAACATCTCTAAATGCAGTCCTAATAGATACCAACATAGTTGTGAGATCCTCTAATTTGTAAGATGTGCTACATCACATGTCACCTTTATTTTGTAAATTTCTTTCATGATATGAGACTTTATTTATTACACAGTGAGAACATTTTTATTTAAGTTTATTCAAAAAATAAGGGCAACCTGTTGTAGACTATGATTAGTGACAATGTTTTTGAATGTTGAACTGAATGGGAGGGTAGGTTGAATTTGTTAGATTGAAATCTAAGTCATTGATGAAGTAAACAAGAGGCAGAAGAATGTTGAAAAGAATCATGCTTGTAGTGGACGGATCTCATTTATAAAGACCTAACAATCTTATTATTGATAGCAGTAACACCTTTATCTGGCACCAATCAGCAATGTTGGAAATGTAAAGCAAGATAAACCTCTATAGGCAACTTATAAAGCCAAAGCATCAATGAGTTCAATCATTGACTCTACTTTGATGAAAATCTGCATCATTATGTTTCGCATATCAACCTCTACCACACGTATGAATATCATTAGATCGATTAGCCAAAGCTTCTTGAAGATATGAACAGATGCTTTCCATATAACTAATCAACTATAGTTATATCTATGTATTTGTATTTCATTGTTTCATGTGGAATCTCATGTGTAGGGCCACCATTTGCCATTTGTTGGTGCTTGCATATAGCTATAATACCTGGTTTCACATGGATATTAGTTAATGGCAGATGGGCAGCCGAACATGAGAGTCCTATGCAGTCCTATATAACCCATTGGCGCATCCTAGCTATGAATTTTTGTACACTGGAAAGTCTTCTAGGTTCTGTACACTAGAAATTTGCTTAGATATGATGTATATGCATCAATATTTTTGTTGTAGAAAAATTGTAAATGTAAAGGAATTATGAAAATTAACCCTAGCAACTATATGTACTTGGTGGGTGGTGGGGGCATGGATAGGGAATGCAAGGGGCCGGTTAGGCTATTATTTGTACCCACCCAGTACTCACCTCGGGGCGGAGTATGATGGGTAGAGGTAGACAGGTCGGATAAAATTATAAAAATTATTTTTTTATATACAAATCAAACAAATACAAAAATAAACTTCAAAAATATTGTTCTTTATGAAATTAAATATTCTTCAAGTTAAGAAAAATAATCAACTAAAAAAATAAACAACTAAGTATTATGTCAGGTAACCCTTCATATATTCAATTTTTTTAAGAGGAGGGCGACTAAGATGAAGAAGTGGAAGAAAATTTATGAAGAGTTATATATATCCAGATCAGATTTGTAATAGCCCAGTTCTTTGGGCTAATGGGCCGGCCTAAAAGGCCAGGGCCCATGGAATGGGGACGTGCAATGCACGTGTGGGTGAAGAAGAAGACTCCTAACTAGAGTCTTCTTCCTCCCCCGATTCTGACGGACTTTGAGAGTCCTGGGGCCAGCCGACCCTATCCAAACCCTTGGGATCTCATCTATAATAGGGCTTCCACCTCCTCTATTGAACACTATCATCGATAACTCGAGGAATCGTCATTGATCCCAATCTTCTTCTCCGAATATCTTCCATAGATTTTTGTCAGAAAGGAGCATTGGATTTTGTCAAACTGAGGTAATTGATCAAACTTCTTCTTCCTCCTTGTTTCTTGGTTCAGTGGCTACAGTCGCCACTTGATTTGGGCTAGCGGGCTGCCAGATTGCATAAAAATAAGGTATCCCCTATTTTTCTCCTCTTTCTTTGCCTTTATCGACTGCCGTCGGCCACCGTCATCCTTGACTGTCTTAAGGCCGCCCGGCGAGTGATTGGCCACACGGCGCATGATTGGCCACCGACCATGGTTAATAGGAAGAGGAAGGAAGAGAAGGGCCGAGCCCTTCGTTCTTTTCTCTTTCTCTTTCCCATTTCCTCCTCCCATCCAACCAACCATAGTCACCGTAGGATGGTGTCGAGCCAGCCACCATCATTGAGGCCATCGCCGTCGCCGGAGGCTACCGTAAGCCACTGTCCACTGGTTTGAGAAGGAAAGGGAGAGGGAGCCTCCCTTGTTTGATGAAGAGAAAAAAAGCTTCCTCTCTCCTCTCTCTCTTCTTTCTCTTCTCTTCCTTCGCTCTTTCCTCTCTCTCCGCTCCCTAATTTTCTCTCTTCTTGCTCTCTAGTTGGACCTTGGGGTTGTGGGAGAGGGATTTAGGAGACTCGATGGTAGACCTCGTAGAGAAAGCCAATAGAGGATTCTAGACCGCCGACTTTCAGTTTATGGTTTTTATTTTAATTATGCATTTGGCATTGTAGGAAAATGATCAGTGGGATAGAAGAACGTTTAGCATGTTTTTGACACCACAGTTCCTAAACAAGGTGTGGATTGAGTGAGTTTGTTAGAAGTTTGAGGTAAGAATTTTTGGACACTAATTATCTTTATTTATATATGATTCTTTTGTGCATCAACGATTGTGTTTCGTATGGTATATGATGGCGGTGTAGTATATATTTATTTGTTAAGTATATGGGCATCTTTAATGGTTGAATGTATCATGTATTACTTATTTAAGTCGTGTGGACTTGTATTATGCATGTATTGAATTTTGTGAAAGAGCGAGATGTTGTATCATATTCACATAACAAGCATGTTATTAAGTTGTATATTTTGTATGGTTGGTTGTGGTGCTTTGGACTAGCCACGTTATTGATGCCCCGCCTCAGGGCAAATTTTACTATTATCCGCACCTGCCACGGATCTGCTGTGGGAAAGGCCAAACCCACCCTATTAGGATCGGGTCAGGTTAGGTACCCGATGGGGTGGAGTAAATTACCACCCCTAGACATGGAGAGAGGAAGTAAAAGTCGGAATTGGTGACGAGTGAAACAAACCTAGAGCCAATGAACAATTGTTTTGGTTCAAATAAATTACTATATCTAATTAAGTTGGCAATACTTGCTCTTCTTGCTACGACAAACATATAATGGAGCTTGAATTTATCATAAACCTAAATATTAATAGAAAAAATGAAAGAGGTGAGCAACTACATCTGGACCCTAAATTGTAATTTAAATAACGACGTCTCTTTGTAAATATACATATAATTTTGTTTTACGAGTTGCATGATGCTACTAAGCTGGTCACAAGTAACTCTTTCCACAAACAAGTAGTGGATAACCCTCAAGCTTGCTATGATCATTTAGTTTGTCAACAATAAAAATAAAAAACAAAGTAGTTAACCTTTTCCAGCACCTTCGACGAGTGACATTTTATATTAATATCTTTCTTGGATTGACTACAATATCGACGAAGATAATTAGAAGATACATTAAGAGCTTTTTAGAAATTTTGACATGGACATCGTTGGTTTTATCATACAAGGAGTAGGAGAAATTATACCCTACAGCATGTGCATCGTGTGGTGGTGAACCATGCTAAACATTTTATCTTGTCTCAGATTTGTTGCTACCGAATCCGGATCGAGATGGGAGTGCAACTCGGATGACCTTGAGGTTGACTGGAGGCGAGCTGGCAGGTTGGTTGAGGCGTCGGGCACTAGTCTCCTTTTCTGGTTGACCTGCAAGAAGTTCACTTGCTAAAAAGTTCCTGGCGGGGGACCCTCCAATATCTAAGTTAGAATAATGGGGCAACAATGTGGAAGAAAGAGATCTCAGTAGAAAGTAATCACTATGAGAAATAGTGAGTACTTATTATATGCATACCTCAAGTCTCCCAGATTGCTCCATTTATATAGGAGAGCCATTTTTATCGTTACCTAGGCCGATGTGATGTGCAATAGTTCTCCTCGACCGGCGACTCCTCGGTTGGATCATCTCGGTTCATGTCTAAAGTCAGGTGGGTCGGTCTGGCTAAGGTCGAGGTGTCCTACATTTTTTCCATCAAGATTGTTTCGTGGTGCAGAGTATAATTTCACAAGGAGGAGAAATGATCAAGCTTGACTTAAAATTGTTGAGGATGAGAAAGAAGCAAACATAGGAAGCAGGACGATGGGGTGCAATTACTTGTTTAATCCACAAGCATATCTCAAATCGATAATAATAAAATCAAATGATATAATATCTTAGGATATATAAGCTAGACGATTTAGGCCCTGTTTGAGGAAGCTTTTGGAGGGCCAGAAAGTACTTTCTGGCCCTCCAAAAGTACTTTTAGGTGAAAAACTGTATTTGGTAAATTTTTCAAAAAGCTGTTTCAGCTTTTGCGGGAAGCTGAAAACAGCTTTTGGGAGGAAGCTCCAATTTGGAGCTTTTGGGAGGAAGCTGTTTCAGCTTTTTCGGAAAGCTGTATTTTTGACAAAAATGCCCATATTAAAATAACATAATTACATAGTTTGTCCCTTTATAAACCTAAAAATCTGCTGGAGGCCTGGAGCCAAGAATCCTAGCCGTCAGACTCCCTTCCGTAAGAAAAGGTATTTTTCTTTTCAATTTTTTTATGCATCTCTTGAACCACATTTTAGAAGAAAAAAATTTTAATCCTCTTCCATACCTTCCAAAACCAATCTATTGTTTTTTTTTTTATCATCAACCTCGCGGCCCACGCTGAGGTCCTCCTCGAGCGTGGACCACGAAGAAGAGCCCCAGGACCGCAGAAAATTATTTTATGAAAAATTATGAGAAATTATTATGAAAAATTATTTTATACTAATAATTATAATATTTTATACCTTTATTTTTGTATTATACTATAAATATAATATCATATTATATTATATCATAATACATTAATATGTTATGTTAAATAATTTAATATTATATTATATTATGGAAAATTAATTTATACTACTAATTATAATATTTTATACCTTTATTTTTGTATTATACTATAAATATAATATCATATTATATTATATCATAATACATTAATATGTTATGTTAAATAATTTAATATTATGTTATATTATGAAAAATTAATTTATACTAATAATTATAATATTTTATACCTTTATTATTGTATTATACTATAAATATTATATTATATTACATTACATTAAAATACATTAATATGTTATTTTAAATAATTTAATATTATGTTATATTATGGAAAATTAATTTATTATAATAATTATAATATTTTATACCTTTATTATTATATTATACTATAAATATTGTATTATATTACATTACATTATAATATATTAATATGTTATTTTAAATAATTTAATATTATGTTATATTATGAGAAATTAATTTATACTAATAATTATAATATTTTATACTTTTATTATTGTATTATACTATAAATATAATATATATTACATTATATCATAATACATTAATATGTTATGTTAAATAATTTAATATTATGTTATATTACCAAATATTAATTTACTCTAATAATTATATTACTATTATGCTATATTAACATAATATTATTTTATATTATAATAATATTATACTATATTGTATATTTATGTATTAATTTATGTTATGTTTTATTATGTTCTGTTGTATAATACTATGCAATGTCCTTTATGGTAATTTTGTCATACAAAAGTACTTTCTCAGTTTGTTTACCAAACACAAAACAAAGTACCACAGCACTTTACGAATGTAGTTACCAAACAGCAAACAACTTTTTATAACAGCTCTACTTCAGACAGCTCTACTTCCAGCAGCTCTACTGCCAACAGCTCTCCAAACATGACCTTAGTCTTTGAGACAACAGTAAAAAAAATAAAAAATAAAAAAAGAGAGATGAGGGAGAAGAAACTGTGGTGCACCCTCTCTCTCTCTCTCTCTCTCTAAAAGAAAAAAATATTATAACGATAAGATAGTTTGGAGGGCGGCACTAACTCTCGTTCTCTTGCACAGTTACGGAAAATGGTAATGGCACCAAATTCGAGGGTATCCAGTTGTGCAGTGTCAGAATGGAGGTCTAATTAAGTCAACATAAAAGTCCAAATTCTACTGCCACGATGGCTGTAAAGAGCTACCTTCGCTCTATATAAATTAATTAAATAATAAATTTTACTATATGGTCGTCAACGTTCTTCTCTGTCTCTCGCGCTTTCCTCCTTTTATTCCCCCTTCATTTCTCTCTGTCCGCCATTAGGGTTTCTTTAATCCTTCTCGATGTGGAGAAAGAATGGTGGTTTCTGAGGCGGAAGTAGTCCCCAAGGCGGAGGAGCTAGGGTTAGGGTTGGCGCCAGCCCCGTCCTCTTCTTCTTGCCCTCCCGATTCTTCTGTGGAAGCTCTTACTGGAGAGCTTGCGAGCTTGAAGCTGGAGAAGAAGTCTGCCGAGGGAGATGGTGATCAGGACAGTACTGGGGCTGGCGATCAGGAAGAGATCACTGGGGCTGGCGATCAGGAAGAGATCACTGGTGACGAGAATGATGGTGTTCTTGAGAAGGATTCGGGGTCGCCGGGGAAGGAGAAAGACTGGAAGAGAGAGAGGTTTCGGTATCCCCAGAGACCCGATGAGCCTGACTGCATGTATTATTTGAAAACTGGAAGCTGCCGATTCGGATCGAGCTGCAAGTTTAATCATCCTGCCAGAAGGAAGAGGAATCAGGTTTTTTTTTTTTTAGAAAAATATTTTTCTTTGGACATTTTGACTGATGATGATGGAAATTTGATTTTGTAGGTGAAATCCAAGAAACCATTTGAGGCGAATCAGGTGAGATTTCCGTCTGTTACTTTTCTTTCCTAAAAATTTGAAATAGAATCTTTGTGGGTATTTCAATATTGAGTAATTTGTTTCACTATGGTAAGATCATATTGTGAATGAACTCATAGCACTTTCTGGATTCTGACAAACTTTCAGGAACTTTTCAGAGAAGCAAGCAAGCTGTTGAGAAAAGATAATATATATTATCATTTATTTTAATATGATATTTCAAGGCAGATCCTGGTTTCTTGTCCTATTACTTCCATAAATGACACCGGTCTTTGTTTTGTATATATAGCTACAATAGTATGTCAGTAATTATGGCTGGGTGTCAACCTCATGAAATTAATCTAACGTACTTGTTTTGAACAATCTGAGTTGGGCTTGGGATGAAAAGATGCAATAGACCCTGGCTGAGTTGGTTTGAAGTTGAATTCAAGCTTAGCTGAACCTAACTTGTTACTAATGCAACTAAGACAGACATTTCCTATTTATATTTGTAGCATGATCAATATTTTAGGTTGTATATGATATAATATAGTGAGATTTATTACTATTGTTACATCTCTTTGTAAACTATCCATTATTCAACCTGTTGTTGACTTTAATAATCCAAAATTTGCTTGAGACAAAACTCTGGTTGGGTTGGAACCAAGGTTCAAAATACTTTGTAGTTTGTACTGATTTTGTCTCGTCCAAGTGTTAAGTGCAATGCACACCTTACCGTGCACCATGCTGACTAAGGGTATTGACTAGTATATTCGAGATGAAAAATACACCCATGGTATGGCCTATTATGGCGTCCATTCTTTTGCATTTTCTTGTGTTTTATTGTCTTAATGATTTATTTTTGCAAGACATATGTTGAGAGTGTCTCTTTAAGTATTCTAGTCATGGTTTCCAATGTCTGTTAAAAATATATGCATTTCTTGATTGTTATATAAGATCACATATAGCAATTAAAAATATATCTAAATAGGTATTGTGAAAATTAACAATTGAAATGTAATTAGGTTGTCGGAACTCATTGAACTAATGGATGGAATCAAAGATGGCCAAGATTCAAGAATAAATAGTATTTTGGTAGCAATGATATGACAAATGAACAAAGAAAGAGTATATTCATAATATCATTAAACAACTATCATGGCTTTTGACATGGAAAGTCGAAAATGCAGTCCCTCACCTTTATGCCATGTGGAGTGTACGTGGGGTTGTAAACACCGCTGTCTAGTATGAGGTTCACATTGTGTATCAAGGGGTAGTCAAGTTATAGCTCCAGTATTATGTAGTGGTGGAGAAATTTCTTTAAGTTGTCGAAACTTACTAGAAGCACAAAGCATAAACTAGCTTAGAATAGAGAGTTGCTAAGACCTACGTAAAATGCTGGAGAAATTTCTCCATTCAATGCATCATGCTGTAAGAAAATTGCTTCCTCACAAATTTGGAATTATTTAAAAACTCTTCCATGGCCGGTTAGCCCTTAAATAGGAATTATCAAAAAATAAAATTTGCATTGCAATTTTGGTTACTTATTTAGTTTAACCAGTCTACAGTATGCGATCAATTAGACAATTGAATTGTGGGAATGCACTGGTAGCATGTGGCACATGTGGCACATTCTTGCAGTGATTTGAACATTTACAATTACTCACCGTGGTGTGTAAGCTAGTGAAGAGCTTACTAGATTCCACTGTTCTGTAAACATAATAAAAATGCTTTATTGGATATTGTTATTTTATTTTGTCTTGATGTAAAGTGCTTTGATAATACATGATTGACTAGTATACTGATCTTTAATATTGACTAATAAACATAGTAACATGGTCATAATTTCCTTTTGGAATGAGACTCAATGATGATATGAAGTCCTGAATTAAAGCCATATTGCTGGGATTGATTTTTATTTTTCTATTTTAATTTAATTTCAAAGGCTGTTAAAGAAGAGCAAAAGGAACCTATTCCAAAGGTAGGACAGACAGAAAGCAAGGTCAGTATTTTCCTTCTTGGACTGTTAATTTTGTTATAATTAATTTTTATGATACTTTTATGCCAAGAATTTCTTTGGGCTTTGCACACCAGCACACATGGATACATGTATTCATAAACATGGCTCTCTTTCATCCTAAGAGGACGCTATAATTACATATATATTTTCAAGTTGCTTTTATAGACTTCTAATTGAAGTAGTATTCTGTAGTTATTGTATTGTTGATTTTGGAATTTCTTATGAAGGTTGATAAGAAGGAAAAGGAGGTGAGTGTTTTCCTTCGTTGGCTGTTTATTATTGCTTCGGCTTACCTCTGTTCCGTCTATTTTGATTTCTTAATTCGATAGTCAGTGCCAGTGAAACGGATTCACTTTGGTCTATTGTTTTCTCAAGCACGTGAACAAATTAGCATTCAAAATGGTTCTGGGGTTTTTCATCATATTTTCTCATTGATGTTATAAATTCTGACTGGATAAATCATTATTTCTCTTGATTTTTTTTTCCTTTTCAGGCTGTTGATGAAATGCAAAATGGAACTCTTTCAGAAAGGGTGGAGCCGAAAGAATCCAAGGTTACAATTTTTGTTTTCAAACCTCTTCTTTTCCCCTTTTTTCTGTTTAGTATAAACTATGAACCAACACCTATGTTAATATGATCGTACTACCCTTTCCTTCCCTTTCCTAAAAGGAAAGTGCAATCATTTGTCAATTCTAGAATTGATGCTTAATGACCTCTGAGTTAAAGTAATTCTGCATTCATGATTGACTTTTGTACTTCTTGTTACAGTTTGTTGAGAAGAGAGAAGGTTCTCCTTCAAAAATGGTGGATCAGACAGAACGTAAGGTCAGCATTTTTTGGCTAGAATCTAATATACTGCTATTGAGGATTTCATAGTCTTATCCTGAAAGCCTTAGAGTCAGTTAGTTCTGCTTTGCAGCCCGTTTGTTTCCAAGTTATAAACGATTCTGACTATGTATAAATTGTCCGTCCACTTATTGTTGCATTTATTAAAGGATTATAGGCAAGGTCTGCGGAACCGTTATGAACCGCCCGGTTTGAGGTGTCCTAGGCCATATCGGCGGTGGACCGGAATGGTTCAGCCATTGATACCGAGACAGCTCGCCGGAGGGAAAGAAGGAGAAGAGGAAGAGAGAGAGAGAGAGAGAGAGAGAGAGAGAGAGCAGGGAAGGGAGGGAGAGGAAGAGGAAGCAAGAGAGGCCGGCCGACGGAGGCCGGGGAGCCTTCACGTAGAGGAGGCGGAGGCCGGGGAGACGCGGAGGCGGGGCTCTGCCTCCGGGCCCTTGTTTCGAATGTTATGTTCGAAATAGGGGCCCCGAAGGGGGGCCCCTTTTATTTTTGCTTTTTTTAAGTTGAAGTCGGCAAAATTAAGTGAAGTCGGCCTCCTCCATGCGGAGTCTCCCCAGGCTTCATTGGTCAGCCCCGACTCCCTCTCTCTTCCCTGGTCTTCCTCTCCCTCCCTCCCCCGCTCTCTCTCTTTTCCTTTCTCGTTCTCTCTCTCTTCCATTGTAGAAGATGTGTCGGTATGAGCCCGGCACGACACAATGCGGGCCCATGTTGGCTCGTCCCGCCAGCCAACCAGTACGGTGCCCGGTACCAGTTCCGCTGTCCTTGATTACAGGAGTAAGTTTTGGCATGCTATGATGCAGTGGCTTATTAAAGAATAAATATGTTATTCAAGAACAATACTATTACTTGCTTATTTTTAATAAGTGAATAAAATTATGAGATTTATATTCCCTTCCTTTTGTGGTCTCTCAAGAATAAAATTAAAATGGGTGGGTTTGGTTGAGTGGGATTGAAATTGAGTGTGTTTAACAGGTGCTGGTTTCATTGAGACCTGAGATGTGCCAGCATCATAAGACTGCTTGACCTAGAGTCGCTTGACCCAAGTTTAGGTCTATGAGTTTCTCTTATCATATAAAAAGATTGAAAGAATAAAGTAATAGGCAAGTGACAACAGAGGAAGAGGAAAAAAGAAAGGGGATGAAGAGGAGAAAACATGGAGGAAGAGAGTGGCCACACAGGTTTGGCTGTTCTGTACAGCTACCTCTCTATTTGTGACAAGTGGAGGAAGAAAGACCTCTCTACTTACTGTGACAAATTACCTAAACAGTTAATTGGGGCAGTTGGAACCCATTTATTGCCCACATTTTATTTCCCAATACAGTCAAGCAAAAGGTTAGGAGATTCTTTTGAAGATCTCATTTTATTGCCCACCTTGGTTTCCATAGTCCTCTATTGGTTCCATATCAGTTTAGGCACCAACTCTTTCACCTTCTTTGCCTACTTGCTCCTCACTTAAACCATTTTAGTTTTACTGCACATCCATCTGAACTTGATGCAAGGAATACTGAACCGGCCCGTACCGGCCGGTTCAGTGCCGGTTCAGCCCGTACTGAACCGGTACCGGCTTTGACCGGTCCAGTTCGGCATTAAAAATCGGTACCGGTCCGTACTGGTCCAAAACGGCCAACCATACTGCCCATACCGGCCTGTACCGGCCCGAACCGGCCAACCGTACCGGTCCGTACCGGTTCTAAATATTTTTTGGGTTTTTGGATGGGTGAACCAGGCCGAACTAGTGGTACCGATTTGAACCGGTACCGGTTCGGTGACCCTTGATCTGATGCAACTTAGACCTAGGATCTGCTCATCCAAGATAAGGTTAAAATGCATGGGAAACAACACTATAAAGTTTGCATAGGATATGTGACTCATCTGTATCATTACTTTGAGAAGAAAACAGGCCTCCGATTGGCTGTTTAGGCCATCCATGGGTGTTATTGCTGTTGAAAATTCATCTTGTTAGTCTTATAATCAGGACTTGGAGGGACGTGCAGGCCCATATGGTCATCTGAAGGATTATTTGCTATTTGCATTGTGTAGTTGCAGCAAATCAATCTTAAAGGGACCAAATTGGTATTTCAAAAATTGGTTGGGATGGAATTCAGGGAGCAGCTAGATGGTATTTTTCTCCTTTTTCTTCTAATATGCTTGAAGATTAATTTTTTTCTTATATGTTTTCTCTCTTTTTTTCTAAGGAGTCCTAAGTGAACTCAACTTGATAAGTGTAGGTTTGCCCTTGTCAGTAAAAGAGGTTCAAGTCTGGCCACAAAAGGGATCACGCTTATTTTTTTCAAAAAGGAAAAATAAATAAAATTCTGATTTGATGTACTTTAGTAGTGTTGTCTTGAAAGGAAACTTTATAATGCATTTGGTCCTTTGTGTTATAGACTTCTGCTTTGCTGCACTTCTGTACTGTTCCTAAATTTCTTTCTGAATTTACTGTGAAAGGCTACTGAAGAAAAGGGAAAAGAAACACTTTCTGAAAGGGGTGGGCAAACAGAATGCAAGGTGAGCATTTTGCTTGGTTAACAGTTTCTCATTCAGTATTTACTTGCCAGTGTTATTGAATATGTTGACATTGATCTTCTACATCTCAAACTTCTATTTTCTAAATTCCACTGAAATCTAGCATAATTCCTTATGCTTCCCCCAGTCACGATTCTGCTTTGCATGACTAAGCTACCTTCCAAAATCTTCAAATTCTTTAAGTCCTGTCTGTCTGCCAGATCAAGGACTTTAAAAGTAGGTCCTCATATGTGATGGTACTTGAAATGAAAAGCTTCTGAATAAGAATATAAGACTACTGTGTTCTTAAACTCTCAAAAAGTTACTAATTAAGAATGTATACTTAACACAGATTTGGGGAACTGTATTTGTTCATTAAAAAAAAATCTCATCATTGACAAGCTTGATAGAGCAGCTCCTCGCAAGAGGGGTGAAGTATAGCATGGAAACTGGACTTGGTTTTATTGGTATTGATGGAACCCTAGCTGTCCATAGAACATCTATTCTACTACTAAATTCCATGCATCTTGCATCCTTCAGGTTCCAAATGGTGTGTTCCACTTTCCTTCATAGCATGTGCCAAAATCTAGTATACAAACAGGACTATTTGAAGTAAACAATGAATATATCCTTTTATATGATTGTACACTCTAAAGAAGTTCTGAGGAGGTTTGACATCCATTTTTTTGTCTGTTAAGGGAGAAAGTACTACTGTTATAGTTGAAGTTTCTAGCTAAAATGGTAGGTTGTATTAAGGTTCGCAATCTTGGTACTAGATGCGTATCGGTACCATCTAGGTATAGTGTCAGTATGCTCAGTATGGGGTTCAGTTTGGCATACTGATACTTGATATGCCCCCTAAACATCATACTGGTTCAGTTATGATATGCCCGATAAGCACCAGTATGGACCAGTACGGCCTACCATGTGTTGTACGCTCTATTTTTACTCTTGATTTATGACCTTTTCATCTATCTCTTGCTTCGAATTTCAGCATTCAGCTATTTTATGGGCGCTCTCGTAGGAGTGTATTCCTTGAAATGCTTGTAATTCATCAATATTTCCATAATCATGTTAGCCAAAAAAATAACCTTATTTTTACACATAGGAAGTATACCTTTTGTTTCAAGTTGATTTGGCCTATGCTCATGTCAGAGAAACTTTACATAGGGTGAATTTTGGAATCACACTACTATTTGTAGGATGTTTTTTCATGTTTTACATAGTTGGTTTGCTGGCTTTTCCAATTACTCTAACTTGTTTCACAATTTTCTGATACAATTACTCTAACTTGTTTCACAATTTTCTGATATGGGAAATGGATGTGTTGATTTAGTCATGGTAAAATCTGCAAGATTGCTGATTGTAATTTGCTTCTCATGGAAATATTCAAGTAATGCAAGTGCGACAACTTAAAATTGAATCTGTATAGCAAGAGACTGTTGACCTAAAGTTGGCATAGATCTTTCTCTGTCATCTCCTAGTTTTTTATCCCTAATTACCTTTCAAAGAATCTCTCATCAATGGTTTCTACTTTCTAATGACTTTGAGAATATTCTTCTGCCAGGTTTGACTTTTTTGGTTGAATCTCATTGGCATAAGATAGAAGCTATTTTTTTTCTCCTAGATTTTTATCCTTAATTATCTTTTTGCATGATATTCCAAAAGACATTAATCAAAGGATCTACCAGCAGTGATTAATTTTCATTTTTAACCCTACCAAGCTCAAGCACTTTAAGTTGTATGTTGTCCAATTATTTTATTTTGCTTTGTTTCATGGGTTCTTGTGCGAAGCATTTCTCATGTCCTCATATAATTTCTTTCCCCTGATTCAAGGCAAATAGGATTTATCTCTCAATGTCTCATCCTTTGTGATTTATAGTTTTAGACTTGTACTAGAATTTCACTGCTTGCCTTGTATTTTTTTACCAATGTCATCACCTGGGCACTGATTTTTGTTTCAGTCATGCAAATGCTTTCAGAATTCAGGCCCACCATCACATTCACAATATTCTATTATTCTTAGAGAAATACATAGGACTTCTAACAAAATTTTCAAATATGTTTATGGTATTTCTTCCCCATAGGTCAGCTTGCTCAATTAACTAGATGTGTTCTCTGACCTAATCTCTATATCAGCATTGCATAAGTGCTTGACACAGGCGCCAAGTATCTAAATGTCCTCAAGTATTGGACACAACAGCCTCTAGAGATCTACATAATGACACTTTTGATGCTTGTCCACAGAATGATTTTTACTTGAAGCAAGGTATGCCATACCATATCGAACCCAGCGGTACGGAGCATACTGATTTTGTACCAGTACGCAGCATGGGGGGCATATCGACACTCGGTATGCCAAACCCCTCATATCAGGCATACAAGGTGGCACTAGTATAGGGCTCGGTACTTTTTGATTTGAAGTGTCGATATAACTGTAATTATTTTATGTTAACAACATAATGACTCTTAAGGTGTCCAGCACTGAAACTAAGATCCACTGCATGACGCTCCAATAGAAAAACAAGGTGCCAAGTGGTGGCAACTTTTGCTGATGTCAGCGAGACATTTCAAAGTGGAGTGTCCTACCACGTTCAAGCGTCCAAAAGTGTTGAACTCCCACAACTTAGAAATGTCCAGATAACATATTATCGTATAGCCACTCGTTTATTGAGAATTTCTGAAAACTAACATCTCTAAGCAAATCCCATTTCTTCTTGACTGAAAGGAATGTTGTCTTGATTTTTGCCAAATGTTACTAATAATCCTTGAAATTTTGTGAATAATTCTTGAATTATTAGAACTCCTTTTTCTTAATCTTGCTGGATTCATCTTTCATAGCAAACAAATTAGGAAGTGCTTATCACATAGCATGCTCCAGGAAAACTCAACATGACTAAAAAAAGAAGTTGATACGTTGAAAGATAAATGCCTTGAAATGTGTAAGTATTTGGCTTGGACATTTTTGCGAGATAAGGATTATCTGACTGAATAATTTTTTGGAGCGAGATCCTTTCCATCATTCAGGTTGATCTGCATTGTATCTTTTTTGTTCTGTCGAGGTATTAACTGCAAAAAGATTGAGAGGTTCTCTGCCAACTATAAGATTTAATGCTTATAAGTCAGTGGAGATACAAAAAATAATCCATGTACATTCCAAATCTTTATTATTGTACCACATTAGTGCCAATGTAGGTAAATAACTAAAGTTATTTCTTTTGCAAAAGATGTTTATTTTATGACATGTATGTTGTATTAGTTCATTTGTATATCTCAATTTGCTTAGTGTAAAGTTCTTGTTCATAATCATAATCATCTAACTTTTTTCCAGCTATTTGGGGAGTGTAAAGATCTTGATGAGTCTTAATTTTACATGTAAAACATTTTCCTTTGGTATTATGTTTTTATTTGAGCAAGAAACACAGTGGGGTTTCCTAAATATCTGTTCTTGTTTTATGCATTTTCCCATAATAGTCTTAGGGCCCATTTGGTTGGAGGTAATCTAGCATGAGAAAATAAGTTGAATGTCAGATTATCATGTGGTACGAAAAATGGATAAGAAAGATGGTAAAACAAATGGTGGATCCCATATCTATTTTTCTGAGAGAGAAGGTAAAATAAATACCACTAGATAAAATAAATACCAACAGAGGGTGATATTTATTTTCCCACGGCAGATTACCAAGTGGAGATAATATGAAAATATCATTTCTTGACGAAAATGCCTCACTTATATTATATTAATATTATATAAATTATACTATATAATTAATATTAATTATATTAATATTATATCAATATATTATAAATATATTAATATATTTATTAATAAATATTAATTATTATTAAAGTAATTAACAAATATTTATTAATGATCATTAAATCTAACAAAGGATTTATAAATAATTAATATATTTATTTGTATACTAAAACATACTAGATTTATTTATAATAAGAAATATTTTCTAATATATGTATAATTAATTTAAAAATATTTAAATTAAATAGTCTTTATATAACTATATGTATACCTCATGTAAATATGTTTTAATATTCGAAATAGCCAATATTGTTAGCATTTATGTAAGTGGGCCATAAATAGCCAACAAATGAATTGAGAAAAAAATGTTATTACTTGAATTGTTTATTCAAGTGCATTAATAAAAATTTGGCAATATTTCCATATAAGATTACGTGCAACCAAACATAGTCATCTTTTCCGATGCCATCTTTCTAGAGTAATTTTTTCACCAACTAAACATGGTAAATTTTTTTCCCCTGCGATCATTTTTTCAGGTAAATGATTTCTAGGAATCATCAAATTAACTCATAATTTGACATATCCCAACCAGACGAACCCTTAGGTATTCAAAATCATGGTATATCATACGTACCATACCAGTATATGGTATGAGGGGTGTACCAACACTCGTACGCTGAACTAGCCCACTTGCCGGGCATACCAACACAGTGACAAGGTAACACCGGTATGGAGCCCGGTATCGAGATGGCATACCTTATTCAAAATGACTAATGTTACAAATAGATGTGCTAATGTTGTGTTAGCCACACTGTTTTTTCTCTCTCTTTTCAGAGGTAATAGATATGTAATTGTTTAGATAGGAAAAGCGAACTTTTCTTGTCATACCTATTCACTGTTTTCTGCATCATATCATAATGCTGCTTGTATTGATAGCAGATAATGGATTTTGCAGTATTACTCAATGCCAGGAGGCTGTAAGTTTGGAAAAGCTTGTAAATATGTTCATCATCGAGGAAAACATGAAAATAACTCAGTGCAGCTAAATTTTTTGGGCCTTCCAATTCGACCGGTAAGTCTGCTATGTTCTCTCATAGATATGAATGCTTACAAGTATCAGGACTTCATGGCAAGGTATATTGAAGCTGATGTTTGGCCATAAGTCTTGGCATTCTGCACTTTTCCAACACCTTCTGAAGTTAGTATTTTAGCACCACCAACTGATGCTACCCTACAATTGCAGGGAGAACGTGAGTGCCCTTATTACATGCGTAATGGCAGTTGCAAATTTGCAACAAACTGTAAGTATCATCATCCTGATCCTACTGCTGTGGGTGGACAAGATCCTCGATCAGGCCATCGAAATAGTGAACCTCCACAACAACGTGGTTTAGGAGCACCACAGGTGCCCATGACCTGGCCTGTGCAGACAATGTCAAATGAGCCAGTTTCTTTCCTCAATGCATCACCCTCTTATGTTCCTGGGATGATTTTACCTCCTCAAAGGCTCCATTCAAATCTAGAATGGAATGGGTATCAGGTGATTAATCACTTCACATTTCCCAAGAACTATCTTTCTTTAAATAATATTTGCCACTTTGCTTTGAATCATGATGTTTGAGAAGATAGAATGATACCCTGTCTTCTAGGAATGTTAACATTGTCTAGAAAGGGTGCTGTATGAAACTCCTGGAAGAGCTTAAGCCTCTATATCCATAATATCATATAGTGGAGTGAAAATAATGTAATGTTGATTATGAAACATAATATGTCCATTTTAACATTTGCATATAACTCCAAGTTTTCAAGAAATTTCACATAGTGCAAGTTTGAGAAACAAACTGTTGACACTTTCAAATTTCAACCAATGCATTTCAGGCTTTATCAGTATATTTGGGTTCCATGTATAGTTTGCATTGTACAAAGGAGCATTCAAAATTGATATTTTGGCATAAATAAGAGACCATTATGAAAAGGCATGCTTAATGTTTCAACCTGTCTCTGAAATTACGAAAATTGGACTTCTTTTTGCCTGTGGCTTGATATAACTTCATGATGTGGAATAGTTTTATTAAAGTTTTTGCAAATTGTTTTGGTGTGTTTATTACTCAGTTAATTTGAAATCATGTGGGAAAACAAAGATGATGAACTTGACAGAAGTTTTTGAAAACTAATCCTGCAACATGTTAGGGAGGTTGACTATGATGGTTATTTTCTTGCTTATGAAATGGATTGAAAAAAAAGTTTATCAATGCAGAGGTTTCGATAGAAGAAAACATATGATAACATAATTGTTCAAGGATTTCAATGGAAGTGATGCATGACAATCAAGAAGAACTCAACTGCATGGAATCATAACTAGGCTCTTGAGGAAGCAATGGAGTAGCAGCAAGTACAGCTTATGAAAAAGTAAAATTAAAAACAGAAGAAGAAAAGGAAGAAGGAATTGCTTATGTTATTTTTCTTAATTGCAAGCTTCTTGGTCTCTTTAACTTGTCTAGGAGTACTCTTTGTGGCAGCTAGAGAAGAAAAGAGCCAGAAGACTCAGTCAACGTGGTCAAAGACGATTTAGATTTTAAGGAGCCCAGCTCTCAGGACTCCTGCAATTTGTATTCTTTTTCTTTCAGTGTTCCTACTCATAGGAATCCCTTAGATACGTAGAGCTTCCATTCTCATACCTTTTATTGTCTCTCATAGAAAGGTAAAGGACGTTTCTGTTGGGGGATTGAGTGACTGATGATATAATTCTAGGAAATATAATAGTTGGCTAATATTTTTGTTAGGGTTCCTTTTTATAGACATTCCAGTTTTGTTAATTCTTAATCACTTTTGTCATTTCCAAATTTGCATGGATTATTGATTTTTCGGTAAAGTTGCTTGTTGTATTAACTTATTATTCTTTAGCTTTTTTTTTTTTAAATTACCCATTTATATTTTTCTGCATTTTGTAATATTTTACCAGTCATCATGTTATGTCACACTGTGACAGCTCCTAAAGTAAATGGAACAATTTTATGATACATACGTATATATGTGCGTATGTGCATATGTACATATGTGTGTGTGTGTGTGTGTGTGTGTGTGTGTATGTACACACGTGTTCTTTCGTACAACTTTTCCAGATATCTGCTTAAGCGATATCTGATCCCTCAACCATCTGCATGCCACAACTGGCTTTTACAACACTGCATATTGCTCAAGGAAATACTATTTATGAGTACTTTCTTCCTGTTGGTCATTGTTTTTCTTGTTCATATGCCATAATAAGGTTCCATTCAGTTCAAACATAAGGCTAAAATAAGGCCTCCATGGAGTAGGCATTGTTCCTGTTTTTTGGCTGCCCCTTCCTTACTAGGGCAAAATTACCCTTGCTCTGTCTCTGTTTTTACAGCCTTACTGCCTATATCTGGAACCTGGCACCTCTAGTCTGCAACCCGGCGCCTTTGGCTGCTCCAACTTGCATAGGGTTCTGCCCCCCTGGTTATAGAGTGTTATTGTTATTTGCTGTGGACATGTTCATATTCAGTTGTGGTTCGGAGTGGATCTTTCTTGGCTTTGGTTGGAAGCACTCAATCTAGTTCTCTTCTCTGTGCCTCATTTGGATTCTTTGTTGTTGTTCACCCTCCCAGATAGTGGTATACCTCCATCATGGCACAGTTTGGATTCTTTGTTTGAGGAAAGGATGGTTATTTTATTGCACGAGCTACTATATCTTTTTTTTTTTGTTCACGAGAATATTTTTCGGTTTGTGACTTGTTTGGTTTCCTTTGGGCATCAAATCATGATCCTTCTAATTGTTGCCATCAGTTCTAGGTTTGCATGAATATTAAATGAGACCAAGAATAAAAAACTCAGTAATCTATAATCAGATCAAGATGATCTATGAAACTTTTGGTGCTAACTTTCATTCTCTGTCCTTCAGTATGTGCATTATTACTGCTAATTATCTGAATATAACATGTTGAAGGGGTGGAAGAAACTTAGGTTAGTGACATGACGGGTAAACATGTTATGCAATATGTACCCTTTCTTATTCAAGGAATATGTACCCCTTCTTATCCAGTCATTGTAACTGAACAGCATTGCAAGCTATTACAGATTATTTCCTGAAATAAATCAGCCAAACAACTTGCAGAATTGCAATTGAAGTAATTATTTTTCACTTCGTTTGTTCTTGAACCAAAGACAGCCTTAAAGAAGTAAACAAGTATGACTCTATGAGACACATTTCATACTTCCACTTTTAACTTAATGGCCCTTCGTGAAGTGAGCTGCTTCAGAAGATGCATGCTTTTGCACAGAGCACTAGAATTAGTGGTGCATCTTTCTTTTGTTTTTTCGTTGGTTATGTAGAGGGTTATTAAGATCTTTTTCTTTTTTTTTCAAATTACCTCTCTCTCTGATCCTCCTATATATAGGGTGTTTGTGCGGCTATCAGTGAGGGTAACACAACTTCTTTCAAAAATTCGAGGGCATTTATCAATTTCAGAGCAGGTGGTCATCTAGAGGCAAATCGATACAACCCATTATTGATGTTATGATACTAGATCTGAATTTACAATTTTTCTCTGAGATGTCTAATTTTTCACTAGGGATACAGAACTCAGAATTGAAGGGAATAAGCAATTGCTCAAAAAATTATAATTTGAGTGTTTCATTTGCATCTTTGTTTTTATAAGCATAGGTTAATAAACATGGGTGTATCATGGTGCTACATTCTTTATTGACTTTCATTTGGGATGTTTTAGGCTCCGGTAAGTCCATTGTTTCCACCAGATATTCATGCACGGAACTCCTCAGCTTCAACCATAAATCATAAAACAAACAAGGGAGATATTCCTGTAAGTCAGCAAGTGCCTGTTGATGAATATCCCGAGAGACCTGGCTTGCCGGAATGCCAATATTTCATGAAACATGGGGTTTGTAAATTTAAAACAGCATGTAAATTTCACCATCCAAAGACTCGTCTTCAAACAGTGCCAGTAGACGTTCTTAGCCCCGTTGGCCTGCCCTTGAAACCTGTGAGTTACTTTTCCATTATGTCCGATCAACATTTAATCTTTATTGTTGATAAACACTCTCTTTCATGGTATCCTTACTGTTGCATGGATGTCATTATTTCCTACTCAATGATATGCTCGAAGGGATAAACCACGTTTTTTTTCTTGAGCATGCAACAGCTGTTAGAAACAAGTATAACGTTTTAGTCTCATGCAGTCTGCTCTTGCTTAGATTTGTCTTCCAAATAGTCTAAAAATGTTTGTCATGGTATCAACTATCAAGCATGCATTCCTATGATTTTCAACTAAATGTATGCTATCGCATTGATTGCACCATTCATAATTACTTTATTTGTTCATATATCATAGGATCAACCAGTGTGCACACATTATAGTCGTTTCGGAGTGTGCAAGTATGGACCATCTTGTAGATTTGACCATCCAATTGGTCACAGTTTTTCAGCGTCAGCAGGTGCGGCGGTATCTGGACAGACTGCAACCCCAAACAATGCTACAACACAAGAATCATATGTGACAGGCAGCAATTATTTGGTTCAACAGCCAGAGTGATATTTATGAGGCCTTTGCTGTAAAATCATAGGTCAACTAATTGTGGAGAGCTGCATAAACACTGCCTTGGTGCCAGATTTTAGATTTCCATTTCATTGGTGTATAAACACCTTTTGCTTTGTACAGGGATTCATGTGTTATATTTACCAGAAATATAGACTAAATAATAATAACACAGCTGAGAAAAAGTTTGTGGTGATACCAACTGTCCCCTGTGGAAACTCATGACAAGGGAGGAACAATCTCCAATGTGTTACCATCAGATGCAATGACAAAATCTGGATGCACAGCTATCACAGGTAGCCTATTAAATAAGCACCGACGTCTTATTGTGGAGTGCTTGAGAGATTGAGATGCCATTCTCTTGCCAAGAGGAAAATTTGATACAAAATGGTGCCCAAGTGGATTTGTAAGTAAAGGCGCCAGCAGGTTACATTCAACCCCCCTTTAGCCTGGCAGCAGCTGAATCAAATTGTGAATCTCTATATCAGCAAACAACGATCCAGCTGGAGAGATTTTAGCGATACAGGATGCTTGGAGATTAAAGGAAATGGACTTGTCTGAGATAGACTACTTATTATCCATGTTCCAACCTCAACCTTGCAGGCTCTCGAAGGAGTATCATATATAAAATTTCGCACCATTGTACTTAATTTTTCTGTTAGACACCAGATTTTTTCCAACAGAACGAAGCAGGATTATTTATCTTGAATTTTAAGAAGCATTTCTCCTGTTTATTTCTTTTCAAATACAGCAAACAGCAACCACTAGGTGGCTCTTGAGCCATTAAACCTTTGGTTCAATATTTTAACTCTCTGAATTGTCCATAGTGGAAGCGAAGTACGAGAATGCCTTTCAAACTTGATATTGGATGTTTCGGTTGTGTCCGGATGCTTTTAGTAAAAGAACAGTAAAGTAGCAAATTGACATAGTTAATAGATTCAGCAGAGCTACTGCAAAAGAAGGCAGCCACTGTTTAATGTTCCTACCAGTTCTAGCAAAAATATATCGTCTGCAGCATGTTATTGACTGCTAAACACATGAAAGTCCTCATTTTTTTTGTGGCCTAGCGCAGCTATTCTCTCAAGAGAAGAAAGAACAGCAAACACCAGTCAGTCTAAAATCTGGATTAATCCAACTATGATAAGACGGCTGCCTTGTCAGACTGTTTAAACATTCAGCTAAAATTGATCAACAGTTACGATCTTTTGAAACAAGCAAAACTGGAATTCATGTCATCTACATGTGCACATTCTGAGTCCAGAATTTCCTTCAAAATTCAATAGTCAAAAAGCATTAAAAAGAAAGGCACTCCAGTCAGACAATTACTTTTAAAATATTGTGCAGCACCTGGACTCAAGCATATAACAAAATTTCTATCGAATACACTAACTGAGTACATCAACTCTTGAGCCAGTAATTCTTTATACCAATCAATTAATGGTTATACAGCACAGAAGGATGTCAAGTTTACCTTATCGGAACTCTGAGATTTTAAAGATACGAGCAGTCCCATCACTTGAGACTGAAACAAGAGAATTACCGTCGGCAGACGTGTCCAGAGATTGAATGGTGTCGGCGTGGCCACTGAAAGTTCTCAAGCAATTGCCAGAGAGACTATCCCAGATCCGTACCTTTCCATCCACACAGCCTGTAGCCACGTACTGAGATGTACCCAACCAACTCTGGCATGTTACACCCTCCTGCCAGTCAAGACCCAGTGGCGACTATAAGAATAAGGAGAAAAGAAGTCCAAAAAGATTTTGGTGTGTACATGTGAGGAATCAGTACTTCATGGTCACATGTGCATCGTACTGCAGAATGCTGCAGATCCCATATAAGGAGCTTTTGATCCATGCCTCCTGTTGCAGCCCAAGTAAAACTGCAAGGTGATTTCATATGGTTAGTGTCTTTTAAGTCACAAATGTAAATTTCTAGTGATGATAGGCTTCATGCAACCATGCACATATATGCATATGTTGCTCACCATCATACACAAGACAACAGGCATATGATTATATTTGTCCTAAGGTCCAGTAGTTCAGTAAAATCTCTCAGGTGGTCTTTGGCTGAAAATTTTCAGCTAAAACGAATGGTTGACATTTGTCCAAATGAGTCTAAAATAAAAATATAATATTACCAAACAAAAAGGGTAATGATAACTAATGTTGAAAACAGATAACAGAATATAGCTGAAAGAGGAAAAGAAAACTTGTGAGATTAATATTATGTGCAGTAACCAGAATACAGCTAAGCATTTTGAGTTCTTTTTTTTTTTTTCCCAATAATTAGGTTTCGGAGGCTAGATAAGATGCCCCTTGGGCTACCCTAGACACAAGGACCCAAAATCCCAAATCCCTAAACACTAGCTCCAAACTAAAAAGCTACATGCATCTCCAGTAAGGTGCATTGTATCTTGAAAGCCTGCAAAACTGCCACATATGCAATAATTGTAAATTTGTTAAGCAACTTGACAAGATTTTAACCCATAATCTTCCTTAAACCAAGGAGGGTCCCAAATAGAGACGATCACAAAATTTTGATATGTGGTTCCCCATATGCATATTACTGATGTGATAATGCATGTTGCAAGTTCGAACATATCATTAAGCCTTAACCTATATACCAGTATCTACAAGAAATGAAAACAGATGAATTCTCTTTTGGCAATACAAGTATAGATTAGAAGGAACAGATTTTTTATTTGATTGGATGAAAAAACAACTTCAAACACTGTTTAGAACCTGCCGACAAGGTCCAACGATTTTGTAGGACAGGATGTGGGTTGAAGGTTCGACCGCAGGTCAATCACAAGTCGACAGTCAGATCTTTTGTTTTTCTTACTTTTTTGCAGTAGGCCGCCCTCTTTTCATCATGTACTTCCTTCTTCCTCAAACCCACTTTCTGTCCTCAATCTTCAAACAAAGATGACTAGCAGTGATCTATGATCTTTGAACTTCCAATGAAAAGCAATCAACAACAACAATTTGATGAAGTCCAACAATGGCAGCCGCCAGGCAGGGCCACTGACAAAAAAGCTCCAAGGGAAAAGGTGTTCAACTTTTCAAAAGAGAGATTGAGCGGCAAAGAGTCTTTGACCATGAGGATTAGGGTCAGGGGCCTCAGGGCTTTTACACCACAATGGCTAAAGGGCAGATGGTCGAGTGTGAAGCAAAGGAATTGGCAATCCAGGTCTATCAGAAACATCAGAACACAGAATCCAAACAGGGTCTTGATGTTTGAATTTTTTTATTTTTATTTTGTTTTTGCTGCTGGTGGGGGACGGGGATGCATCCCCGCCCACCAGGGGATGGGGATGAGGAAGAGGGGATGGGCAAAAAGAAGAGAATCTTGTGCCCCGTCTTCCTTTTTTCTTTCAATGTAATGTACATTACCTGGGAACTGGAGTTGGTGAATGGTTCAAGCAGCTGAACCATCTAGTTCAATGGTTCAGACTAGGTTTTTCCAAAATTCGGATCTATGCATGATCTTATCCATTTTTCCTATCAGCTGATAGATTGAACAAGATGGGACAACTCATCCATCCCTGACTGATCTCCAAATGTTGACTTCAAGTCTCTAGTTTAGGCCTCGGTCTAAAAGTTACCTTGAGTTAAGCACAAGCCTCTCACCCTAAAATGAATTTCTTCAGGCATTTTTAATAAGGTCACCATTTTGGTTTGCAAATTGTGCCACCAACATGAGTAAAACTCTACCTCATTAAATGTTCTTGATTGACGAGTCCATTCAGCATGGTCGGTGGAACCATCCCGAACCGGACTGCCCAGTTAGGGACGTCCCGAGCCATACTGGCAGTGGACCAGGACAGTTCCGACAACGAAACCGGAACCAACAATGGAGGGGGAGAAGGAGAACAGGAGAGAGGAAAAGAGAGAGAGCAGGGGAGGAAGAGGGAGAGGAAAAAGAGAGGCCGATCGGGGCTCTCTCTTTTCCTCTCTCCCGTTCTCCCTCTCCCCCGCCTCAACTGTGTCGATGCAGGGCCGGCACGGCTCATTGTAGGGCCGTACCGACCCATGCCGCCAGGCAACTGGTCCGGGACTTAGAACCGGCACAATAGACTATGTCATTCGGTATTTTAATCATTTACATACCAAGAGGTGCCTTTGAAGAATATAGCATCTCCAAAGCATCTTACACATTACACGCTTCTCAACAATAATCACATAACTAAAAGAGAAGTAATATATTTAATCTTTAAGCACTACAACATAGTAAACAAACAACTCCAGAGATAACCAGCTAAATTTCTCAAAAGTAACACCATCATCTATATAAATGGGAACATCAATTTCAAGCACAATATTGTGTACCTTACAGAGATATGCTTTTACTATGCAAATTTAAAAAGAGAGCATGCTTATTCAGGGATAGCAACCATACCTTGGCGAAAGTCCAATACACTCCACAGAGTCGGAATGAGCATTTAATGAGCTGACCACCTAAAAAGAGCAGGTGCTACCAGTCAGGGATCAATTTCCATAATCCATGTTCAAATAGCATATAAGACTCTATAACTTGACCATATTATGCAAAAGAAGTAAAATAAAATTAAAATTTAAAGTAACTAGACTAATACAAACTAGTTCTTCATAACTAAAGCTCAAATAAACCGATAATTGCTGGTCATACATAAATTTCTGAGAGATCAGATCATGGGGCCTTTCTTGTAATTGCAGAATACTATCCAACAAAGACCAACACAATTAGAATACCTAGACTTTCAAAACGCCAGAAGACATTTTTAATAAGAAACTTCATCCATTCTAGAAAACATATCGGATTCTTCACATGAGACCCCTCAATTACCAAATTTTAAGCATCCCCAACATTGGTTAGAAGAACCTCCTCTAATGACCATGAAGGAGTTGCAAGGCACAACCTTCCATGAATAATCCAAACAAAATAGTGCTCCAGTTCTGAATCCTTCATCAACAGCCTTAGATACCTTTTTGCAAGCATGCAGCAATGTATAGAACATTATTCCGATGATATATACATTATACAATATGTATTTGTACAATTCACTATTAATGAGGGTGAGCCCTAGCGCAACAGTAAGGTAGCTCTAGTGTGACCTGGAGGTCGCGAGTTCAAAATAGGTAAACAACTCTCTGCATACAGGGGTAAGGTTGCATACATTTGACCCTCCCTAAACCCCGCAATGGCGGAAGCCTCATGAACTGGGCCACCCTTTACAATTCATTGTTATATACAGACATAGATGTATACATATATTTGTTCATTACCAATATTATAATAAATATAATGTGCTAATGTTAACATAGGGAAAAAGAAATCTCCATCTAGAGAGAATGTGAAAAGTCATACTTCCAAATCATCATAAAGGTTGATGCCAATCAACTTAGGTTAAAACAGTGAGAGTATCCTCAAATACTTCATTTGAAACATAAGATGAAGGCAAAAGATTAATTTTAATCGAAGGGGTAAGGCTGCCTTGCAAGGAGATGATATTAAGTTTAATCTCTCGATGAATTTTTGGCTCTTCTCTAGTTACAAAGCCTCAGGAAAACCCTCAAGTTAATCTACTACTCTTTAGTCAAGTTACTCGTGGTATTCTTTAGCAAGCAATACAAGAACCTTCTGTGCTTCTTTATTAAGATGCTTCTAGTTGTCAAGAGAACTTTAATCTTTCCTAAATTTTCTGATCTTCCACCTTAATTTTGGTAGCTTTCTACTCTTGACTTTTGTCAGAAATTAAATGGAATTTTCTGTGGAAACTGGTTTGGTGAGGTTAGAAATTGAATACATCCTCATATTGCAGAGCTCTTTGCCTAACCTCCTTTCCCAACAAGCATCTTACAAAACAATGAGACAAGATTTAAAATCCTAGTACCAATACCAATATTGGTTGGTTGCTGGTTCGTAGAGCATCAGGACATGCTACATGAACACAGTTGGGTGTTACAACACTTCATGCTTGTTAGTTAGTTATCGCTTCATGCTTATCGACGAGCAACCACCTCATGCTTCTTTCATCTCATGCTACCTACTAAAAAGCCAACTCATACTTGCTGTGTTTTAGCTCGTGTAGTGGGCCAGATTGCATGGATGGTAGGCCCACATAAGGAGAAGCTACTAGGTCCTGGTTGTTGAGGCCATTTGCTCAGACAAAAGTATTGAAAGTCCTGAGGCATTAACTTGGGGAGAGTACCTCCTCCACTCGCCCCAACCCCTTTCTATGCTAAAAAATAGAAGGCGAAAAATAAAAATAAAAGGATTAAGAAAGAGTTGAAAGCGAAGAATATTCATGCTCAATGGTATGAAGGCTCGGAGGTGTAATGGCAATGAGGAAGGTGCGCCACATTCCTCCCTCTAGTCTCTTTTTTTATCATTTTCCTATTCGCTGCTCTCCTTTCATTTCTTGTCTTCATCCATTTAAGGTTTTTTTTTTTTTTTTCTTGTTTTCCTCTCCTTTCCTAGCTTCATCATTGATGGATGAGAGGAGGAACACTATGCCAGTCAAGGTTCACCATCCCATACCGGATCTCATACTAGTACCATACTAGTACAATATCAGTATGCCAAGTATGCAGGTCAGCTCAACATACCGAAACTCAATACGCCCCCTATACTGAGTCTCGATTTGGTGTCGATATGGTATGATACGCCCAGTTCGAGACAATATGCACTAGCATGGTGAACTTTGATGCCAATTATTGGTGAGATTTGCGAGATATGCTAGATTATTGATTGGGTGTGTCAAATGGAAAGAGATCGCATGTCTTGTTGAGTTATATTTGATCCATCCAGTCTCATGACTGGAAGGGCAACAAGCTACTTAGCACGGTGCTCCTTGAGCGGTGATGGGAGGAGGGAAGAATGATAGCTAGGAAAGTTACAAGACACGGATGTCGTGTCGTGCCACCATGTGGACATAGGTATCGCTGCAGCCACCTCATGCTTGCAAAATAGCCACCTAGCTTACCTTAGTTTGACACCTAGCTGGTATCTAGTGGTGGCTGACACCTAGCTGGTATCTAGTGGTGGCTGAACACCTCAACAAAAAGAATTTGCCATCCATAAACAGGAGGGTATACTCCCTCCTACCACTTCTGTAAGCCAAAAAAAATACAAAAACCATAGAGCAGGGCACTAATGAACAAAAGGGAGCAAGAATAACAAGAGTACAAAGTAACAGCAAGAACAAAGGGAGAGTGGTGCAAAGCTTTAGACCACTTTGTAGTGTAAGCAAACAAAAATCAAGCTCCGACGAAGCAGACTGCGGCGTCGTCGACGAGGACGTGGGCGGAGGTAGCAGCTCAAAGAAAAGGTACGTCTAAGGGGAGGAAAGGGGACAACGGCGGCGGAAGCAAACAAAGATCAAGCTCCGACGAAGCAGACTGCGGCGCCGTCGACGAGGTCGTGGGCAGAGGTAGCAGCTCAAGAAAAAGGTACGTCTAAGGGGAGGAAAGGGGACCGCCCAGGTGGCCGGGGGCGACCTCGGCCTTGGGTTACCCACCAGATGATGGAGGCGGAGGTGGCTCGGTTGAGCCAACACTTCTCGTCGGTCATCGAGCTCCCGGAGGAGCCCATCGAGGCTGCTCGCCAAGAGTGGGAGGGACTAGCACTGGTCGATCGGAGTCTCGGCCGGCGGGTGCCGATTGAGTGGGTGGCCAAGGATGTGGCCGCCCGGTTGAAGAAAACGGGGAGGTGGTGGCAGTCACCCTCCCCGAAGATCACTTCACGTTGCGGTTCCGGTCGCCGGAGGTCCGGGACCACGCCCTATTGGAGGGGCCCTGGGTGGTGGCGGGGCAACTTTTGGTTATGGAGCTGTGGGCGTCGGACTTCCTACCCAGGGAGACCCCGGTTAAGACCGTGGTGGTCTGGCTCCGGCTACCTGGCTCCCCCCGGAGTATTGGTCGACCTCGACCATTCTGGACATCGCTGCCAAGGCAAGGAGGCCAATGGCCGTGGACGGTGTCACAGAAGGGCGACGAGCCATGGGCTTCGCTTGGGTTAAGGTAGCTATCGATGCCTCCGAACCCCTCCTCCCAGGGATTCGGATACACGGGAGGACGACGGCTATCTGGCAGCCTTTTGTCTTCGAAAGTATTTCGGATCTCTACGTCCGGTGTGGTAGAATCGGGCACCTCGAGCCAGTGTGCCGGTTTGGGGCTTCGGCTCCGACCGGAGCGAGTTCATCGGGGGAGGAGGGTTCCGGCCCGATCTATGGCCTATGGTTGGTGACATCCGCGCCCGGCAGCCACGGGAGAATGGTCTGCCGGAGCGGGGGAAGGTGACCGAGCACTCTGCCGGGTCCCCCCTTTCTCGGCCTACTCCGCCGATTACCCCGACCAGTCCTCCGGTGTCCCCACCGGATCTAGAGGGCTGGCAAAAGCCTACCAAGGTGGCCCGCCGCCACTCCCCGCCAGTGGTGGCGGCCCTGGCCTCCGGCGGGCAAGAGGAGAGCTCCCGACTTGGTGCCCGCGGTGATTAGGATCGGGTTGCCGGGGACTCGGGCCGGCCCGTCAGATCAGGCCAGGCCGAGCTCTGGGTTGGTGGGCCAGCCCACGGTTCAGCCTAAGAAACGGCCCAGGAATTCTGGGCTGCTACTGGAAGTGGGCCGCTCCCTGGGCCGGGGTCGGACGGGCCACAGGGGTGGCTTGGCCGGGCCAGCGACCCGCGGGGCACGTATGCCCCGCGTGGTTCGTGCGGAGGTCTGTGCGTGGCCCAGCTTGGCTGGGCCACATGCGGATGTCCTTGGGAAGGCCCCTGTGGGCGGGATCCTTCCACTGTTCACGGCCCGAATGGGCCCTATGGGGTCTGACACAGGGCCTGACCCACTGGCCCAGGTTGCGGGGCCCAGTGCTTGTGGTTTCCAGTTTGGGGCCCAGGCCCCGGAGGTGGATCCGCCGTCCGTGATCCTTACTAGTCTAGGCTCTCTAGAGGTGGATGTGGGGCAGGGAGATGGTGCCTCGGGTAGACCCGATTCGGGTGACGCGACTAGGACTAGTGAGGTTTCTGTCTGCGTTGACTGCCCTATGAGTGACTTTCTGGCGAGGCGGGATACGCTTACACTTGTGGAGCCGGGGGTAGGTGACTCGAGTGGTCATGAGGGGGCTGCTTGCACGTCCGCGGATCACTCGACTGTCGTTCAACGGGTGAAGGCGGTAGTGTTGCGAGTCGTGTCCGAGGCTAGTATGGATGAGGGTCAGCGGGTCGACCCTGATCACGAGGTGGTGATGGACCCTGTGGCCCAGAGGGTTGACGTGCCTGTGGCCGACCTCTCGGACTTTTCCCCATGAGGATTCTTGCGTGGAACTGTAGGGGGCGGCAAAGCCGGCCTTCATGTCATCCTTTAGGAGGTTGGTCCAGATCCATAGTCCGGAGATCTGCCTACTCTATGAAACACGACTATCCGGTAGAGGACCCTGTCGTGTTTTACGGCGGTTTGAGGTTGACTGGGAGTCATATGTAGTAGATTCCCAGGGGCTGTCTGGGGGCATGGTGGCTCTGTGGAAGCGGGGTGTGGCTACAGTTGACGTATTCTACAACTGCTCCCAACAGGTCCTCATGATTATCTCGGAACCTAATGCTACACAATGGATTTTGTGCAGAGTGTATGCTAGTACAAACCATCGGACCAGGAGGGTTCTGTGGGATGAGCTCACCCACTTAATTGCTCAGGGGCTTCCGACTGTGATGGTGGGTGACTTCAATTGCATCGTGGAAGAGAGTGAGAAACGAGGAGGTAGGACCTTCACTGACACTGTGGATAGGAGGGAGTTCCGCGATTTCCTCTCGCGTAACGGCCTAGTAGATCTAGGTTTCTCCGGTCCGCGTTTCACTTGGTGTAACAACCAGTCCGGACGAGCTAGGGTGTGGGAGCAACTGGATAGGGCTGTTGCTTCCACTGACTGGCTCATCAGATTCCCCTCCTATAGGGTTAGTCATCTACCCCGGATTGCTTCGGATCATTGTCCTTTGCTGTTTTCGATGGTATCGGGTTCGAGTCACCAGAGCCCATTCCGTTTCGAGAAGGTCTGGCTGTCTTTCCCTCAATCCTGGGACATTGTCCGAGGAGCTTGGGGTTTGCCGGTTCGCGGTGACGCCATGCAGAGGGTTTTGCGTAAATTGGACTTGACCAAGCGACGGCTACGTCGCTGGAACCGTGAGGTAGTGGGTGATATTTTTAGGAAGCTGGAGGATGTGGAGGCTGCGATTACTAACCTCCAAAGTAGGGAAGATCAGGTGGGCGCGCTCCCCGAGGCTGATATGGTGAGCCTCCGGGGACTTCTCTCCACCCACCACTCAATCCTGCGTCGACATGAGATCTTCTGGAGACAAAAATTCAGAATTCAGTGGGTCAGAGAGGGTGACCGGAACACTAGTTTTTTTTACCGATCTACGGTTATCAGAAGGCAGAGGAACATGATTCGTTCCTTGCGGGATGAGCGGGGCCATAGGGTGGAGGATGATTCAGCGATCAGCCATATCCTACTCGAGTTCTTTCGCTCTCGCTGGACGGAGGATAGTGGGTCTGACGTCGCCGGCCAGCTCCCGAGAGCCGAATCCCAAATCGGGGTGGCTGAGAATGCACTGTTGGTTCTACCAGTGACGGAGGGGGAGGTGCGAGAGGCGATCTGGGCACTGGGTGAGGATAGAGCTCCGGGCACAGATGGCTTTCCACCTTTCTTTTTCCGAAGATACTGGGGGATTGTCCGGATTGCAATGGTGGAAGCGGTCTTGTGTTTCTTCAGTCGGTCAGGGATGCCTGACGACTGGAAGGCCACATTTATCACGCTAATACCTAAACGTTCGGACGCGTCCGAGCCGAGCCACTTTAGACCAATCAGTTTGTGCACAACTTTATACAAAGTTGTGGCAAGAATACTGATGGATCGCATGAAGCCCTTTCTCTCTGGCATTATCTGTCAAGAGCAAGGTGCTTTTGTGGGAGGTAGGAGCATTTCCAATAACGTCATGGTGGCCCAAGAGATGATGTGGGATCTTCGACGGGCCTCGAAGCGACGAAGCCTGATGGCTATCAAGCTGGATATGGAACGAGCTTACGATAGAATCAGGTGGAGTTGTCTTAGGCTAGCTTTGGAGAGTCTGGGTTTCCATGAGACCTGGATTGGTTGGGTTATGGAGTGTGTCCGGGGTCCGAGATTTTCTATCTTGGTCAACGGCTCTCCGTCCCCATTCTTTAGTTCTACTATGGGGCTTCGGCAGGGATGCCCGCTATCCCCGTACCTGTTCATCATCTGTTCTGATGTCTTGTCTCGATCATTGTGGGTTGCGTATGCCGCCGGAGAGCTGGAGGCTTACGTCCCAGCTCTAGGGGCCCAGCCGATATCATATTTACTTTTTGCCGATGACTGCCTCCTCCTGACGCGTGCTCGCGTAGCAGATGCTCAGGCTATCAGGCGGGCTTTATCCGCCTACTGCTATGCATTCGGTCAAAGAGTGAATGCCCAGAAATCCGCCATCTCCTTTAGCCCGAGTTTGCCACCCGGGGTTCGACGGGAGATTCGGAGGATTCTAGAGATGCCCGAGCAGGACGAGACCTGGACCTATCTGGGTGTTCCGATCACAAATAGGAGACTGCGAGTATCCGAGTGCACCGGAATGGTGCAACGGGTCCAGAGTAGGCTAGAGGGTTGGCGGACAGCGTCTCTATCTATAATGGGTAGAGTAACGCTGATTAGATCTGTATTGGGCTCCATGCCCATCTCATGACAAACACGGTGGTGCCAAGATCAGTCCTACTAAAGATCGAGCGACTTACTCGGAGCTTCTTATGGGGCTCGCATGGTGGGGGCCGTGGGGTGCACCTGGTGGCATGGGAGAGTATCTGCCTCCCTCTCAGGGAGGGTGGCTTAGAGGTGTTGTCCCTTCTGAAGAGACGAGAGCTGCTCCTCGCCCGGCATGCTTCCCGCTTCATCCTGGAGCCGCAGGGTTTTTGGAGACGGATCATGACTGCCCGCTATGGGAGGATAGGCCAGGAGGGCTAGGCTCGAGGAGGGCGGAGATGTTCCTTTCTATGGCGTGAGATAACGAGGTATGTGCCTATGGTGTCGGATCACACCCGATGGCTGATAGGCGACGGGCGCAGCATCGATGTGACCGGGGACCTATGGGTTGATGGCCTCCCCCTGCGCCTTTGGCCGACTACAGTTAGTGTCGAGGCTGGGGAGGGTCTACATGTCTGTGATCTTATGACCCCCGGGGAGGCTGGCTGGGACGAGATTCGATTGGCCCGTTTCTTCGGAAAGCATCTGGCGGAGCGAGTTCGCTCCCTCTCTTTACCACGGAGCGGTGGACCAAATGTATGTGTGGAGTTCCTCGACCAGTCCCAGAGTCAGGATGGGCGACCAGTCCCCGGCGCTTCGTCAGGAGGTGGCTCGAGCGAGCTGTACTGCCTACCAGATCTGGTTGGCCAGGAATGCTCGTACATTCGGCGAACGATGTATGTCGCCGAGATTTGTGGTCGAGAGTGCCCGCAGTCAGGCGGCAGAGTTGTGTCACACCTCCCCCGCTAGAGAGACCTTGATAGCTCGGGACATCTGGGGCTCCCAACCTACTTCGGCAGTATCCCGTACGGTGTTTTTACCTGAGAGCCCCCACCCTCGAGCTTCCTCAAGGTCAACTTTGATGAGTCGGTCTTGGATGGTGGCACGTGGGGAGGCGCGGGTTTCGTTATTCGGGACCTGTATGCTAGGATTGTGGCTGCAGGGGTAGTCAATTATTTGACATTTCGGTTCTGAGTACGGAGCTGAGAGCTGCCTGAGCGGACCTTCGACACGCCCGATGTGTGTTACAGGCCAGATCTATCATCCTAGAGGGTGATTCAGCCACCGTTATTAGTTGGATCCAGAGGGATCCTAGGGGTGACGACAGTGACCATCCCTTGCTCCGTGACATTTGGGCTATGATGAGGGATGGATGGGCCTTTCAGACCAAGCATATCTACCGTGAAGCCAATGGTGTTGTGGATTGGGTGGCTGCGTATGTAGCTTGTCATTCCGGAGGCACCTTGTGGACTAAAGATGGGAAGCTGCCTTTGACACTCTGAGGCAAGGTTCGCTGTACCGGCCGGTACCGAGCGTACCGTACCCATACCGATGGGTACCGGTATCGGTACACCAATATCGGTACGTCTGGCGTACCGCATACCGTACCGTACCGACACTCGGTACGTCTATACTAGTGCGGCACCGGTACGGGGTTCGGTACCGGTACGGCGAACCTTGCTCTGAGGTATCCTATTTTTTGACTTTATTGGGTGTTTCCGTACCCGTCAGGTATGATCCACCCGTATTAGCAAAAAAAAAAAAAAACTCTTAATCAGCAGGTATGATAGCTGGTTCTTGAGAACCCTAGCCAAGGTATAACAATTGGTGCTTGAGTGAACCATCAACTGGTAGTTAAAATAGTTGGTTAAAGTGAATCCTTAGATAATGGGCATTTTGATCAATGAACTCTTGACTTATGGATTTAATAGTTCGTCATTGTCTAGTTGTCATTGATCGGACGATTGTTAAATATTTTCCAAGTGTCTTCCAGTCTTTTTTGAAAATGAACTAGAGTGTAAATGTGCTCTTATTGATTACCCTCATAAGATATCATTTCTTAACTATTTGAGTTTCAATAAACAGTAATCCTTGTTGATTCCACTATTGACTTTTTTAAGGTTTTTGCATATCACACTCAATATTTTGTCGAAATTGCATATAACACCTCTCCTTATCTCTCTATTTACATATCGATTCAGATAATACTAATTTAATTTACAAGAAGAACCTTGGGTTAAGGTTCCATCAGCAGACCCTAAAGAATCCATTAATGTAGACGTTAGTGGGGACCATTGGTGCTTTATGACTAAAATACCCTCTAAATTTATCCTTAGATCTTATCAATTCCAAGAATGGTAAAATCTTTCACGATTTACGTTTTCTTCCTTGAATCCCAAACAACCAACTATCGAGGATCATCGATGTTGTTCTCACCAATTGGTCATTCTAGTCAATTGGCCGTTCGTATCTCGAGCACTCTGCATTCTCCTCCCTCTCCACTTTGGACCAATTTTATGCAGAACCAGATCAGCCCCTAAAGATTGATTGAATTCCTGGCCAAAATCCTCTTGGTAGCACATCACCTTATAATGGCTGGGGATCCACCAAGGGTCCCCTTTGTTGCCATCATTGCTACAGTGATGGTGGTTGACAAAGGGATAATTAAGAAAGCCCATGGACTAGCCAGGAAGGTTGGAGGGAGTTGTAGAGGTTAGAGTGGATAACCTCGTGAGTGGGGTTGAGGGCTCAAGACCAAGGGCTGGACTCAACACTTCCATGATTTTGGATTTCAATAGAAAGAACAAAATAATAAGGTAGGTGCAAATAGCACATAATGGGAGCCATGATTTTTTTTTAAGAGATGAAACATAGTGAACTGAGGGGCAGAACAAGAGAGAACTGATGACAAATAGTCGCGAGGCTGCCCAGCGAAAGAAGGCGAGGTAAAGACAATCGGTGAGGTACGACAAGGGAGGGGAGAGGAGAGGAGCTGGCAAGTGACATCTCCATTGTAGTTCTGGGATACTAACATCTTTGTTGAGGAGAAACCCTCTGAGGTGTTGGCAGTGCAACGAGCCCAGATGGAGTAGTGGTGTAGCTTCTACTGGGCGCTAGAGGCATGAGGGCCCTATGTGGTGTTTGTTATTAGCAAGGTTCGTTGTACCGGTACCGGACCCCATACTGGTGCCACACTATCATAGTATCGATACGGCATGGTATGCGGTATGCCACCGGTACCGGACCGGTATGGTACGGCCGGTATAATACGGTACAACATACCATGGTTATTAGAGATATGGTACACATTATTCCTTATTAATAGAGGCATTCTAATCATTTCATAAACTTAACATTATATATGTTCTTTTTATTCTTATTTTTAGTGTTTTTACAAGACCACATAGTTAGCATTGCTTCAGTCATTTCCTCAATCAATTCCAATATCCTGGAGTCCAATGGAGCACTAGAAATGGCACTCCATCATAGCTCGGCTGAATGATTACATCCCCTAGCTAAATTTTCTTATTTTCAAGTAGCTTGCCTTTTTTTGGAAAGCACATTTCTGTGGATGATATCATATTCACCATGTGGTGGAGCCAAGTATCTTTGTACGTTAATATAATGTTTTTAGAACTTCTTCCAAGTATAGCCTTAAATAACTTTTGATGTAACTAGAAATTAAATAATAATTAAGATCAAAGTTCACTATCTCGATACCAAACCAGACTCCATACGGGTACCATGCTGCTATATTGTCAGTACATCTAGTACGAGGATAAGTTCGGCGTACCAACTGTGTATGGAGCCTCGATCTAATAACAGTATGATATGGCATGATCAGTGTGGGCTATTACACAGTGATACTACAGGCCTCAATTTATATCTGAAGCGAGTGAATTAAGATGATAACTTGGTGGCCTTCTTCCCAATGGAGTGGATGTGGTGAGGATAATCATTTCCCATCTCATCTACCAGCATACAATGGATATTATTGTGATACACAACCATCCAAATTCATTGCCATGTGCAGTGTAGCCAACTAAAGCCAAATGAAGGGTTATAGACCGAAGTCCCACCGACTGCCTTGCCACACTCAAACCAATGTGATGATCCTCTAAGTCAAAGCTTACGCGCAGGGCTGTGGCTGAAGGCATTGGTGCCAATGATGGCAATGCTTCGAAGGGTCATTAAGAGGAGGGCGATGGAGAGAAGGGGACAGGAAGTGCATTGGAGAAGCCGACCAAAATGGGTTCACTAGTTCCTAAGCTCGGTGGGCTACCTAGATTAGAAGGATCTCGATGATTGGGACCATGGTTTGCCATACCAATCGGTACAGGTGCATACCGACTGCACTATACCATACCAGTACCGAACAAGTACATGGTACAAAGGGTGTATCGAGTATCAATATATAGAACCGCCCCCCATACCAGGTGTATTGACACAGTAATAAAGTGATCCCGGTACGGAGTTCGGTATCGAGATGATGAACCTTGATTGGGACGAATGGGTTTCTTTTACTGTTCATAGATCTTAGTTAAGAGTAACCAAGGGTACAATGTGCAATCATCATTTGCCAAATCTGGTACCTTAACCGGGGGCTGTGGTGAGACAATAGGCTAACAGAAGGGATTGTGCAAATTAAATAACATTATTTGGCTCGATTTATAAATAGAAGATAAAGAGCGATGTTATATGTAATTTCAATAAAATCATGGGTGTGATATGCAAAAAACCCTTTTCTATGTTTAGATATTTATTAATCAATGTAGCTGATCCACCTATCTATTACATCTTAAAGTGAGAAATCTGTTGGCATAGTCTACTAGAAGGTATAAAGTACTTCTACCATACAGATATAAACCACTTTTTTTATTAACAAATTTGTTGTACCATAAAGTATTGTTTGTACCTGTTGATAGTTGCAACTAAGGTTCGTCATCTCGATGCTAGACCCCATATCGGTACCATCCTATTACTATGTCGGTATGCTCGGTACATGAGCCAGTTCAACGTACCGACACTCAACACATCCCCCAAACCACATACCAGTTCAATACTGGTATGGTACAATATGTAATTATTTTTTTTTAAAAAATGATTTTATTTTTTTATTTCTTTATCATTTCTATTCAAAATTTATTTTAAAATGTCTTTCTATTTATTGTTCCCACTCTCCGTTTTTTCCATTGGGTCCCATGGTTATATATATTCAGACTCTCCGTTACTTCCCCCTCTCGCTCTATGTTTTTTATTCTATGACTCTCCTCCTTGATTTTATTCCTATGTTTTGTCAGTCGCACTAATATCGACTGATACGGCAAACCTTGCTTGTAGCATTAGAAATGGAAAGAGTGTTGAATGTACACTACTAAAAAATACAAATGTCTTCTACCGAGCTATGTTGATGCTATGTTAGTGAACCCTATTCAATTCAGGGCTGTGAGCTGTAAAAGTTTAATTTGAATGAAAATTCAGTTTGCTTTGTATAATCAAATGGCCGTCAACTTTGGGTAAATGATTTAGAGGGCAAATTTACAAATTAAGTGCAGTTGCAATAAAGGATTGAACTGAGTGCAGATCAGTAATCGATTGTCGTTGTTGTTATACTCAGAACCTGGCATGACTAGGTTTCAGGTCATTGCAGATGGTGCTAAAACAGCAAGTGAAAATAATTTTTGTTCGTTTGCACATTTATCAGGATTATGACTAGTTTAAGACCAAAAGATGCAACAAAATTTGTTGTTCTTCATAAACTAAAGAAAGAAAAACTTAATTAGGTCGAACAATACATGTTTTTTACTAAAAAAATGTACATGTAGGCAATCTGGATTTGTCATATACATCAGACAAGACATTGGAGTTACAAGCATGCACAGGTTGAAGGTGCTGTGCATGGAATGTATCAATCAAGTCTTTTAATGCGCAAACCCACCTAACCCTTCATATGAAACACAATAACGTTTGTGCACAAAGCATGTACGTGCCCTTCCATACATGCTCATATAGAATTAGCTCTATTTTTTATGAACTTCCAATGTATACATTCCCTAGTTTTTGTTTACCACCTCATTGTCTCTAATTCTCAAGCAAAATGTCTGTAGAGGATGGTTCACAAGTAATTCTATTTTAAAAGGTCCTTACTGTTAAATTTCATCTCACATGGGGATCATTTGAGGGTGACTCGACTACTGGCTCACTAGCCTGCAAAGGAGTATGTATTATATGTAGCAAGGATGTTAAAGCCTTTTCTCATCAAAATTGAGGTAGCACATTATTGTTCATATACATATGTATCACTTGATAAGCATGGATATTGGATAGGTTGAGTCCCAGTGATGTATGCATTATCATATGAATAAATAGATTCTAAACATGCATGGGTAGATATGCATGGCCAAGTCTGAACTTGGTGTTAAGTATATGTCAATGTATACAAATAGAATGGTTCATGCAGTAATGTATATAATAGGAATGTTCAGGTACTGTACGCATAGCTTGAATACCAACCAAAGCACAAAAAAGTATTCCTGTATAAGTAGTCAAGAGCACAGAATCCAAAAGGCTGCATTTTAAAGTAATTTTTACAGAAATTAAAGAAAATAAAAGCCATCCTCAAAAGTCAAATCTGTTTCTATAGTCATCTTAAAACAGACTATATTGATCATCACAGTGCAATTTAATTCTTATTCATGAGATAAAAGTTCAAATAATAGAAAGCAATGGCATCACATATTTGACTGGTATAGAAATGAAACGCATCATGTAAAGAAGACATTTTTGTAGTAAAATTAAAGAAAACTTCAATTCTGGAATTAAAAATCTGTGTTCGAAGTTGACTTCTACAAAAGAATCTGCTCAATCTTTATTTTATTTTCTTTCCACTGAAGATGGTGATGTCATAAATGGCGTACATGATACTTACAAATAGAAACTACTCTCATAATGGCAAAAGCAAAGATAAGCAATAAAAATTATCAACGGGAAAAGGGAACCAACCCGTCCAGTTGTTATATTCACCATGTGAACAGAGCTATCCTTTGAGCCAGTCATAGCAATAGTAGAATCAGAAGTTATTGATAAGCATGTCAGTCCATCAGTATGATATGGATGTCCTGCAAAATTATTGTTTCACCATCAGTTAACAAATACTTGAAAGGCAAAGTGTTCCCACTGAATACATAGCACCACAAAAAAAAATATATAAACTGGGTCTAAGTAATACAACCAGCGATAATAATTTATAATAACAGATACCCATTTCTCATTTGATCAGTAAAACTGAAAATCATAAGCAACAACGAATCCAAAACCTTAAAGATCACAAGAAAATTCTATAATGTCTTCCCCCATGACTCCATAGAAATGGATGTTAGTAACTTTATTAACCAAATACCAACTAGATACCAAACCTGGTTACAAGAATGAGGAGGCAGAGCTATTAAAGAATTCGGCATTAGAAGTACGTAAAAAGCATCTGATAGAATTAAATTAATGGTACAACATGATAGAATTTCTCATTTGGTTGTTCAATACACAAAAATGCCTGGTTTAGGGATTCAGTTATCCAAAAACTAGTAAACTAAAGAACAGTATATTCCTTTTGGCCAACTAAGATTGATTTTGCTGAAAGAGTATTAACAACAAGACATATTTCAAAATTTGGGTGAAAATACAGGAAGATCAAGCTTGAAAGGAAGCAAGATTCTAGGTAGGTGCGGGACCCTTGGTGAAAGAACCTAGCAAATAAGTAATAAGAAATGGCAATTACAAAAATCAACAAATCTAATCTTGAAAGTGCAGAATAGAAAACTCTAACAAGTAAACAAATTTATTAGGTTAATTAAGAACATTCTCAATAGATATCTCTAGAAAAGTAGCATATTTCTTGAAATCCAATACCTCAACAGAAAATAAATAATACACAACTCTCTTCTTTCTCAAAAGGAAAAACATGAAGCTAAACTGGCATCACAGAAGACCTATCCTAGGTGCATTTCTTGGTCAAGCTAGCTGAAGCAGTGAAGCTAAACTGGCATCACAGAAGACCTATCTTAGGTGTCCTCAATTATGAATATCTATCAATTAAATGACATCAAACATTGTCCACATAGTTTAATAGACTAAAATATTCGAATTTATCTTTGAAAGCAATAAGAAATGATGTTGCTGTGACTTATCCAATTACATTTTCTAGTTTTATCATCTGCCTAAACTTCAATTAACATAGTTCTTAGTACAGTAACTTGCTAACAGAAAATGACTTCCTTCATAGCAGGAATATTATTCAGGTTGCTTAAGTCATAGGCTAACCGAAACCAAGCCCAATAACCAATCTACCCAACAGTAGCTGCCCGAGCAGCCAAACTTAAGACCATACTGGTTCCAAAATTTTGTAAACCAAACACATGATTTAAGTAGACTTTTAATCAGGTTGATCTGAGATTATTAGGTTGGGTTTGTTCAACGTATACTTTCATTAGATGATTATAACTTGACATTGCATCATATTTGTGTTAGATCAGGAGCCCCCCTTGAAGCAAACATGTTATATTTGGCTTGTGAATACCCGCACACAAATCGTTGGATAAATTCAAGTTGTCACCAGTGGTTGCCCATCCATCAATCTGAACCTGACTGACAGTCAGGATGATAACCTAGCCAAGAAGTTGCATTCTTATGAAGATCAAGATGCACAAAAAAAATTCAAGTTTGCTATACCAAATAATGATATAAAAAAACTAGTCAAGGAGGTCAGCTGGAGGCTGGGTGGTTCTGACCAGTACTTGATGATGAACTGAAATAAAAGGGAATGTTAAGATTATAGAGTATACATGCAAGACACCTCCATGGCCCCCAAAGATAGATAAAGCTTTTCTTACATTCACTTCTTATACTAGACTGCCACTCCATTTCCGTTAGGAAACCGTTCAACAAATACAGTGACAAATGATTTAGAATTTACAGCATTCAAAACCATTTAAGTATTCAACCTTGCATTTGCAATATGAATCTCCCTTTTATGGAACTTAAAAATAACTACTTAGGTTTAAACTATGGTATGCTGTACCGTACCAAACCGAATGGTACCGAGCATACCATACTGTACCAGTTCGGTACCGGTACCGGTGGCGTACCGACACTCGATACGCCAGACGTACCGTGTACCGTACCATACTGACACTATGCCAGTGTGGCACCGGTACAGGATCCGGTACCGGTACGGCGAACTTTTATTTAAACAAATTAATTTCTAAGAATACACGATTTCATAAAGTTTCTTTTTAATCTTATCAACAAATAAAGCTTTAAATACTTATGTTAAGAGCTTGATGAAGTTATAGCTGAAACGTTAATGGCATCAAGAATTAAATCCAAAGAGCACCAATAATGCATCTATCAAAAGTTCAAAACCAAAACTTATAATGAGGATTCTCCGCTGTCACAAAAACAGCCATAGACATAGGAGTACATAGTTATGTATTTAGAATGTAATTGCATGGTCCGTGTTGGGGACAAGGAATTCTATTTTATTTTGAAAACTTAGCACATACATGCCTTAAGAGTAAGTTAACTTCCTCATATCAACAGCCTTCTTCCTTTTCCATCTAGACATTTTCTCAAGTCTAGCAAAACCTAGGAAGGATGGTTGCACCCCAGTTACATGAGCTCAAATCAGTTAACCAATACTGTACATCTTCCACCTAGTCAGGTGGCCTCCAGGCTCTATAGCAGGCCCCTCAATTGCCCAAAATTGCCTGGGCCAACAATTAGGCACCAATTTAGTGGGTTGAAGTTCAGTAGAGTCAATTGTAAAACATTCTAAAAGTTCAATAGAATGTATGACTTGCAAATTGAGCTAAGGTTATCTAAATTTAAAAATAAAATGACAAAAATATACAAACTAAACATGGTAAAAATGAAGATGTTGAGATGAATCTGGTAAGTTACCAAAGAAAAAAAAAATTAAAGGAGGCATAGACTTGTCACTGAGAACCAAGTGATGGAGACCAGACTAAGATGGTACAGACATGAGAAACAAAGCCAAGGAGGCTTCTATGAGCAGAAGTGCTTCGATTGGGATCATCAGTAAAAGGAGGGGAAAGCTTGCAGCAAAACCAAAATAAAATCTTTGATAGGAATATTGGCTAAGAAGAATTCATAAATCGAACCCTCATATTTGGGATAAGGCTTGCCAATTATGGTTAATATCAGCATCTTTGAGATATTTGGAAAATAGTGTATCCCAATTCCCAAGCATGTTCCCCTATTACTCTTGGGCAATTTAGACATCATTCTTCATTCAGGTGATGAAATTCAGAATTCAGAAGACTGACTTTGGCATTCATTTTTATAGCTGCAGATTTTTCTTGCTACCTATATGTCCATGGGAGGAAACTCTGAGGCATTTGAAATTCAAGTTTAGCTCTTGATGTATAAATCTCTTTTTTGTAAACTTGTTCCTAAGTTAACATTTTATTTCAAATATCTACCATTACTCTTCAACATATTATAGCTAGGTTTAAAATTTCTCACCATGTCCCTGAAGCATGTCTACAGACATGGTATGCTGTACTGGCCCGAACCGGACGGTACGGAAAGTACCGTACCATACCGGTTCTATACTGATACCTGGTATGGATAGTGTACCGATACTCGGTACGCCAAAAAATTTCGTACCGTACCGACACTGTGCTAGTGGCACCGGTACGGGTCCGGTACCGAGACAGCGAACCTTGTCTACAGATTTTGCCTCCACAAGCTCATTGTTATCTAAATGTGCATTTATTGCCAAGACAAGCAAAAACTAACTAGCAGCTTGAGAAAGTCATGTTTTCTTTTGAACAAGTTTCGTCGTCTCAGTACAGGACCCCGTACTGGTAACATCTTAGTATTGACATACCCAATATAGGGGTCGGTTCAGCGTACTGACACTCGATACACCCCTCATGCAGTGTACCAGTTTGGTACTGGTATAGTACGGTATGCCTAGTATGCACTAGTAGCAATCGATGCGGTGTGCCATGATTTTGCAGCTTTGCAGTGTAAAATCTATCTTTAGAAAGATTTGGCAGCAAACAAAGAGGATGGTGTAAAGCGTGTTTTGCATCTTTTGGTCTCAAAGACTATGGAAGTCAAGAACAATTGAGGTTGTATGAAAAGAATGGAGTAAAGGGAAAAATATTTCATCAGCAGGAGAAAAATTGATATAGAAAGAGGACACATAGGTTAATAACTTAAGTAGGATCAGGGTTTCAATGTGATAGAATACAGTTATGAGTTATAATCAAAGGATTAAATGAAAGATGATTAAAAGGTGTTGCACACTGATCTGATGTCATATCTGAAAATAACACAAGGAAGATGGATTAAAAGGAGAGGTTGAAGAAGACTATGAGAGAAAAAACATTAAAAGGCAAATATCGGATCTTGGAAGGATATCAGTTATCAGATTTTGAATTTGGTGTCTTAGCAGCAATAAATAATTAAGGGCCCTGCCCAGATGCCCTGCTAAACTATCCACCGAATATACCATATATGGTGGATGGCTTGGAAGAGGTAAGCAAGGGAGTTGGCATGATGGCGGGAAGGGGGGGTGGGGAGGTGATACTGGAAACTTTGGTTGTACAGCCCTCAGAAGAACTGGAATACTGGAAATCATCTCTCAGAAAGAACCCAGTATCCTCATTTTTCAGGATCGTATGGTCTACAAGGCTCCCTGATTCCCCCAACTTTTCCTACTGTGGCCACTGGCCACCTTTCTCTCTTGAAAATTCGGTTCTGTGGAGAGTTATTCCTGGATAATTAGTCCAGGCATCCAAGCAGGGCCTAAAGAAAGAATGGGCTAGAAGAATATAAGAAAGAGAAGAGAAGAGAAAAAGATGGTTTGAACCAACCACTTTCAGAATTTACATAAAAAATAACTCTAATTTCATAATTCCTCCACATTCATACAAAACAACTTCCAAGACAAGCCTAGTTTTATCAAACCAAATAATTCCTAACCTTATTAGTAGTAAGATTCTTTTCCTTGTATCTAACTTAAAATAAAATTCATAATCAAATGTGAGACCTTTTATTTAAAATAATTCACTAACTTATTGTTATGGCTATGAATGACTCATCTAGAGAGAGGATGTATTCATCACTTTAAGTTTTGACCAAATATATATCACTTTATTTGAAGTGCAATCACTTACCACCCTAAGCTTTTGAAATTATAACCTCCTTAACAAACAAGCAAAAAAACAAATCAAAAACAGCAAACATCAGCTCCCAAAAGATGATTATTTTTGCATTAATTGAATCATTCTAAATGCATAAAATAATGTTGTCTGAACCCTGTAACATTGTTCACATAGTTTTCTAGATTACCATATAAATTGCATCCCTCAATTCTCAATGCCTGTTACTCTGCTTTGTGTTTCTGCTTCCATGTAACCAAAAACTTTGCTTGCTTGATTGGGTAACATACAAAAGCACAAAAACAGAGCGAGCCAATTTGCAAAATTGTACAATGGTCGCACATGCATTCAATATGTCAAGACTTAATAATTATTGTGCTTGGGCTCAAAATGCCATTTCAATCATATGATTTTTGTTATCTTTCATGTCCCTAAGTTTGATTTTAATAGATATTACTCATTTTCATTTAATACATAAATTTTTTGTTGGATGGTTTTGATGGATATTTGGTAAAATGGCATTATCATAAAAGCCACAAATGTGCACCTCATAAGCTAAAATTACGATTTAAATCCTTGAGTACCATGGAATGCCGTACCGGCCCGTACCGGTCCGGCCGTGGACCGGTACCGGAACGGATAAAAAACCGGTATTTCCTGGTTTTTTATCCGAACTGGCCGGTACGGGTGCGTACCGGCCGGTTCGGGCCCGTACCGGCCGGTTCGGAGCCCGTACCGGCCGGTACCGGCCTCGTACCGGTGCGAACCGGAAGGTTCGCACCGGTACGATTTTTTTTTTTTTTTTTTGAACCACAGCGCCGCGCGCTGTGGTTTTTGAAACCACCGCATACCGGCCGGTACGGGACCGGTACCAGCCGGTACGTACCGGACCGGACCGGTACCGTACCGGTCCAGCCGGCCACCGGTACGCCGACCGGTACCGGTACGGCGGACCTTGCTGAGTACTATGTTTTTTCATGTCCTGCATATTCAAGCATTCCCAGTAGTTGTGCTCCTAGAGGAGATTCAATTGGCTTTATTTGATGTTTCAGGCTTACCCCATACAAACCCACCAAATAATAGCTACCATCCCATATCCATATCCATGTACACAAAAGCACAATTCATATCCATGTTAGACCAACAAGAAGCACTCAGAAAACATAAAAGGTGACTTCAGAAGAGGACAAATCATACCTCTAACAACATGGATACTCTCTCCAGTCCGAGGGTTCCATATCCTCAATGATGCATCATCAGAGCCAGTACAAATAATCTTACCTTCAAAGAACCATGATGTGGAAGTTGATCAGCCTCGTTTGGTATTTTGGTTGTAATGAAGAAACATCAACAATTTACCACAATATATTTAAGTACCATCAGGAGTAAAAGAACCACAGGTGACACTGCTACTATGACCAGAGAATGTATTGAGCCAAGCACTTTTGTCAGCATTCCACATCCACACATTTGAATCTTCTGAGCCTCCTATTATCAAGTGTCCTCTTGGATGCCATTTGAGCCACTGAGCAGTTCGAGCAAAAGAAAATTCAGAGCCATACAATTTAACATTAAAAAAGCAAGCAAGAAAATTTGATATATGCCATCAAGCATTCATAAATCTCACCTCAAAACCTTCTCCAGAACCTTCAAGCGTACATTTAAGACTACCTAGAGATGTATCCCATACATGTACAACTCCATCCAAACCTCCAGAAGCAAGTAACTGCCCATCAGAGCTGAAGGCTACTGTAGAGACAGTATCTCGATGACCTGAGTATAAAGAGCAACAGAATGAAAAACTACAGTGATACTGATCTGATTCCTACATGAAATGCATGGGTGCAAGCATTTGGAAGCATTTACATCCATATAACAGAGTCTATGAAACAAGAACAAATCTTATTTGAGATAGAGCACCCAGTTATGGTCCAATACAATATACATTGTGAAAAACTAGAGTGCTTATGGCATATCCCAGTAGCAGTGAAAGAGTAGAAAATTTGAACCCAGCAAGAAGAGTACTAATGGAATATTCCAGTAGCTACCACTAGGATGACTCCACCACAATCAGGAAAGTCGATATCCCAGTCCAAGAGACTTGAATGACAACTTCAATCAAGATCTGAAGCTGATGTAGAATATTGAGACTGAGTTACTTTCTATATTTCATGATATATTGTAGATATAAGGATGATATATGCTACCCCGAACAAATCATAATTTTTCATATATTATGAAGAGAAATCGGATTGACAGCTAGTAGTTGTAGGCAAAGCTTCATAAGCCAGGATTGCCTCCTCAACCGGCCAAGTTTATAGCAAGGAAAGTCCAGGTGGATGCACAACAATAGATAGAATGAAACATGCCACACTCACATTTTGCCGAGCAACCACGGAGGTCAAAGGAGAGCAGGTCATCATTGCAGAGCTCCATCTGAGATATCTTTTTTGACAGAGATATTTGACTAGATATTTTGGTCTAGTCAAGCAGGTAGGTCAATGATGGGCCCAATCAAGCCACCCAATAGAGCCAAGTAGGCAAGAGCATCCAAGAAAAAGAAAGCAGTTTCTTAAATCAACAAGAAAGGGATAGGAAAGGAAACTACAGTTCCATTGTAGAGAGTGGATGAAGAGTCTGTTCACTCCGATTCCCAAACTGGTGACCCTTAGATAACCAGTTGCCTAGATCATCTTGCGAAACCAACGATGATAATAATGATAATTCAACCAATAATGGGAAAGGGAGAAGGGGAGGGAGTGGGAGAGAGAGGGAGGGGGGGAGGCCGAGGGAGACTAGGGAGGGCCAGAACCCTCGTCTCGACGGGACCTCCCATGTTTTGATTGGAAACAGGAGCGATTTGTTTTTATTTTGTCGGCTTGAACTGAAGTTGGGCTAGGAAAATTAAAAAACACCTCCGTTTTGAAACAAAATAGGAGAGGTCCCATCGAGACGAGGGTTCCAGCCCTACCTCCATCTCTCTCGACCTCTCCCACTCTCCCCTCCCTTCCTCCATCTCCCTCCCTCCCTCCCTTCCTCTCCCTCTCCCTCTCTCTCTTTTCCCCTCTCTCCCTCTCTTTTCCCCTCTCCCCCTCCCTCTCCGACTTTTGGCTGTCGATAAAGCCCAAAAAGGCACGACACAGGAGTGTGTCATACTGTCAAGCAACCGATATGGATACTAGTACCAGTACAACCAACCTTGATAGGGACCATGGTACATGACCTAGTACAACGTGCAAGGATAGATTGCATACAAGAGATGAGCCCCTCATGTGGTTTGGGACATGGCACTACAAATGATCTCGTGGATAGAGTAGGGTCCCTAAACGTGTCCGGATTGAAGTCGTACACCAAATCTTACTTCACATAGTCAAACTATGACCTGCATGGATATCCTTCATATGAGGCATTCGAGTGGCTATTACCCTCCACATCTTTAGGCAACTTACGGGTCAGATTTTGTTATCTTAATCTTTGCATGACCAGTCCAGTATCAAATACAAAATCAGTATCCGGGTGGTCATCCAAGGGGCAAAGATTATGGATCACAGGACTGGGACTATAGTATGCCGTACCGGCCCAAACCGTACCGTACCGGTTCTATACCGGTACCGGTATAGGTGGCGTACCAACACTCGATATGCCAAAAAAATTTTGTACCGTACCGTACCAACACTATGCTAGTATGGCACCGATACGGAGTTTAGTACCAAGACGGCGAACCTTGACTGGGACACAAATTATTTGAAAAGTTGGAGTAATATCTCAGGCCCAGAATATGACCAGGATCCCAGCGTCTACAAGCAACACAGGCACTCCACATAATTTTAGATGTTGGTACCTATTTTGTACTTCAAATCCATTTGATATATTGTATGCATATTCATTATATCTACTCATGCATTAAATTATATTACAATTGCATTAATTTATCGATTATAGCATGTTTGTCTAGACTTGGGACCAATCTGACATAAAAGACATAAAAACAACATTGAAATCTTAAATTAAACAACCACAATCATTAAAATAATCAGTAAAAATAACAAAAAATTTTAAAGAACAAAACACTTGGAAACGGCATACTAATATGAAACCGGAACACCCTTTATACCATGTACTAGTACAACACCAAACCCATAACATACTGTACCAGTCACCGACCGATACAACACCTAGTATTGATTTGGTGGACCTTGAACAGCAGAGCTGCAAAATAGTGCAATTTAGACAACAAACCAAGCAAGAGTACCACGTTGACAAAAAAGCGAAATATACACTCCCCATATGGAATAATATTGTAGAATGATATCCACATAGTGACATGATCAAGGTTATAAAGGATCAAATATGTATCAACCATGAGTGGGTACAACATGCGGCTTATCAAGGATCATACCAAAAAAGGATATTGATGGGTATGCATTGATCCAAATACCATTAGGACAGGATTTTTAGCCTCCTAACTCTAGTATTGGATTTTTTTAGCATGTTTTCTTATCCAAATGCTATGTTCTTGCAAGAAATAAGATAGTACCAGGTTAAATGCCCCAGTCAAGGTTCTTCATGCGCTATATATGCATAAATATCAACTTGCCAACTAAAATACATTAAGAGATATTGTGTTACCATTAGCAATTGGAATGAAAGCAGAGAAAAAAGTTTATATTCATAAAATAACAATAGCAGCACCTACAACCCAAAATCACTCAAGTGATCATGTACTTGGACTAAGTTAATTATCCAAACGCAGTTTTTACCAATATTTTATAAATCTTCAAAACGTTTTAGCCTCTTCAAGTGCTAGTTCGTTAATATGCACCCCTTAGAGCATTGACCTAATTTCAATTTACGATCTCTTCTATTTTGATAATTTGACAGCATTTTTTTAAGCATATAAACATTTTTAATTAATAAAAAAAATAGATAATTTTGCAATTTATGATAATTTCAGGCCTTGCCTGGTTGGAACCTAAGCACGTACAATTCATGCCAATTGTGGATTAAATTTTGGTAGCATGCATGTATCACTAGTGCAGAAATAGTTGTAGATTGGTCAACCTAGTATGAAAACCTTTGTAGCAACAGATCCCTCTTACTCTTGCTTCCACCTTCAAATGGTGAGAAACAGATTGGTCAACCTAATATGAGAACCTTTATAGCAATTGGTCCCTCTTCCTCTTGTTTCCACCTTCAAATGGTGAGGGGAAACAAAAAAGAGAGACAATCACCCTTAAACCACTTCCCAAGCTGACCCAAGTGTGCCACTTGGTTTGAGAGTGGACCGAGGTCAAATAAGCATGAACTGATTGATACACCCAGAACTGCTCTATACACCTTCAATATAGGCAGTTTGGACAGCTTTCATCCAAATCAAACCTCCCTATATCAAGGAAGCCCTGGTACAGTATGTTCCAAGAGGTACATGTCAAACTGCTCAGTAATACCATAGATTAACAACTTAACTTAATCAACATGCTTCTCCCTGTTATATGAGGTCAGATTAAAGGAGAAAGTTTTGTGATCAATCAAAGCCTAAGAAAACTTAATGGTTGGTTCTCAAACTTCTAGCAGATCATAAACCCTTTGAATCAATGTTGAATTTCTCGACAACGCATTTCTGAACAAAAGATAAACTTGTCTCAAAACCTGAAAAACCAATTGATGGGCATGGACTACCTTATTTCTAAGCAGTATAAATCCATGAAAACACCAAACAACCTTCAAAGTACCTCTACTCTTCCAACTTCCAAAGAGCCTTGTCATAGAGGGAAAAAGATGAAAATTAATGTAAGGAATTGCATTCATCTTTGCAACAGAAACTACGAGCCAAATACCAATTTGAGTCAGAATCCCAATACAGAGCGACCATACGAATTCATGATTCATAGAATCTGTTTTGCCAAAAGACCACAATTTTCAGAGAGAATCATGTCAAAAATAAGATTTTCCTCCAATGACTTCAAATGATTCAACTCAACAATTCAATCATATCAGAGGGAAAAAAAATGCCACACCATTTGCATATAAAAAACAAGACAGCACTAGGGGCCTAATAAAGCATGAGGCAGCAAATGTATGCAAAATATCAGAAAATAACTGATTCAGTATATGAATACAGATACCTAACCAAATCATTTTTCAATTCACAAATTTAAATGTGAAGACCTAATCTGTCAGAGTTACCTTTCGATACCTAAAATAAGAATATTAGTATCAATTTCTTCTCAAGTTATATTGATTACAGCTATACACATTTTTATACGTCAATTAAGCATGGTGTTGGCAACTAACAGACTACAAAGAGCAGGCACCTGAGCATGGCAACAATTATATGTATAATACAAAATTTGGGTTTTTAAACATGTCTGACTACTTGGATACTTCATGACACTTCTTCACACTTCAAGCTAGTGAAACAGGATGTCATCAAAGTTTCATATCAAATCTAGCATTTATACCTAAAAGTAATCAGTCTAATGTGAAAATCAGCAAAAGTTACATCACTTCTATGAAACTACAAAACAATAGGTCCAAAAAATTATCAATTATTCTCTAAAAATATATCAATTATAAAATTTAATCTGTGATCTTTACAGACACATCTATGTAATATGGACGCATCCCGTTGCCGGATGTTGAAGGTTTCCATGTCCAAGTCTTCTGGAGACTTGGCCACTTGACACCTGGATCACGTGTGCAGGTAAATTTTGACAAAGACATAAAGATTTGCTTGTAGAAATAAGTGATTAACTTAATACTCAGATGAAGAAGCAATCTTTCAAATGAGTATTCCTGATTTGACACAATGAAATCCATTGTAAGAGCCGTCAGTTAGAAATAGTACAATACCCTCATTCAAAGGTTTCAAAGAGTAGAAAAGAAAGCTATTAGTGCATCAGGAATGGAGATGTTGCCAGTGACAAATCATTTTCCTAAAGTTCATAGAGAGAGCAAAAAAGAAATTGCCGCAACAAATCATGTTCCTAGAGTTTATTGAGGAAAGCAAAAAAAATAAATAAGCCAAGTTTCCATTGCAGAAACACGTCCGACTTATAGAACAAACCTTGGAGCTCTAGACCTGGATCTGCAGAACCAATCTTCCACAAAAATCCTCTATCATCCTTACCCCCTGTAGCCACAAGAGATGCATCTGTTGGACTGCAAGCGACGGTGTAGAGTTCATCTACATCAAACAGATGCAGCAGTAAGAAAATTTTACAAGTTGTTTTAAATTATTTTTATTTCAGCAAATAGAAGGCTAACAGAAGCACTACAAAGCAGAAACAAGCATGGCTTCTCAAAATCAATCAAAAACGAGCCTAATGAAGTTGTGAAAACAAAACCAGTTTTCAGGTTAAAACCAGTGCAAACCAAATATGATGCATAAGAACAGCAAAATGGAACATCCAAAGGGAATCTGGTTTAGTCAACTTAAGCAGACCAATCCCCGGACAGAATATTTCACTGTGCACACTTATTAATAATGATTATAAAAACAACTAACACCATTAGTTTTATCCCCTTCCGTTTCCATGTATTTGTTTTTTTTTTTGTTCCTTAAACCATACCAAGTGACTTAGTTAACTAGTCTAAATTCCATTGACGTTATGCTTTAATAAGAAAATGTACAGTTTTTTATGGTCTGATAACTAGAGATTAAACTCCTTAAGAAGAAATGATAGATAACATGTTATCAGAGTTGTCACCTGTATTAGCCAAACCACTCAGTTTAGCCTGAAGTACCTAAAATGTTATAGGACTTGTCACCTGTGTTAGCCAAATCACTCAATTTAGCCGAAAGTACCTGAACTTAATACTCAAACACAAACACGGGTATGATACCTGGATATGGCTCTTTAAGAAGAGATTCTTAGACATTTGAAGGATCCAATGCTTAGACATGCATCCGGAGATGACAGGATTGAAATGTCAGACATACCAAACAAGCTGGGATAGAGGGGACCGGTACACCTTGGAGTCCGCCAAACTAGTCTGAACCACCCAAATTAGCTCAAATCAAGGCAGATCAGGCCAGTATTTCCACAGAACCAGACCTACCAAGCAGCACCACCCAGTACAGGCTTGGAATGACCTTCCAATCTGTTTATCCTGTTCTCCACCATTTCAAGGTTTGAATGAACTAAGGGAGAAGACATGGGATATTTAAGCATACCTTCTCTGAGCTTCAAGCAAGGATTGTCATTTTTTTAGGCTAGAACAATGTCCTGACTAGGTAAATCAGCTCTCCTTTTTTTTAATTTCTTAAAAAATCCAAGAATACCTTAATGTTGAATCGAAAACAATGGTGGTCATATATTGTTGGTGGATTTAATGGCCTTTGTTCACTGGATCCATGCCTTTGCGCATGAATCTAAAATAAAAACGAAGGAAATCTGGAATTTTGGTTGATCACTCTAAAATGGCCTTTGGTGCAATGGTAAGGTTGCCCCATTAGACCTAGAGGTCATGGGTTTGACGCACAAAAACCACCTCTCCGCATGCAGGGGTAAGATTACATATATCTGACCCTCCCAAACTCTGAAATGGCGAGAGCCTCGTGCATCTGCCGCCTTTTTATCACTCCAAAAATCTACAAGCCGTCTAGGCACTCCATGTGGCATAAGATGAGGTGCTATATTATAAGATGAGGTGCTATATTATATTCAAAAAGATTATCATGGCCGTTCAATAATATTAATATATCATAAATATTCTGATTTCTTTATTAATAGTCAAATCAGTCAAGTTTTAGATTATTTCATCTTGAATATTGGTAGTCCTCGATACCATTCATTAATGCAATATCTCCAATAACCAAAATGAATTTGTATTGTTAATTTTAACACATATATTTCAGACTTACCCTTAATTCCAAATTATGTGATGTTATGTCATAAACATGCAATATAAAAAACTTCAACACATATCAAATCCATAACTAGGGCACTTAAAATGGCTCACAGAGTTTGTACAATAAATAAACAATAAGAAAAGGGCAAAGAAAGCAGTTTTGGAGGCCAGAAAAAGGACATCCTCGGCCATCTCAAAGTGTATCACTCAATACTTTTTGCTGATACAACACATGTATACAGCATGTACCATACCCACCCTTTGGTTGATGGAGGTTTGATACTTGATGCACTTTGCACACAAAAAAAAAAAAAAAATGACATGGACATACCACAAAGACTAAGCAAAAAAAATCCCAATCTAACAACCTAATCAAGGTCCGCTGAACCAGTACTGGAACCCATACTAGTTGGCGGATGGGTCGATACGGTACCGTTGGGCGTGCTGGTACGAAACGCCCAATTTTTTTTATAGAGTTTTCAAGTTGATTTAATTGGTAATCAATCTTTTTGAACTTCTTCAATAATTTTAAGTCTAATTTGATATTTTCTTGATGTTGTTTTGATGTTTTTTGATATTTTCTGATGCTTCTATAATCCCAATTTAACCTAAACGATGCATCTTATTATTTTAAAATGATACAAATCATAAAATGATTAGTGAAATGTTGCATACTACAAGAAGCAACATAAAATATCCTCAAATCAAGTAATGAAGTAAAAGAATATAAAATGATACAATCAATTACATATGTTTAAAGTACAATATACATACCATATCTAAAATCTCGTCGAGTGACGATGCCTCTTGTAGATATCTGGATCATTAGAATAGTCAGGTGGCACATTAGCCTACCCCTCTAAGTCTCTAACCAGGCGGCATTGTAGTTTCGTATGTTCATCCCATAAGAAACGTGCTTCGGATTATATGCACTCTCGAATCTCTCGCTAAAGCTCTGGCTCTGAAAGATGTCCTCTGACTGATAAAACAGCTATGAAGGAGCCCATTCAAATAAGCCAGCAGCAAAATCCAACCGATAAGATGCTTCGAACTGTATAGGGTAGTAGCCACTGAAAGATGCCTCATACACACCCTATCCATATCCGTATCCGTATGGATTATACGCTGCCTGTGGCTGCGAGTAATAGAATCCAGTATTCAACTAGTAACATGTTATGTTTATAAATCCTACTCCGCTACGAGATCATTTGCAGCTGCATCGTGTCCTCTTAAATGACCTCGAGGAGTCCGTCTTCTATATGCAATCGGATCCTCGCGGGCTCCACCAGATCGTGCACCGTGGTCCCTATTCTATGTACAATGCATAAACTGAAACTTACTGGTAAATCGAAGACCACTTTGCGGCTGTTTCTCATAAACAGTGGTCTCATATCCTCCACTCTATCCCTAGCCAGCAAATCCATGACCACCAGAACTGCTGCTCCTGGTCTCTGAGCATAAGTGAGCTGACTCCTCCTCAACACTCCATTGGAGCTGCAAGTATTTTTTTTTTTGGTGTGCTGGGCAGCTACTTTCTTATCCTTCATGCCACTCGCTGCCTGCTTATCCTTCGTGCCCCTTTCTACCTGGCTATGTTGGGAGGATGTATATCGCCCTCCAGACCGAATCGACCGAATAGCATAGTGGCCTCGCCGAAGCATATCACGATCATATCTCTACGAAGATGTCTCGAACAAGGCATCATGTGATGACTGGCTTTCCTTTGGCTGTGGCTGATCAGCTAGAAAGATGCGTGGAATATTGCTCTCTGCCCATTGCCTCGCATTGACCCTAGCAACGCTGACTATAAAACTGGCCGGTCATTAAGGCAATCCTCGCTCATCAAGCTCAGGCTCCAGCTACTGGCCCACAAGCTATCCGATCATAGAATCATCCTCATCATCAACGAAAGCACTATTGATCGGATCTGTCTTTAGCTCCACTTTCTCCTGAATGCACTTTAGCCTCAACCTCAAATTGTAGTGAATATATACAAAGTAGTTGAGGCGCTTCCGTATCAAACAGTTTCTCTGCTTGCTATGGATGAGCGTGAAGGTAGACCAATTGTGCTTACAACCACTCGAAAAGACCATCTGAGAGGAGATCTGAATATCCTTCTTATCCTTCTTCAGCATTGTGTCAATCCACTACTACTTCAAATGTCTGCTAGAGAAGGCATACGGATTCAAATCATGAATTGCTGCTCCTAATAGAATCTCTCTAGATGATTTTTTTTTGCTATCAAAAACCTCCAGTATAGATGCAATATGGCCACCGCCTCTGCTGACAGCCTTCTTGACAGAGAAGATCCTCCTGAACTCTGAATCTGTCCTACTACTCGCAGAACCGAAACCTGACTCGTAGTATGAGGGTCTAAATCGAGCTCTATGTCTGGCCACCTTATCCTACTGCCACTGATCATCCAAGCTCACCTGCATGGTAGCTTGGATCTGTGCCTTCTCGTCATCTGGAGCAGATGCCTCCTCTAGCTCTCTAGAGTGATAGAAAGGTGACCTGCTGCTCGGCGGTCCACCTCCACCTTCTTGAAAACCCTCTACTTTGCTGCTCTGAAATCAGCGAAGTGCTTCTTCATCTGCCGAATCTTCAATGGGCATTTTCGGCATAGATACGTCGGAATAACCACTATCTAAGTGCTGCTTCAACCCAGTTACCCCTACTCTCTCGAACTCTATATTATACTAGTTGCACTTCCAATGGTGCCGATCCGAGAGCATTTGCTCATGATCCCAACCAACATCACGCTCTAACTCCATTTTTTCTTGATGACTCCATTCCTGCAGGTTTATCAACTACGTTAGATTATCAATTATTTAAAAATAGCAAAATTTTGTTATGGTGAAATTTTTTTGTCAGAAAATGCATCTGATTTATCTAATACATAATACTAATTTTTTATATATTTTATTTATATATATTTTTAATATTTTTAAATTAAAAAATATGTTTAAATATCGTAAATTTAGAAAAATATGTTTTCTAGTTCAAAAATCACTTCTGAATTATGTCATATGTACTAGTATTTTTTTCATAATTTTTGGTATTATTTATATATATTTTATTATTTTTAAATTTCAAAAAAAATAATTTTAGCTCAGATCCATGTAGAACCCAACAATGAATGCGACATATATTTTTTAGACTCGTGAGCATGCATCAAAAGCTACTTATTTCTCATTTTTTTCAAATCTAGGCCTATGCTACCATGCACATGATCGCATTAAAACTAGAATAAATGGATACCAAATTTTACTGAAGAGCAGCTTGCATACCCCTAAATATGCTTCTAAGTTTATATTTTTTTAAAAAATAGTTTTAATATTTTTCTATTTTTTAATCTAAAAATATATTTTTAATTTTTAAAAATTATATATAATTCAAAAATTAAAATTTTTTTGTTATCGTGTAGATCATCTATAGATCTACAACATATAATAAAATCAAGGCCAAATCAAAAATTTTGGCATGATTTTCCTTTATTTTGCAAATTTCGAGTTATTTTTTCAAGCTCCAAAAAAAATTAAGAAAATGAGATAGGAGAGAGGAAGCATACCTTATTTAGGGTTGGATCTTTCTTCAATCGTGCTGAATCGGTGTGATTTTCGCCATAAGGAGAAGGAAAAAAGCTGGAGAGGCCTTTCCCACATCTTTTAATCAACAAACAAAGAAAAGAGAAGGGGGCCCGATTTAGAACTGGGTCGACTCGGTGGGAACTGGATGGTTCGCACCAAATTCGAACGAAACCCACTGGTTTCGAACGGTTCCGGCCGGTTCGGGACCGGAACCAACTCCAATAGGCGAACCGATCCAGTTTTCCATCGAGTCAGCTCGATACGGGCCGAACCGGGCAGTTCGGTCCGGTTCAGCCTTCCTTGACCCTAATTGTTACAATTATAAAGATCATCTAAATCCATGTAGACCACAACAAATCATCTGTGCCTCTAATTAATGCTTTGCGAACAAGTAGCACATGCAACTATACCATTTTATGTAACCAGGATCCAACACATGCAATGTACGTGCAAGGAATCCGACTTTTCTACCTCTACGGATCAAGAGGTGAGCATGGGAAATGAAAGAAAATGGAGGATTTACCCATCTATCTTCTTTCTACTTTTCTACAACTTGATAGATATCTACTAATCTAGTTTTATTAATATATGACAAGAAAGGTTTTGAGGCCAGCCTCAAAGCCTAAAGCTAGGCCTCCCTAACCCAAAAGAAATAGAAAATTATGTAATCTTCACTTCTCATGCACTTGGGTACACCGCCCCAAAACAAAAACAAAAAAAAAAATGCTCTTCCCGCATCTAGTTTTTATAATTCTATAGAGATAAAAAGTTTTCTACTTTCTTCCTTTAAATAAAATACTCACAAATTCAAAAAGATTTCTGAAATGGTTCCTCACATGCAAGTTACGCCGAACCAACTCAAAACCACCTGGTTTGGGGTGTATCGACCTGAACCAACACAGTATCAGGTTGGTTTTGGAGGTTCAACTCAATAAAAGGTTCGAACCGGCCTGAATTGAGTGGAATCCAGCACGGTATCAAGTTTCATAGGTTTGGCTCGGTAAAAGGCCCGTACCAGCCAGAACTAAGCGAAACCACTTGGTTACAGTTCGAAGTGGTTCAAACCCCTTACCCTGTTTCTTTCCCTTCTCCCTTCCTTTCTTTCTTTCCTTTTGCTTCTCTTCCTTTCTTTCTTGCCTTTTGCGTCATCCCTTCCTTTCTTTTTCCCTTTTTCTTCTTCTTTCCTTGATTTCTTTCTTTCCTTTTTCTCCTCCTTTCTTTCCTTTCTTCCTTCCTTTCTTGTTTCCTCCCTTCCTTCCTTCCTTTCCTTTTTTTTCCCTTCCTTTCTTTCTTCCTTTTTCTTCTTCTTTCCTTCCTTTCTTTCTTTCCTTTTCTTCTTCTTTTCTTTCTTACTTTCTTTCCTTCCCTCCTTTCTTTCCTTTTCTTCTTCTTTCCCCGCATATATTATGTAGCCACTATTCAAATAATTCAAACAATCATAAATCATAATGATCTAAATGCATCTTGTTCCTTGATCAATCCACAAGGATAGTATTATAACTTCGAGCATCTAATGATATATCAATAAATACAAATTTGGTGGACTTGAATGTTCCAAACTACTGCAAATGTATCACCATTTCTTTCTTTTTGACAGCTTGTTATATCAAAAGCTCTAGTTTATATGTACCACGTAGTTTGTCCTTTCACCAGGTTTTAGCTCTAATGGTATTATTTCTGCTAATTCCATTGCAGTTCTTTGAGAGTTAATGGTTGTAGCTTGAAAATGTTATTGAGAATGATCAAAGTGCTTGATGGCATATAAATTTAGTTTTAACATGTCTAATATTTATTTTCATTTGAAGGAGACATCATGGGTTAGTGCTGTACAATTCTATGAGATAATATCTCAAAAAAAGCTTGGAACTTTTAAAACTTAATAATTTTCTTGATATTTATTAGCACAATTGATCGCATACTCTAAGAGTTAATATAGTATTACTTTTGGATTATTCTTAGAAGCTTTTGATACCAACCGCGGTTTGACTATTACATATATATAATATCATTAAAGATTTCTTATAATTTCTAATTACTACTAGTGCTTTTACAAATTTCAACTTTTTAAAATGTCTAAATTTGCTAATAGGAAATTTATTAAGTACTATGAGCATCCAATAAAACCTTAATCGGGTACTTTGAAGAGTAACTGAGGTTCATTTGGGTGTTTTAAAAGTACAATACAATACTTTTAAATATCCATAACAAAATCAAAAAAAAAAAGATGTACCGATATGCAAATGCTAGTACGGTGCATTTCAGTATTGTAATATACTGGCTGGGTAATATATAGCTGGAAATATAGTTCGTCGTACCGGCCCAAACCGGACAGTATAGGACATACCGTACCATACCATACCAGTTCGATACCTGTATCCAATACGGGCAGTGTACCGGCACTTGATACATCGAAAACACCCCATACCGTACTGAAACAGTGCCAGTACTAGTGTGGCACCAGTACGAGTTCCGATACTAAGACAGCAAACCTTGGAGGCGAACCAACTACCCTGCAGGTGTGGGCTCTCCATTTAGGTAGCTTCCTAGATCTCCTGCAATAAGCGCAAGTGGTTTCGCCGGACGAAGTTATAGTTGGTTCGTTTTCGTATGATGATTGCTCGCGAACCTACCTTCACGGCTCATTCCTTCGGAACCTGTGTCTTTACCAGCTCGGTCCGCCCAGCGAGCGCTCACGACTAAGCGAGACTCGGATGCTGTCTCATTCGCTGCAAGACAGATGGGAACTTTAGCTAACAAGTGTGCCCTGAGTGGAATCCTACTTATACTCTTTCTACTAGATTGGCCGGACGGGTGCCAAGTTATTAGTCTAGGAAAGCATTTGTGGACCTAATTTTAGTATGCATAGGAAAAGGAAGAAAAAAAAAAATCGAGGACTCTCTTTCGATTTTTGAGATAAAACTAATAGGGAATAAAGCGTATTAAAAATTCAGGTCCCACACAAATCTCTAGGCTGCTAATATGCTGAGGCTTTTGATAAAAAAGCAACATATGAAAAGGAAGCTTCACTTTTCTCAGCCAGCTGCATGAAGCTAGCCTCATTCCTTTGCCATTATATACTACATATAGGTACAACAAACATGGCAATATATAATGCTTGGTCAATCAGATTTCTCATAGTTTCATCTAAAGCTAGATACATTACAATTTTAAACACTAAAGAGAGGCCTATCTTCATTTGTGGTCAATTCATTAAATCTCCTTTGGCAGAGACCACTAATTCCTTTTCTTTTCCTTCCTGCAAAGTGTCACAACTATTCCTAAAGAAGAGAAGAAAGGGAAACAGAAAATGAGAGGTGGGAGACAGGTGGAGACCGGGAGCACGAGATAATGAGGGGGTCAATGGTTGAAAAGAAATATTCAGAGAAGAAAGAGGTGACAATGGTGAGGGAGATCAAAAAGGAGAGAAGGAAAAAAGGCAAAACAAGTGGAAGAGAGTAGAGTAGGAACAAGGTACTTGGAAAAGAGTCCTTTGCCACCTCCTCCATTTGTCCTCTACCACGACCTCCTGCTACCAGACATCTTATTGCATTTAGGGGTGTTACCACCCTAAGCTCAACGAGAGACAAGGAACTAGAACAAATTTGCATGACATGACTCATTATACCAGACATACAAACTTAACCCAACCCATGCACCTGACAAGACCAATAACTGCCAAAGCTGCATGTGCAAGAGCCAGGACCGTGTGAAGCATCTAGGCACCCACTACATAGCCCATCAACATGGAGGGGAAGCTTCGGTCACAGGGTGGCCATGGAGCCACATATGCATAAGCAGCCGCATAAATCACTTTCTACATCATTGATATTTTGTCCCAATTACCAAAAAAGTATGTTCCTTAGACTCATCAAAAATTTTCCCATTGCTAAGAATTTGTTCCACTCCATTACTGTCCCATAGTTAAGAAAAAAAGAGTTGATCTACAGTTCCAAGTTCCATAAAACAAAAGCACTATATGATATAATCCGCTATCTACCACTTCTTTTTGACCATCATATGTCATTAATCAATTCCTTATAGCTCTACTTCGCTGAGCCCTCACTAGGTAGAAAAGAAGGCAAAAAGGGAATAACTTTTACCAAATTGGTCGCAACAATACCTGAGCCCGAGTTCCTTGAGCAAAATCAATGAAAGATGATCAAAGAGATGAAACTTTGATACCCAAATTGATATGGAAAGGAAAGGCCATGTATGGAGCATGGTACTGTTGATCTACGGGATTTAAGTCTATCCTACAAACAAGTTGTTCATGCGAATATCATGTTTGGCTCAATTTTGGCTCACTTGGTTAGTATATGAGCTCAACTAGAGCTTGGCTTTATCCACTTAAGCCCGTCTTGATTAAGCTCAAAATAAAAATAACTATATTAATAAATAATATATTACACTTTAGTTATTATTTATAGATTGAAAATTTATCTTTACATTATAATTATTAGATACCAATATAATTTGCACCAAAAGAATGTATTCCAACTGTAAGTCTGAGATACAATGATATAAATTAGTTGAAACCAACTCTAATGGCAGTCCCTTTTTTGTCTATATTGATCTTAACCTTTTCTATTTTTTTATATATCAAAACTGAGCTAGTCAATTCAAATTGTTAGTAATAACAATATTTTCTTGTTGAATGCACGCTTAGACATGCCTGTATACAAGTAGGAAACAAAGAAAATTCAGGATGAACTGACCAACAGGAACCCATGAGCTTATATCTAATGTTTTACAGATACTACTACGTCTGTCCAAAACAATCCAAGGCATCAAGACAAGAACTTACCTAAATGGCCCTTGAATATGTAGACAGAATCATCAGCTTCTTCTACAACAAAAATAACACAATGCATTAACCACTAATATTGAATAAAAAGATAGAGATGAATAAAAATGCTAATCCATCGTACCAATATAAATTTTACACAAAAGTCTTTATCAACAGGACTCATGTATAAAAGAAGAAATCTTCAATAGGCTATATATAATCATAAGGGGAAATCTAAACTTGCATGCCTTGTTCTAAAGTTATTGCAGGTACCAGAAAGATGCAAATTCAATAATGCCTTAACTAAAAAGGAAAAAACAACAAGAAGCCAAAATAACTATATTCCCCTATAGCAACTAGAAGAAATAAATCAATAGGCAAAACCCAACCTCATCAATAAATTCTTAAATAAAGTAGTAAAATTAGGCACGCAAATGCATGTAGGATCAACAAATAATACTTGTAATAAGAGAAAGGAATGTTTATCATAATGTCTAGATTTTTATTGCAGAAAATATTACAAAATCATACTGAATTGTTGTCTTTTCTTTAGAGTGAGGGGACAAACTAGAACCATATATACTCTAATCTTTCAAAAGAACCAACCTTACATTGTTTATTCTGATTCTTATGATCTCACTCTCCTTCAAATAATGTGTTACTTATTGATCAAGAAAAAGAAAAAATGTTATCTCCATTGTCCGCTTTCATAATATTCCTAAAACTGAACTTCCACTTCTCAATCTGTCAGGAAAGAAATATTTGATGGTTGAGATTGTTCCTAGACAAAAACTATTAGCACTGTTATATATTACCAGCAGAAAATGTATTTGCCAATGCACATTTACGATGAAAAATATAACAAAGAAGTTATATAATTGACACTAATTTAAGTAATGCAAACTGATATAAATTATATTGGCATGACATATAGGACATTTGAATACTAAGGTTGTAGAGTTAGGAAAAAAGAACACTTCATAATGGGGCTAATTCTATTTGAGTTTTTGATTAATGTACATAAAGCACACTTAGTTAATCAAACATGAAGAATAATAATCAAATAGTTAGGCAAGCTAAAAAACACTCAAGTGCATTTGGCCCAAGATTCGCAGTACTGGTGCTTATTGCAACAAACCAGTACTGAACCAAAACTCTATACGATAGGCATACCAAGTCTCAATTGACCAAACAGACTCATGTATTAGGCATACTGACACTATACCAGCATGGTAGCAGTATGGAGTCCGGTACCAAGATTGAGAACCTTGATTTGGCCTCAAATGCTTACTAGTGAAAATCAGTGATGGACCTCTCAAAATAAAAATTGACACCATTGATCATGTTTGTGGTGCATAAAATACCTAGAAAAAAAATCATATTTTGAGATTGTCCATACAATGAATCAATTAAAATAAATAATTTTAGTGGTATGATGCCATGTTTTCACTTGATCCATGTCATGAAGCATCCAAATAAAATGAAATTTGATCCATATATGTCTTGAAGTATTAACATAAAAATCAATGACTTGGATTTGCATATGATTATAATGGATGTTATAATATCATAATTGATATTATTTTAAACCTTGGCTTGTAAAGGTCATAAGACTTGTAGAACTAATTCCATTGGATTACTTCCCAGACTTGTCAACTACCAGCATGCAAAATACAATATATTTATACCTAATTCCATTAATCAACTTGTAGTCCTTCTCACGTAATTTGCTGTTACATCTCCCACTAAAAGCTGTATTTTATTAGATGGAGGGTTCTCATATTACCTGGTTTTTTATTATAGAATTCTCAGGCACAGGTTTTGACCATCATGAGCCCATGCTATAAACCAGCCTAACAGTAGAATACCTACAATGAAAGAGCCATTTATCATATTATTATCTCTATTTTTGGGACATGATAGCAGCATGCAACATCACTCTTATCTAAAGCAGTCCAATTTTATTTTCCCTTTGATCTGATGAATCCTCATAGCTATTTGCATACTTCCATGCTTTATAGAAGATAGAGAGCCAAAATATGCCAAAACATGGGATTGAATGTCAAGAAGATGGAGTTGTGAGTGCCCAATAAAAAAAGGCTTTCTAATAAAAGGATCTTTTTGGTCAACCATAAATCCTAAATGTTATTTCTTTCAAGCGTGCAAGCAATCAAGCTTTTATCTTGTGAACTGTAACATGGTAATTTCATCTTTCTGATAGGAATATCAATATTTTATTCCTTAACTGTTCCATCAAAATCTTCCATGTTTCTCGATTGCAAATGGAACAAGAAATCTGCTTAAATATCAAGCATTACACGGATGAACATTGATGATATATTATTTCGCCCAAATTATAGTATCCTTCAGCAATCAAATGTTGATACCTTTATGAAATTTAGGACATCAGCAACGTTTGCCAGACAAAACAACCCGTTTAGTTCCCTCAAATCAACTTAGATGAGTCCTCTGGACCAATATTGGGAGAAGGAATCACCACCTAAATAAATAAATGAACAAATATATACATTCCAATAGCAACTAGAAAAAGTTTTTCTCGTGTCCTTGATATCGATTTTGTGTTCCCAAACAAAGAAAATGGTTTTTTTTTACAGATAAACTAAATCTATCTCAACAATTTCACAATGGCCACTCCACAAAAGTAATTTGAATTCAAAAAAAAAAAAGACAATCCAAATGAATTAACCAAAACTACAAACCATCGTCAACATCGGGATCCATCTCATCGTCCCGGTCCGGAAGATCTGCATCATATTAAAAGAAGAAAAGGCGAAATTGAGTGGCAGATGAGAGAGAGAGAGATTGGAGAGGAGAGGAAAAGAAGGGATTTTGGACCCTCTTCGTCGATGGGGATCTCTTGGATGATGTCTTCGTCGTCCAAGAAGACCTCTCCCTCATCGGAGCTATTGCCGTCAACGTCTTGGACGCTCATCTCCTCTCTTCGCCCGGCGGCGGTGGCTCAGAAGCGGTGGTCGAGGTTTTGGCAGGGGTTTTCTTTTCTGGTCAGGCCTCCGGCTACGCGTTTTATTTCGGCGCGCGACGGCGATAAACCGCCATAACTTATGGTCCAGCCGGATTTTACCGCCTGGAGCCAGTCACTTTACGGTCCACTCGGATTCTAACGACCTGGAACCGGTCACCCAGTTCCCATGCCCATCCCACCCTTGACGTCGGACAAGTCTAGGATTGTCGATTTTTCATCAGATACCCGACCTAACTCGCATGGTTTGGTTCGCGAAAAATATTTTTTTCATAAAAATATAATTTTAAAAAAAAAATATTTTTAAAAAAAATTAAAAAAGTATTTTTAGTATATTTGGTTGACAATGAAAAAGTGACATATTTTCAGTCCTACAATGAATCTCAAACATGTATGGATAATAGTAAAACTCACTTTGAACCGGCCAATATATATATAACTTTTTACGGATCCTTTTTTCCAAGGCAGAAAAAAAGTATGAAAAAAAGAGATTTTTGTATTTTTATTGGACCTGATTTATCCAACCCATCTCTGTCTAACTCTACTTACCCCATCTCAAGATTTTATCCCTCCCAAGGCAAGGGTATGATAGGTATAAGTAATGACCTATTCAATTCATTACCATCCTTACCCCAGCCTCTTTCTCTCTCTCTCTCTCTCTTTGGGTGACTATAATGAAAATCTCGCATGAAACTTAATGGCGTCAACTAGGCATGGATTATAGAACCCAACCTATCTAAAAACAGCCAAGAGATAATTTAAGGTCTGTTTGGAAGAAATCCTGCCAAATTTGTGGGGGTTGTAAGCTCGATCCCCGCGAGATCGCAATAATCATCTTCCCATCTCTTCTTCTCTAAGCTCCTCTTCTTACAAAATCATATAGAATTTCTCCCAAACAGATCCTTAAATTAAAAGTTCAATAGTTTAATAAAGTATTTCTCAAATGCTTTTTGAATGATAGTTCTTTGATTTAAAAAAGTATTGGTAATTTTTTTAATATCAATACTGGAAGAGCAACAAGATCTATGCAGCTGGTTATTCATCCATTTTTCTCTCGAAATAAAATAAAGAAAAGTGGTTTCTCACATTTGGTTGTTGGCCCACACCTCATTGAAGGGAAAAAAGAGAGGAAAAAACCAGGAAACTTATTTTTAATATTTTGTTTGCTAAAGTGCGTTGAGAATTTGCTACATGAACTTGAAAAAAATTCTGACGTTGCAATTCTCTTTCAAGAAAAAATTGCAAAAATCTAATTTTTTTTAAAAAAACTTCTATTAGTAGTTGCAACTCTTAGTGATTTTTTTCCCTCAGACCAATATTTATTTCTCTCATATAATATATATATATATATATATATATAAATAATAATAAATCTTTCAATCTCCTCTATATTATGTTTCAGAGAAATGGTTTCAACTTACCTCTATGACAAGAGACTATAAAGTTGTATCTTTTCTAAAAAGTCCGGAAAGAAACTCATATCAATGGTGAACTTCTTATTTTAACCACCACTAAAATCATACATTATTATTTTGTTATTGCACATATGTTGAAAATGTATATATATGATTATAAGGAACTTTAGCATGGACTTGAAATATCATGGTACAAGTTCCGAAAAATTATTACTAATACTAATGGACCTTTTATATGCATGTAGAACTTGTACAACCATTAAATATCATATCTTACTAATTGTTAATTCACTTATATTGAAAAAATATATACTATTATAAAAAACCCTAGTATGACAATGAAATATCATAGTACAAGTAAGTTGAGCAAACTAATAATAAGTATTAATTAACCTTATATAAGCATCTATAGAGCTTGTACAATTATTAAAAATTATTTAATTATTATTGTACAAATATTTGAAATAAAAAGGATCCTGGTGAGGAGCAAAATATCATAATAGAAGTTATCAAAACTTACAATGAATACTTATTGACCTTGCATAAGAAAGCATATATAGACCTCAAACAACCATTAAAGACCATATGCTGCTGCTAATTGTCATTATAAAATTACTGAAAATATTTTGAAATTACAAGAAAACCTTGTACAACAATGAAATATGACCGTCGAAGTTAAGAAAACTGGCAACAAATACTAATTTACCTTATATAAGCATGTACAAACTGTGTGCATCCACTATATCATGTACCGTTGGTAGTTTTTATTGTACAAATTATCAAAAAAATATATGATAGCATGAGAGCCTAGTGCAGACACAAAATATCATGGTGCAACTTAAGAAAACTAATAACAAATACTAACTAAACTTGTATGAACATGTAAAAATTGTGTACAATCACAAAATATCATGATATAAGTTTTAAAAACTAATATTGGATACTAGTTGACCTTGTATAGGCCTGTAAGGACTATATACAACTACTGCATATTAGGTACTACCACTAACTTTTATTGCATAAGTATAAAATGTATGCAAATGATAAGGGATTCCCGTACAGTCACGAAATATCTTGGTATTAGCTTAGGAGACTACTAATGGATACTAATTGACATTTTGTAAGCTTATATGAACCGTGTACAGCAACTAAAATTTATGCATCATTATCAAGCTCTACAAGAAAACTGAGATATGAGTGAAAATGTTATATTATTTTGGGTAAACTATTGGATGTGGGCCTAGTCCAAATCCAAGTCAACAAGAACATAAAACTGTCAGGAGTTTGAGAAGACATTGTAACAAATTTAAAAAGAAGAAAAAACTAAACAAGTGATGCAATTAGTAGAAATTTTTTTTATTACTATGAGAAGAACAGAGACAAATTTTTAATGGAAGCTGAAGTCCCTTTGTTATGCTAATATTACAATTATTTATACTAAAAAGATCCCTAAAAATTCTTAACTAAAAAGATTGAGAGCACCAACGTGCTTCTAAATTTATTCAGCAAACAAAGACTATAAACATTCAAATAATTGACTCCTAAATAAACTGAAGACTAAAACAAACTTAGATTTATTCAGCAATTCCTAAAAACTAGGATATGACAGTAGTCCAGTAAGTTTCACTAATTTGCAACGCACCCCCTTAGTGCAAACTTACTGTCAACAATGCCAAGAGCACTTCGAAACACTTCAAACTTTGCTTTGGCAAGAGCTTTGGTAAATATATCAGCAACTTGATCTTCGGTTCATATTTTCTGTAGCTGAATATTCTGAGTTAGCACCTTTTCTCGAACAAAACGATAATGTGTTTCAATGTGTTTTGTGTGAGCATGAAACATTAAATTTTCAGCAAGCTTAATTGCACTTTCATTGTCATAGTGAATCGTAACTGGATAGTCCAATGCAGAAATCATTTCTTGAATGAGCCTTTTAAGCCAAAGACACTCTTGAGTGGCCATAGTAGCTGCTACATACTCAGCTTCACAACTTGAAAGAGCAATAGTAGTTTGCTTCTTATTGCACCACGAGATTGCGGCTGAAACTATAGTGAAACAATACCCTATTGTGGAGCATCTCTCATTCACGTCACCAGCCCAATCTGTATCTACAAAACCATTCAAAAAAAAAGTATATATTGTTTGTACAGTAATCCAAAATTTTGAGTGCCTTTTACATAATGAAGAATCCTTTTTGCTGCAATTAAATGACCTTCACATGGATTGTCCATAAACTGAGAAATGACACCTACAGAGTATGCAACGTCAGGTCTTGTGATAGTTAAATAGAATAAACCACCAACAAGCTTTCGAAAAAGTGTGGCATCTTCCAGTGGTTTTCCTTCATCTTTAGTTAACTTGAGACAAGGTTCCATGGGAGTTGTCATAGCTTTTGGCTCCCCCATACGAAAACGATTCAATAAACTTGCTGCGCACCCTTTTTGAGAGACAAAATAACCATCCGATTTTTCAACTTCCAAGCCAAGAAAACAGCTAGCTTCACCCAAACTCTTCATTTCAAACTGAATGGACAAGGCATCTTGAAGACGAGTTATTTCAGCATTGTCATCTCCGGCAATGATCATATCATCCAGATAGAGAAGGAGCATTGGGTACATCGAGGATGTTTTCTTAATAAATAAACTTGGATCTACATTTGAAGACTTAAAACCACAAAAGTCAAGATATTGAGCAATCTTACCATACCAAGCGCGTGGAGCTTGCTTGAGGCCATATAATGCCTTCTTGAGTCGGCACACGTGATCAGGAAACTCCTTAGAAATAAATCTCTGTGGTTGTTCCATAAAAATATCACGTTCTAACTCCCCATAGAGGAATGCATTCTTCACATCTAGTTGCCACAATTTTCAGTCTTTATATGCAGCCAAGGAAATAATAGTTCAAACCGTCACCATTTTAGCAACAGGACTGAAAGTCTCCTCGTAATCTAGACCATATTGCTAAGAAAAACCACAAGCAACAAGACGAGCTTTATACCTGTCAATAGTGCCATCAACCCTTTTCTTCAACTTGTAAACCCATTTAGAAGTAACTAATTTAGTGTTCTTTGGCTTCGGAACAAGCTCCCACGTGCAGTTCTTGTTTAAAGCTGATATTTCGTATTGTATTGCTTCTTCCCATTCAAAAATACCTTTAGCTTTATTGTAGGATTTAGGCTCATTTTCACAAGAATCTCCTATAAGAAAGTAGGACAAAAAGAGCAATGATTTAACTAAAATAATCAGTTAAATATTCAAGTTGCTTTCTTTGTCTAGACAACTCTCGAATAGCAGCCTTAGTAGTCTCATGTTGCTGAATGTTTTCCTCGGTTGGAGAAATATTGCTCCCCTTTTCACTGGATGTAGCATCACCAAAGAAAGGTGTAAGATTAATTGTGCCTCTGTCCGCATATGCATCAACTTGATGTGATGACACTTTGTCAAACACCACACCACGGGAAACAACAACTTTTTTTGTTTCTAGATCCATACATCTCCATCCTTTTCTGTGAGTGTCATAACCAACAAAAATACAACTCCTTGCCCTCGGGTTAAGTTTAGTCCGATTACTTTTTGATATATGGACATAACAAACTAAGCCAAAAACTCGAAAATAACTCACATTGGGTTTGCAATGATATAGTGCTTCAAAAGGAGATGACAAGCAGACTGAATAGTTACTGCCCACAATTCTTTCGGAAGATTCTTTGCATGCAACCACGACAAGCACATAGTTGTTAGATGTACCAACTTGTGCTCAGCAATCCCATTTTGTTGTGGAATTTCTGAACAAGTCATTTAACGTTGAATCCCATGTTCCCTGCAATATTCAAAGAATTGATCGGACATGTATTCTCCTCCATTATCTGTGCGCAAACATTTTATTTACAACCCAAATTCTTTCTCCACATGCTGCTTGAACTGAATAAATTTGGAGAGAGCTTCACATTTGTGTTCCAGAAAATATACCCAATTGAACCGAGGAAAGTCGTCCACAACAACCATCACCATGAGATCAGAATGGACCAACTGAAGTGCAGTAGAGGCTATATTCTTTGAATTCGGGAAAGGAAGACGATGAGATTTTCCGTATTGACAACTAGGACAAACCACATCATGATGAATTTCCTTAAAGAGAGGAACTCCATCAAGAAGTTTCTTTGTGGAGATTTTCTGCGGCAATTGATAACCAACATGGCCTAACCGAGCATGCCAGAGTGTTGCATTTGCATTCTATCCCGTCTTTTCAACATATGCATCACTTGCAGACAAAACATATAATGATTCTTTTCTTTTCCCAGTAAATAAAACATCAGCTGCAATGTGCTTTACATTAGAAAGAATCTGTACATCATCAGGACCAAAATGAACATACCTCCCAGAATCGGCTATTTGAGAAACTGAGGTGAGATTCTTCTTTAAGCCTGGAACATGATAAACATCTTTGAGAGAAACACCTCTGTCATTTGAAATATTTGCCTTGACATTGAAAGGTCCTTTTATTACAGGATATAATGAATTATCAGCTGTCACAATGGCTCTTTTCCCTCAATGCGGACGAACATTAGAAAGTAAAGAAACATTTCCCGTTGCGTGATGAGAGCAACCGGAATCAACGATCCATTTATTGCTGTAGTCTATGAAAATATTAGCTTCTGTTTGTGCATCGGTCTGGTGCACAACAAAAGTCACATTAGTCGGTTGATCAATAGCTTCAATGGATAAGCAATGCTCCCCTTTGGGTTGTTCAGACTCACTATTTTCATGTGCAACATTTGCTTCTACTTTCGTAATTTTGACACGACAATTTGGTTTAATATAGCTTGATTTTCTGCATCGATTACACACAATTCTCACATGACAATCGCACTTTATATATCTCAGTTTTCCACACCAGTAACAACATTTTGAATTTCCTCTGAACTACCCCTCATTTTTGGACTGCTTGCTATCACCTGAAGAATGCTTAAAGGAGTTCTTTTTTCCTTGGTCCTTGGTGTAAAGAACATCCTCCACTTGAGAGAGAGGTTGTTTGTTATTACTGGTCATTTGTTTCATCAAAGCTTCCTAATTAGAGAGCAGATTCTCCAACTCAATGATCGAAGGTTGATTTGCCCACCCTTGTACCGAAGAGATAAAGGGCATAAACTCTTTTCGTAGTCCACAAATAAGATAACAACGCAAACATGCATCACTCACGGGCTCCTCCGTATCCAATTCTGAAATTTCAGCACACAAGGTTTTAATTTTTAGAAAATATTCTAAAATTGAAAGATTACCTTGAGTCATCCCAGCAAGATCATTCTCCAAGTGCAACCTCATCGTATTCTTTTGAGTGAACAACCGTTCAAGTGTCTCCTACACTTGCTTTAGCAATGTTACATCACAAACATGCTCAATATAGTCTTTACTGGTCGAAGTTCGCAAAGCAAATAGAGCTTTGCCGCACTTGATCTTCCACTTCCACCGCAACTCAGCATTTTGGGGTGTCTCATCTGGAATTACAGCTTCATCACCAGAGATAAGATCCCACAAATCCTACTCTTGTAGATAAGCTTCCATGCATAGCTTTCGATAACCTTAATTGTTACCAACAAGCTTTTCTACAGAGGTATGAGAGGCGCCACTTCCACCATTCATCTTTACTGAGTAATAAGATCAAACACTTGGTAGGAATCTGGCACTGATACCCTGTAACAAATTTAAAGAGAAGAAAAAACTAATCAAGTGAAGCAATTTAGTAGAGAAAAATTTTATTACTCAGAGAAGAACAGAGATAAATTTTTAACGGAAGCTGAAGTCCCTTTGTTCTGCTAATATTACAATTATTTATACTAAAAAGATTCCTAAAAAATCTCAACTAAAAAGATTGAGAGCACCAACGTGCTTCTAAACTTATTCAACAAACAAAGATTATAAACATTTAAACTGACTCCTAAATAAACTGAAGGCTAAAACAAACTTAGACTTATTCAGCAATTTCTAAAAACTAGAATATGACAGTAGTCCAGTAAGTTTCACTAATTTACAACAGATATTGCACATCGAAGAAAGTATTTAACCATAATAGGAATTCTTGATTCATATCACTTTGTAAAATGTAAAACATCTTTTAAAAAGATTGGTGCAAACCGACATAATTTAATTTTTGGATATATAAAACCTAATATTAGATATTTCATAAGTCAATAGAATTATAATCCAACCTCAAATAATTTTGTATTTTATCGTATCTTTTGTGGAGTTAGCGCAATGCATGATAAAGATTCTAATGGGCCCCGCTCTGCCAGGTCACCTGCTCCAAAACCGGCAATTGTCGGCCGCAAAGCGCCTTCTCGTTTCCCGTTTCCCGATTCCCAGTTCCGTGCGCATTCCCTCCCGTTCTTCGACCATGGCCGCCGCGGGGGCTCTCCTCCACCGCGCCTCCACCGCCGCCCCCGGCGGCGAGGCTTCTCAAGGCGCAGGCCCAAATCCTTTCAGGCGGAGGGTGACAAGCCGAAGCGAACCAATAACTTCTCCATCTACTGCTGGAACCCCGGCGATCCCTCCAAACCCTACCTCCAGGACTCCCGGATCGACCTTTCCGAGTGTGGGTCCATGGTTCTTGACGCCCTCATCAAGATCAAGAACGAACTCGACCCCTCCCTCACCTCCCGCCGCTCCTGCCGCGAGAGCATCTGCGGATCCTACGCCATGAACATCGACGGCGACAACGGGCTCGTCTGCCTCACGAGGATCCCCTCCTCGGCCACCAGCATCACGCCTCTCCCCCACATGTTCGTGATCAAGGATCTGGTGGTCGACATGACCAACTTCTATAGCCAGTACAAGAGCGTGGAGCCCTGGCTCAAGCAGAAGGACGCGCCGAAGGAGATCCCGCAGAGCAAGAGGGACCGGACCAAGCTGGACGGGATGTACGAGTGCATTCTATGCGCCTGCTGCAGCACCTCCTGCCCTAGTTACTGATGGAAGCCCGAGTCGTATCTCGGCCCTGCGGCTCTCCTCCATGCCCACAGGTTTGTGCCGTTTCCTTCAATTTTCTTTGTAGCTTATAGGTTTGGATTGGAATTTAGCTGTTAGTGTTGGAAAAATTAGATTTTTCTTATGTGCTACTGTCCATTTTCCTTCTTTTCATTTGATTTTGCTGCTAGCTATTGTGATTTGTGTTTGTTCGATATCGGTTGAGTGAATTATACTGTTATCGATGGAAAAATTTGATTTTTCTGATGGTGAATTGTTCATTTTCCTTCTTTTCTTCCGGTTTTGTTATCTGGACTGGTTTGGTTTTGGTTGATCGAATTTTAACTGGTAGTGCTGGAAAAATTAGTTTTTTATTGACGGTTATTATTTATTTGATTGTTTTATGAGCCGGACCTGCTGTTATAGATTGGCGGCTTTTGTGATCATTTGCATGGTATTTGGGTGTCTGGTTGATGTTTATCTTTTGTTGCGTCCATGGATAGTGGTGATTTGCTTCTTGTGTTATGATTTTTGCTAGTAGAGGAATGTGGATAGAGTATAAAGATTTTGATTTGGTAATAAATTTCTATAAGTTGTTGGTTGATGATAGGTTTATATGATTGCTGAAATTTGGTGTTTGTTTGACTGATTTTGAATATCTTTGCTTGATGTTTGGACTTGTGAGTTATTTTTATTGGTGGGTCAATAGGTCAGTTGAAAGTGGAAAGTGATAAGCTTCTTGTTTGATGTGTAAGTATGTGGTAATGTTAATTTGTAACCTGCGAGATCACTAATCAGTGATTTATTAAGTGGTGGTGCTATATGTTATCTTGTTAAAAGAAAAAAATGCAAATATTTTTTGGTCTGATTGGCATCTATAGGGGCTTTATGCATGTGTAGGGGCTTTATGCGTGCGTGTGTGCATGGGTGGGTGCGTACGTGTGCATGCGTGCGCATGGGTGCATGTGTGTGCATGCATGCGTGTGCAATCGTGCAATGAAATCAGTTTATGAACAGAAACTTTGAGCCGGTGAAAGATATGATTGAATGGCAAGGTCTTCTTAACATGTTCTGAAAGATTGCATTTTGCCGGTTTACTTAATACGCACAACCCATTTTCTTATGAGATGGACTTTGGAGTGGCCACTATTGTGTGCTATTATTATTTGCCTATGTCACGTGGAGTCGTGGACCCTGTGGATAGATGGATACAGGTGTTAGACTACTGGTGTGACAAATCAACATAGGTCCGTAAGAAGAAATTGTAAGATTTTGGAAATCTTGGACATTTAAACATGTATACTTACTGAACACAAATTCCTGTGTCCATGTAAAATGGATTATTGCTGTTAATATATCTACTTAAATGTCTAAGCTTTATATCGATTCATGTGATATATTTTGTATCACTATAGCACCACTAAAAATGATAAACTTCACATTTAACTGTAAATTGCTTCTATACTGGTAGCCATGAATGTCCATTTGTTCCTGATTTAATTATAAAAAATGGTAATGATTTTGCTAACTTTACTGTAGTCATGTTTTATACTGATGCTAGTATTTACAATGGATCACCTTCTTCAATTAGTCTGCACTGAGATGGTAGTTCTACTTCAAGACTTGAGCTATTTTTTGATATAAGTGAAATGCAAAATGAATTTATAGATGACATTGACGTAGATGCATGTTTAGTACTAGCAATCTCTTGCAAACATTGTGTTTTGTGGAGAAGTTGGAGATGTAGGTTGGTGCCACTAGTGTTAATAATTTTGTGTAGCTTCTACTTTCCTTCCTTTGTGGGGTGTGTTGTGGGGTGTTGATCTTACCCTCTCTTATTTGTTAAACCATGTTGCTGCACATAGTGAATTTGTATGCTACTTCAATCCCCAACACTGTTAAATGTAAAAAGATCAAACTTTAATATTCTCAATTATTTTGACTTAGAGGTTACAAGAAAAGATAAATTTCATTGTAGTTTCGAAGAAACGTAAGACAATATAGATGATCTATGATCTATCAATTAGAGTTAACAAAATAATCAACTGAAAAAAAAAGATATTCTTGATTCCTCAAGCTGTTGTTCCTTTAAGATGTAAAAGATCGGATTCACATCATAACCTTTCTTGTCATGTCATAGAAGCCATTTGAATTACGTTATCCTAATCCATATAGATGCTTAATTTTTTTTGATATATTATTTGATAATTCTCTATCTTTGGAAGCATTTCATTGTTGTTGCTTAAGTGCCTTCTAAAGTTTTAGTTGTGTTAATCACTTTGTCATATGTGTAGAATATGCCTTCAAAGTTTTAGTTGCTAACCACTTTTTTTTTTTGTAAAAAAAGTAAAGTTTCTATCTGTCTTTAAAATTTTTTAGGGCATCTCAGGAATTGATTATAGGTGGTTTACTTGAATCATATTTTTCAGATTATGATCTAGATTTGTTGCGCAATATTAAGTCATTTACTAATGTATATTGGGCATTTTCTAGGACTTAAATTGTTCAGAAGAGAGTGAAGTAAGCATGTGAAATTAGAGCTATGCTTTATCGCAAATTGCTGAACGGAAGTCTGTCCTTGCATACGATATGGCTGTTATGAACTCAATGTTTTCATTTGCTTCCTTCTTGCCCATCTTTTTTTTTTTTGGTGAACCAACGTCTCACTACATGCCATGAGTACGCCTAGAATAATTAGAGGACAAAACACGCTCTAGTGCCATCGGCACATGCTCCAAGACCCCCTATGCGACGATCCCAGAATGATGTGCTGTAAAGGAAGCGACCCAGTCCGCCGCACTGTTCGCCTTCTGAAAGATATGCGAGACTCGGAAGAAGTCAAACTGCCCCACAAGATGACAAATATCATAGACTAGAGGGTGCAAGTCTGTCCTGGCACGCCCGCTCCGAATCCAGTCGACCACTGTAGCCGAATCACCCTCAAGAAGGACCCGTCGAGCACCCAGGTGCACTCTGGCCTGAACGAAGCCCTTCCATGCCGCACACAGCTCCACCACTAGGACAGACTCATCAAAAATACGCCGTCCTCCAGCTGCAATCAGCCTGGAGTTGTGGTCTCTGATCACAAAACCCACACCGCATCTGTTGCCGCCCTCTGAGATGCTGCCATCAAAATTCACCTTGAGAAAACTAGGAAGTGGGGGCTCCCAGGATACCAAAGGTATCATCGCATGCCTAGACGCTGTAAGAGCCAAAGAGGAACCCCAGATGTCCCTGTCACCTTTAGGTGAGCTCACAACTATAGCGCTCACCAGCTCGGCTACATGTGCGAAGGCCCTGTCCACGACCGATCTCGGATAGAACCCTCGGCCATCGAAAATCCGCGCATTTTTGTCGAGCCATATGTGATATGCCACATATGCCTATACCACCCCCTCTATACCATATTGGGTCTCCGAGCTGAATTCCTCAACTGGTGTAGGAATGTCTCCGAAGAAGTGAAACACTGTCGATGAGCCGAGGCGAGGCCCCAAACTTGCATTGCTCGCGTGCAAGTAAACAACACATCTTGTGACCAATAGACTCCTCCTCCCCGGACAACCCTCACAGTCGACGGGTAGGCGAATCTCCCTCCGAGCCAATACCCTACTGGTAGGTAGTATGCCCTATGCCACCCTCCACAGGAATAGAGCCACCCGTGGATGGACTCGTAATCGCCAGATCCAATGGCCCTCCAACTGACGGTTGGGCCCCGAGTCCAATATAGTCTGGAGATCCCTAATTGTAATTCCCGCCCTGCCAGTCGGGCTCCATACCCTCCTGTCAACCGTCCGCTCTAAGAGTAGGGGTGTAGCCAATATGCTCTACGCTAGGGCATCACCAAAGAGAAGGTGGACTTGGTCAACATCCCATCTACTCTCTTCGGGAACCAGAAGATCACACACTCTGCAACCGGCTACTGTAGCCGGGTCGAACATGGTAGGCCATCTGGATAGCAGCAATCCAGCCATCCAACTGTCCTCAACAACATCAATCCTGCGACCATCCCTCACTGCCCACGAGATACATGGGAGCACCTGTGGGGCTCGGGCACACCATAAATCTGATCATTCATCCTATAATTCATGATCCTAGCCTTGGGTTACATCTATATCTCTTTGAACAGCTCCAAGATTTTTTTGGCAGCTTGGTCATATGTAGTATGTTCATGTGAATTTTTCATGATGATTCACTGAACAATTTCCAGTCACTAGTTATTAGTAGCTTCACATTGTCCTTTGGAGGCGCTTGTTATTCAGACCTGTTAAATAACCTTGTCTACTCCAAAAGCTTGCACCTAACATGAAGATGATGTTTCAAATAAATTGATCTTTGTCCTTTCCCGTAGAGAAGCATGCAATGCTCTGATGGAAATTAGCCTACCAAGAAGGGTGCTTCATGGCTTTTACTGCTAGTATGTCCAAATATTCTTGAAACTAGGACTAAAATACTGTTGCTCTTGAGTTTTAGTCTAAGAACATGGCCAGTTCTCCATTGTAACATGCCATATTTATTAAAGTAGGAACATGCAATATTTATCAGATTTGCTATCACAAATTTCATAGTTTTCAATACACTAGAATAGGGAGATTGAGTGCTTCCTGTTTTAGGAGGAACATAATATAAGTTAAATTAGTTAGTGTAATTTCTTGGTTGGGACTGGGAAATGACTGAAATAGTAAGAAGCTAGTTAATTCTAGTTGGGAAAGAACAGAGAAGTAGGTTCTTCCTCCTAAGTCCTAATAAATACTAAAAGAAGCCTTGTAGCAGGGAATATTTAAGACTTGGCCTTTTTTTGGAACAATGGAAGAGCTACAGAACTAATTCCAAGGATTTGTTTCTTGGCCTTCAATGTCTAGCAATGTGGGAATAAATTTGCAATGGATCATGAATTGTTTACCATCCTAGGACACATTTGTTTGCTATATTGTTTCTTGGAATAAGAGTGGTTTGGCTTTGGGTGATCTTGAGAGAAACCATGGGTGATGAGGAGCTTGGTGGCTTTCTTTGACATATCTCCTTTGTACCAGAGATAGACAAGAGACTCTTCAAGTTTGTGTAGACATCGAGGCAGAAAGTTCTGTTGAGCTGTGTTTTTGGTGTTGGCCATATAATATGAGGAGTATAGGTTATAGTTTTTTTCCTTGTCCCATAACTTCATAAGTGGACTTCATGGCTCTGTTTGGGTATTTTTTGGTCCTACCAAGACTGAAAATAGGTGAGAGTGGGGATTAGGGGACTGGGGCAAGGTGTTATTAGAATTTGGTATGTATCAAGAGTAGTAGGATGGACTGATTGCCTTGTAAAAAGATAAAATTGTTGACCAGTTTTTCTTTTAAGAGTAGAGAAGGGGTCGTTAAACATGTGATGGAAGTCTTATCCAAAACATTGGTTAAACCATTGGACTTGCATTTCTTTGTGCTGGAAACTCTGACAAAAGATATGGAAAAGCTTAAAATAACACCACAGATAGCCTAAACTAAGGAATTAGTTGCAAACCAGGATTTGTAATGTTGACTTCGGATAGTTGCAGCAAGCTTGGATTGTTGTGGTTATAATTCTCTAAGCACAATGTTATCTTAGAATTTGCTAGCTAGATTTCATTTGTTCATGTATTTGAGCTATGTGCTTCTATTTGTTTTGTGCTTGTCGAGAAGGGATGCTTCTCAAAGGCATTAAATTCAGTCTAATGGATACAAATTCTAATGATATTTGAGCACTAGCATTGTAAGGCAAGTAGTGGTTGATACACCAATCTGGATTATCTTTGATTAGATTTGAGGTAAAGTGGAGATTCGAATTTCAACTCCCTGTAGCGAGGACCCAATCTTGGTCAAGCTATTAAAACCTGAAGGTTTAGTGCATCTCTTCCAAGTAAGGGTGATTACGGGTCGTCCAGATGATGCGAACTGGCTATCTCTGTTTTTACGCACCCCTAATTGTGTGTAGTAGGTGCAAGTATAATTATCATAATTTATTATTTGTTATTTATTATTTGTCCATTCCAACATGTCACTATAGTTCTAAATGTTTGGAGTGAGATGGACATAATTGATCTAATGAACAGTCCTTTATAAACATTATAGATACCATTTATTTTGCATTTAACTTCTGAATCTCAACAAATGAGTTCTATATTTGGTGGTTATTAGAGAATCTTTGATTTAGTGGACATTTTATTTATGTCTGAAAGTCATCAGAAGAAGTCTTGAGAGTTGAGACGATTTTGATTGTTATAGATCACTAAAGGATATCTAGAATTTGAGGGATTTATTAGGGTTTATTTTATTATATTTATTGTAGTTTGTGTTACTAGAACTTTGACATAATTGATTGTATTGGAAGGAGAAAACTATTGCGTTGTGTCTTCGATGTTCTTATTCTGCAGCCATTGCTATTGTACAGGATAATTCTAAAATCAGCGGGTGTCTGTAGTCCACTTGAGCATGCTATACATTCACTGAGCTGCTCTGGAAAAGAATTGAATGAGAAAAATTTCTTAACATATTTCACTTAAATTGAAATAAATAATCTGCCATCTTGATTTGTCCTAGAGGAATTATGACACGGGCAATCTTTGAGGTGGGGCCAAGGTCAAAAGAAGAGTGAGGGTGGTTACTCCTTTTTTTGAAGCTTTCTCCTCATGGTCGAATCACTGCAGGATAAAGCAAAGGTATAGGGTCCAAGTCGAATGGAGCTAGAATAGGTCTTTAGGGCCATTAGGGTGGGCCAGGTGTAGATTTTGTTGGTTTTCGATCGGCAGGATGGTGCAATAATTTAAAAAAATAACATATCAAAGGATTTAGTGTTCTTTATCATTTATTTCTCTTGTTTGTATTGTGGTTTCTGCATGCAGACTTTGAAGAGCATGCTAGTCTTTTTGCACATTGTTACTGTATCAGTTATATGATATGTTTCATCTGGGGAAGATCACAGAAGTGTACAGGTTGATCCTGCAGCACATACTGATCTGGTTATGATATTTGAGTTGCAGTTTGACACCGAATGGGAATATAAGCACTAGAGGATGATGTTCAATTTTTAGATAAAGTGATAAGTTAAAAGCATGGAATTTTTTGATGCGTAACTATTATTTGTTCAGGAATGCAATATGCTACAACCCCAGCTGTAGGACATTGTGACAATGGGATACATTGCAAAATTTTATTGGCTGTGCAATTATGGCCCACTAATACAACAGGGAAGGTGGTTATGAATAGAAAAAGAATCTTCCCAGATTCTTTTGTACCCAAACAAAGTCTGCCATGTACGAATTTTCCGCAACTTAGGGTATGTTTGGATATTCCCGCAAGAATATCCTGCAAGAATCGGGCCTGTTGGCCTGCCCAGCCCGTATTTTCTAAGGCCTGTCCAAGTCCTAGCCTAATTCCCAATCTATGGGTCTGTTTGTCTGCAAAAAGGACCATGGAGGTCTCTTTTTTCTTCTCACAGGATTCAAGCTGAGAGATGTTGGGTTGGTATAAACCATGCTTAAATAGGCAGCCTAATCTACGAATCCAGCAGGAAATTCAGCCCAATCCTACTGGATTACCCAAACAGGCCCTTGGGTTGGAGGGGATCCGTTGCCTTCATTCAAATAGTCCTTTAACTATGTGAAAGAATGTCTTTACATCGCAAATATTATAGTTACTAGCATACAAACCATTTTGTTGGGTTTTAGCCTTGAATGTCATCCTAGTATGGGGTCGAATATTGTCTTACCATAGCAGACAAATTCCTGGGAAATGTCCTGGGGAATGTGTTGAATCCCAAGGGATGCTAAGAGGTAGAAATGCCTGGAGACCAGCTAATACAAGCTCTTTTTCTTGTGTTTTTTCTGATTTTCACGCACTTTTTGCTGATCTTTTCCCACTTAATTCCTGGTATTCTATCATCAATTCCAATTGTGGCAACCTCAACAAAATCTGCTTGCATTTATGCTTGTTTTCTATCGTACCTGATTGTTAATTTCAGCAGATTTACCAATGTTCATATATTTATAAAAATCTTTGACACCTGTGAGATTTTTTCCCCTTCTTTGTCATGCAGGTGGATACAGAACAGCCGTGACCGGTACATAAAGAAGCGTCTTGAGGCAATAAACAATGAGTTCAAGCCATCATTTCAAGCTATATCGCTGCCACACTATAATGAACTGTGCTTATGCCTGCCCCAAGGGATTGAACCCTGCGGAGCAAATTGAATCAATTAAAAAGCTCCAACTTCAGTAGACATTAATCGAGTAAATTTTTCATATTCCTGCATTTCTAGATTTAGATCTCCATATTGGGATGTTTTCGCCACTCTCTGAACTGCTGTCTGTGTCAGTAATAATCAAAGAATGACTGTGTCTTGCTGCAGTTCCTACTGCTTGTTTTGTACTAAAAGAAATAAAGGCTTGTAATTTTAACTGCTGCTGTCAGCTTTCAGCCGTCTCATTCGTGCTCTGTCAAATGGTTTTTCATGTTTTTCATTTAACTCACGACTTGGCAGCATGTAGTGAAATTCTTGAATCATTATTATCTGTCTGTTATCTTGATAAATTGGAGCGGATTGAGGATAAAGATTTTGGTGACCTTCGGAAAAAATCTGCTATAATGGTTGAAATTTGTCACGTTTGCTTATTAGAGTTCAATCATTTTTTAGTAGATGACCACAAAACTGTACTTGGTATCTGGTCTTTCCTGCCATTTTTGTTAGAACCAATAGTTCCAAATTTTTGATGATTGTATTTATATCATGAAGAAGCATCTTGTGTGAATCTGTGATATTCATAGAACTCTGAAAGGTCTCTTAATTAACTTTGACGAAAACTCTCCTGCTATTCTGGGTGTGCTTTTACAAGTCTGCCAATGGCATAGTCATTCAAGTTGAATCATAGTATGCTGTCCTTGAGAAAAATAATACTTTGAGGTATGTTTAGTTTCCATTCCATGTGTTGTCGATATCAGTAGTATAGATGGCTATGAAACAGTACCATGCCATGAAATTTTCTGCTGTTGTTCTTTTTCATTAGATGGCTGGACATCATTTCAGATCTGATTTGGTTGATTTGCATGCGTACCTGGGTTTTTCAGGCACAGTTTCGGGTATAGCTTAATCAAGGTTCAGGTTATACTGGTTCCAGTGCAAACCTGAAGATGAAAGATCAGTCCTCCAATCAAATTGTCCACTTTGGAATAAGAATAATAAGTTTAATTTCCAACCTAAATAACCTTATTGGGTTAGCCAAATCAAACCATTATGCCACAACCCATTCTCTGACCAAAAAGTCACTGAATCTTTGAAGAATTAAGAAGTAAAAATACAAACAACTACTTCACACCTGACCGGTGCTGCTGTTGTTTTCATTGGTATTGGACACCAGATAATAAATAGATGTCACAAGATCTATACCAGAAAACTGTTGTTTTCATTGGTACTGGATACCGGATAATAAATAGATGTCACAAGATCTATACCAGAAAATATTTTAACATGGCAAATAGGGATAAGTAGGTGAAATAGTTCTTGTTCCTTCCTAAATTCAACCTACAACATGAGACCAAAAAGAATAACAGACCTATAAATAAACCATTAAACCCGCATGATAGCCCACAGGTCAAACACCAAGTGCCTGATAATTTTCAGAAAGTGTGGTTAAGGCAGTTGCAATGAATTCATGCAGCTCAATCATTCTTCTTTTTCCTGGTTCTCAGGTCTTGCGCTGTACCAGTAAGCGTGGATTCCATCACTGCTCCCCCTAAGCGCCATTACCAAATTAAACCTCAGGAGCTTCCTGCGTCGCAGTATGTAGTCATAACTGGTAAGCAACCAAACTTCCTTCAATCCGGAAGTTCCGAATCTGCTATCTCCTTTTCAGCTTCCATTATTCTCAATAAATCCTTACCATCTAATAGGACACAATATGATTGCACCTGCTGACAAGCCAGCAAGTTTGCTGGAATTAATTAACAAATAATGCTTTCTGATCGATCATTCATGTTCCAGAACATGCAGCCTGCAAGTAAACTAATATTGTCTCATGTATGCAACACAAGGATGTGGCCACTCCCTGATATGGCAAGGGTTTTGGACCTGTACTCTAGTTGGCTTGTGCTTGCACCTTAGTAGGTGCAACTAAAGTAGGAACAACTAGGAGGAGGTGTGGGACTGAGATCTTGGCATTCTAAAGTAACTGGAAGCACCTGAGGACAAGATTTCAGCTAATTAGGTTTGAGATGGAAAAAGTATAGATAAATACAGTGGCTGATTGATTCATCATGTTAACAAGAAGCTAACATAAATGGACACTTCAGAATCTTTTTTTTACAGTAATCGATTTTTCAAACGGCGATTGAACTGAAAAATGAGAAAAAAAAAAGTTTGTGTCAAATCCAAGCAAAAAAACTCAATCACATTCCACCATCTCTTCACCCTTTGAAGTTTTATGGTCAGGTATGGTCGACTTTCCAGGCTGTCCTTGTTACCTTGGTTTGTAGGACCTCTCCTACTTGATAACTTTGTCATGGGTTTGAGGATGGGTACCTCCTTCCCCCTCAAAAAGGTAATATGAGACATCAAATAGTGGGCGAATTCCACAATTGGGGGTCCATGGCTGGTGAGCAGTCATCATAGCTCAAGCATATTTTGCATCATTTTATTTCTGACACAATAGTGCCATGTGATGAGGATTACGAGTTTGAGCTTGGTACAAAGCTACAAGCCAGGGCTCACCCCAAGCTTTGATACCTCTTTTCTTTTCAGTTCAAATAGCTGCAGGTGGGGCGCTATATGAAATGTATGTCGGTCTTAATTTAGCCCTATTGAATGTTGGAATACTTGTGTATAATCAAAGAATAAAAATTAGACACCTTGCAACTTTCCTCCTGGTTTTGATTCCTCCTCTAAAATGATATTGTATGCAATATTCTTACACTTGATTTATAATCTAAATTGCAGCATTAAAGATTCTTGCTATCTTTGTAATCTCTAATTGCATTCAGATTTCAAAAGTCCACCAAAGTTTTAAATGAAATGCTATTATAACATCATAATGGCTCTTCTTAGTACCTGGCTAATTACAGTATGGTCCCATGGATGAGGTTTTTACTATGAGAGATAAAGGCACAAGGAAAGGGAGATTGATGGAAGGAAGATTACCATATCCTGCAACAGAATCACCAACAATAAAACACTAAACCAAAGAGCTATAATTCAGTTCTAATTGATAGATAACATCATATACTCATCCGTTAAGCCAGTTACATAACAGGAGTTTTCCAATCAATATCATGAGTAGAGGCAGTTTAACTCAGCAAGTTTTTCGAGCTTGCACTGTGGCAGCCCTGTAGGTCATGTTTTATGAGATTCAAAAAGAAAGGAACAAGGGACTAGGTTTTCATAGTTGTAGTCTACAGGTGGTGCATATGCTAGATGTATATACAGATGGTACAGATACATGCAGATCAATTTGTTGCATCAATTTTACAACAAACAATGAAAACATTCCAGCACGTTATTTTTCGCTCATATCAGGCAGATCCTGTGTAACAATATACTCATCCGTCAATTTTGCTCCACCATCATGCATGGTCCTGTGGATCCTCCTGTTATGATCAATGCTTAGGTCTGCAAAAGGAACTGTTTTTCAGTTTCACCCACAAAAAAAAAAAGAAATTTTCCTTAATTTTGTTTATATTAGTAATAGGCTACAGAATGTGTCGAGGAAAACCAAGTCACATATGAATATAACTAACATGCTTTGAGTGTCAAAATGTACAGGTAAAATGATAGCTTACAAAACACTAGTTGGGTAGATGTTCATAATTTTGCTTCTTATATAATTGATTTCTGCCTTCAGTTTGCTATTACAAAATGTCCATGTAAAGATGCTGAATGTACATGAGAGAATATATCGAACTTCAATACTTAAATGCATATAGTGCGGACTAACATTTGAGCTTATCTTGCCTCATGTAGGTTGCAATAATAACTGTGATATAGCTTGCTGCTATTGTAATATCCACAAATTTCCCCCATTTTGTGAGAAGTGCTGTGTACCTTCATACAAGTGGCTATTTGATAAGCATCCAGCAAAGGGATATGCTTTTCCGCACAACACTCATTAAGATGGTCCGAATCATGATATCAATATGAAATTCCACCATCTTACTGGAACTTCCAGGTGCAGTTTTTGGGTGTTTGAAGCCTCACAGTAATGCCTATGAATGTATGACATAACCTTTTATGTAAAAGTCGCTTCACAAAAATTTTTCATTTACAAAGATTTTGTAGGTGGTATGAAGCAATCATTAAGGTTCTACTATTAGACTTGGAAAGAGTTCTAGACCAAAGGGAAAGATGAGAAAGTTTTATATAAGGAACAGCCTTTATGTTTGAGAGACTTCAGTGATGTCTTGCATAAAGCAAAAAAAAAAAGTCTAGCTGAACTAGTACATAAAAAGCTTCATCTTTAAAGCAGGGCAGACTTAATAGTTTGGAAAAAATGGGTAGAACATTAGGGTGAAATATAGAAGGGGTTGGATTTGTTTGTCCAACAACCTCTCTGCGGTAACCATATAAGGAAATACAAATAAATTGTCATGTACAGCACCAAGGACAATGATATGGATTATATTAGAAAGTTGGACCAAGATAACAATGCTTCATAATTCCCTAAACAAAAAATACCAATGACATGAGAAAAGCACTGCTGTGTAAGTGAGTATAAGTCCAGTTTAAATGGAAATGAACAGAGTAATGACAGAGTATTTACATAAATAACATATAATACAGTACATAGAAAATAGTATACAGTAGTGTTTTAAATGTAAAAGGGTCTTACCAGGAATGATATAATTATTCATTTTTCTCCTGTGGAGTGGATGTGAGGCGCCATAGGAGGCCTCCTATAAGATTGTTTAACGAATGCGAGATCATTGCAACCACAACATTTGAGGAAATAATTGTTGCTACACCATAGGCAAGGCCAACAAATGTCGCCCTGAACAATTCGCAATACAACAAGCAGTTTAAATTATTTAATTGAGCTATTGTTTGGAGGAAATTCTGTAAGTATCAGCTAGTAATTTTGAACCATAAGGAAGGGCAAGGATAAATTGGCCAGCTTAGAATTATATACTTAATGCTACTCCTGCCATTTGGTGGGAGGGGGTGAGGGTGCACAATGGGTGTGATGCAACACATGCCCATCGTGAGCTCAGCCCTGTCTTGGCCTTATCCAAGACATCAAGATTCCAGGAAGAAACTTCAGAAGGAATTTTTCATATTTCTAATTCTACCTATTGTTAATCTCTGTAGAATTGCTCTTTGAGATGCATAACTATTTACCAGACTGCATAAGAATATCTTCGGCCACTGCCCAAGTGAAGACCTCCAAAAATAGCACCAATTGCCAGGGCACTTTTCCAGTTAAGGCCAAAGAGTGGCAGCAGTGCCCCACGGAAAAGCAGCTCCTAAGATATGATAAGTTGATGTGATATGAAAATATAATATGGGTAAAGTTTAGAACCAAAAAAAATACAAGTCAATCATAGCTTCAGCTATGTATTAGAAAGTTTGCATGGAAGGACAGGAAAAATGGATTACATGGTAAAACAGATAAAAAATTATACAATTGTCAAAGATGATACATTATGAAAAGATACAAACATTGAATTGCTGATTATGGGGAAACTGAATTATTTTCTGAAAAATGACTACCTCACTGATCCCAGGCAGAAATGCCACAATAACATAATCCAAAGGCTGTAGCGGACCAAGGATCTGTAATTTAAAAATTGAAAAGCTTTAGAAAACTGAAACTTCATCAGATTTTCATGCAGTAATCAGTGAAAAGTTGAAATTCTTCTTTCTTGTTCTGTTATTTCTTTTAACGATATACAAATTTTCTGTTGTGATGTGCAAAAGTTCAGATATGTTCTTCAAAAAAATTAAATGGAAGCACTAGAGATTTCTTTATGCTTCTTTAATGGATAAATGATTAGATATTAGTATACTGGTATTAATCAATCAAGAAAGTAGTTGTGCTTTTCTAGTTTACACTTAAATGTTAACGCCAAAAAAAATAAAGAAAAAAGAAAAAGAAAGCAGAAAGGTAAATGTCATGCATACTTGTTGGTTGGCAGCTTTGCTGGATTCTGAAAAATCTGGCCATATCCTCAATAGCATGTATCGGCAAGATGATATCAATATAACCAATCCTATGATTAATTCAATATGCCACGTCTCAAAACCAACTGTAGCAAACCAAGTGGTGGAAGAAAAAGAGAGAAAACAAAAGCTCAAATAATGAAACAATCAACAATGCTGTAAAGAGTAAAATGGAAACAACAGTGTATGCAATGCCCATTTGAGCATATTAAAAAAAAAAGAAATAGAGCATAAAAACCACTGGCCTATAATTTAACCACCATACTTCATACACTTAAAGGAAGGTCAAACATTTGATGCAGCATTTTTATACCATGCAAGCATGGATATTTAAAATCTGAAGGCGCAAAGTATTCATTTCCTCAGATGTTAGTTAAACATCAAAAAAAATTAGTCACATAAACAGATATAATTTTCAAGTTAGTCAGGTAGAGGAAAAGCTTTGCACAAACAATGAACCATGGACGTGAATAAGATATGTATAGGAATAAACAAACATGATTATATATAGAACTTGAATAATCTGACAGTGATATGTATAATTAAGTGTTTGAATAGCTTAACAATGATATGTGTAAGTTGGCATGCAAAATAGATCCTATTCAGGTCAAGTCATTGTGGCCAGCATCCAGTATCTAGAAGGAAGGATGGATCAATTGACTCAGAAGTGCTTTCCTGCAAGGAAAAAAGAAAATTCGGTATAACCTTTAACATAGGTTGAATTCAGAACAGTAAAAATAATATAAAAATGGCTGTGGTAAACACAAAGCTTATGGATCGAGAGGATAGAATCCTAAGATTCATTTAACGGAGCAAGCAACTACGAGTATGGTAACGAACTGGAGTACGTGAGAAGGCAATGTGCCATCAATCTGCAAGAGAACATGAAACCTGGAATTAATCTAGTTTAGCATAGTCATGGTTTGCTCCCTACCTTAGCAACCAAATAGGCTGATGGAGCGGCATGTATCATAACTAAAACAACTAGCAGTGGTCCATTGGTGGCTTTTTAAACTAAAAAGATTGAATATGCCAAGGCGATGACAAGTCACATAAGTCATTTACAAAGAAAATGTGAGAAAATGAATATTTTTTCTTAAAATTTTCTATTGAAGGATGAAAGGGCATAAAAGCTTACATGATACTTCCGTATAGGAGTCAAAAATTGCCCACCCTTCCATAGATGCAACATGGGAGGCCTGAATGTCAAAACAGGCAAGGAAAAGTAATCGTTTACTCATAAATATAGTAAAATGTTAGACAATGCATGAACATACAGTGCCAAGTCCGGACAACTGGGTCCTATCAGTTTGCTTGTAAGATCAACTGCATGGTTGATAGCTCAGAATCATACAACTATGAACTGTTTACTAGACGAATGTATGTGGGGTCTACAGAGAGAGAGAGAGAGAGAGAGAGAGAGAGAGAGAGAGAGAGAAGAGAGAGGTTATAGTTGCTTTTATTATTCCTTTCCTCTTGTAAGATAATATGGAGGATATTAAATTTCTTAAGCCATCACAAATTACTTTACAGTGAGGCTGGGCCTTGATGCAATGGTACGGTTGCTCCATTGTGACTGGGCATCATGCATTTAAAATATAGAAATAGCATCTCCGCATGTGGGGATAAGGCTTTGTACATCTCACCGTCCTCAGACCTCGCAGTGGTAGAAGCCTCGTGCACTGGAATGCCCCTTTTTTTATCATAGATTAGTTTAAATCACTTATCCAAAAAGAAGATTGCAAAAATCTATTGACATCTATCATACGTAGAAACCATTTTCTTATCTTTGTTCCAGTTTAGCATCACTTTTTGAAATATAAAAATCTTTTATACTAGCTTACTACTTTCAATTACTATGCATATTCTTTCATAAGTTGTCCAAAGGAATGATGACGAGCATCCCTACAGCTAATAAGTGCAGTGATTTACAACATTCTGGTACAGTGAAAAAACCACCTGTCGAATTATTGCACCCAAAGCAAGTATCAGGCCAGAGCTGACAATGCAAGCTTGAAGAACGGCACCTCTAGTACGGCGTGCAGTTAGATCATTTTCATTCAAGTTACTGCTAATTAATTCAACACTAGTGTCACAAGTATTGTCATCTCTTGTTAGAATCTTATCCGACAAATCCACAGTGTCTTCTGAAGAAAGTTGTTTACTTTGCTGCAAAGTTTTACTTTTAGTCTTGGATAACTTCAAATAGTTTCTTTCTTTCTTCTCAGATTTCCTTAATGCAAAGGCTCTAAATTGTAGCCCAAAACCCTACAAGAAGAAATGCCAAATTATTTACATTAAGAATGCTGATCAAATTGTGATAACCCAAACAAAATAGCATCAATCCAATAAAATGCAGAGTAGCACTTACACTGCACACGTTAGCAGGCAGAGATTTCCTTGTAGAAAAGAGGACATTAGACTTCCTCCCTGGTCATATACGAGTTATCCATTTAAGGAAGCAAGATCAAGACATAACGAATGATGAAAACCACTTACAATTCTTGTTTTTGCAAAATCAGAAAAGAGTTTTGAGAAAAAAAAGACCTTCAACAGTTGAAAAAAAAATTAAGATGCAGAAGCATGATAACAGGGCATCAGAACATAATTAAATGTAAATTCTCAAAACTGTGAATTGCATAAATCAAAGCCAAAAAATATGATTAAATGCAGCTCAAGTTTTATAACAGCAAACATCTGATCATGTCATAACGAAGTTAAGTTGTGATTAGGCAGCTGCAAGTAATAAAACCACTACTTTGCAAGCAAGGCCTTCAAATTGTTTTTGCTTTATCCCTAATAGAATTATGTTAATATTTTAATCTAGTGATGCAGGAATTCAAAAATCATGCTATACATGTAGAATTTCCATGGCTTCCTATTTCATATAATTACAGTCCAAAATGTACCTGAGACTTTCAAGAACTAGCATACTACCATAAGACAACTAGATACGACCAAGATATCAAAGACCAGCCTTCTGCTTCATCAAAAAATTTCATGAAATCCTAAAAGTATATGTTTCGACTACACCCTTGTCATCTAGTGATTTCTGCTCCTATTCAGTTGTTCTGTTTTCCATTTGAACTCCTGCTAGAAGTTAACAATGTGAGTCGAGGAAATTTTGGTCACAAAAAAAAAAATGTTGTCTAAGGGCTAAGGATTGTAAAGCTTTGAAAAGCCTTCAGGCTTCAGCAGTATGATCCATGTCTATTAACCACACTCATGCACAACTATATCTGGAAGAGGGAGTAAATGCGTATCCCAACCAACCATGTACCCATCCGATATTCAATAAACCTATAAAGCAACGAAGTGTAGGAGTTCTGTAGAGCAAGAAGTATATGTATGTGTCAGTAATTGTTGCTTTCCATTTAACATATATCTAGCCGACACAACATGAAAAATCATTCCTAAATTATGCTGGTACTACTGAAACTGGCAAGTTATTGTTCCTGATACAAGAATTCAACTAGAACTTTTCAATTTTTAGTTTCTATGGGTAGGATCAATCAATTTGAATTCTTTGCATCATTATACAAGAGTTTGGACTTCATGTCAAATCGCCAGGTTTTATCTTTATATAACTTGGCAGCAGTTCAATATTGCACTACTTGAAGGCATTGTGGCCAGACAAGCGATATGCAGAGTCTCATTTATTGGTGGTAACCCTTTCTTTTGCTGCTAACAGCCAGCCTCTGGCTGGTATTTGTTACTGAAATTTCCATCCAATACTTGTATACCTTGCTAGAATTCATAGGATTTTTCTCTAATATAAAAACAAGAAAGATTTTACACTTCCAATCCCAACAAAGCAGGATCCATGTCTCAAGTCCAATTAAGGGAAGACACTGCGAAATGGCACAGTTCTTGCTATATGAAAGTCTGAAAGCCCATAGCTTAACAAAAACAGAGTCCTTTCAACAAATTCATCGCAAATAATAGCAAAACTGATACTCTTATCAATTTTTACAAAGCTGCTTCAGAATACACAGGACATAATTCAAGTCTCTACGATAATAGCTGCATCAAAAATTTTACGTGCCGTTGGCCAAAGGAACAAAGAAAAAGAAAGAATGGAATCCAGCAAGCAGCTGTGGGAGTTCCAAAGAAGGAAACAAAAGCCATCTAAGCTAAGACAAACGTTCCTTCAAAATAACTTGCTTCAAAATAAACAGCACCGTTGAAATATTGCGATCAAAAAGCAAAGTCGCTCCTTGAATCAATTGTGTATGATGGTGGAGAAAAATTTTGTGAGTATTTGAGCTCAAGCGAGCGACAAACCTTGATGCGACGATAACAACTGATGGCTCCACAGAAAAGCAGTCCCGTGTCTCAGCAATGTATTCACTACAATCATTCTCGTGAACTCTAAATTTCTGCCTTGATTTTTTAAGCTTCGCAAGCTCTACGAGCTCTGCAGTTCAGCCCCGCTATCCACCGCAAGCCAGATGAATGGAGGAGAAGGGGGAGAGGGAGAGGGGTCTGATCGTCAGATGGACCAGGCCCAGTGGACCAGTCCAATAGTCGCTCGCCACATCACCGCTTTCTAGGGAGTGCCTCTCATCGACCTCGCCGTCCCAGTCTAGGAAGCAAGCCCAAAGTACTTATCTACGTCTCTTTGTCATACTAGCATGTAGGTATATAAGATTCATGTTTAGTATAGAAAATAAAAATATAAATAATATATATATATAGAATAATGGATTAAAAATATTTATTGGTTATTAAAAAAATTAAAAAAATTTGAAATTAAGTTTTATTATATGACAAATATTTTTGACATTTTGTCAAATGATTGTTTCATGTAGTTATTGTGCATTCGTTAATGTTTGGCTATATTAAGTAGAAAAGTAAAATTACAAGTATTAACTAGATAGAGTACAAATATAAAATAATACATACCAAGAATTAATTTTATCATAAAAGTTGATGAAAGGTATGAATAAATACAGTTATCCATTTATCCTCTTTCATTTTAATTTCAAATAGTTTATCTATTCAGGAGTCCAATTAGCCTCATAAAATAATCCCTTATTTCGTTAGAATAATTAGGATAGGTGAGAAAAAAATCCGCTTGCTTTATTTACTCATGTTGTAACCATCATATAGTAAAGTTTTTCCATAAAATTAACTAATATTTTTTTTGGCAAATTCAAAAGACTCCCAAATGCTCTTTTAATATAGCATTAATAAGACTTTTTCATATGCAATGCATGTGAAAACCTAGAAATTGTGCAGGATCTTTTCTATTAAAATTTTTCTTGCACATATAGAGTTAACAGAAAATATATTTATAAAAAATTTCATTTTTGGAATTTAGCTTTGTGTGATTCAATATAGATGTTTCATTTATATATAGTAGATATGGTAGATAATTGTGGATTGTCCTCAATCTAATTTATATTAAAAAGGAGAACTAATAATAAATGGTTGTAGTCTCTAATTCAATAAATTTTAGGATAGGGTTAAGATACTCTCAATTTTTGAAGCATGCACTTTTATTATTTCTCTTTCTATAAGTAAGAACATGGCTCTAGGTACACATTTTCCATGTTAAAATTATGAGTAAATTTGCAGATATAGTATATGACACTATCGGTAACATTATTGGATATGATTGATATATCATGAAGTGAAAATACTTTACAGCACCAATTTAGTGCATGAAAAAACTTCCCTATGTCCACTAAATTAATAAGACTCAACTTGATATTCAACTAGCTCCCTATGTCTCATGAATTCCTATATTTACACTATTTCCCTCATATTATTAGGGCTGCAAATGAGCAAGGCTATCTCCTGAGATAATTTAGACCCAATTTGATTAGACCTGACTTGATCAATTCCTTAAAGTCAGATGGATAATAGCTCGAGATGGGGCACAGCCTAAGATCCGAATATTAGAGCAAGCGATAGCCGAGATAAAAAAAATTAAAGGTTGAAAAATAGCTTAGGTCTGCGATGTATAATTTCTGACCTAACTTGGCCGAAATTGCGAATAATTTGATCCTTTTGGGACTAATAAAAGATATATCAAAACCAATTTAGACCAAATCATAATAAAACAAGCTCCATCTTTCTCTCTAAAGATCTTTCCCCATTAATTGATTAAACTTCATTAAACAAATCCATATCCTTTCACCCCAGAGGCTGAACCTTTAAACCTTCTCTCTCTCTCACTAGGTTGTGTTAAGAATTTATTTTTTGTCCACATGAGCTTATTTATAATGTTCTCAGATATATTGATTATTTATTATTTTAAATGAATATTATTTATTTTATTAAAATTGTAATTTGCAAACTTGATTATTGAATATGTTCATTTGTTGGATCAAATTTATAAGTTCTATTTGAATGAAAAATTCATGTTTAAGTTAACGTTTGTTTAATTTTATTTAAAGTCTTTACTGATTTTATATTTGATAACAAATTATTATATTTTTCTAGCTATAAAAGGATTGCTAAATGCTTCACCCAAACTATAGATCTGTCATGATCCCGATCTAGACTCGAACACTTTGGTTGGGTCTAGGTCATGCATCACCCCAATTAGATGAAATGACCTATTGGGTCTACAATTTTCCTCGTGTGCCCGACTTGACCTATCAAGACAACACGTTGGGTTTGGGTTCAAAATCAATATCCAAAAAATAACCTGTGTCAGGTTGTGGTAAAGTCCAACCTGACTCATTTGCATCCTTATGGTAAGAGAACTTTTCATGCCAAGGAAATGGAACAACCCTTCCCACCACCTGCTCCATCCCCAATAATGGTATGATGATGTATGGCTGGGTAAAATTCGTCCTATGTCCGGCACAAAGCCTTTAAGCCAACACATTACAAGGAAGCTCAACCTGGCCTCTATGTAAACCTCACCCAATAACAGAAGGAAAACAAATGACAGAGTATCAAGAAGATTAATAATCTAAAGGAATGATTAACTACATAAAGTTGATGCAAACAGCAACTAGTTTCATAAATTCCAGTAAAGTTCGAGCTGGTTTGACCTGGTCCAAATAAGTCCATATTTAGATTGTTTTTCTTTGTTTTTTTTTTTTTTTTGATCCAGTTCTGACCGAAACGACTTTGGTTTGGACTGGACCAGATTATTTTTCAGTTCAGATTTCGGATATGAAACAATTCAGTCCAATTCACTTGAAGCCTGACCTAGAGGATTCAGATAGGTATAGAAACCACAAACCTGTTTCAACCTGTTTTAGAGTTTACCTCTCTACATGCTTGCATTGAGAAGCAGTCCATTTGCCTGACCCTTTTAAGTCAAAGATCTGCTCAAGACATCTGTGACTGAACTCGGCGGAGCTGGAAAAACCTGATACATAGAGACCTTATCTCGCATGTTATCCATCTGGTATCGGTCCATGCCGAGATATGTGTCCAGATATTTGACTTCAGCATCAGGTAGAGTGGTTGCCAGAACCGTGACTAGCTCACCATTAGATCAAACCAAAGCAATGCATCCCCAACTTGAATGTACCCAAAAGTGATATTATTCTTATGGACTTATATCCTTGACTTGTATGATATCCAATGAATGACCGAATACAGATTTAAGCGGATGAGGGAAAAATGAATGACTTATAGATCATATGTAAAAATAAAATAAAATAAAAATAAAACATTCTATGGTACAATTTGCGAGTTGTAAGCGGTGGCTACTACTTTGCAATGTTACAGAATGGTGCCCAACAGCCATAGATGCAAGAAGATCCAATATGCTATGAGACCTAGCCTTGCTCCTGGGCGACTCATTAATATCCGACCTCCAGAAACCCTGCAAAAGCACCAAATGCAGAATAGAATAACTTCATCTGCTTAAATTTAGAAAAGCTGATGATCTTCAGCCATAAATAAGGGCCTATTTCGATGCCCGATCACCTATATGTAAGATGTCATGTTGGGAGCTATGTTGCCAGGTCCATTAGATTTAGAAATTGAAAGGATGCAACAGATGGAAAAATACCAGCACCTGAGACATGAACCCGAGTCCATGTAACATAAGGTGGGAATAGCAACCCAGGGAAAGGGAAGAAAGAGAAGTAGGATGGACTAGAATGTCTCCCATTCTAGATGGGGCCTCCAAGACAGAAGAGAGACAGGAGGAACCAGAACTCATCCTACCCCGTTCCAAGTTGTTTGGGACATTGAAATCCACCCAAACAGGTAATTCTGGAATCCAAAAAAAATAAAGGGTTCGCAGGACTCCAATGATCCCCATCCCATTTTTATCCTTCTTTCTCATGTCTCCACCTTCCCCCTTGGTGGATACTAACAGGTAAGCTAGTTGGCAAGCCAAATAGATCTACTTGTTGATACTTGATACAGATGTAAATCCTAAACAAAGGCAGCTTTATCTTTATATCTACGTTTGGTTTTATCAAACTAATATTCAAAAGAAAAAATGGGTGGACAATCTTATTGCAGAACTGATTCCCAAATATCTGAATAAATAAAATTTTGTTTTGTAGATTTACTACTCAAGGATCAATCATTGCATGAATGTAAAAACAAGTAGAAAGCATAAGCATCAGTGAAGTTAAAAGATGACAAATTTACCAGATACCATCAACCCGATCTGCAATCAACTTTCCTTGCCTTGGAATGAGACCAGATGTGTTCAGAGATTTGAAAACATGACCTGACATGAAAGGAATTGATATTCCATCAGGAAGGTACTGCACATAGAACTACAGTAAGATCACAGAGGCTGTCAATATCAAACCTTTATCATCAGTTTCCTGGGCCGCAATTAACCGATCGGACTCAGAATCAATACTAAGAACCAGATGTTCATTTGAGCCCTTCCGCATTGTTCTCACATGTGCAGCAGTGGTGACAGGTGATATTGAGTTCTTTCCAATTGGCCCCTGCATATATGCATAAGCAAGTTCAGGATCTCCAGTATGAATAATTAAAATTGCATGCACGTTAGTATTTCAATGATAAAATACTATGTTGCAATTTGGTTTCATAAATCTGATGATCTATGATGTACTGGATAAACTGATACTGGCCCAATAAAGATACTATCAGCATAGAGACAATGACAACAGCTGCTAATTTTGGGAAGTGCTCGGATGCATAGAGGGATGGGAAGGCAGAGAAGATGAAAGAAATGAGATGGTTTGAGTTGAAAGAAGAGATTAAGACTTAATTGGAACAAACAGCAAAGGATTAGTCTTGCTTGTTATGGTTTTGTGGTTATATTTAATTTGTCTGTGTTGTGTTTGGAAACAAGAAAATGTAGATCAAAGCGTAACTAAGAACTTGAAAAGGCTTGGTATGATTATGAATGTAGCCATAAGCTCTAAATTTCCATGGAAATGGACAAGCACAGAATAAGCCTTCTTCGTTACATCTTTATGACTATGAATATTGTTATCCCTGCATACTCTGAACGTGACTAGAGACGCATGCTTTCAGCGCACATGTTTACTACTTGCATGGAAGAGGACATGTTTATAAGTTATAACCTTCATCCTGAACTCATCCAAACCCAACACTCTCCCTCCATCAGAAGTTAAGGGCAAGTGGCAGTTCTAGAGTCACTTCACTGATGACCCTCTGCAGTTCCAACGGTCCACTGCCTACTCGAGAGTCTCTGGCAGCCCAAACAACAGTTACCTGACTGCTCAAAAGCCCTGGACAGGTATTTTTCCATCCCATTTCCACAAGATTCTACCTCTTTTTCATCCCCTTCTTCATTCTTCTTTCTTTGCTCTTTTATCCTCCTCTTATTTAATCCTTTGTTGTCTCTTTTCCTATCCCTCTTTAATTCTTGTCATTTCTTTTACCCTCCCCCAACATCCCACCATCTCCCATACAACCTGCCTTCTTTCGTTCTTTATACTCCTAGTTCATCCCCCCACAGCTATATGTTCTCCACCCCCACCCCTCTTTTCTGTAAATCTGTTTTTATGCTCCCTTTACTCATATGCTTTCCTCTGTTGTTTTTCGCCTCTTCCCAAGTTGCACGCTTCTTTTATCTCCATTCTTCTTCTGTTGTATTTTCTGTTTTTCTCACTTCATCTATGTTTTCCCATACTTGTTTTTTCATCCTACCACAATAGCTCTCTGTTTTTACTTTTTTAGCATGTGTCTACATTTCATGAAAGACTAATGAGTTGACATGCTGATTATGCTGATTGTTTTGAGTTGTTCTCTACCTGTTAGTTGTTACAATTCAAATTGCATACCAAGCCGATAATTCAATCTCAAATTATAATGGTTTTATTTAGTTATTTATATGTATGACATGAAAAAATATAAGTTAACAGTGTTAATTTCCAAGCTTTTGTTGGTCTTTTGCCTTTCCATTGAGATGGATTGGCTAAGTCATTAAGCAGTCCACTTTGGAGCATAGGTGCCCTTCGGCAGTCAAGGAATTCATTCATACGCCTTTGATAATCTCAGGAGAAATTGATACAAGATGCATTCTGGTCATTTTCTTAGATATTGGAAGCATCAGTACCATTTCTTAATAAAATTGCAAGCTTCAAATCCAGGCAATTTCACCTATTCTTGCTTTCTCCTCTTTTAGCACTTCCCCATCCATCAGACTCTCTAAACATACATTACCTCTGCAGATTCTGGAGTACAGCAGAATCTTTTCATATCAAACTTTCAGAATAGACAAAAGATACCAAGGATGTGAAATGCAGTTGTAACTTCATCAGGGAGACACAATAAAGCAATATTTACTAAAGAAGTGGTAACAGGTAATAATACATGTAGTCATGATAACATACAGCCCCTCATAAGTGTATCTAAAAATAACTTGCAAATAGCTAATTCCTACTTACTAATAACCACTCTTTGTGCTCAACAGCCTCCCGCTTAAGTGCTCTGCATAGCCTATCTGTTGAAATCACAAGAAATTCTTTCATTTCTTGAGACTTCTTACATCTTATGCCAGAATCTAATACATTAACGTACAACCTCATAAAACAATATTTCACACTCCCTCCCCCCTCTCGTGAACTCCAAGAATTCTTCTAGTGGATATCAAAGACATGATGGTTGGTGATATGGATCTTCACAAAGGGATCTAAAAGCTCTCAATCGATTGGATGTTCTGAAACTATTCTGTAGATGATAAACATGGAGAGCTGAGTGATAATAAAACTCCATTTGTTTTACATGTTGCCAAAATCCAGACTCGAGCTCTTAAAAAAGCATTATGATGCACACGGTAAAAGTAGGAAAATGAACGATAATAGTCACCATACCTAGGTTATGAGAAAATCAAGCCAAACAGCTTCTCTAATGATATTGAGCATTGCTCCATACTTGGCCACAATTGTGACGAGAAGCTATATACAGCTTCTTGCCTATCTGGGAGATGAGAATCTCCAAGACATGAAATGCAATGTCTAGAAATAGGGTTTTCATTAATAGACTCACTAGCCGCAACATCAATTAGAGGCTTTGAACTTGCATAAGGAGGTCAAAGAGAGAATATAAGAAGTTATGTTTCCTTAAAGGCAACCAAGAAAGCGCAAGGTCCACCAAACAAGAAACATGAACAGGATAGCCACCACATCAATTATATGAGCATTTACAAAACTGCAAACAGATCTGAACACTCACCAATTGAAAATATGCACCAGGAATATGTAAGGGGTTTATTATCAACAACATGAAACTTCAGGTAACCATCAAATCAATAGAAGGTGCATACTCCAAATAGATGCATGCTATTAATCCAGTTGGGAACACAGCAGTTGCATTCTATTGTGGCAACACCATCCACAAGTTTGAGAAACCTCAACATCCAAGTAGGGAAGGGCTCAAAGTCCATCCATCTATTGCTTTTGAAGGGCAATGAGAATAAAATGATGGCATCTACTTACGAGAGCAGTTTAGAATGCTAAGGGGAGTATCAAATCAGGATAAAATGTCCATGACAGCTTTTGGTAAAGGGGAGGGTTACAAATGGATTCCATGGGAGATTAACGAAACACAGCTTTTTGTGCCAATCAAAAATAGAGGAGTTAATTATACACAGCAGTCAATGAGCATAGTGGTCAACTTTATCACAAGGCAATGTAATAGCATAAATGATGTCAAGAATTCAAGTGGGAATATGCATAAAACAAACAACCCATGCAGTGCTCCACTAAACCATCTGAATGGGTTGCTCAACTGAAACATCTGAATGGGTCTTGCTTTGGTAACTCACCTTGAATCTAATAGTGACCTTCTATGAGGAGGATGAGACAAAATTAGGTTCACTAAAGAGCATATAGCTCCAGTACCATGGTGACCTGCCCCTCTAAATGTTTAACTTCTTCATAAGATTGGAGTTCATGATGGCCACTAATGATTAAAGGACCAAATTTTTCACAGCTACAAGTTAAACATAAGAAAGCCGAGACATAAATTGTGTGTAAAGGATTACAATTGCGCAGGACATGGGTCACCGTATATGTGAGATGAGGCAATGGGTGAAGGATGCATCAGACTATCAGAGAACATTAACAAATGGAGGGATCAGAATATAGGAAATGGTAGTAAATGCTTAAGCTCGACATAAAATAACATGCACAATAATGGTTGAATATCAGATAAGAGGATGGAAAGGCCAAGGATGTGTGGAATGACACAGAAAGGGAAAAAAAATATGGAACCTAAATGGAGAACAATAAAGATTCAGCAATGATATTCAAGGCAGTCTAAATTTAATAGGTATGGACTAGTCATCTGAAAAAATAAATGGAAAATCAAATGAACCAAAACCAATATTTGTAAGGGGACAAAAGAAATTGCATTGAGTTGTTGAAAGGAAAGGATATCTCATGGACAAGATTCATAGGAGATCCCATAGGTAAGGACAAAGAATCAAAATGGTTCCAACAACTCCATATATAGCACCATACTAACTTGGATTGAAGCCAGCAATAGAAAACGGATAAACCTATTACTGATAGACGAACAACAAGGGTTAAATAGCCATACTCCTAAAGTAACATGATGATATAACAACATGTATGTTGAGCTGCTTGATAAGACAGGTCAAATCCCTATGGCTTCAAGCTGTTATAATCTTTTTATAAACAAAAATGTTATTTTTAGAAAACTTAAGATTTAATGAAATTTCAGTTGATTTCATCAATATGGAAAATATGCAGATTAATTTTTTGGGTTTAAAGGTTGGCCAATCTCCCCATCCTTGATCAATTAAAGAGTCCGATTTGTTCACCTCTGAGGTGTGATCATTGAAGACCAGTTCGTATTCCACTCAATCTATGCTGCCTCCTAGTTTGTGTTTCCAATCCAACGTACCAATACACAAATCAGCTTTCTTCCAAAAGTAATTAATCTATATCTCATGTTTCCATTTTTAATCATCCTTGACTTAATCAGTAACCAACAAGCTCCACCCCAACAATATAGAATCTACTTTGTCAATCATTTCTACTGCTACAAGCTTTATAATAGCCAAATTTACCATTAATTTCTACAGCATTTCCTCCATGCAACTTTAGGTCTTCCTCCTTTCTAAAACTTGTTACATGTCAAACCACGTTCTTGTCACAAACACATCCTCAGACAGGATACACCTATATAACACCAATTAGAACTCAATTACTCATTGTCATCTCACATGCCCTTTAGTATACTCCTTTTGTAAATGTATCCTTTCTTATGTTAATACACATCCAATCCAGCATTCCCAACTTTCCACACAACCGTATGTACTTAGAACATGGTTACTATATTGCTGAACATGTTGATCCATGATTTGTTGGCCTATCTTTTAATTTCTTGAATTACCACCCAAGTATAAATGGCATACGAGGATTACATAATACTGTAGAATGACCCCTCTGGTTCATCCAACCTATTCTTTTCCTATAAGATATCTATCCCTCCATTCTTTCCTATAATCAGATAAGTCTTGTCATATATAGTTGTCTTTATTGAGAATAACCCTTCCTATGTCTACCCATCTACCCCCTACATATATAATGACAGAAATCAAATAGAATATGCTTAATTGCTAATAAAGCTGGCTGGTGCATTCCCCTACAAGCACAGCACAGTAAAACTCAAACTCTCTTCCCTTACAGGGTCAGCTTTCAGGAGGAACCAGAACTACCCCTAATCTGAAACCATAATGCTCAGGTCAGTTATGGTTGGTACCAGCTGGCTACAGGTAATTAAAAATAGATCTTTCCATGATTTGTACACTCTAATGGAATATATTTGAAGAATATGGAGACAAGGGATAAGAGGAGAAAAGAAGGCGATTGCAAAATAAATATCCATCTCCTTTTGTAAGTCATATGTGACATTTCTTGTCCGGTGGCAAAGGAAAACAATTTACAACATAAAAACAACTTCAGTCTATTGCTTTCAAGGACGTTGAATAGCAATCTAATACACGTGCACTAACTTTTGTTGGATCTATGCATGTATGATTTAATTTTTTATTTACAATCTTGAAGTTTAATTCTCATTCAAAAAGTTCATGATTGAAAAATATATAAGGCATCAATATAGGATTTATGATGTGAACAAATTTATGCATTCAATATGCAGAACTATACATGAGAATTCCACAGCATACACTTTCAGTGCAAGCTTCTATCCTCATTAAGTCATTTTTCTGCCTTGACTTTTAGATTTTAGATTTATGAATGCAAGGTTTGTTGTCTCGGTACCGGATCCCGTACCGGTGCCACACTAGCACAGTGTCGGTATGGTACGATACAAAAATTTTTTGGCGTACTGAGTGTCGGTACGCCACCCATATCGGGCACCAGTACCGAACTGGTACGGTACGGTACCTCCGTACCGTCCAGTACGACATACTTAATGAATGTATAATCTCAACACAATTCTAGTTTCTTTCACTCCATATATTTTCAGAGTTAAACATGCTCAATTATATTCGAAGAAATAGATAGCATAACTTTATGAACTCAAGTATTAACGACTACTCATTAACTGTTTTTAACATCTGTTTTATGTTCAGAACTTCAGATACTTAGTGAGTTCTAAACTTTTTATTGATTTTTATATATTTAACATCTTTCTTTTGAGAGGAACCTAGTTCATTGTGCAGCAACCAGTATATCACTCAGAATTGGTCTTGTACCCTTATCAGCTTTGGCCAACAAATCAAGTAAAAGGACTTTGATCCCTCAAGATAAAACATTTTAATTTTGTTCCTACCCATTTAAATTCTTGCAAGGATGCAATAATCCCTAATCTGAGGCATGCCTCCATCAACTCTAATAATTAAACATACTCAATAGTAAAGATAAAATATTCCTCTCCAGCTGAAAACAGAAAGGACATAAAAATGAATCGTACCACATCTTCAATCTCAGATATCTCTGATCCTGTTGCTGCTGGAGATGCTTCAAAGGCAGTCCTTTCTTTTACAATGTCAGTCTGTGCAGGGCGAGAATGAAATGACTCTTCAAGCATCTTAATTTTTGCTGTCAATTCATCCACAGCCTTTTCCTTTGCCTGCAACTTAGCTCCCAGTTCCTGTATCCTTGACTTGGAATTTTCAGAATCCACACTTGAAGCTATTGCCAGTCTTTCCAAAACAGTTACAAGGGCTTTTGCCTTAGGTTTCTGATCTTCAATTGAATCACTTCCTCCCAACATCTGTATAACTTTTTCCAGACCAACAGTCAACTCAAATAACTCTGACCTCTTTGACTCAAATTCCTGATAATTAGTACCAATGGCCTCAGCAGCCTTTTTCAATTGTTCAATTTCGTGAACATGCGATGCATGAATCAACTGCATATCCTCATTCTCATCAGTGAGGATATCCAACCTATGCAGCAGCTCACTGAATTTATCTATAATATAAAAGAGCTTGTCAACAGGACTTGAGAAATGAAATTCTTCACTCTGTGTTTCCAACTCGCTGAAAGGAATCTCCATGTTATTGATTTTATGAATAAGGGTTTCCAGTTGGTCTTGTGAGAACAGCTGATCATCTATCCGTGAAAAGACAAAAGAAGTACAAAAAAGATGAGAACTGAATATGCTAGCAAGGACAAATGTCTAGGGAAAACAAAAATGCTGGTTTGCACTTACCTCTTTCTTTTTCAGTTAGAGTGCGTTGTAGAGACAAAAGTTCTTCTTCTTTATTCCTCAACATCTTCTCTATAGCCTGATAATTCTCTATCTGAGAGTTCATTTCATTGCAGGTAGCTTGCAGTGCTTCAAGATCCCTCTCCAATGTAGAAACTCTTTCTTGGCTCAGATGCCGATCTTGAATGGCAGTGTCAACAGTCAACTCAGCTTGTTTCAATTTATCTTTCAGATCATCTATGGTTGTCACCCAGACTTCCTTGACATTGCCTAATTGTTGACACTGAATTTTGACTCTCCTGGCAGCATGTAATAAATCATCTGCTGCCTTAGCATAATCATCAGCATACCCCCCTTCTACCCCACCTGAAACAGCTTGTCTGAATCTTGAGTCCAGGCTAGAATTCATTATGTCCTCCTCTGTGTTAGAGTCTAAATTCATTAAATAATGGAATTCAATTTGAAGTTCTTGGGTAGCATCCACGCATGCTGAAAAAAGTGCCGTCACCGCTCTTTGTAAAGAAACAATTTTAGCTTCTTGAGACTGGTTATGAGCTTCCAACTTAACCAAATCTGAGTTCAAAGATTCTCCAAGATCAAGCAAATGAATGAATTCACCTCTTGTTGCTTGCAGACCATGCAACACAAGTGCAAGATGGTCATCCATATATTTAGACAAACCTCCAAATCTGACACGGAGAAGTTTTGCTTGAGCATGAAGTCCTTCTATGATTGAAGTCAAGGATGGAACATCACCTAGGTCAGGTGTGCTTGTCATGTTATGAAGTATGTTATCACTGAGAAAATCCTCAAATCTTGACAGGGAGAAAAGCTTTGTAAACTCATGATCATGCTGCAGATTTCCACATCAGTAGATCAATCAGATGGGAATTCAATGGTATGAGACTGTTTAAAAATAAATACAGAGGAATGAAATAAATGGGATTGTTAATATGTCACAGTTTAAGATAAAAAAAGAGAAACAAAAATTTGAAAAGTACTTGAACATCTCTAAAGTTTCTAAACAAGAAAAATGAGATCATGATATTTTTAGCTGAAAGACAGAAAGGCCTAAAAAAATCATCAGATCAACCTAGTGATTGCTTTCAGCAATATAATACAATACTTTTGAAAATCAGGACTTAGACTGCCTATATAATTGTGGAAATACTCTGTCATGTTCCTTTATAACTTGAATAAACCAATAAGTAACTCTGTTAATGCCAGCCTCATGTCCAGCTATAAAGAAGTGCTGGCATCTAGTCAGGTGTGGATCATAAACATTTCGCCAAAATGTAATTTTTGACCCCTAAAGAAAAATGATGCTATGAACTTATACAATAAAATATCTTCCCAAATTATAAACATAAACCAAAAAAATCAGCGGGACACTCTTTTTTGCCATCATCTTTGATTGTAGCCCTCATCTTTCACTTTTATTTTCACTAATTCCTATTCCAAAAACAACTTTGTGGAGCCAAGACAAAGCAAAAAAAGGAAGGTGAGAATGTGACATTGTTAGTAGCTATAAATATATGATCAGTTACTGTATAATGATCATATCCATGACAAGATAACCATACGAGAAATATATGATGGCCAAAAATGAAGCTCTAAAGAAGCAATTATCATGCAAGAGCCATATTACAATGTGATGTAGTGGTAACACTAACACATGACAAAAGGCGCACAAACCACTTGCTGAAAATAGCATAATTAAATGCATGGAACTGACATCATACTTTGGATGGATGTCTATACCCTTCAAGTGCACACACTTATAAGTGCATAACTTTTATTCATTAGATCAGTTGAATACAACCTACCAAGGATAACAAAGAGAAAAGCATGGTGGAAAAAAATGGCCACGTGGCCAGTTCAAAATATTGTTTTAATGATAAAGGAAAATAAAGATTCCTTTAAAAATAATTTTCATGTATATTTCCCTCTTTACAAGTGATGTAACAAATCAATAGTTTATCCATGGAGAATCAAGTTCATATCTTATTCCATAAAATCACATTTATAAAAGATATATTCAATCAAACAGTTGAATTACATTATCTCTCTTTGTTTTATGACACTCAGCAGTAAGTTGTAATAAACCAAAAAAGATCAGAAAATCAAAAGAATATGGGTTGTCTTGTCCCATAACATGACAAGATATTAAGTCTAAATTAAAGAAACAAAAGTACAAAAGAAAAGAAACCAAACAGGTAACTACTGAATAAATTTTCCCCTACAAGATTAAGATTACATCACTAAGGATGGGAAAGTGGCTTCATAAACCTAGCAAAAGATGAAAGACCAGCCCTTTCACCATCTGCCTGGCATCTTATATATTATTATATATTGTTATTCTTTTCTCTCCTGAAAAGAATAACTGAACAATCTGATGGTGCACAATGAATCAGTACCAACCATGCTTATGAGTTCCAGCATAATTTACCAAAGAAGAACCAAGAACTTTCAGTACATTTTTCCAATATGGAAAGGTCACATCTGCCGAGGACAATGTGTGAAGTCTCCGACCAAATGCACATGCACAGTAGAAGAAAATTCAAGATAAATTGAATGCATGGGTTCATAATCAACTTAAGCATGGTTTAAGTTGGTCTGAATAATCTAATTCATTGATTGATATGGCACAGCCACAAGTGCATGGCCCATGCTTGCCACGCTGTGGTGCCCATGTGTGCCTACCAATATGGCACAGCTTGGTATGTACCTGCCAATATTAGGCTGGCACAGCAACATGAGATATGTCATTCCTTGAAGAAACCTTGCTGTCAAGTTTGAGAATTGCTTTGTAGACTGGCATGAGTTTTGTATGCATAAAGAAACTAAAGATGCACTAAATGATGAAGGGTTGGCATTTTAGTAGACTTCAGCTTCCAAAAGATTTGAGCATTTCAAATATGGTAGGATCAGTTTATTGTACATTTAGTATAGGCTGAATAACCTACAAGAGGCTGGTCATTCCTAAATTTAGTAATAAAAAGTTCCACTAAATCCACAAGAACATGTACCTGAGCTTTCCTCAACCATTTAGTCACTTATCAATTCCTCATGCTCACATGACATGTCATAGTGTGTAGGCTGATTTGTCAAGCGCTCATGCATATGCAGAACTTCTCTTTGTATAGATATATTGTGGGACAAGATTAATTTTAGAAAATTCTATGAAGAGCACTTCTCACCCTGCCGATTCTGTGTTCATGGCTCATGGAAAAACTGACTTATTGCGATTCAACCAACCCCAAGTGAATCATAACAATTCCCTCATGCCACGTCAGGACGAGGAATTGATAGATGACTAAATGGTGCCATATAGCATTATGCTCAATAAAGATTTAAAATCTCAGTCCTAAAATTGGTATTGATCAGGGACTAGGATGGTGCAATATTTAATGATATCATACTTTTAGTTGGGACGGCCTGGTGTCCTAGTAATTCAATGGGATGTCATTTTTCTCCTTTCTGTTGTTTTTAATGACTTTTTAAAGGATTTTTTCAGGGTTTGGCATAATTTAAGGTTTTGAGCTTATGAGTTGCTCTATGGTGTTGGTACTAGTATCGTCACCAATATGGCATTATTTCTATTTTCTATTTTTTAAGTGTTTATTTGGATTGACTAGTGCTATTTGGGATACAATTTTTCAGTTTATTTGTTTCTTACATTGTGTTACAAGTTTTTACAGTTGTTTGTTAGGTTTCTTGTCCCTTTCTTTCCTCCTCTCGAATGTGTTTAAGGAAAAGAAAGAGATTTGTGCAACTCATTTTGATGCATCACCAACTGGTGTCGGTTACCACTCCAATTCATAATGCCCAATACCAACTAGGACAACCTAGGTTCTGTGCTGGAGTCACAAACCAAACCCAGCACTCATCAATTTGATTCGAAACAATAGGGATAGGCCAACATGTTCTAGGTATTCAATCCTTGCTCTTGATTATATTCCAAATCTTGTGGGTCGGATATCTAGATTTAGTAAAAATCTAGAGATGCAGACATCTTATTTTAATCATAAAATAATATATCAAATTTAATTTAGAAAGTAGTGACTTGCTGTAGTTATGTAATTTTGGTAAAATATTCTAGAATTCTATGTAAGGGAAAAGATGTGGTTCCTAGATGAGCTGGTCATCTCAGTTAATGATGATTGCATAAGTTACTAAAAAATGGAAAGAAAAGATATTTCATGGTTGGATTTTTGAATGAATGACAACAATTGTTAAGTTTAGTTTCCATCTTTTTCTATCATTTCTAAACCAAGAATTGTGGACTAGTTTTTTTTTCCACTAGTATCAATGTATTATTAGTAAGGAGCAAGGTATGCGGTACCACTACCGGCACCCGTACTAGTTGGCCGCATTACGGTATCGTGCCATGCCATTCTGGCACGTATCGACAAAGGAAAACTGCAGGAGGGGGAAAGGAAGGAGAGAGAGGAGAAAGAGAGGAAGAGGAAGGGAGGAGAGGGAGAGGGAGGGGGAGGAAGAGACGTCGAGAGAGGTGGAGCAAGGGCAGAATCATGCCAGTTCGCCTTGGTACGGTTTGGAACATCCTAAATCGGATGGTTTGGGATGGTACCGTGTTTCTTGGTTGGGAGTGAGATTTAATCCCCACCAACCAGCAACCCCAAGCTGAAATAAGGAAAAGATGCAGAGGTGGAGAAAGAAGGCCAATAGGATTTTGGCACTTATGACAAGGGTTTAAATCTCGATGCTAAGACTCATCCCGGTCTAGGGCTGTTCTGGGGTCAAATCGATATGGTACTAGGATAATACTGAAAAGGAATAGAACCACTATCTACAAAAAAGAACAAAGACAAAAAAATAAAAAAAACAAAATTAAATTTAAAAATTGGTGTCCATGGGATAACAAGTTGTCCCAAATGTCGAGACGCAACTATCCCAATCCATCCCAACTGGGACAAATTGGGATAACCTACTCTAGAGAGACTTGAAATCCCAGATGCATCGCAAGACCTAGTGTCCTAATTATATATGGTACAATCAGCATAGTCCGGGTCCTATAGTCGATTTCCTCAAAACAAAAACACCATAATTGTTCATTATAATGGAGGCTAACTTGAAGTCTAATTGAAGCTAACCCCATAAAGATGCGATAAGGTTAGCAATTATAGTAAGGTTAAACAATTAGAAACATTATGAGAGAAACTTGATCCTTCTCGCCAATTGCAAGATCCCTTTTTCATGTATGAATGGGGGCAAGTGAATATCTTAAATTTTGTTGGTGTGCCACCCTAAGTGGAAGATCCTTGCTGGTAAACCAAACCTCTATTCACTATAATGAACTTAATCACTCCATCAAAATTTTCATTGAATTAGACAAACATTCTTGCTCTTGTGAATTTTTAATAATTCTTTGAAGTCATTCAGACTTCCATTTCTACAACATAATCATTCTCCTCTCAAAATGTGGTGATGAAATTTAAAATGTTATTAGCATAAATCCATTGAAATCCTTTGATATGTCTCCATTGAAGTTAGGTAATTTCTCAACCCTTCATCATGAAGTGCTTCCCTAGTAGCTACATTATCCAATATCAATCACCCTCTATTGGAAAAATTCTAGGCTTTAACAAGACGACATGTGTATGTTGTTTATAGACAATCATTCATCATCTCCAAGTCATCTATTAGCCATAAGATTTTGATCAAAAGGTGACGATGCGGTAATTCAAGCTGGGAAATAATTGAGTCGCCAAAATTTATTGTGTGTAAATGCCACTTTGTTTGTGGTTGCAAAGGTTCATCAAGGATGAGTTTTGAATTGTTGAATTTGCTTTGTTTGAAGAGCAGAAAACCAGTCATCATCAGCACAAATGCTTACATTTGTTGTTCAAGGTTAGAATTGAAGAAAAAGTTTCAGAAGTGTCAGCCATCGTCAGCAGAAATACTTACATTTGTTGTTTAAGGTTAGAATTGAAGAAAAAGCTGTGGAAGTGTCCAGGTTGCCCATGACCTAAGCTTTGCGGGGTTATTAAAGAACTGGATCCTTTGCGTTTGTGTGGCAGCAGTGGAAGTCCAGCATGTAAATCATCTAGCTTGAAGTAACAGTCGGATCATTGATTTATTAGGACCTATTGTTCTATACCTAAGGAGAGGATATAGACCACTAGATTATATTTTGAAAGGCTCATTGACATCTTTCAATTTGTTTCTTAAAACCTTCCAAGAACCTGCACTACTAATTCAAATTGGCTAGAAGGCTTGGACGTTGCTCATCAACCACTAATGGAGCAACATTCAATAAGGTCTACATTTATTTCAAACTAGTAGCACTAGCAGAGAGCAGGACCCGATGCCCTTTGTACACATATGACATTTTCTTTTCTTACTCCTTCCATTGTATGTTAAAATATACTAGGTTTTATAGTTGATTAGTATATGATGCATTAGATGCTTCCTCCCCAATATATATATATATAAATGGTAAGAGAGCCCTCTCAAGCCACAGTTGATGCTTCCAAGCCCAAAATTTGTTGATTTAGGCCAAAGATAAACTCTACGTTGGATAAGTTTGAGACTTCATTAGAAACACCAGAGCATCAATTTTTGACTATGTCACTTCGTTTTATTAAAATTGTTCTGCACATATAAAACCATAGGTTGAACCTATGGTGAACTATTGAGACAGTCGTAACAATTATAATGCTTTAAAAATTCAAAATTATATTCCAAAAAAGAAAAGTTTGATCCATTATAATGATTGCTATCAAACATTATACAACAACAATAGCAAAAAAGATGCTTTAACCCATTAAGATGTGGTCCACTATGAAGAGGAACTCAAATCAAAGGCTCCACATTAGACTTACGAACCTACTATCTAGCAAATTTCAATCTACCCATGAATTTGGCTAACATTCTAGATTGTGCCATAAGGCAATTGTGAGAAAGAAACATCAAAGAATGTTGAGAAAAGGGGATGAGCAGGGGAAGGACAAAAGGAAAACTACATGGAAAAAAAATGAGAGACCAGAATAGTAAATTAGAAATATTAAGGGATATAATCTGCCTACCCCCTACTACTATGCAACATCTTCCTATCATCAGGTTAGCATGGATATGTGTGTCAAACCACAAGATGGACACAAGCATGAAAATAGCAGCTTCATGAAACCATATTTACAGTAACAAGTTTACTTTTCTTTGGAAAAAAGAAGCAAAAAAAAAAAAAAAAACTATAATCATAGTAGGTTTCATTACAAGAACAACAAGATCAACATACTAACCAATCACCTATAGAGCATCACATTTACTAATTTAACCACTGGATTATTAGAATAAGTTTCAATTCCATCATAACTTTTAAAACCGATATTTTTTCCTAGCACTAAGGACATAAACTCAAGCCATAAATTGTTCTAGTACTTGCTTTGTTTGTATATGAATATAGACTACGTGCCATAGAAGTATCATATGGTGTTGTCGTTCTTCAAAGGCTCCACATGACATTTATGACCCTACTATCTAGCAAATGTCAATCTACCCATGACTTTGGCCAACATTCTAGATTGTGCCATATGGCAATTGTGAGAAAGAAACCTCAAAGAAAGGGGATGAGCAGGGGAAGGACAAAAAGAAAACACCATAGAAGAATGAGAGACCGGAACAGAAGTATTAAAAGATACAATCTGCCTACCATCCACTACTATGCAACATCTTTCTATCATCGGGTAAAGCATGGATACATGTGTCAAATCACAATATGGACACAAACACGAAAATGGCAGATTCTTAAAATTTAGTTTGCCTTGGTAACATGTTTAAAGTAACAAGTTTACTTTTCTTCAGAAAAAAGAAGCATAAATTAAAAAAAAAACTATAATCATAAAGTAAAGTTTTAGGTTTAATAACAAGAACAACAAAATCAACATACTAACCAATCATCTATAAGACATCACATTTACTAACTTGACCACTGGATTATTGGAATAGTAAGTTTCAATTCCATCAAAACTTTAAAAACCGATATCTTTTCCTAGCACTAAAGACATCATCACTCAAGCTATAAATTGTTTTCGTGCTTGCTTTTTCACTTGCTTTGTTTGCATATGAATATAGACTACGTGCCAGAAAAGTATCATAAGGTGTTGTCGATATATGTGAAAAATTTTAAATCTACATCTTATATCCAGAGAATATACTAGATTGCAAATAGTATGTCGCAAAAAGAGATAAAGATGGACCACTTGTGATTTATGAAATATTTATCATGGGTCAAACCAGAAATAAGCACAATACACCTTACAGGCACAATTTATCAATCAGAATGTATTTCCATATGGACCCCTAGCTAGTTCTATGTCTAAGAGACGTGCATGGTGTTTCTTAACGATGCTCTAGTTAGATATCAATTAGTTTTCGACGAAATATCTTGAATTTTATAAAGTTCTTCGATTAGGTTCTGCAAAATCATGATCCTTTGTTTAGAGACCAATGAATCCTACATTTATTGATCCTCATGCAGTTGTCAGTACTCTCCAATACTAACACCTCAACCACGTAGAAGAATCCATCTAACAATAAAGCACCCTCTTAACTTCCGTCAATGACCTTCACGTGAAACTATGAAACACCTCTGCACATTCATTTTCTAGGTTATAACCATGTGAGAGGTCCATCCACCTATTCAAGAACTGCCTAGGCAAGAAGAGAAATGAACCAAGTAACAAATTGGTTAGGAAATTGTAAATAACAGGTGGATGTGTTACCTGTTGAACTGCAAGCTCTAATAAGGGTTGACTGTATTCCAATACCCTATATCAGATAATGATAGCCTTAGAGCTCTTTGAAAAAAGAAAGAAAGGAGCCCATGCAAGAAATTGCCTTTTTACTCAATTGGCTTGGCAGAAAACCAAATTTGTCCCATGAAATGCTTATCAGCTATACCATTCTTTTCTCTACCACCCTTTGCATAATCTGGTAACAATGCTTGCTTTATTTTTGAAAATTATGTACATTTCTAGATCACCTCTATAAATACAACAGGATACTACTACAATTCTCTGTAATATACATGTTAGGAATCTTCTTTGGTTTTAAAATTTTCAAAAATTTTGTTAGCCAAACTTGTTCTAGTTCAACCATAATATTCTGCACTTTATCGTAGTACCCATTATTCTTACATTCATAACTCTTCCATGCCTTTCAAAGTCTTTCATTACTTTTGGTTGTGCTATCTATCAATTTTCATCTGGCACCTAGCAAAAATTATCTTAATAGAGATCTCAAATAATGGGAACCATAGTATGCTGAACCGACCGGAACCGGTCGTTCAGCCCGTACCGGACCAGTACCGATAGGCACCGGTCCGATATAGCCCTTGAAATCGGTTCCAACCCTATCTGGGTCAGAACCTATCAGTTCCAACTCCATACTAGTGCGAACCGGCTCAGTTCATGTTAGTACATACCCGTACGGGTGCGAACCGGCTCGGTTCGCATCGGTACGGGTTAAATATTAAATTTGCTGCACGCCGGGGCCGAAACCTAGCCGAACTAGCCTAACCGGTACGGTACCGGTTAGGTTCAGTACGGTACTAGTACCGTACCAATGCCCACCGGTACGTCGGTACGGTCAGTACGCAGACCTTAATAGGAACTGATGTGAGTCTTGTTGCTTCCAGCATACTATGGCATATCCTCTCTATCCTTTTCTTTTTCCAATTTGTGCTCATCAAAATAATCAACAATGATCCAAAACCAACTCATGTAAATATGAGATCTTTGAGAAGAGAAAATAAACAAACATATAAAAAGATCTAATAACTATAGCAGAAAATTGTAGCAATAGACAGTAAGCCAAAAAAAGGGATGCCCAAAAAGCCAATCATAGACAAGTCAATATAAGAAACAGCCTGGCCTGTACAACTATCCTTACACTTTTCTTTTTGTAGATGCAACAAGAGTTTATCAGTTCCTCAGCAACTGAGTGAGTCCAACAAAACAAGTAGCCAGAATAAGTCAAAAACAGTTGCTTCCTATATAATTTAAGCTTACTTGATGACTCCAGCATAATCTTAAATCATTTTGCAAATAGTAATATAACTGCAATTAATTCTCCTATCAGTGCGGGGTTTTCTAAAATTGCAATAACTGTCACTAGCCATTGTAGAAGCATGTATTGTCTTATAACAGTTATAGAACTTCATATGAACTTTTAGTAAATAACTATATGTTACATATGCATCAAAAAACTCATATAAGAAAATGCTAAATATGGAGAAACCACAAATGATTCATTACAGTCATTATGAATAATGACTTTAGCACACATTAGACACTCATAGCATAATAAAGGGCACCTGGAAACATAAAATGTCATTGTATATGCCAAGTAGTACAACCTAACAGGGATCTCTGCTGACAACAACCAAGTCAGCCATCAAAGATTGGTCTAAAACTTTAGCTAACTGGGTTTTAGTAGACATCAGATCATCTCTTTTTTTTTAAAGAAAACATTTTTAAAAAAATTTCTCGACTGTATGAACTAATCCAACAAGAGAGGAAAAAGGAAATCCTAAAGAAATAATCGTTGGATGGTTAGGTTGGTAACTGTTTTGGTCTGGGTTGATGCATTTGGGAAGTAAATTAGGAAACTAAATTCTTGTACATGTTTCCTCTCTTCTGCTCCATATCTATATTAGATGGCCATTAAAACCATAACAAACTTTCAACAATTTAAGTTGTTCTAGTGTACTAAATGCTACTTTCTTCAATAAAGCATGCACATTCAGTGTTGAAAAATGATGAGGAGTGACTGTATTCTTGGTCTTCTGTTTCACTAAGTTCTCTCAAAGATTTGGCAGAAAAAGAAACTAGAGACTTTAACCATTTACTTAACAACAATGTTCTTGCAGTGGATCCGGTTGTGTTATTATCTATATATGCTATATTTGAAGCCTGTGTGAGGCTCCTTCCTGATGTCTTCAAAGCAGACATAACGTGACTCGATGTATCAAAAGTTTTCCCATTTAGTAATTAGGAATATAAGCTCCATCATATCATAAAATGATATAACTGCATTCCTTTTGGAGTTCCCATCAATCTCAATCTAGGTCTATATCATGATGCGTGAAATCTAAATCCAGCAATAGAAAGCTAAGCCACATAATTATACAACATGATAATGTCTATACTCTATAGTATTATTTTCCTGCCATTTGCTGTATATTCCTATCCTGTCTCTTCATCCCTTGGGCCTGCTTATGTAAATTCAATTCCTACTAACATACGGATACCTTACATTCTTTTCTATCTTTATTATATTCATTTGCTTATAAGTTTAAAAAAGAAGAAATTATTTAGAACAAAGACCGGTAACAATAAAGATCATGGACAAAAATAATGAGAGATAACATGTCAAATATAAGTAATTAAAATGGTCATAGCTAATGAAAACAACCACAACTAGCTCCAGATCAAGATGAGTATGTAATCCTCTCAAAGAACACTTTCATGCAAATTCTGAACAGAAGGTTCCTATATCTCAAGCCCTCAATCTTCCCTATGTTTTTCGGTCATTAGATCAAACAAAAAAAAGGATTTTCTTTCTATTTCGTGTGTATTCCTATTGTGCCTTTTGCTTCTCCCTTGGGCCTCCGCATACCAGTTTGGTATGAAATTGCTTCCTATCCCATGGGGCTTTTAGGTAGTCTTCTACCTTTATTGCTTCATTTGCTTTATGGTTTGACTATGAAAATAAATCATTGAGTACTAGTCACCAATGGTGATACTAGTAGCCATACTGGTTGGAGATGGGGGCAGTATGGTAGTGCTGCATACCGTACCAACATGGTATGCTAGTTGGTGCTGACACAACAAAAAGTGGCACTAACTACAATGTGTCAGTAAGGTATGGTACCAAGGGACATACCTGGTACCAGTCCTCTACAGATACAATATAGCACTGCTGGGACAGACTGGTACATACTTCAACCCTTGACAGCAACCAAAAGCGATAGAGACAAACTGATGAAAAATAACATCTGACAAACACAAATAACAACTACCTCAGGATGAAGATGTAGTCCCTTCTCAGCAAACTGCTCATGCATATTGTGAATTAGAAGTCCCATACTTCTCAAATTTTCAACCTTTTTCCTGAACTCTTCAGTCATTAAGGATAGTAGGCCTTCATCCTTCACAAGCATCTGAAAATGTCCTAAGTGGCTATTCAGCTGAGCTGAATAGTTTTCTAAACTGCCATGAGTTCCTGCCAACTCTTCCATGCACTCAGCTAGTTTGGCATTCAGTGCAATGATCTCCTCTTTGCTTTTTGATTCTGCTTCAGTCTTTTCAGCAACCAGTAGAGAACCGTTTCTTTCTGCCTGTGATAAGGCATCTTCCAAAGATTTTATAGTTGCATAAGCATCTGCTAACTTGCTAGCCTGCATATAATGTTCCTCTCTCATTTTCTCCAACTCTTGCTCTATAGAAGCTCTACCAAGTTGCAGGTCCTTTTTTTCGTCAGCAATGAAAGAAATATGCTTTTCTGCATCAGCTAATCTGTCCTCTAGTGATTTTATAGTTGCTGAGGCATCAGCAAACCTGTTAGAATACAAGGTAGCTTCCTCTTTAACTTTATCTAGCTCTTTCTGCATATGAGCCTCAGCAACTTGTAATTTTTTAATGTGCTCTGCAATCCAGTTCAGCTTTTCTACGGGCCCCACAAAGATATCATCTGTAGGAAGGACAATGTTTTCTATAGAATCAACTAATCTTTGCAATGTACTATTGCTTTTCTGCAAGATCTGTTCACTTTGATCTCTTTGATTTTTCAAGGAAGCAATATCTGACTCTAGCTTCTGAATGTGCTCTGGGAGCCCAGATAAACTGTTGATCTGCTCCTGGTAATCATGGATAGCAGAATCTTTTAGCTGCAGGTCATGTTTTAGCTTCTCGATTTCAGAACTTTTTTCATCCAGAGAGTGTTTAAATCCTTCACGTTCTTGCACCAAACCCTTTCCTTTCTTTACAGCCATGGACAACTTTTCCCTAAGAAGAGAAGATTTTTCTTCCGCTCGCTCAAGCTCTTTTTGCAAGGAGTCTTTATCACTTCTCAAAGCAACCAGTTCCTCTGACACTCTTCCCAACTCATCTGATAGCCTCATCATTGTGGACCTATCAATCAGATCTTCTTCCAGAATCATCTCACAAAGCTTCAGCTCCTGACTGCTTACATACAATAAACTTTGCACCCTTTCTATCTGTTCACTCTCAGCAAACGAGATTTTGATCCTTTCTCTGATTTTAGCCATGCATTTCTCTATCATCACATTCATGTCAACAGATGGTTGATCATCCAGCGTGATTTCAGAGACCTCTAGTAATACCTTCATTAACCCATCCTTCTCAGAAGAAAGAATAGACAACTTTTCAGCTATCTCTTCATATTTGCATCTGAGGTTTTTGTGCTCGTTCTGTAGATATTCCTTTGCTTGTTTCTCTTCCAAGATAGACTTAGTCAGGTGATCTATTTCCCTGTGTGTTTCCGAGAATTCTGATTCATGTGATGCTACAGCGAGCTGGGTGCTAGCAATTTCTTCCTGGAGCTTGATAATATCATCTTTAGCCTGGGTGAATGAGTTCACTAGCCAATTGATTTGAGAGTTCAATTCACTTGATGAAATGCTTTCTGGTAGCCCAATCAAGGACAAGGCATCTTTAGCTTTGTGATTTTCCAGGAAGATGATATCTGCAAGCCTTTTTTGATTTACAAACCACCTTACCCTATCTATGGCCTCCATGGAATGCAGCTCTTGTGTGGAATCAGTTGACATAATTTCTTCTATTTCCCGAAGAACCATGTCTCTTTGTGAGAGTGACTCTCTTAGGGAACTAACCAAACTGTGTGTTTCACTCAGTTCCTGAGTTCTAGCATTAACAGTCTCTAAGGCATCAGATTTTTGTCGCAACTCTGCCAAGCACTTCTCGAGCTCACTGGTCTTGTCCGCTAGTAACTGCTTTAACTCCTCAGCAGTGGCTTCTGCAGTTTGTAATGTATCAGATTTTTGTTGCAACTCTGTCAAGCAATTCTCAAGCTCACTTGACTTTTTGGCCAATAACTGCTTCAATTCCTCAGCAGTGGCCTCGGTACTTTGCAAATCATCATACTTTTGTTGCAAATCATGCAAGCACCTCTCAAGTTCACTTGTCTTCTCCGCTAATAACAGCTTCAACTCATCAGCACTGGCTTCTGCAGCTTGTAAGGCATCAGACTTTTGTTGCAACTCCCGCATGCACCCCTCAAGCTCACTTGTCCTCTGAGCTACCAACTGCTTCAGCTCATTGGCACTGACTTCACTAGCTTGTAAGGCATCAGACTTCTGTTGCAGCTCCAGCATCCACCCCTCGAGCTCAGCCATCTTCTCAGCTACTAACTGCTTCAGCTCATTAGCACTGGCTTCACTAGCTTGTAAGGCATCAGACTTCTGTTGCAACTCCTGCATGCAGCTCTCAAGCTCACTCGTCTTCTCAGCCAATGACTGCTTCAAGGAATCACGATGTTGAACCAATGATTTTCCCTTCGACACAGCAATGCTAAGCTTCTCTCTGGCTGCTGCCAACCTGTTCTCTGTCTGCTCAAGTTCCATCTTAGTTTTGCTTGTTTCTGCATTTGCCTCTCCTAAACTTTCTTTCATCTTCTTGACCTCTTGAGCCAGTTTCCCATTTTCTTCCTCGAGCTTAATCATCCTCTCCTGAAGAAAAGCTTCCTTTCTCTTGCTTTCAAGCAACTCTTCGCGAGCGACACTAAAGACAATACCTGATTCATTCTCTGGTGAATTTGCAAAGTCAGGCCTGATCTCTGCCAAACACTGCCCAACTTGTTGGATTTCTGATAAGAACTGCATGTGCTTCTCTATCAACAACAAGGTCTTCTTCTCAATAAGAGAAATTCCATCAACAGCAGAATCTTCCAAAGAGCCATGTTCTCGTCCAACTACAGATGAAAGGGAAGCTAACAACCTATTGGAAACAACATCAGATGACTCTTTCAAAGACTCAGACCATGCCTCCCGAAGTGCATCCAAGTAAGAAAGGATGACATCACGAGACATCAAAGATTCTGAGGCTTTCACATTGAGGTCTTCGATCTCTTGATCTTTGACATAAAGAACAGAACGAAGCTCCTTGACTGTGCTATCATAATTTAACTGCTCACCAAGAATGCCTTTCAAATGATGGATAAACTTGGAGCAATCACCTAACATCCTGTGTAATGGAGTGGGAGATGACAATGCTTTGTCCTCCTCGCGTTCCTCTGTCTCCAGCTGGTGAAGATGTTCGACCAATTCAGCATTGTTTACAGCAAGTACTGATTGTTGATTAATCATATCTTGAAGTTGTTGGCGTAGACTGACAACTTGCCTCCCAAACAACTCCCTCTCTTCCTGAATCAAATCTACTCCTTGATGAATAAAAATCAAAAATCATTTGTTTTTTCTAGGTGAACAGAAGGGGCACCTCACCTTATACTTTCTGCATTCGGCCATGGTGTCCTCAAGCCGAGCCCGCACCCTGGCAAGATCGCTGGTAGCCAATCTCCCCGGGGAACTCTCCCCAGTCTCAATTACGGCCATTGACTCCTCGAGCCCGCTGCTCCGACTGCCCACGACGCCCAGCTGGTCGGACGCATCCTCGAAAGTCTCCTCCTTCCCCGCATCCTCCCTCCGGTCCACCTCGTCCGGCGGCTCCTGCATCGATCCATCGATATTTACCAGAATGCCACTGTCACGATTCCCCCGCAACCCTCTGGATTCCTGTATTCCGAGTTCTTCAGCATCAATTCAACAAGAGAACCAAATCTGAACCCACAAAAAATCCCATCTTTAACCAAAAAAGAGACAACCTACCTGATCTGGATTGCCCGGGAGCTCGACCAGCACTCCATCGCTGCTCCCGCTCTCATCAGACGATTGCTGGCCGGTGCTCGGGGATTCGGGATCAGCGTACGCGCTCGGATCCTCGCCGGCCTTGGCCGGCGTCCGGATTGCGCCAATCGGCTTCTCCTCCTCGCCGCCGGAATTGGAATCAGAACTGCTCGAAGCCTTCGGACTGGAATCGGTATCCGAGTGATCCGCCATTGGCGATCAAGAAGAACTCCAGAACTCCAGCCACTTTCAACTCAAATCAGAAGCGGCAATTGAAACAAACAGCGAAAAAATAGAGCTGGAATCGACCGGACTATCTGCAGAAACCCTAGATCCAACGGATTCGATCGAATTCGAGCTGGAACCGATGGATCAAAGAATCGAACAAATTAAGAAATTACGAGATTTGGAACCGAGAAACAATATCGAAGAGAGGAAAAGAAACGAACAGGGAGTACAGAGAGACTTGGGGATGCGTTAGGATTATACAACGGATGGAGATATACGAGCGTTGCACGAATCGCGGAGGTGAGGCGAGAGATACGGTTCTCCTCGGCTGAGAGTTAACTTTATGTGGGGCCCGCGTATTTGACGGGAGGGGCTGGGATTTTGTGGTCCGGACGGAGGGAAGTCGGCGTCCGGGGTGGTGGGGCCCGGCCGCGCGGGGTGCACTTGGAGTGCGGTGGCGAGTGGGATGACGCCATAAGTGCATGAAAGCTGGTTAAAGCTCTGGCCCAGTTTGGCACAATGGATCATTAAATTGGCAGTTAGCATCTTAGTTTATTTGTGTCGCTATTATATTTTTTAAAATAAATTAAAAACAAAAATCTTTTTTATTTTTTTAAAATTTTGTAAATAAAAATATAAAAATTTTTTTAGGCCGGTATTAGCCAATGATAAGAGAAAGGAAGGAAGGATGGAGCCGGCAATATGGAGCCAGCAATATGGGTGAGAATAAGAAAGAGCTCGATGTCAGGTGGAGAGCAGCAAAGAAAAAAAAAGCATTAGATTGGTAACATGGCCAGACACTTGAGAACGAACAATGAAGCTAACGGTGAGATTGGGACCATTGGGTGAAAGAAGGGAAGTTGGAAGGAGGAAGGTGCTGAACTAAAAAATTAAAAATAAAAATTTTTTAAATATAAGTTTTTTAAAAATAATGAAAGTTATTTAAAAAATGAATAAATAAATAGAATAACCAAATATTTTTTCTATGTTGGTTATATATAAAAAAAAACAAAAAAAATACAATACCAGACGGATCCTAAGCTGATACTTTATTATTTTTTTATTTGTACTTTTTATATTGCTCTTGATTCACAATTGGCACGTATGAAGAGTGCAACGTTAGGAAAGGTGGGTTGAACGGCAGTCCTTCAAATTGGCTCTAATCCTGGAATGTACATGTCTGATTGACAGAAAGACTAATTTATAAAAAAGATGTGATTTCTATCAATTGGCGAAGCCATGAATTTTTTTTTCTTCCACATGTATATGAATTAACAAACGCGCCGTTACGTTTCATTGGTGTAATATAAAACTATAACCAATTATTACCTTAGTAGATGTGGCATCATGAAATTATATCGACATGGCTAATAGCAGTGGAAAATTTGGCATAAAGTCCTATGATATTAGATCCATGCATGAACTATGCATTTCTATTTATTAACCTAAATATGATGATGATCATCGATCTATGCCCAATCTTGAATAGTATTCTTTTGACTAAAATATAATTTGATTACACGTAAAAAATATTTTGGCAAAAAATCTTAAATTTTTTATTATTTGGTAGGATCAGAAACGTCCTTCATTGTATTTCTTCCAAAATATCCATAAACCAAACATTTAAGATGAATCAAGTTGCCGTAGAAAAATAAAGAAAATAAAAGGCTATGAGAAAAGAAAACAATTAGGAAAAAAAGTTGTCGATAAGTATAAGTGAAATAGGCTTAATTAAAAGGCATGGTTTAAAATAACATCAATAAAACAACACTCATTTTCCACTGCATTATATATCATATAATAGGCAAAAGGATAATGACAATTATGATAAGTTATTTAATACTATAATGACTTATTATGATACAAATAACAGTCATCGTTTAGCAATTGCATCCATTATCATTCCATCATCGAGGCACTAACTATACTCATAACTTATTCTAAACTGCCACCACAAAGTCAATATTTTTTTTAACTCAAAAAATAATATGATGAATGATCGATCATTTCTTGTCAATTTTCATTATTTTGATATAATTAAAATTGAAAGTACCTAATTTTTGAGATGATTTTTTTGTATTAGGTAACTTCTTTTTATGATTTTATATGTACAACTCTTTTTCGTATATATTTTTGAGATAAACGGGCATGGAGCTCAGGACCCATCTCACCAAAGTCAACCTTCCCACCATAGATAACGAGGCAACTCTCCAACCCTCAAATCGCTCCAAGATGCGTTGCATTACAGAGGCACTCAATCATCCGCAGTCTCCTCCCAGTGATGGGAACACCTATGTAACTCTACGACCCCTTCTGCTCCCTCATACCAAGGAGTTTCCTAATAGCTTGCTTCACCTGCAACTTAGTTTTCGAATTGAAATAGATAGTGGACTTATGAAGGTTCACTTTTTGACCTAATGCCTTGCAGTAGTCCTCCAAGACGCCTCTAAGGGTCAATGCATCGTTCGTTCTCGCTCTAACTAACAGAAGACAGTCATCTACAAATAGAAAATGAGAGATCGATCGGGGACTGGCACATAAGCGTCCATCACCCGCTCTCGACATGCAGCCCGTAGGAGTCGAGATAACATATCAGCACACATAATAAACAGGTAAGAGGACAAGGGACAACCTTGATGTAGCCCGATAGTGGAGTCGAAAAAAAGCGATGGCGTCCCATTGCTCAGGATGGAGAAGGACGACCTCTGCACACGGCCTAGAACTCAGTTGATCCAGGTCTCGTAGAAGCCAAAACTCTCCAATGCAAATTTGAAAAAGTCCCAGCAAACTCTATTATAAGCTCTGTCTATATCCAGCTTCAATGGTATGTAACTTCATCGACTTAGGTCTCACTGCATATCCTACATCATCTCTTAGGCAACTAGGATGTTGTCGGCAATGCTATAGCTCCCCACTAACGCCCTTACTCCTGGCTGATGAGTCTAGGCAGCAACATCTTCATCCTCCCTACCATAATTTTTGTCACTATCTTACAAAGTGTAGTGCAAAGACTGATCGATCTGAAGTGGCTAGGCTCCATCACTTCCTGACGTTTCGAAATAAGAGCGACGTAAGTTTCCTTCTAAGTATCTGACATCGAAGTCGTACTGAAGAACAACTGGACTACCTCCACTATTGCCCTCCGGATGGTGCACCCTTCTAAAGAAGAACGGGGGAAAGTTATCTAGCCTTTGTCCTCCACCAAGGCCCAAAGTGCCCCTCGCACCTCACTCTTAGAGACCGGCCCAATGAGGCCCGCGTTTTCCACCATCCCAACTCTAACGTCTAGATGCAGAAAGTGGGGGCTACCCCTAGGTTGCTGTCCTCTGTCCATATGGAACTGAAGAAGTCAAACAAAATCTTTCTTACACTATTCTCCTCCTACACTCTTTGCCCATTCTCATCTCTCAAGGATCAGATCATGTTCCTCTACCTCCTGATGATGGTCGACTGGGGGAAGAAGCAAGTGTTCCTATTCCCTTCTCTGATCCACTAGACTCTGGGCTTCTATCTCCAAAAGACCTCCTACTGGCCAGCTTCCGATGAAGAACAGCCACATCAGCCTCCAATAGCTCGCCACTACCATCCTCTCTTCCTTGAATGTCAACAATGGAAGCTTCCACCTCATCCAAGCGTCTGAAGATGTCACCCACCACCTCTCGATTCTATTTTCTCGGCCTACGTTTGGTAAGCTCCAACTTGCAGGTGACTCTCTATATGGCATCCCCTTACACCGGGGTCCCCCAAGCCCCCTAGACAATATCCCAAAATTGGAGTACGACAGTCATACCTTCTCAAACTAGAAAGGGTTGTGGTGGTTGGAGCTAGAGATAGGGCTAATCAAAAGAGGGCAGTGATCCGAAGTGATTCGGAGAGGGTGGCAAATCTAATAGGTGGGGAAGCACTGGACCCAGTAGGCTGACACAACAGTCTTGTCGATGCTCTCCCATACTCTAGCACGATCTGAACGATTGTTGTACCATGTGAATCTCGGTCCAAAGAACCTAAGATCCACCAACCCATTAGCTGTCAAAAAGTCACGAAACTTCCTTCTTTCTATCTTGTCTAATATAGGCCTTGCCTCCTCTCTTCTTGTGGGCCCTTAGATGCAGTTGAAATCACTAGCAACCATGGTCGGAATCCCCTGTATAACAAGATTGGTAACCTCTCTCCAGAAGACCCTCCTCACCCTACAATCAGTGCTAGCATTCACTCTCGACATAATTTAAGGTGTTTCATTAAGTTCCAAAATTACCATTACAACTTGCTGGGGATAGTTATGGAATATATCCACAGTGGTGACACCCCACTTCTACAAAACAATGATGCCCCCACAAACCCTGGGACTCAATAGCATAGAACTTCCAAGTGGCTGAAAAGCGACACTGAGCTCGGCGGAGTCAATCTCCAGAAAGCCACGTCTCACACAAGAAACAAATATCTAGGCCATTCACCTGAATCAATCTCCTGAATGAGGTAGTGAATGAGGTAGTGAAGGAGGGCATACCCGCTCCTCTGCAGTTTCCCACAAAAATCTTCATTCTGCGACATGCAACAAATCAGGACCCTGCTTCTCGCCTCATGGGCCCCCACTTCCTTGATCTCCTAGTTGGGTTGGCCCACCTCCATCTCCATCTTCAACTTTCCTTCCCGCAACACCCCCCAAAACAAAAGCCTTGGCCCTCCTCACCATTACTTGCTGATTCACTCTCACAGCAGGTGGGCCCGAGTCCGGCTAGCCACCCACCAGAGCCCCACCGTCGGACGCCTTCCCGGCTGCCAGCATCGCCGCCTCCCTAGCCGAGCAAGGGACCGACGCCATCAGATCAGGACCAACAAGAGCACCGCCACCAAAAATGGCAAGAGCTTAATCGGCCCCAAAGGTCAGAGTCTACGAAGCCCTTAGTAGTGTCGGAGAAGAGCCGGGGTTTGCTAGAGCAGGAGACACCATCATCGGGGAGGACATCAACGCTTAGGTGGAGGGGGGCGGCAACCAGCTCCCGCTCACTAGGGCCCCATTCGATCCCAGCTTTCCACTCAGGAGCCTTGGGCGAGCTAGGCCCATCCGCCCGAGTAGCCCAGTCCGCACCATCGGGCCGGCCCAAATCTTTCGGGCCCAGGCCCACACCAACCAACCTAGTCCCTGGGCTCCTGGGCCTCTTATTCAACTAGGCCATGCCCATGTCCACCATAGTCACCTCTGGGCTGGTCTGCATAGTATCCGACCCAACTCCACTTGAGTCATCCGCCGAGTCGACCAGGTTGTTCAGTAGGTTGAAGCTTGACCCAGTTCGTCGGCTTCCCTGAGTCGCCCCAAACCTAGATCCCGAGTCGGCACCCTCACTGGCCTACCGGTCCTTCGGGGGAGATGGCCGCCATGCCATCTTTGCCGACTTCTTCCACCTGTCCAAGTTCAACAAACCAGGGGAGTTCGACCGATTAGGAGGGACCACGACCTTAAGGACGACGACCCTGGGGTTGACTGAGCCGTCTTCCTTGGTTGCGGCAGCCCCTTCACGGCTCACAGCGGTCGGATCTTCATGGCCTCCAACCAAGGGTCGATGATCGGCCGCCGGGCTATCTTGTCAAAGCTCAAATCCGGCTCCCCACCTCCTTCCAAGTCTCCACCTGCCTTAACTACCATGGGAGCAGGGGACTTTGTTTGATCCTGCACATCGCCCTCCACCATTGGGGCCGGGAACTTGCACACCACTTCAGCGTGCCCGATTTGCCTGCAACCGTAGCAGAAATTAGGCACATTTTCATATACAAAGGGTTGCCACAGAACCTTGGACTTGCCTTTGATCTGGACTCCGGGCCGTAATGGACTGGTGGCATCGATGACCACCTTGACCCTTGCAAATCCTATCATCTTCTGCTGCTTCGTGATGCCATCGACGACCAGTAGCCGGCCGACAACCGTGACAATTTTGCAGGATGGTCTCACTCGCCTAGTACTCCACCGGGGAGCTTCGGCATCCGAATCTAGACCATCGTCGTCTTCTTCGTGTCCGACCTCATGACGAAGTCGGGAGCCCATGGCTTCATGGCTAGCAACTGCTCCACCACCACCCAAGGATCGCCGGTGAGGGCGATGTCTCAGTCAGCCGCCGTCTTGAAGCGAAGGGCCAAGTAATTCTCGGCAAGTGGCATAGCCTCCATCTCATGCACAGCCCCCAGAACCGGGCGGCCAAGACTCCAAATGACCATCGCCCAGTTTTCTCAAGCCTTCCTCAAGGCTTCAATCCACTCCTCCGGTAGTTCGAGAACCACTGTGAAATGTCGCCAAAGATTCTCCATCGCCTCTTCTGAGATTTGGCGCGTAGCCCATCCCTTCGGCTTCACCCAGCCTTCCTTCTCCTCGCCCGTACCGTCAGTCCCTAAGTCCCACCGACGGCTGAACTGTCCGCTGCCTTACCCACTATCTCAGCCATTACCGATCGCACACGAATATTGATGCAATCACTAACTTGAGCGAACTAACTTCTAAAAATGTTCTTAAGCCTTTAGGTAGAATATGATAATTTTTTTTGTTAAAAATATAATAAATATTTTATATATTTTTTCCAAAAAATAAATCCTAAACCAAACGTAAGCTATTTTCAAATATATTATTTTTTAAATATATTAAACAAAAATTATTTTTTAAAATATTATATATTCAAATATAAGTTTTTTTAATATTTTAGCATGAAAAATTATCCCTGCAGGCCAAACAAGTCCAACCTATCAGGCGGGACAAAATGAGTTGGTGGGTATTTTCTCTCGTTCTTTCCTGCCTCTCTTGACTCCGCCTCACGAGGAAGGGCAACCGCCGTGGCTCTGCCAGCGGAAGCGAGGACTGCAGCATCCCCCCTCCCCGAGACACCTTCAGACCCAAGAGCAGGTACCCTCTTCCCTTTTCCTTTGTTCCAATCAGTACTCCATCCCGGAAAGAACTCTTATGCAACCCGAATCCCTAATAAATCACAGACTCCTTTAATCTTTCCCCTAAATCTTTGTTCTTGATCTCATCATCTTCTTGCCAAGTCTCCGGAAATGTTGGTACGAGTGGCAGATTATTTCATCTCACCATCTTTTTGCTCCGATGGAAGAGCAAATTTGTTCTAGTCAATGCCATTGTTCGCACCCGTGTTTCATGTTTGTTATCGCCGTCCATGTTTAAAACTTTAATCTTTAGGTTTATGAGATAAGCTTAGCATCAATCTTGTGCTCAAGAGGGGCTTCTCATGAAAGAGTTGGTGGGAACAAAATTTTGGGAATAAAATTTGATCAGAAAAGAAACTGCAGAAGGATTTTTAGACCTGAACCGAAGCTTATCGAGTCATGCTTGTTTTTTAGGGCATGTTGAGAAGAAGGCATCAAAAACTTTTTTTGCATGGGAAAATGATTATTCTGGTTGTTTAACTTACAGAAAGGCATGTGATAACAAAACAAGCGGCAATTTTTGTTTTCTTTCTCAATTTTCGGATATGTAAAATTTGACCACCCCCACCCGAAAAAAAGAAGGGAAAGGAAACTGTGGATTTAGGGCGTGGAGAAACCTTTTTTTTCTTTTGACGAAGCAATGGGTACTGTGTTGAAAGAATTTTATTAAAAGAGGCGTAGAGAACTACTTCTGTTCAAATACTGACTTTTTAACTGGACTAATTTGTTGAAAAACCGAATTTCCCTTTTATTTCCAGGAGAATAAAAAAAAGGTTACCTAACTGAACTTTGATATGCATGGATCTGGTATGGCAGTGTAAATGGGAACAAAATTGGAGCAAATACCTCAATATTTTCAACTCTATCATCGGGGTGGTCAATTATTCTGCTTAGGTCCCAAATGGCCCCTTATTATGATTTTGCCACTTAGCCTAGAAGCTCCCATGTCTTAGTTAGTTGATTAGATTCCAAGCATAAAAGGGAACATCAGAGGAAGGATTGGTCTTGGGTGGGTAAAATGCAGTTTTGAAAGGCAGGTCATAATACGTTGCAGGTTTGCTTCTTTTTGTGTGATAACTGCTGAATGAGCAACACATGGGAGGAGAAATTAAGTGGACTCTTTTGCATGGGCAACTACTGGGATGTGGAAAGTAGTCTTCTAGTGGATGGTGGATGATGATGCTTCAAAGAGTTCCTTCATTATTGCTCTGACTTTTATATTGTAACTTGGAGATGAATTTGATTTCTTATGTCAAACCCAGTCATTTGCTTGTTTAAACTCATTCCTAGCCTTGGGAATTCTTTTTTACTTGCTTTCTAGAGGCATATGTTTAATTGTGTCATCAACAAGGTTGGCCTTTCTGCTGCTAACTATGCTTTATGTTTCAGGCTAATGTCTCTCTCTTTTCTACAGCTGCCACTGTTGATAATTCAAAACCAATTCATGGTTGGTGGGAATTAATTCATAACATCTCGATTCTTAGATGGATAATATTTTAATTGATATAATGACCCTATCATCTGAGGCAAGACCTGGTGGCAAAGTGGCTGCATGCTATTTATAGGATTGATGAATACTCTATTGTCCATCTGTTGCAGTTTGACACCAATTATCTCTGGCATATACTCTATATTTTTCTTACATGATATTCAGCTCATTTTCAGACCAAGCCATATAGTTAAGCTCTAGAGCTGTAGAAAATATGTTAAGGTGTTCCATTGACAACTTTATTTGTTATACTTATTCATAGCAGATACCTTGGAATAAGGGTTTACAAAATGAGATGCCTTGAAACAACATATATCTATCATTAACCTTAAGTTGTTTTCTTCAGAATTAAAAGTTTCACTTAACTTATTCATAGCAACATCAGATAACCTGTGACAACCAACGGGAACTATCATGCTCAGCTTGGTTTCTTAGTCGCTCACTGCTTTTTGTTAATAGTCGCTTTTCAGACCCCTGCTTTTTGTTAATAGTCACTGCATCAAAGGCAGGCAGTGATCATAATATGCTCAAGGCCATCTCTTTAATTCACTGTCCAGTCTGATTTTGTTATAGATGCCTTTTTCATCTCTGCATTTGATAATGGAATAAAGTAACAATAGTTGTTTTTTTCCTCTTGGTAGCTGTTATAATTGCAGTCACAAAATTTGTGTTGTTAGTTATGAATGAGAATGATTGCACCATTTGGTCAATTTAAAATTTGGCCCATGTTCTTTAGCATTCCCATTGTAAATCCAAATTGGCGTTCCCTCCTCCTCTAGTCTTATCATTTATTGCTATCACATATACAAGTTATATGCATTAGTGTGCCCTCCCTTGAACAGCAACAGTTAGTGCATTAATATTTTTCTTTTTGCTTTTTTCTTTTTTTTTGGTAGAGAGATAGAAGAGTTAGGCTGAAGCCTAACTCAAATTTATTGCAACTAAAATTGAACTAGGTCAGCAGGGGCTAACCGACCAAAGGAGAGGAGTTAAATAGGAAATATGAAAGAGTATGGTGGAAGAGATTAAGGTAATAAGGTAAGAACAGGGTCCATCTTCCTTCTCATTTTATCAATGCAAAACCTTGTCAATCTTCCTTCTCATTTTAGCAGTGCAAAACCTAGTCCAGTCCCTATCGGGAAGTAGATGTTGTCATAGACTATTGGGATGTTCTACTATTGCTTCTAGAAACTATTGAATTCCTTTCCAATCATAGACACCAGTTTGTAACTGAGATGATAACATCCCATCCAACCCTCTTTTTCTTGATCTCCAATCAGTCCACAGCTCTCATATTGTTGTAGGGAAGTCCATGACTCCAAACAAAGATCCAAGCTGAGCCTGGATATCATTGAAGTAGATGCAAACCAGAAATAGATGATCTGTCAACTCCTCATGGTTCTAAGAAAAGGGCATGTTGCCAGATGACTTCAATTTCATTTTCTTTAGTTTCATGCAGATATCTTATTAAGAATTAGAGGCCAGTTGAACAACCTGACCTTCTAAAAGAACAGGACACTTCCATATCTTCGATGGATGCCTTTCTTGAACTCCTTGGTTATTTAAAATTCTGTATGCCTTATTAACAGAAACTATTTAGCCACATGTCATTCCAATATGTAGGTCCATCATCAACTAAAAGACATCCTCTTGTAGTGGATGCCAGTATCTCTGATAAAAGAAGCTGGGAAACCCATTCAACCCTGGAGCCTTGTCAGTAGGCAAATCAAGAACAGCGTTCTTCAGTTCCTTTGTCAAAATGTCTTCCAGTGAGTATAGATCCACTTTCTCTTCTACGTACAGATTACCCAATCAGCAACAACGCTACTCTGTTGAAGAATGCCAAACGACTTTGAAAAGGAGTGGAATTGATCTTCTATTACTTTCTGCTCATCCACAATATTGCCATCTGTGTCCAGATCATTTATCTTGGAAAAAAGGTTTTTTTTCCTTCTCATGTTAGAAGCGGACCTATGAAAAGAGGATGTATTTTTATCACCCTCTTTGACCAAGTCATGCGTAAGGTTTCCTCCTTCTTAAGTACATCTTTTAGTTCTACTTTGAGATTATACTACCTTTAATATCTTTCCTCCAGGGATACAAGGTGCTCATCTTCTTCACAGTCTAGCCATCTAATTTAGGAGGGAGTTTCTTTTCTTTTTTTTTTGTGGCTTCATTATGTAAGCCTAGTAATTAGAAATCAATGCTTAGCCACCAGCCTAGCTGCTGGTGAGTCCAGATTTTGTCCTTCATTCAACCATTTCTCAATTAGTTGATCAAAATGTGGATATTCTAGCCATAGCTCAAATTTGAAATTTTTGCTGAGCTTCTCGATGGGGATCATTCTGAGCATCAGCAGTGCATGGATGAATGAGGAATTGGGTAAAAGGAATTGCCTGAGAGATAGTAAAAATATCATGCTGCTCTAAGGATACTAGGAATTGATCTAATTTGGTGAAACTAGGGTCCTCTCTTTTGTTTGACAAGGTAAAATTTATCCCTACCAAAGGAACATCTATTAGATTCCACTGCTTAACAAAGTTATTACACTAAAATTTGCTAATTCTGCCACTAGCTATGCCCTTCCACTCATTGCTGAATCTAGCACTATTGAAGTCACCGGCATATACCAAGGACCGGCCCATAAGGATTACACAGCCCCCAATTCCTCCTAGAAAGTATCAAATTGAGATCTCGTATAGGGTCCATAAACATTTTAACAACTCAGGCTTGATTGGTAGACTTAGAAGCAGACTGATAGAGAGAAAACACCTTTCTGAAGACAAGCACCATTCAAACTCTGAGTCTCAGCAAGTCAATATAATATACCATCTGAAGAATTTCTTTCTCATCCTGCAAATGAACTAGAGTGCTTGATTCCTCTGCAACACATGCATTTGAGTGCATTTTGGTAGGTAGTTATGTAATGTCCTGACTCCAATAGAGAAGAGACCAGGTAAGGACACCTCACAATTGCTAGAAGCCTCTCCTTTAAGAGAAGAAATGTTGAGGCAATAAAGGACCCACCTTGGTTTGTGGAGTTTTTTTGTTTGTTTTTGGGTAAAACAAGTTGTTGAAGTTCAACCTGTCGGTTAATAACTCCCTTAAAAGCAGAGTAAATGGGTGAGGAAGGGGACTTGATATCTTCAGTAGAAAGAGGATGGATATTCCTTCTTGCAACATGCCTGCTTGGTGGGGATCCAGAGAGAATAAATTTGAAGGGCTGAACGTTACATTACTGATCTCTTCAGAATAGTTATGGGATAGTGGTTTTAATAGCTATCTAGCTGTTCCCCTGCAATTATGGTGCCCTTCAAACTACACTTGTGACAGCTGCTATGGATATCTCCAAATTGACCTAGTAAGGTGCTTTGATTTCTTGCTAACCCCCCAATCCTCATTAAAATAAATAAATATTGTAATTTCCTTCTGTGTCCAGATCCTGACTGTGATGGATTTTTATTTAATAGTAATAAGGTCTTCTCCAGTATATTTGTACATATCCAATCATCTCTATCTATAGGAGCAAAGATAGGCTGTAATTGTTAGTTGAAGCAAAATTTTTGATTCTTTGTTGTCCACATACTTGTTGGAAGGTTGGGAAATTAACTGCAGCAGTGTTGCTTTTTAACTGGCGGGCAGGATCTGCACTCTGGAAATTGAAACCATGTTGAGAGTTCGAAAATAGAATTTATATGCCATAGCTGATGCAAGACCATGGTGCAATATTCTTTCTCCTACTCTTCACTCTCTACCTTTACTCCTAGAACACCCATTGCTATACATTCTCAGTTTGTCTAATTGTTTGTATATTATTTTCATCGGTAATAGTTCAATCAGAATTGTGTAACTTGGGAATTTCTTTCTATGTGATGATGAAAACCAAAAGTGTTTAGTCTTCAACACAATCAACTTAGTTTGCCATCTAATTTTCTTGATCTTGATAGCTTTAGATGTTGGGATTACCTTGTAAGATTGTAATAATTTTATCCTTCACCTGACCATGAAATATATTGAAGCAGGTCGTACGGAAAGGAACTGTGCATATATTCTAAAATCTCAGCAAGACTATTGGCAGAATAGACAGTGCTTTCACATGTTTGATATACATAGTCTTTCTGCAACATTTTAAAAAGACTGCTCTAACTGTATGATATCTCGCTATGGATTTATATTGTTCAATGACCGGTTCCTTGCTATATTTTCTGGTTTCTCTTTAGCACAACTTCCTAAGAGGAACTGATGGCTGTGGAGGCATCATCAGAACATACAGTGCAAGAGGGTGCACAGCATGTTAAACCACGGATTCTCCTGGCTGCTACTGGAAGTGTAGCTGCTATTAAATTTGAAAGTCTTTGTCGTAGTTTTTCTGAGTGGGCAGAAGTGAGAGCAGTAGCTACAAAGTCATCCTTATATTTTTTAGATAAAGCATCGTTTCCAAGGGATGTGACTCTTTATACAGATGATGATGAATGGTCTAGTTGGAATAAAATTGGAGATGGAGTGTTGCACATTGAATTACGAAAATGGGCAGATATTATGGTAATCGCCCCATTATCAGCAAATACCCTAGCCAAGGTATGTTTGATTTAATCCATTAAACTGCTTCTTTGGACTTAAATGGCTCCATAAATCTGTGTCAAGGGGGATTTTGAAGTGTTTGAACGCATATTCCATGTAGTAAGGCAATGCAAAAAGAATTTGTTGTTGATTTCTGTTGATCATTATGTCTTTCTTCACTGAAGTACTAGCAATTCCATAGTCTCTGCTACTGTAGTTTTACTTGATACGTTGCTTTATATGGTGTTGATTCATTTTCTTCTTCCCTTGAGTAGATTGCAGGAGGACTGTGTGGCAACCTACTAACATGCATTGTGCGAGCCTGGGATTACAGAAAGCCTTTGTATGTTGCTCCTGCCATGAACACCTTCATGTGGCATAACCCCTTCACAAAACACCATCTGGAAGCAATCAACGAACTTGGTATAGTCTTGATCCCTCCCATCACGAAGAGGTTAGCTTGTGGAGATTATGGAAATGGGGCAATGGCTGAACCTTCCATGATCTATAACACAGTGAGGCTTTCTTACAAACCATCACCTGTAAATGGATCTGGGTGACACTTAAATGTTCTTAGGTGTCAATCAAGTTTTCATCCTAACATTTTCTCTGCAGCTGCCTTGTTATGTTTTGTATAATGAAATATTTTATTTTAAAAAAAATGCTGTTGGTGTTTGAAGTTTCAACTTGTTAGATTTTAGGTTATCCTCACAGGAATGTGGTTCTTTTTTGTTGCTTCTAACTGGAGTGACTTTGGAAGTAGAGCTGTTGAATACTTCAAAAATCTTCTGTAACCTTGAAGGGCTGTGATATGCAGGAACGAAATGGACTGCAATCGATCTGTGATCCCAATTTTAATGTGAGTAGATAGATATCAAGATAGTTGGAATACTCGTTTGGTTTACTGTTCTCTATAATAGTCTTTAACACGGACCTGTAATTAGGAATCGCTTGACAGGTTGACAGAATTTTTCCAGTCACACTCTCTGAGCTTTGCCTATTGATTGATTAGATTCTGTATGGATGAAGAACGATTGTCTAAGGGCTGTGAGGAAGAAGTAGGATTTAACCAAATCCAGTAGATCACTAGAACAGTCGTGGACTGCTCTGGCATCCCTGGATAGGCTCGGAGAGGGTTTTTGAGCAAGATACATCATATTTGAAGGCTAATTTCAACTTCTTAATTTTTGGTGTCTCAAGCATTAAAACTAAGCTCTCCATAAGTATCATGGGAATATGTTTTTCCCCTAATCTTCAATAAAATAGGTTAGTCAAGATAAAAGGTTTTTTTTCAGGTGAAATTTTGATCGGTTGTGATTCATAATTCGGGAGGAAGTGGGAGACAAAATTGATATACGAGTCAAAGATTTAACTTCATAAAAATTATATATATTTTTTATGACTATAGTCACTAGTTATAACTATTTGAGGAAAATTGTGACTCCTTCCAACTATAAGGGAATCTGATCTGGATTTTGTAAGGGTTGATCTTTTTAGTATGAATAGAGATATTATAATAAAAGAAAAGGAGATTTAGAACCTTACTTTTATATTTTTGTTATTTTATTTTAAGAAAATCGAGTTGAACAAGTTAAAGAATTTTTTTTTTAATTAGATCACTGTCCAGTTGCACTATATATTTATGGAGATAAAAGAACATGTTCAAAATTATTGGCTTTTTTTATTATTTTATTCTAGAAAATTCAAATTGAGCAAGTCAAAGAAAATCATTTCTTCTTCTTGATTGGATTGCAATCCAGTTGTATCATATATTTATGGAGACAAAAGAGCATGTCCAAAATCATTGGTTGTTGGATACATACATACATGTAGTGTGAGGTTCAAGTTACATCTAATATAACTTTTGTAGAATTGCATCTTTTGAATTAGATGATAAAGATTCTACATTGACGATGTAAGCTATTGAATATGATCTACTACCTCTAAACTACTTAAACATCAAATATCATTTGATTTAAAGATCTCTAGCTTATACATCAAGTGGTCAACAATTGAACAATTTAAATAATACAAAACGTTTTGACAAATTAACACATTGTAAGGAGTTTCCAAATTACATGAATTTTAGTGTGTGAGTAACTAAGATAGTAGATCCCATTTAATGGTTCAGATCATCAATGCAAGACCTTCATCATCCAATTCAGAAAAAGGTATAACTTGATCCTTACCTATATATAGGTCTCTCTCTCTCTCTCTCTCTCTCTCTCTCTCTCTCTATATATATATATATATATATATATATGTGAGATAATTTATAAGGTATACACATAAGTAACAAAATTGTAAGGATATTCACATAATTTTAAATATTAAGGATATACATGCAAAAACCCTTATAAAATAAATACATCTTAAAAATAAAATTAAATTACTACAAATGAACATCACATAATCATGTAATATTGATAATTATAGTAACATAGTTAATCTAAATTATACCAAAACATTAGATATGCAATAAATTATCGTGACAGGTAAATAGACATTACATATCTTAGTAAAATTAAATGCTAAATAAAGATGGACAGCATAATAATTATTTATATACATATATAAGATCATTTTAATCTATATACTCAAATTTATTCTAATTTTAGAATTACATTAAATGATGAGCATAAATATTTTTTGCAAAATAAAATCATTTTAACTAAGGATTATTTGTTTACATCATGAAATGTTAAAAAAAAAGTTGCACTTTTATTCAATTGGGCATAAATACAAGGACATACAGATAGTTAATGAAGAGCAAAACGAAACAAAAAAAAATTATATTATTTATAGGTCATATCAACATTATTCTTTTCTTTATTGATATTTTTTCAATCGGCAGGATGAGAAGTGGTTTTCTGTAAGCACCCTTTTTGAAAAAGTCCTTGACTTTATGCTTTCCCCCCTGAATTTTGCAATAGACTAACGAACACTTAAAAAAGCTTGATATAATACTGGTGGAGAAATTTGATAGCTAATATTGTCACATTATATATAGGGATTAGAAGGGTGATCTTGAAAAGTTGGATGGCTAAACCGACAGAAGTCGTGATGGAAATAATAATCATATTTGGAGCTAAATTCTCTTACAAACATTCTTGTTCTATAGCTCATTATCTACCGGCTCCTTCTATCAATATTTTTTTTTAAAAATAACGGATGCTAAAACATCAATTTAACAAATTAATTCTATTTTCACAAAGGTTTAGGGTATTAGAAGTATTTGGATATCGAATCCTCCAAGTTTGGAGGATTAAGTATATGTAGAGAAGGGATACCTCCCACATGAATTTAACAAATTAATCCTAATTTCACCAAGGTTTGGGGTATTTGAGGTATTTGTGTATCAAATCCTCCAAGTTACAAGATGGCAGCCATTGTAACAAGTTCATTTGGCACAAATAAGAACTATTAATTATAACCTTGGTAAAATAACATCTCTCTTCAAAATTTAAAATTTTAAGAATTTTCTCTCCAAATTTTGTACCACCTTAATATACATAACTTTTGATCATGTAAACAGTGATTTGGATAATAATGCCTGCTATTATCTGTTATTTTCCATTTCAATGCTGCTATAACAGTTATTATTTTAATATCATATAGTTTCAGATGCCATAGAATGGGACAAATACAGGTTATTATAAACATCATAACAATCAATAATAATTTTACAGTAAAATATATATATTTTTTTATCTTACCATATAATGTTAATTCTTGTGATGTGCCGCTGTAGGTGTTCCCCACTTCATTCATTTTTCTTTTCGTGAGAATCTGTGCGGTTATATATTTAGTCCTACATCAGTTATTTGCTGGAAGATTTTAAGTATTTATACAAAGCTAAATAATTTAAAATATACCTTTTGACTATTTTTTTATATATGAGATTTTAAGTTACGACAAATAGTATAAAAGCCGATCCATCCGATAGCCTATATGGACTAGGGATACTACAATACGAATTCATTAAGGCTGATCATGAATCGATAATTATACTTATGATTAGATTTAAATAGATTTGGACCTTTAGCCTAAGAGAACGTCAAAGCTTCAACAGAGAAGGATGTGAGAACCGTGCGACATATATTTAGTCCGATATCGATTATTTGCCGAAAAGACCTTGGATACTTATATAAGCCTAAAAAAGCCAAAAATCTGTGCGGCATGTGTTAAATCCCATCTCAGTTATTCATTAAGGACACCTTAAGTATTTATATAAGACTAACGGGTCCAAAATATATTTTTTGACTTTTTTTTTTTTAATGCGGTGCCAAGCAGTGTTACGTTTTCTCATTCCTATCTCATCAAAATTAAATTGACGTGTAATCACAAATTCTAAAATCCATCTTTTTCTTATAATAATTATTTATTTTATGTAAATAAATCTTTTTACTATTTTTTTATAATATAATCAGACCTTGTTCTACATGTGTGTAGTATTTATTATTTTATTTTTAATACAAAACGCATGAATCTCACTTTCCCAGCGGTTATTGAAATCGTGAACCAGATAAACTTTCTTAAAAGTCACCTCCAGTTGGTGCAAACGCGTCCACATTCATCTCCACGACGCACTTGTCCTACGTTCCAAACCAGCTTCATCCAAACCCCGCATACATCGTAAAACTCCAACATCAGCTTTCCGGAAATACCTCTCTTTTCAGCAACAATAACACTTCCTACCGATATGGTTCCTCCGTAAATAATATTCAAATCTAAGGGCCTTATTTCCGACAGTTGGCCACGTTAGTTCTTCCTGTTATTAAGTATCGAAGGGGAGAAAAGGAGAGAAAAATTCGTAAAAAGAGAGAAAAATTCGTAAAAAGAGGGGAAAAAAATGGCTTCTTGGAATTCTATACACCTTGAGGTTACCTATGAGGTTCTTGGATGGATCGCATTCGTCTCATGGTCATTTAGCTTCTACCCTCAAGTCATCCTCAATTACAGGCGAAAAAGGTTCGATTTTTTGTGACTCTTGTTGTAATTTTAGCCTCAAATTCCGTTTTCTGGCGGAAAGATTGAATTTTTATGGTGTATTTTGATTGTTTTTTGTGCTTTTCTTGGGTTTTGGTTGCTGTTAATTGACATTATTTGGCTTTATTGGTCGGGCATTGCAGTGTGGTTGGGCTGAATTTTGATTTCTTGGTGCTGAACATGACGAAGCACTCGTCGTATCTTGTATACAATGCGGTGATGTTCTTCAGCCCCACAGTTCAAAGGCAGTATCATGAGAAGTATGGATTTAAAGAGGTAGGTGGTCATTAATATGTGTTTGTGTTTCTGTGGATTGGAGCACTTTAGCTGATTGCTTAGTGTGGAAGTGTGTGTGTCTTTGGAGCTGGAAAACAAAACTCCATGCAAACATAAAATCTATATGACTCTTTCTATTGCTGCCGAATCCGGGCTGAGGTCGAAGCGGAGCTCGATCCTAAGGTCGGCTGGAGATGAGTTGAGTGGGTTGGTCGAGGTACTAGGGGTGGATCTCCTCCGTGTGTGGTCTGCAAAAAGTTTGCTTGCCGGAGAGTTTTTGATAGAGGATCCTCCGATACCTAAGTCAGAATAACGAGGCAACAGCATAGAAGGGAGAGAATTTCAGCAGAATGTAGTCTCTGTGAATAATATTGCATGCGTATCTAAGGTCCTTTGGGCTCCCTCTTAATATAAGGGTGCCCACGTTGTCTTTATCTAGCCTGACATGGGGTGCAATAATGACCACGTAACAACTGGTAGTATGGTCGCGGCATAGGAGCAAGTCCACTAGGCGGCGGGCAGTCAATTAGTAGTTCAAACAGGGGTTCTTGAGAGTTAATATTCCATGCTATTTAAGAATATTAGTAAGAAAATGCAGATATGGATATCATTCTCCATAATTACATGATATGGAGGTTCTGTATTCACCATGTTCACAAGTATAAAAATAAAATATTGTAAACAGTAACACAAGTCTCCTCAAAGACATATGTTAGTAAGATACCTTGTTACCAATAATACACCTTTCATGAGGATTGTCATATGAGACCTCATTAGTTTTGGTGCATTGGCTAGTTCATTCTTGTTTGCCACTTTTGCAATTTTTTGATGCGTTTGCTTTAAAACTGGGCCAAAGTGTTTTGGTATCTGGTCAAACTAGAACTGAAACTTTAAAATTTATGAGGGTTTAGTTGCATGCACATTCAATCCTTTGCATAGTGTTTTGGGCTTTCTTCATGGTGTATATATATTTATATATTTTAATTCCAATAGGAAGTGACGTATGTGGATCATACTCAAATCTGAAAATTTGGTTGACTTAAAATTAGTAATAAAATGATTTATTTTTGCTATTTTAAATGCAGTCTAGAATACACATAGATTCTGCTTTTGTATTTTAAATTTGGAGGTTGACCAGTCACTCCTCGCTTAAAAAGAAACAAGGCTGAACGGTATATTTCACATTGTATTTATATTAAATTTAGTCTATGTAATGAGATGTGATCCAATAGGCTATGCTGTTTCTAATTCAACGTTTTCATATCTCTAGAATCTGTTTTTGGGCCACTTTAAAACGATAATGACTATTTATGGTGATGCTGATAGTTGATCATGACATTACCGTAGATTTTTGGTTACAAGTATTTCCAACCTAAACACAGTATGTAGTGATAATACATGTAAATAGTTCATCTATACATCTTTTCTTTCCCCCATCATGGCAGATGATTCCTGTGGCTGCAAATGATGTCGCTTTTTCAGTACATGCTGTTGCATTGACAGCTTTCACTTTGTTCCAAGTTTTAATCTATGAAGTAAGTGATCCTATCTTAAACTAACTAAGCCTTTTGGCTTCTAGATTAAGTGACAACCCAATCCCTCATTGTAAGTACTCACTTTTCACCTTGTTTTTATGTCTGTTTACAAATGCAGCATGGCAATCAAAAGGTCTCAAAAACTTGTATTGCAATCACTACAGCTATTCTGGTTTCTGCTGTGGTCTGTGTGATCATAGCCTCGCCGAAACATTCGTGGCTCTGGCTCATCTCTGTATTCAAGTAATTCTTTATAGTTACCTGAAGAGAAACATTTATAGTGGCTCACTGTTGTGATTTTTGTTTGGAGGGCAAAAAAAAAAGAAATAAGTTATCACAAATATTTCTTCAATTTTTTTTGTTGCAATAATCTGATAATGTGATTAATCTTTCCTTATTACCATGTGTGTTTTAGCACAATACAAGTAATCATGACAGCGATCAAGTACATTCCACAGGTAAAGATACTTCTGTAGTTTAATAAATTTTCTATTTCCTGTCGATTGTTCTTGGTTTTTAAAATATTATCATATTTTAGTGTGCAATTGTAGGAATACGATAAAATTGGCTTTTTCATCTGAAACTTGCAAAGCGTAAGTTGATGAAGTATAAAGTTAACCTTGATTGACTAATTCAAGCTTTATGAGAGACATTCTAATGTGATTACCAATCTGAAAATAGAGCAATCATATATTAGAAGTTAGAATTCTGAAGTTTCCTCTCACTAATAGCTAATTCAATTCAATTCCAAATTTGGCCCGCATAAACACAAAATAGGAAAAACATATATTTAAGGAAAATAAAGGATGAGATAGAAGCATTTTACCCTATGCATTGTGAATAACTCATCCCCCACTTAAGTTTCTATCCCAATTCTACATTGGAAATGCACCGGTATGTTAGCTTATGCTTTTTTCAGCATTCATATCTGAATGGTCTTTATTGGATTGAGTTCTACTTAGGAAAGAAACTACTTCCATTTGTAATGGTTAATTTTTTGAAGATGAAGGCTAGGTGGCCAACTTAGGTGATTTCAAGTCTAGAAAGCACTCTTTTTAACTTAGAATATAATTGCTTTTCGAGTTAGGAGATTTGAATTCCCTATAACCTCATACAGAAAGATATGTAAACAATTCTGAAGTTAATCAAAATAACTTTATCTCTTTCTCTACCAACTAGCCTTAGCTCAGCTGGCTGTCATCCCTCTCCACGTAGGAGAGGTCCAGGATTCAAACCCTGGTGGTGGCATTCCTAATTCTCATAAAACTCTAGGTCTTCTTTTGTACAATTGTCAACCAATAAGTACAGCAGGTTGTCAAAAAAACTGGCTGGAAACAGTAAGATTTATAAGGATGCCAACTAGAGAATAAAAGAACTCGGATCATATTTCACTTAAGGGCATATTCCTTGGGAAGGAACTTTTAGTGACCCAAGCACTGGTGCTTCAAGTTGGATGCTTTATTGGGTAAACCCTTAGGGATCACCACGTATTGATGTCACCATAATAATGCGGAGTTGAACAACAACAATGGATCAAATTTTTTACTTGTGATATTGATGGCTATAAATTTAAAGTTATATATTTGAATCCTTTACCTCATTTTAATCCTATATGAGTCAGAAGATCCATTTTCATTAAGAACAGATAGCTTGGTTCTTCTAAACTTAGGGAATTGGTAGTTTTCCATCCAGGTAATGTACAGGAATAGGATGTACTAGGTTTTATGGAACCAAATTATCATGTCAAGCAAACAAGGTGCTTATTAAGTGCTCAGATTTGAATTTGGCTGGAGTAAGGTTTTACATAGATGGAAGGAAACAAATTTTGGTTCAAGTTATCCAATGGGAAAAGAATATTTAATTTAAGCATAATGATATTAGTGTATGGGAGTATCCATGGTACATTAGGTTGTAAATCTAAGGGTTTGAGAAATTTATGTAGCTTTGAAGATCATAATATGTAAGAAAGAGTTGGTAGGAAGAAAGTTGACCAATTTAGATGAACAACCAGGAAAGTGATAACTATAAGAACCTTTTAGAAGTAGAGATGATATCTGGTGTTGCTGGAACACCTTAATACCTAGACATTGTAACTTGACTTTTCAGGCATCATGCCTTCTTTACAAGCACATTTAATTAGGTAACAGTTGCTAAAAATATCTGGGCAAAAGTTCTTCAAAGTCAATTACTCGAGTAATATGCAACTATTTGGTGAGTTGAAGGTCATTAGCATCAGAGTCTGCTTTGGATTCTCCCAATTTGCAGAATTTCTGTCGGTGGAACTCAAACAGGTTGATGTCAAAATTTCAGTGGGTATCACCACATGTGTATCAAAATATATTAGGTTGCTTTCAAGCTTTAAGGAATCCAACTGTTCCTCTGACTTAGTCAAAGTCCGGAAAAGTATTTTCTGTGGAAGTCCTTCAATATAGGAGCAGAGCCCCTCATTTAGGTTCTAGAGGTTTCTGTCTTTACATGTTAAGGTCTAATGAGGATGTACTTCTTTTGAGAAATAGATAAAAAAAATCTCCATTTTGTCACTTGTGTTGGTCAAACCCATCTACTTGATATGATTTTGCTGGCTACATATTACCTAACCTAATCTTAGAAGAAAGAATCAAGGGAAGGAAGTGGTGAAACTTCCCATGGGTCTATCCTAGCATACGATGACACTTTTTCCTCTGTATGAAGTCCCAATCCATGACTTGGAAAAAAAAGAGAAGAGAAGATGGAGTCCCTTTGATTAAGATCCCCCCCCCCCTTCCCCCCCGCGGGAGCCAATCACCTAAGTTTTGCTGAATCTATCATCGGCTGCATCAGATGCTCAAGAAGAAGATAAAGTAGGTTCTCTTAAGATTGCACAATAATCTTATTGTGGATGGATGATGAGCTTGGTAATAGAAGGATATTAGAATATATATTTTTCTCAAGAAAGTGTATCTTAATGAGAGTGCTAGAAAGCTGGTGATTGATGAGCTTGAATAGTGAATTATCAGTGATCATCTATAAGCAGTGGAAGAGAGATAAGGGCAGATAAGGCCTCCAAATTTCTGAGTGTCCTTGCAAGAGGTTGTTAACAATATCTTTATGTAATTGCTTGGTAAGTTATTCAATGCAAAGCTTCATAAGAAATTTGCCCTTACTGTCGTATTTGTTTCATAAGGGGGGAATGTAGGAGTTTCAGCATATTAGCATCGCAAATGGTATTCATATTATTTTCGCTATTATTTTAGCAAATTAAACAACTTTCTAAATGATTTGATGTTAATGGAATACTGTTGTGGGGCACGGAATCATAGATTTTGCCTTAATGGTTTAGTAGCGGTTAAATTCTAGAATCTAGATTGAGAAAGTTCTGGGTTTTGTTTCAAAATTGATATGAAAAAGAATTATGTAAGAATAGTACATTTGACAGAGGAAAGTAGGTCTATGACTTTGAACTTCTTCTTGATTCTCTGTCGCTCTAGTATCTCTTCTTAAGAACACCACTTAGAGGCATCATGACTTCATGGCAGCAATTTTCATTTCTCTTTCTTTATTTATTTTTGGGGAGATGGTGAATCAAGATGTGAAGCTCTCTGCATGGTCTTGAACTGTTTGGCAACCCTTTTAATTATTAATCTGGTTTATCATTCACACATTGATTTTCATGATGCTTTTCCTGAACAAACTAGTTGTGTTTATTCTACACTCTTATGTTCTACGCTATCCATTACCCGAGGTTATGTTTCTGTAAATTGATCATGCTGGTAGTAATAGTGGAAGCAGACCTAACTAGAAGGACGAGTAATTCATAGAGAAAATAGACATTGAGACATGTAGACAAAGATATGCAATTAACCTGTAAGACTATCTTTCTTTAGGTAGGAGGTGATATTAAATAAAAGATGTCTTCTCTCCTCATTACAACATAAGCATGCATTCTATTCTTTGTCGAAATTTTTATGGTTATGCTATAATTCATCTAACATAACAACTATTTTACCAGTTAGAGTAAAAGACTGCAAAATACATAATTAGACATTAAAAAAATTGATGTTCTAGTTGTTATGATTTTCTTACATCAATACCAACATACTCCTATTGATGAAATGCAAAACCATTCATAAATCAAGGCTTAGTTGGGCATATGAAATTAGTGAAGGTCACTGTAGGTAAGATTATTTTCTGGAACTTCATATTAATATTCAAGTAGGGCCACATATGAAACATTGTTTTCCTTCCTTTATAGGAAAAAACACGTTATGTTATTGATAAAGATTTTTGGCTTATTTAGTGGAAAACAAATATTCTATCTGGTCTCTATGTCTATCCTATTTGTTATATTCTGCTCATTGATTCTTTACTTAGGTTTATTTACTTTCTTTCTGAATAGTTCTTATTTATGGATATTACCTAGCTCTCTTTGTTAGGCTGTAATGAACTTTAGGCGCAAGAGCACAGTTGGCTGGAGCATTGGCAACATTTTACTTGATTTGTTGGGAGGCATGCTGAATTTTGCTCAGATGGGTGTGCAATCTATAGACCAGGGTGAGTTCCGTGTTTCTTACATGAAGTTCTCCATATGACGTACAATTTTTTTCCATTTTCTTGATCAAACTCATCATTGTGCAGATACATGGGTAAACTTCTATGGTAACTTTGGGAAAACACTGCTTTCATTGGTTAGTGCTATACTGTTCTCAACTCTTAGTCTAATTTTTTGTATGAAGGAAGATAATGGAAGTTTTTGTTTTTTCTACAGCTGTACTGGTAATGCATTTTTCAAGTTCTAGAGTCTTTCCTTTTCCATTATTATATCTCTTGTTATATACAGCAGTTTTTGACATATAACATGCATATTTTTGGTAGAACATATAATAAGCTTTTGATTCATTCCATGCACATAGAGTTCGCTATACCTGTGATAGTGAATTTGGTTGGGAAGGAAGCAATTCCACTGATTGTTATTCATAATGCTAGAGGTTAAAGAAGTCTAATGGGTAGGATGACAGTGTTAGGTCATGTTTAATTGAGTCAACCTATAAAGTTGCCTATCAACACAACTTCTTCTCAAAGTGTCTGCAATTCCATAAGCTGAATAAATTCAAAGGATGAAGGTTGTATTGCACTAAGATGAATTATGGACCCTCATGAGAAAGCCGCCTTATCTTTATCTGTGTGTGATGATTGTGCGAAAAAGAGCAACTCTTTTAGTGAGAAAATGAGTAGTTTGGTTTGAATCATTTCTTAAGGCTTCTTGCTTGTTTTTAGCAAAACTTAGTTAAGCAGTCAACAGTCTTGCAGGAAAATACTAGAAGAGGCAAAAGCTACAAAATTCGTAATGATCTATTATTATCTGAACTGAAATCTATTATTATCTGACTGAAAGATGCATGAATGGTGGTTCCTAGCTTAAGTCTGTTGTTGATTTAGGTACTATTGATCTTATGAGATCTAGATTTTTGCTTCTGCTTTAAGTTTAAGCCAATTGATTTCACCATAGGAGTATCTCGCCAAGGAGTAAGGACATTACTGTATGTAATTTGATGGCCTGCCAGAAATCTTTGGTCTTGTCAATGAAGTTGGCTCTTCTCAATGGTCTAATTATTCAACTTATCAATTCAACCCTTTTTACACAATAAAATAATCATGTTGTTGGATGCTCCCTTGTTGGTGTAAGGTTGTCTTTTGTAGAAAGAATCTTGTTGATACCGTTCCCATGAAAAAGAAAAAGAAAAACTAAAGAAAAAAAATTAAAAAAGAAGTCTACTTATTCTCTTTACATGAGCAATATAGAAGGGCTAGGTTGAAGGTTGATTCCCTGGCCTTTATCGTCTCCAAGGCTACCAGGCAATCGAAAAAAAGAGGAAGAAAATCAAGCTTGTGTCAGGCAGGTGAACTATTTCTATGTGTGTCATTTAGGATTACCCTCATAGGCCATAATCTGTAGAAGGAAAATAGATTTTTAAATGTTTGATTCCCATTCCCCAACTTATTGGACTTCTGCACATAAATACATCACCATAAAACCCTTTTGAATGTAATTAAACCCCCAACTTCTTAATTCTTCACGGATTCTTATGCATTGATGCTAAAGTCCTCCTTGCTTCAGTATAAGGCATTGTATTCTACCAAGACTTTGATCAGATGCAAATATTAGTTGAATTCCTTTGTTATATGAAAATGCTGTGGATATATTTTAATGTAAGTGGATACCTATGCAATCATATTTTGCTTGCACTGAAAGCACTGATAGTAGAATATGTTGAGTATTGCTTGATGAGCTGATTACATGAGAATTACGCCTAAAATATCTTTATCCCAGTCCTAACATAATCCTTGAGTGTCCAAAATTTGATAGCTTCAAAATTGGTCGCTGAGGTCAATTTTCTTTCAATAAACATGATTTTTTAAACTGAAATATATTCTTTTAATTCTTTTCTTCAGGAAGTTGTATTTTTCGACCTTCTCTTTATCTTCCAGCATTATATACTCTATCCTGCCAAAAAGGAAGAAAGAAATCAGACAATTGTGCAAGAGAGAATCGGCCCACTTATCAAGTCTCCAAACAATTCTGTATCAACAAATGTATAAAGGGATATCTTGGCTTTTTAATGTTTTCTTTTTATTTTGTGAATAGAATGGAGGGGAAATTCCTCCAGAAAACATCTTTTCATTTGATGTGGTAAAACTAGTCATGTGCAGATGCGCTTATCTATATGCCATCAGATAGCATTCCTTATTTACAACACAGAATTCAGGTGATAATAAATAGACTAATTTATAATCATGCAGTTTCATGAAAGCGAAATGCATGGATGCTCTTTTAGCATTTATGGAGGTGATGGTGGAATAATTTACATGGATAAGATTGGCTGACGTTGATCTGATAGAACTTGTATGATATTGTTTCATTATTTTTTTTAGAGTTCCATCAAAGAAACCTTGATCGAGCAGCATATAGAGAAGGATAATGACATGAGAGTCTTCAAGTGTTCTCTCCGGAAGAAGAAAATCTTGAGAATTTGACTCTCTCTCTCTCTCTCTCTCTCTCTCTCTCTAGGGGGAAAAGCCATCTTTCTGTAGGAGAAAAAAAATCACTTCAATCATGGTATAGAATTTCCTTCTGTGTCTAATTTGAGTGTGTTATGGAAAAAGTAGCCTCATTATTCACCTATTGGTCACAAGATTCATGTAGACCTGCATTTCTTGGAAGCTCGTCTAAGTTCATCTCTGTTATTCTGACCAAGCTCCCATGTAATATGACAATCTCCCATGTTTGCCTGGTTGCAGTGCATCCTCTAGGATCAGTTGGAGCAAAGTGCAGGTCCGGACTGATATTAGATGCAATTTCATGGTCAATAATTTTTAGTCTGAAATATCAATAGTTGTGTCGTGGATCACTGCATGAAATTTATGAATGATTTGAAATCGACTATTTTGACAATAAAAAGAAAATAATTTCGATTTTTATTGTTGGTTTGTAATGTTATTACCGACGTATGACCTGAATTTGTTACATTATTTTAAACATATACATGACTATATGTACTTCTGGGATTACTATTAAAACTAGAACTATTAGAGTTCATCAAACAGAAACTAAAATGTAATATGTTTTGGATAAGATACTCAAGTAATATCTTTGCTTTATTTTAGCTGTTTAGAAAATTATGCTGCAATTTAATTTTATGGGCATCTAATGCTGCTGCTATAATATGCAATTGGGACAACACAAAACCCAATATGTCAATCCAAGCCATAACCTCATCTTAAGCTTGATTTAAGTTGGGTTAGATTGATGACAGGTTGGAATTTGGCTCGAGTTGTCTTGGGATGATTGAGTTTAATAGAGGTTAAAACTCTCTCACCACCATATCATTATGCATCATCCCACCCCAATTAGCAGATTGGACCGAGAGGATTTAAAGTTGTCCTAGTTGTAGCCACATTAAAGATTTCAAACATTTCAAAATGTGTGTTCCATGAAATTTTTGATTTTATAACCCATCCAATTGGGTGTCAAACATGAACTTAAGTACTTCTTTGGAACCGGATTCATAGCAAATTTAGTAGTAATTGACTCATTAAAAGTTTATGTAAGGTATAGATAGATAAAGGAATTTGAAATTCCACTTAGGGTTGGGCTTGGCATGCTTTATTGAGGTTGACAATTATATATTTATATTTCATATTTGGGCCATATACTGTGGACTGAACTGTTATTTTGAAGCTGAATGTTCTACTGAAACTAAGATGATGCAATGATTGAGTCCAAGACATGCCTTGATTAGATCTGGCGGCCTAGGTTTATACTTTGTGAATCTTCATAAAAAATCTTCAATTTATGATTGATAGCAGCTTTAAGCTAGCTCACACCAAGTTTAGCTTTTAATTGTCCGTGATTGGGATTAAATAATCTTTGTTATAATAAATGAGATCAAACCAAGATTGGGTAAAACCGTGAAAAATATTTTTCCAAAATATAATTGATATAATTAGATTAGGCTTTCAAACTAGGTTTTAGGAAGACGCTTCTAGGCTGAGGCTTTCGAAACTAGGCTTTCCAGGCTACTAACGGAAAGCGCCATAGTGCTTCTTAACGTAGCGAGCCTACACAGGCGGGTGCTTTCGCGTTGCTGCCATGGCCAACACAGGATATTCCTCTAACTCGTTGTTCCCACGCGCGTGTCATCAGTGCAAATTTCGAAATCATCTTACGCATAACTCTTCACTCTGCTTGGGAAGTGTTCGGAGTAGCACGAATATCCTATGAAGGGGTCGATCGCTTCGCCAATGGGACAGCTAACTACGTACTCAATTTGTTCTTGAATAAGATGTCCTCCTACTTCGAGATGTTAATAGCAGCTCATATTGGCTCAAAATTCCACTTAAAAGAGATTTGCCTGGTGGAAGCAATTTAACAAGCCAACTATCAGTCATAATTTGAGCACAGATTGAAAACAAGGCGAGCATAAGTTGGTCCTAGGTAACTCATGTCCAATTCAATATGACTCTAAATAAAAATAAATAAATATTAATTTATTAACTTTGTGTTTATAATTCATATATTTTGACTTTTTCTTATTTAAAACCTCCTTAACTGGCATATTTGGTTCTAATGGTTGGGATGGCATAGAGACCGTGCGTCCATATTGAAAGATAAATTGATCGATTGCTTTGATCGACTCTATTGCCGCTGAATCCTGGATTGAGGTCAGAGCGCAGCTGGCTGACCCTGAGGTCGGCTGGAACCGAATTGAATCGGCTGGTAGAAGTGTGGGAAAGTAGATCTCCTCCGAGGATAGCCGGCAAAAAGTCCACTTGCCATATAGTTTCTGGCGGAGAACCTTTTGATGCCTAAGTCAGAATAGAGAGGCAACAGTATGGAAGGAAGAGATTTCAATAAAGTGTAGTTTTCCGTGAGTAAGTAGTATTGTCTTGCGTTGTGTACTTAAAGTCCTCGGGATCATCCCTTTATATAGAAGAGTCCATTTGGTCGAGGGCGGCATGATGTGCACCAGTTGCCAGGCAACGACTGGTAGTACGACTATGGTGTGGGTAGCATATGACACTGATCGTGTGCCGAATATAGAGTTGCCACAACTGCCAGTTGCTTTCATGACGACCGATTGCCAGAACTGTCAGTCCTTGTCGACACGTGTTGATTGGCTTCTTGATCGGAGACGAAGTCGCTCATCTCGGTTGGTTGGCTCATCGACTGGGGTTGAAGTTGTCCACCGCGGTCTGTACCGAGGTTGTTAAGGCGGTTTGGTCCGAGGTCAAGGTGTCCAGTATTACCCCCATCACTTGCCCCCCACTTCCAAGGTCGAGTTGCATTTCAATTCGGGCAACAAAAGTCACGTCGTCATCTCGATCAAGGACAGGACTTTTGTCAGGGGCAATAAAGGCATTGTTTGGTCTTTTCAAAGCATCACTGAATGTGGGGTATCCTGGGGCACCATTAATGTAGGGCTATCTTGAGGCGTCATTACTGTGGCGATATTGGTGAACCGCTCGTACCGTACCCCGAGTTGACAAGTGTTTCGATTTACCCGGGTAGCCGAACTAGCTCTTCAATCAGGGACATCTATGGCTCTATATAAGGGTGGCCCCTCCCTTCTGTTTATATTTCTTTCTTCATTTGCTCCTCCACCTGCGTGCTCAAGTGTCCAAGCTTCTTGGTGGTGCTCTGGCAAATTTTTGTTTCTCCGGCACTAACATCCTCCATGCTTCTCCATTTTCGGTAGGTTTCCGTTCCTTGGATGCTTGGCCTCTTCCCTTTTTCTTCTTCTTGGCTTGCTCGTCTTCCTCTTCACCTTTTTCTTCATCTCCTCTACTATCATGAGTGGAGCCAAGGTTAACGCTTCGGAGGAGAGTTGGTCATCCGACCACTCTTCTCGAGCTTGACAGCCATCACCCCCGAGTGAGGCTGAGCCCGAGGTATGGTCGAGGCCGGATTATGAGATATATGTCCTTACCCAAGAGAAAATAGATCTCATCCGAGCTCAGCATTTCATACCCCATGAGTTCACTTTTGAGCTCACCAGTCCCCATGCTGGGTAACCAGTCCTCGTCCTTCTCGATTCAGCCTGTATGAGGAGACTTTGAGGGCCAGGCTGAGACTCCCTCTCCACCCCTTCTTTGTCCAGTTGATGAGGTCCTACAGCCTCGTCCCAACCTAACTGGTCCGAACTCCTAGTAGGTCCACATCGGCTTTCTTTCTTTTTGTTTCCTTTGGAGCATCTAAGCCTTGGTTTTTCATTTTTAGGGATGCTTCACTCTAAAGAGGCATCCTCGAGACAGCAACTAGTAGTACTTTTCTCCTCAAAAAGGCCGCTAGTTGCTCCGAGGTATTCCCTCTTCCATCTATGGATGGAAAAGGAGAGTTTTTTTTCATTTCTTCCAAGCAGCCATGGCAGTTTGAGACCATAAGGAAGACACCTCGGAGAGATTTAAATCGGCCCCTGAGGTCGTCTAGACAAACTTCTACAATCTTAATCTAAGATTTCTGCCTTGCAGGAGTTGTTGTCTGAGGCGATGCTGATCAACGCCGGTCTAAGTCCAGCTGACCCTTAGGGTAAGCTTCTTCTGAATTTTCTCTAACTTTTCACCTTGTCACATTTCTTTTTGACTTTGTCCTCGATTTTGCAGCTCTTGTCGCCATGAAGATTGACCTTACGATGATTCGTCAAAGAAGGAAGATGAAGAAGAGGTCGACCGTGGATGCCGAGGGTGAGGCCCCCTAGAGGACAAGGTTGAGGGGGGATTCCTCCTCGGCTCCTGCTGCCGAAGCTACCATTGAGGTCGCTGTCGAGGCCTCGGTTTCTGAAGTCTCCCCTTGTAATAACCCCAAAATTTTTTTTTATATAAAAAGGGATAGAATAGTCCTTTAAAATTGATATAAGGGGTAAAATTGGAAGGAATCAAAAGATAATGGCATAGTTGTAGATATGTTGAAGTGTTAGGGGCAAAATGGGAATTTAATAATATTAAACAAAGGTGAATAGTGCTTTGATGTGATTTAAATGGGGTGGTTGGTGGCTCACGGGAATGAAACCGAGAGAGAGTCACAGAGAGGGGGTTCTCAGGCGTGGAGGAAAAGAAGGAAAGAAAAGGAGAAGAAGAAGAAGAAGAAAGAAGAAGAGGAAGGGGATTCGAGGAGGAGGGGGATCCCGGTTGCACTTTCAGCTGAAGGAAAAAACGTAGATCTCCTTCCCCTCTACGCAAGGACCTCGATTTCCAAAAAGAAAAAGGTAAATATCCGTCCCTATCTAGTCTTTTGATGACATTAGGCTATACAAAGGGTGGATATAGTCTAGAGGGGTCGGATAAGGGTTGTAGAGGTGGTTAAAAGAGGAAGAATCGGATTTTAACAAATTTTTCCGGCACTACGGAAAAACTGTGTCGAAGTCCCAACTTCGGCGAATTATTTAGGGGGTCAAACGGCCTCCGATGATGATGCATGTTATCTCTTTGGAATCCTCTATGAGTGTAGAATGTTAGGTAAAAATTTCATCAAATTTGGAGTCCTGAAAGTGGATCAAAACCGGGATGAAGTAACCCACTGTCAGATCGGGTTACTGTTTATCCGGGTGGAAAATAAGGGATTTCATGCCATAATAGGGTATTAAGCCTAGATTAGGCTAAGGGAGACCTTGTACTCGTGCAAGGGAGTCCCTAATACACATAAATGATGAGTTAATTAATAGAAAAAGAAAAAGAGAAAGAAAAGAAAAGATTTAGGGAACGGAGGAGTTGAATCAATTAAAGTTTCCTATATTATAATTGGTACGTAGATTATGACCTTGATACAAGACTAAATGTATGGTAAATGCATGTCACAGTTAGGCAAGAAGCTAGGGAACGAGAGGAAGAAGTTCCCCACTGCCTGCTGTAGAATTCTAGAGGCGTATCGAGGCCGTGCCGGATTGGCAGGTGAGTGGGAGTTATGTACTTTGCACCATGAGCATCCTTAATTCATTTTCATGAATGTCGCCAAGTGTGAATTGATTCCACTTGAGCATATTGATTGATATTGTAGTAGATTCCTCTATAATCTTGATTCTCCATGCTTGATTATTCTGTACATGCATTTGAGGGAACATTGAGAGGAATTACGAGGGGTTGATGAGTAATCAAATTGATTCCGAATTGTGAAATGATTTCTTTTGTAAATTGATTTCATTTCCTCTATTTTAAAGACTTGTGAGTCGTAGCTTGATTATACTCTTTTATGAGTAATTAAATTGGTTCCAAATTGTGAAATAACTTCTTTTGTAAATTGATTTCATTTCCTCTATTTTAAAGACTTGTGAGTCGTAGCTTGATTATACTCTTTTATGAGTAATTAAATTGGTTCTGTTGCTGGTGGTCCAAATCGAGAACGATTGGCACAGCGGTGTGAACGGGGTTCCCTTTGAGTTGCTTTGGTTGCGCTCCGCCCTCCGCCGTGAAACCTGCAAGCAAGCCTCGCACCACCACCGGGGTAGTGGGGGCCCTCCGACGATCAAGTCAGAGGAGATCGAAGGAGAAGGAGAAGGAGAAGGTAGCAGGTGAGATGATACTCTGGAAGATATATCTTACCCTCCCCCTTCCCCCCCAGCCTCATATATATCAGGCTGGGGGGTTTTTCCGGGGATTCGTCATCGTGTGGCACGATGGGGCTGCCACTGACATGGCCGTTACAGGGCGTCGTGGGGCAGCGCTGGGTACAGCCATGGCAGGGCATAGTGGAGCTCCGCTTTGTACGGCTGTTACAGGGGATCGTGGGGCAGCGCCGGATACGGCCGTTGCAGGGAGTAGTGGAGCAGGGGGCCGCGGCGTGCCTCAGAGGAACAGTCTGTTGTTGTCGAGAGATTGCCGACTCGGGTCCGGATTGCTGGATCAAGGGGCAGCCGACTCGGGGTCGGGCTGCGGAGCCGAAGATATCCGACCCGAGGTCGGATTGCTGGATCAAGGGGCAGCCGACTCGGGGTCGGGCTGCGGAGCCGAAGATATCCGATCCGAGGTCGGATTGCTGGATCAAGGGGCAGCCGTAGTCTTCCTGGGCGCGCGTGCCGGTCACGTGGGGCATGGTGCCTAAGTTCCCCCGTAACAGTAGCCCCCCACTCCCGAGCCTGGAACCAGGAGGGGAACGGGTGAAGGGAGTGATGCTTCGAGATTGCCGCCATCCCTCGGAAAGGCGCGCGCGCTCCGAGCTTCCCGCCTTCTTTATGGCGTATGGCAGTTGTCGCTGATCTGGCGGTCTGCGGATTTCAGCGGACATCCTTCCTTAATGGCGTCGATTCGCCTTTGGGGCGAGAACGATCCTTCGGTAGCCAGGCGTCCTCTGGCGTCACCGAGGCGTCACCCACCTTTCTGCCTATTTAACCGGGGGCCCTCCCCCGTCCGCCTTTCTCTTCACAGGCATCCTCGAGTTTCTCCCTTGTGCTGTTGCCGTTGCCGTCGGACTGTTCGTTCGCTCATCCTTTTAACTCTTGGTAGCGTCTCGCCGACTCCTGATTCTTGAAGTTCCTCCGGCACTAGGCCAGGCATCCGAGGGTTAGGCCTCAGGAAATCCTTCCGGCGCTTAGGCCAGGCATCCGAGGGTTAGGCCTCAGGAAATTCTTCCGGCGCTAGGCCAGGCATCCGAGGGTTAGGCCTCAGGAAATTCTTCCGGCGCTAGGCCAGGCATCCGAGGGTTAGGCCTCAGGAAATTCTTCCGGCGCTAGGCCAGGCATCCGAGGGTTAGGCCTCAGGAAATTCATCCGGCGCTAGGCCAGGCATCCGAGGGTTAGGCCTCAGGAAATTCATCCGGCGCTAGGCCAGGCATCCGAGGGTTAGGCCTCAGGAAATTCATCCGGCGCTAGGCCAGGCATCCGAGGGTTAGGCCTCAGAAAATTCTTCCGGCGCTAGGCCAGGCATCCGAGGGTTAGGCCTCAGGAAATTCTTCCGGCGCTAGGCCAGGCATCCGAGGGTTAGGCCTCAGGAAATTCTTCCGGCGCTAGGCCAGGCATCCGAGGGTTAGGCCTCAGGAAATTCTTCCGGCGCTAGGCCAGGCATCCGAGGGTTAGGCCTCAGGAAATTCTTCCGGCGCTAGGCCAGGCATCCGAGGGTTAGGCCTCAGGAAATTCTTCCGGCGCTAGGCCAGGCATCCGAGGGTTAGGCCTCAGGAAATTCCGCTCATTGGTCGGCCAAGGCTGGCGCAAGCCGAGGCGACCGGTCGGGGCTTCAGGCTAGTCTGCTCCCAGGATGATCATCGGGTTAGCCTGGCATCCGAGGGCCGAGCCTCGGGGAATTTCGCTTGTTGGTCGGCCAAGGCTGGCGCAAGCCGAGGCGACCGGTCGGGGCTTCAGGCTAGTCTGCTCCCGGGATGATCATCGGGTTAGCCTGGCATCCGAGGACCGAGCCTCGGGGAATTCCGCTCGTTGGTCGGCCAAGGCTGGCGCAGGCCGAGGCGACCGGTCGGGGCTTCAGGCTAGTCTGCTCCCGGGATGATCATCGGGTTAGCCTGGCATCCGAGGACCGAGCCTCGGGGAATTCCGCTCGTTGGTCGGCCAAGGCTGGCGCAAGCCGAGGCGACCGGTCGGGGCTTCAGGCTAGTCTGCTCCCGGGATGATCATCGGGTTAGCCTGGCATCCGAGGACTGAGCCTCGGGGAATTCCGCTCGTTGGTCGGCCAAGGCTGGCGCAAGCCGAGGCGACCGGTCGGGGCTTCAGGCTAGTCTGCTCCCGGGATGATCATCGGGTTAGCCTGGCATCCGAGGGCCGAGCCTCGGGGAATTCCGCTCGTTGGCCACGCGCCTGTCGCTTGCCGCTCGACGGGATTTCTCCGTGGCCAGCTACGATCGTGTTTCTCCTATTCTCCAAGCGTCGCCTGGGGAACACCAGAAGGGTATTAAATGCTAATTGAGGCGTTACCTGGGAAATCGGATCGCCAGTTGCTGCTTGCAAGGAGTGTCAGTTAAGCGGCCGCGATACGCGCGCTCTTCGAGGCGGATGCGGCCTGGGCGCGAGCGGAGATACGTGGGCCGTGGGATACACACCGCCCGGAGTGTCCTGCATGAAGAATGCAATTAAGGAGAACGACGCTTATGAGGTCGTGGGAGGATACGCCTCGAGAGCCGGAACGGCTCCGGATTCGATGCGCCCGCATTTATTGGAGCCACCCGCATCGGAACGACCGGGGGGCCACAGTTTGGCTATAAATATAAGGGCAGGTGCGGTGATCGGTGCCAAGGGGACAGAAGGGACTCTCTGGACGTTGGCGTGGCGCTGGCAGGCGTCGCATTTCCGTACGTGATCCTTTGAGTCCTCCAACAAGGTAGACCAATAATAGCCTTGCCTCATGATCTTGTGCGCCAAGGACCTAGCCCCCGAGTGCGATCCGCAGACGCCCTCATGGACTTCGCCGAGGACGTAGGCCGCCTCCGAGGGGCGGAGGCACCTTAAGAGGGGGGCGGTAAACGAGGTCCGATACAGCCTCCCTTCATAGAGTACGTAGTGGGCGGACTTCTTGACGAGTCGCCGAGCTTGATCTTCGTCCTCAGGGAGGATCCCTTCGGCGAGGTAGGCGACGAGCGGGTCCATCCAAGACGGCTCCGGATCAATCGCCATCACCGCTCCAGCCTCGCCGATGCTCGGGGCATCCAGGGTCTCCAGGTAGATTGCCCTCGACAAGTTGTGCGCCTCTGCGCCCACTAAGCGGGACAACCTGTCGGCCCTGGCATTTTCACTTCTGGGGACTTGCTGGATGTCGACACTGCCGAGGTCGGAAATGAGTGCTTGCACCTTCCGGACGTAGTTCTGCATGGTCTGGCTCCGGGCCTCGAACTCCCCACGGACCTGCCCGACCACCAGCTGGGAGTCGGTGAAGACCTTCAAACGCCGGATGCCGAGCTCCCCGGTGAGTTTGAGTCCTGCGACTAGGGCCTCGTAAAACAAGATATCAGCTGAGCTTCCACTATCCACAAGAACACGCCTTACATCATAGTTTGCCATAGTGAGGGAGATCACCATGGCGTCATCGTGGGGGGTCTGAACCCCCTTTACATCCTCATCACAAAAGGTGATTACATTGCCGACCCTCTGCCTCTTTGCGACGGCCGCCCCTGACGCTTCCGTCGAGCCCCCTGAGTTCCTCACGGGCCGAGGGCAGCCCCCAGTGATAGTGTGGATCACGCCCGCAACGGGTCGATTCTGCTCCCGAGGCTCCGGAGGGGCCGGGTCGGCCGAACGCGGGTCTGCGGGGGGACGTCGGTCGCTCACATATCGACCGAGACGCCCCCGGCGGATGAGAGCCTCGATCTCGTCCCGAAGCTGGAAGCAGTCCTCCGTGTCGTGGCCGTGGTCTCGGTGGTACTCACAGTACGCCCGGGAGGGCCTCTTCCCAGGGATCTTCCGCATCTGTCTCGGGGCCGGGAGGTCCTCCCGCCCCTTGATCTCCATAAGGATCTGGGCCCGGGGGGTTAGGAGAGGGGTGTACCGGTGAAAACGTCGGGGCGGAGAACGAGGGCGTGGGGCGCCGTGGTTCTTCGTCGGCGACGGGCTTCTGCGCCGACGCTGAGGCGTCGGGCTCCTCCTCTGGCGTGCCTCTTTCCGCCTTTTCTTCCCAAGCTTTTGAGGGATCTCGGCGACCTCCTTGCTCCGGTGGGCGGCCGCCTCCTCGGCGTCCGCATACTGGTTCGCCCAGGACAACAGCTCTGGGAAGCTCCGCGGTAGGCGTTTGTCCAGGGAGAAGGTGAGTCTGCCCTTCCGGAAGCCACGCTTCAGGGCCGAAAGAGCTACCTCCTGACTCAGGTTCCGGACCTCCAGCGTAGCCCTGTTGAAGCGGGTAAGATAATCCCGCAGGCTTTCTCCCTCGTTTTGCCGGACATCAAAGAGGGAGTCGGAGACCAGTCGCCGCCGGCTACTGACGGCGAAATGAGTGATGAAGAGGCGAGTGAACTGGTCGAAAGACCAGATTGAGTCAGCCTCCAGCCCGGCGAACCACGCCCTCGCCGGGCCACGGAGGGTTGCCGGGAAGGCCTTGCAGAGAAGGGGATCTGATGCTCCGTGGAGGAGCATAAGGGTCCTGAAACTCTCGACGTGATCCCGCGGGTCTGCCGCCCCGTCATAGGGCTCGATCGCCGGCATTTTGAACCCCGGGGGATTCGGGGTTCGCAGGATCCTCGAGGCAAGTGCCGGCTGGGAGGAGATCTCTAAGTCGGCGAAGGGATCTTTGGAATGGCCCTTCAGGACCTGGAGTTGTCAGTGGAGATCGTCCACCCGCCGGTCCAGGGAGCGCGACCGGTGGGTGGGAGACAAGGAGCGGCGAGTGGGGGACCGACTGGAGCGCGGGTTCCTCGAGGACTGGGGGGTCTGGGAACGCGCCCGGGCCCGCCTCTCGTACCCCGCGCAGCTCCGATGGGAAGGTCTCGGCAGAATAGACCGTGCTCGAGAATCCTCCTCGCGCCGGCGCTCCTCCCCATGGGAGAGGAAGGAGCGCGGGTTGAGGAGGACAGGCGAGCGCTCAGGGAGCAGTGGCTCCTGAGCCCGCTGCGGCGCCCGGGACATCGCACCCTGCAGATTCTGCACCGCCTCCGCGAGGGTGCGAACCTGCTGGGCTAGCTAGTCGAACTGGGCGGCTTCGACCATCTGAATGGGCGGTGGGGCGGTGGAGTGTTGCTGAGAGCGTGTTGGAGATGCAGCGGCCTCCCAGCCAGTGGCGCGAGAGGCCCCGCGACCGGAAGCATTGGAAGCTCCACGACCACCTCGCCGTGCCATTACGATCGCTCTGAGATCCGGCCCTCCTTCTAGCGCCAACTGTTGCTGGTGGTCCAAACCGAGAACGATTGGCACAGCGGTGTGAACGGGGTTCCCTTTGAGTTGCTTTGGTTGCGCTCTGCCCTCCGCCGTGAAACCTGCAAGCAAGCCTCGCACCACCACCGGGGTAGTGGGGGCCCCCCAATGATCAAGTCAGAGGAGATCGAAGGAGAAGGAGAAGGAGAAGGTAGCAGGTGAGATGATACTCTGGAAGATATATCTTACCCTCCCCCTTCCCCCCCAGCCTCATATATATCAGGCTGGGGGGTTTTTCCGGGGATTCGTCATCGTGTGGCACGATGGGGCTGCCAATGACATGGCCGTTACAGGGCGTCGTGGGGCAGCGCTGGGTACAGCCATGGCAGGGCATAGTGGAGCTCCGCTTTGTACGGCTGTTACAGGGGATCGTGGGGCAGCGCCGGATACGGCCGTTGCAGGGAGTAGTGGAGCAGGGGGCCGCGGCGTGCCTCAGAGGAACAGTCTGTTGTTGTCGAGAGATTGCCGACTCGGAGTCGGATTGCTGGATCAAGGGGCAGCCGACTCGGGGTCGGGCTGCGGAGCCGAAGATATCCGACCCGAGGTCGGATTGCTAGATCAAGGGGCAGCCGACTCGGGGTCGGGCTGCGGAGCCGAAGATATCCGACCCGAGGTCGGATTGCTGGATCAAGGGGCAGTCGACTCGGGGTCGGGCTGCGGAGCCGAAGATATCCGACCCGAGGTCGGATTGCTGGATCAAGGGGCAGCCGTAGTCTTCCTGGGCGTGCGTGCCGGTCACGTGGGGCATGGTGGCTAAGTTCTCCCGTAACAGGTTCCAAATTGTGAAATAACTTCTTTTGTAAATTGATTTCATTTCCTCCATTTCAAAGATTTGTAGAGCCTTTTTAGTGGTATATTGAGTTGTATTGCACTTCCTTGACCCTCACTCCTAACCCTGATGTTAGTTTATGATTGGGTCATGATCGAGTGAGTGGTAATCTTGATTATACTCCTTTTTAGTAGAGTATTGGGAGGGTGCATTATGGCATTTATGCATGGCTTGGCAGTATCTGCAGGACACCTATAGTCGATGGGGTTGAACATCGGCCTTTGTGCACATAGTAGCCTTCTGGGTGGGCGGAGCCCAGTCCCTTCCTAGGGGGGACACGGCCCTAGGCGTAGGATTGGCCGGTCCTACGACTTATATTCTGCTTGCCGCCGGGCATAGTAAGACCCCGCGAGGTGCAGTATGGCTTTCCGCGGATGTAGAATTCCCGCGAGGTGCCGTTTAGTATGTAGATGTGAGATGGATTTCTGTTCTGGATACTGGCCGGCATTTACATGATTAGTGTGGTGTCTTATCCTACATATGCATGTGACAGTAAGGAGTTGTTGCTGGTTCGCCTGGGGCGTAAAACCCACCTCCCGACAGCTGTCTAGTGATGATTTCAGCATATTGACACCTGATTTGTATGTTCCAGCATTATGATCTGTTGAGCATATTCATGAGTAGCATATATGTTTGCTTGATTATTCCATATATGCTTCAGATGAGTTGATATTGATTGTGGTAATATTGATGATTTATTCCATATTCTCTATGTTGAGTTCATGTTCATGTTGTTATTGATCTTGAGATTTCATCTCGAGCCATGATTATATTCTGTCTCATGTGCATAGTACTCTCTACTCCACTCACTGAGTATTCATATACTCACTCCCCAGTTTGGTGTTTTTGATTGCAGGGCAGGTATTGTATAGAGAGGAGCAGGGTTAGAGATTGTCTGCTTACTGTGCCGCTCCATAGTATAGTATAGTATAATGTAGATAGAGGTTTATACCCTTTTGGTGTATTATAAACCTTCTGTTGTATATAGTGTATAGTTACAGTCGTAGATCCTGTTGTGGATATGGGTTTGACCATAGATGGAATGGGAACCAGATTTTTATACATATGAGTTATATGCCTGAGATAATGTATTGATATATATTGTCCAGGTTCATTATGTGACGGATTATGTGATTGCTGCTCTGACAGGTAGTGTGTTGTATGTATTGAGATAATCCTGATAGGTCACTATAGAAAAAGTGATCATTTTGTGCATGCATCATGCCAAATTTTTCAAGATTCATTGATGATTGATAGGTAGTAGGGTTCTACGCGGTGGCTGGTGGCCTTATGTCTACCCGCACCCTAGGACCGTCGCGGCGGCCCGCCGGGAACGGGGCGGGGGTCGTGACACCCCTGAGGTGCCCGTACCTCGGGGGGAGACTGTGGAGATCGACCTCGAGGTCGAGGTTGTGTCGCCGATTAGATCGGCCTTCAGAGGGGCTCGTCCTCGCATAACCTTCCGTTATCGCCACATCTTCACGTCGGTTGCCCCCCAAGGCCCGTGGCTCAGCTCGATCAAGTCTAAGCTTGTTTGTTCCCAAAGAGGGCCCTTCAACTCTAGCCTACGCCTTCATGATCTATTTTCCGAGATGGTTTGTCCACGAGTCAGATTTAACTTTGACGACCCCCGGGGTGGTGAAGGAGATAGTCCTAGCCATGCAACTCCCAGTCGGTATGGAGATATGCACTCTATGGGCGTCATTGAGCTATTCAACGGGGCCTTCGTCTAGGTCATCCAGGTAAGCTTCTAACTTACAAATCTTCACCTAAGTTGTTCGCTTCAATAACTGAGCCTTCTTCTTCTTTTCAACATGCCTACGAGGTCGACTACATGTATGAGTTGATCACGATGCTCACAAAGAGCGGTGCAGAGCGCAGGGCGAGGTAGGAGGACACCAAGGAGTAGGCCCAGCAGTTCGGGAAGAGGGCGGAGGCTACTGAGGAGCGGCCCGACAGGCTTAGGAGAGGGTGAAATCCACTGAAGACAAGATAGAGTTAGCAGAGCCCACGCCTTGACTGTGCAAATCCAGGAACCTATCAAGTAGAGCCAACTGTCCGCAGCCAGGGAGGCCTTCAAAGGTACTAAGCGGAAAGCTGTGGAGCTTTTTGCGAAGTTAGCCTGGGCTGAGCAAAAGGCCACCAAGGTCGAAGAGCGGGTCGTCGAGGCTAGGGAGCAGGTCATCAGTGCCGAGGCCAAGATCGCGAAGGCGGTCAAGGAGTATCTCACCTTGGAGAAGTTCCAAGAGGAGACCTTGGAGAATGCGACCAATGCCTTTGGAAATGGCTTCAAGGAATGCCGAGATCAGGCTCGGTGGATCTTCCTGAGGATGGACTTCTTCGGCCTCAATGATAATGACGATGACGTCGGTGAAGGCGGGGAAGGGGGGTTGCGAAGGAGGCGAAGTCAGCGGCGGTGGCAGAGGAGACGACCTCAATGGTGGTGGCGGAGGCGACGACCTCGACGACTGTGAAGGTGACAAGGTCGGCGGTGGCAGCGAAGGCACCGAGGGGTCGAAGCTGAAGAATGAAGTCCTTCGCCTCGTTATCTTTTGCTTTTTTCCTCAGATTTTGCTAAGGTTATTGTAAAAATTCAAAAGTAATGAAAGTGTAAAGATTTCTCAAAGTACATGTTTAGTTTTTGTTCTCACTATTTACTTGTGCTTGAGTTCAGGTCATCGCCCCAAGCTTTGACCTTCTCTTGTAGCTATTTTTGCTTGGCCTCTATCGAGGTCAATGTATATACTAAAAGACAATGAAGTTAAAGAGAATTTTTAAAGTATGTGACTTTGGCTTTCACTAGTGTTGTTCATTTCTTGGTTTGAGTTTGGGTCATCGCACCAAACTTTTCTTCTTTTTATGTTCAATTCTTCCCAGGGGATCAGCAAGGATCTTTAGCCTATCTTGGGCTCAGTTCGACTCCAGATGGATTCCGAGTGAGCTCAGCTTAAGAAGGTCGTAGGTCGACTTGGGGTGTCTCTTTTGTTGATCTTCTTTGGAGTCTGGCTCCGAAGAGATTTCGAGTGAGCTTAGCTTGAAGAGGTCCTAGGTCGGCCTGGGGTATCTCTTTTATTGATCTTCTCTGGAGTCTAGCTTCGGAGGGATTCCGAGTAATCTTGACTTGAGAAGGTCCCAGGTTGGCCCGGGGTATCTTCTTTGTTGATCTTCTTCGGAGTTCGGCTCTAAAGGAATTCTGAGTGAGCTCATCTTAAGGATGTTCCAAGTAGGCCCGGGGTATCTCATCTAGTCGGTTTCATTACTGGACTATCATTGGCCTTAGAGGTCTTAGGTCATAGCCCATGCATTTTCGAGATGCCTCGAGTTGAGTATGCTTGTCACAATTGTCCGATCTGAAAGACAAACACAATAAAGAATTTTTATTGAAATTGGTAGAGACTCTGCCAATCGAAGGGCTTGATACAAAGGACGAGCTGAAGGAGCAGCGAGGAGAGGTGATCGAGAAGTTGGTACAGGTCTCTTTATAAGAAGATGAGCTTGACCGAACCATTCAGATCAGCTCCAACTTAAGTGAAAAGAACCGAGCCGAAGTAATCAACTTTCTCCGCATCAATGTGGGTGTCTTCACCTGGTCAGCTGTTGATATGTTAGGCATAAGCTTCGAGTTGATGGTTCACAGGCTCAACATAGACCTGACCCACCAACCTGTGTAGTAGAAGAAGAGAAACTTCGCCATGGAAAGATAACAAGTCATCGACCAAGAAGTTGACAAACTCTTGGAGGCCGTTGCTACTGCCTCCACCACTATTATTAGTACTGCTTTCACTTTTAAAATCACCTTTGCCACTACGACACTCATCCTGCCACCAAGTCCACTAGTGTCGCATCTACTAACACCACGCTGCCATTGCCTCCACAACTGGGGCTCCATGCCAACAATAGCACCACTGACATTACTAACACCCACTACCACCCTTACTACTTTTGCTACTACTAACACTGCCGCCTTCACAAACGTCATCTTTGCCTCTCACCAACAATCAATACCGCCATCACCATGTCATCTTTGTTGCTATTACTATTGCTACTGCCACCACAATTATATTTCTATGTTTTAAAATAATTAACTATATCAAACATTTTTATATTTTTCAAAGAAAAATAGTAGATCTTTGTTTTTGGTTTTGAAAATAGAAAAAGAATATTCAAAACATACCCTCCCTCTTTTTTTTGTGTGAAAATAGGGATGGGCTCTATCCCCACATGCCACCCCTGCGCCTTCCACCACCAAGTCCATACCCAGGTCTCCAAGTAGATCCAAACCTAATTCCAGTGGATCTCTAGGTGGATCGAGCCAGGGCCGGCCCAAGCTTTAGGCGACCGAGGCGGTCGCCTAAGGCAATCGAGGCGGTCGCCTAAGGCCTCGGCCAAAAGGAAGGCCTTCGGGCTTCGGAAAACTGTCTAAGGCCGAAGCCGAGCTGCCGAAGTCAGAACTCAGAACTTTCGTCCACTCTCTGTAGCCGAGATTGGGAAGGCCTACGAGGGATGAAGGAAAAGGGAATGGTGAAACCGAGCGGGAATGGATTTTTTATAGGTTTTTTAAGGGATGGAAGAAAAGAAATGGTGAAACAGAGCGGGTGAGGAACCTTTTTAGAGACTTTTTTAATGCTCGAGGAAAAGAGAATGGTGAAATAGAGTAGGGAGAGATTTTTTTAATGATGAAGGAAACGGGAACTATGAAATAGTGTGGGACAGATCTTTTTTAGGGATGGAGGCAAGGGAATAGTGAAACAAAGCAGGGAGGGTTTTTTTTTTGGGATTTTTTCAGGGAAGGAGATAGCAGAAAAGTGAAACAGTGCGATTAGCGCATGCAGGGGTGGGTGGGGAATGTCAAGAAGGTGTACTTGGGATTTTAGATTGATCAATTAGGAAAATCTTAGCCTTGTGGATCGGCAATCAAAAATCCAATCAACGAAGGCTTTCCATCGTCGCGGAGTCCACAGAGGGATTGGCAATTAACAATTAAATAGCTGTTTTTATTTTCTTGGGCCTATCAGGCCTTTCATGAGAGAGAGAGAGAGAGTGTGACATCCTTGATTTTTATTATTTATCACTAACGTTTTACCATGCTGACATGCTTCTTTTTCATGCTTATTCTTAAAAAATTGACAGTAGCTTTTCATTTCTAGGGTCCTCATTAAAATTGACAGTAGCTCCGGCACCACTTCTCGTCATTGAGTTTGGCACCGCTTGTTGGGACTTGAGTTTGTCGTCGAGTCCGACACCGCTTCTGTTGACATTTCGGATTTTATCATTTTCAACCCTCTAATATTTTGATTTGTTTGTAGTGATTATCTTAATTATTTTATTTGATAATATTATAGATTCAAATATCTAATAAAAAAATTGGATATGGATATGAAAAAAATCGAAAAAAAAGAAAAATAGAAACATTCATTCAATCTCAAATATGAGATTTGGATAGATTTGTTGTCATAAATAAACTCATTGTATCTAAAAAAATGAGACGATATAAATAAAATTTTAAAATATTTTATACTTATTAAAAATTTTATTATTTAAAAAATAAATTTTTTTTTAGTAAATTTATCTAAGGCCTCGAAATGTTTTGGGCCGCCCCTCGAACGAGGCTAGTGCTCACAAAACCCTGGGTCTCCAGGTAGACCAAGCATAATGCTCACGGGAATCCAGGTAGACCCCATTGGTTTGGCGGCAAGGGGAGGTACCTTTCGACCTATTTGTTGATCCCAGCCTCCGTAGCTTTTTACTGTTTGTGGTCAAAAAAGACAAGTTATTAATTCATAATCGCACTTTAACCCAAAAATAAGAAATAATTCTGGCAATCGCAGCTAATATCAAGCATGGGAAGGAGCGAAAAATCAAAATCTCTTTCTTCACACTTCTGGCGCGCATGCAAGAACCCAATTGCGAGAACAGTCCCCTGCCTCCCTCACCATTTATGGCATGCCACCGACTGCCTCCCGGCAGACTTCTGCCCAGGGCTCGAAAATGGAAACTTGATGGGAAAGTAAATATCAAGGAAGGCGAAATTTGGGGTCCTTCGCTCCCATCTGTTCGATCCCTTTTCGGCCAAGGAATGGAGCCAAGAAGTAGGAAAAGTTGGGGCATTTCCGAGGTTTAATGGGTGGGGGAGAAGCTATCCCTAGCGGCAATCTTATCTCGGGAAGGCGAGAAGCCCCAATTGAGATCGAGAGCCGGTGATCGGTTGGTCTTAGGCTTTTGGGGGGTTTTCTCGGGAAAGAAGGCGAAGAACATAGAAAAGAGAATAGAAAAGCAGGGTTCTTGTCGGGTTTAGGAGAGAGAAGTTGGGATTTGGGTGCTTTTTTTGGGGGGCAGAAAAGCTAGAAGAGCAGAGAAAAGGAGCGGAAAAAGCAGGATTTTTTTTTTTTTTGAGTTTTTAGGGGGGGGAGAGAGAGAGAGAGAGAGAGAGAGAGAGAGAGAGAGAGAGAGGGAGGGAGGGCGAATCAAGAGAAAACTTGGGTTTTGGGTCTTCCTTGGGTTTAGGAGAAAAGGAGTAGAAACAGTGAAACTTTCGTGAGGTTTAGGAGAGGGAGACGAGGAGCCAAAGAAAAGTTGGGATTTTGGGCGCTTTATAGGGACGTGAGCCATCTCTTTTGATCAGTTGTTCAGGCAAAGAAGAGAGAAAAGGCGTAGAAAAGAAGGGATTTTGTTTGATTTAGGGGAGGGTGAAGGAGAAGTAGGTGAAAAAATCGAACTTTTTGGGGCTTCTTTTGTGGTGAAGAGAGAAAACCCAGAAGAGAGGGGGAGTGGAGTGGAGAGGCGGAGGAAGGAAAGAAGATGGGTAGTATTAAGCATCAGCAAGCTTGCATGGAATGCACCAAGAAGTGCTTGAAGACCCATGGAAGGAAGCTCACACCTGATTCTAATTCTACCCCACTATCCTTCTTTAAGATCATGGTTGGTGATTTCAGAGAAGTCTTGGTATGATGCTTCCTCACTTTCTCTCTTTTTCCAAACTTCTATTTTTTCCCCCCTCTAACATGTTATGAATCGGCACTTCTATTTCTTTTCTCAAGAGCTATTTGATTTTTCTTAAAATAAATTGTATCCTATGTTGATTTTGTTCCTTATTTCTCATTGTTTTCGTATGCACTAGTTTTGCCTCATCTCTGATACTAGTTCTTGAACCGGCCTATGCAGTTCATACCACCTAAATTTGATCTTTTAGATGAATCGTTCAATCATAACATATATCTCGAAGATTCAGATGGAAATTCTTCAAGGGTTAAATTATCAATGAAAGATGGCTGTTTAGTATTTCAAGATGGGTGGCGTGAATTTGTGTTGGACCACTCTATAGAAGTTGGAGAGTTTGTCATATTTAAATATGTTGGTGAATTCTTGTTTTCTGTTCAAATCTTTGGTGTGAGCGCTTGTGAAAGAGTATGCTTTCATGATAAAAACAAGAGCAGTTCCCGTAAGAAGAACATAAACAAGGCTGATTTATCGCTTGAAGAGTTGCAGTTGCCAAAAAGATATAAATGTTCTGGAGATCTGAAAGATAAATGCCACCTTGTCAATGAAAACTCACTGAACAAAGAACAAGAATCAAAAGATGATCTTTCTGACTTGCCTGATATTGAATTTATAGGAAGTAACTGTGCTGAGAAAGATGAAAATGAATCAGAGAAATCTCCTCATTGTCTCGGTAATTCTGAAGGGACACAAAGTGAGATGGCCTTGGGACTTAACAAACAATCACGTGACAAGATTGATGAGGTTGCTATGAGGGTACAGGAGGAAGGCAGCAGTGTTCCTATGGGTCGTCCAGAAACACATGGGATGGATCATAAAGATTCAGTGCACGAGCAGGAAACAAGCACAATCCCTTCTATAAATGATCTGGATCCTAAAGCTATGGAAACTGATACCAATCCTGATGATGCAGACATAGCAATGCTTAATGAAGAAAAAATATTCCATTGTGATGATAATTGCAGAAGATCCCAAACTGCACCAACAATTGAATGCACAAAATCTACGACCGAGAATCAAATGAATTCCAGTTGGGACATCATCATTTATACACCCAAAAATGACTGCTCAAAAGAACCAGGCATAGCTGAGAAACATCCAATGAGAAATCAGGGAGTGCACAAAATTGACACAGTTCATTTAGCTGATGACCTTAAAATGCTTGAAAATGAGAACAGGAATCTGATTGCTAAAGACAAATCTGCCTGCAAATTTCTTCTGACAGAGGAAGGAGTATGCCACATTTTTGATGAAAGTTTAACTGTTGAACATGAAGCAAGCCGAATAACTCCTATCATTCTGTATGTCAGTGAAAACAATTGTGTAAACAATAATGGGGGGTGCTGCGATGAAATTATACGCATGCCCAGAGAAGAGGCTTCCTCCAAGTCCAAAAATATTCCGGAAGTTTCTTGCCCTGAATCCACACCTGATCCCATTAAAGTTGAAAAGTGTGAGGAGATCAGGGAAAGTTTGCACAGTGAAGAGGGCTTGTGTTCCTTGGGTCGGTAACTTCTGCAATGATCCTAAATTTCATGCACTTCTATTTCTACTCTTTTTTTTGTTTGATTTAGAGTATTGACAAGAAATAAATATATAGCAGGAAATACCCCAATACCTTTGTCCAGAAACGAGGACGCTCCTTTTGCTGGCAGTGTCGGAAGTGCCCCACAGAATTTGCCTCACATGGATATCACAGAAGGAAAGACACGCCAGTCTGGTGATTATGCCCTGGAATTTTTACTTGAACTACTAATTCCCCTATCTGCATGTCTTATTTTATATGGCAATATATGCAATATTTAATTAACTCAAGAGACTCTATTTTGCATGGTAGGAATGTTGCCTGATGACTTTATGGAAGAGGATGAGGAAAATATTACACCCTATTTGAAAGAAAAAACTCTCAAAGCTGTGAAAGCTGAGAGGATGGATTCAGATGGTGTAGACGAGCAGTCCTCACCAAAATTAATCAGCTTGAGCTTTACATTGTCTTCCAATGCTCGGTCCTGGACTGTGAGTAAACTTCCAATAAACTGCAAAATTAGCATTCAGGTCTTTTTAAAATATGTTTTAATTTTCCTGTTACTTGCTAACTATGGTAGATTGACCATAGGTAAATGCAAGTTTGTACTGTGACTTAGATGTAAGTCCTCTGCCGGTTTAATTCCAGGATGTGTCATTGCAGAACCAGGTGAAGTGGACCTAGGGGTCCTAAACAAGATAGGTAGAAAACAAATTCAGGGATCAGGAATGATTTTTCATGTTTTTATGTTAGTCAAATGTTTATCTGAACTCTCAAATAATCAAAATTATTCTTGACACATTTAATAATTCAAAATTTTATGAATTTTTCACAAATCATTCATGAAACGTGTGTTAATCTGTTATTCTAATTCTTTTTGCTTATTCTTACTATTGTCTGTGATTGACGTCTGATCGATTCTTATTATTGAACAAATCACTTTATAAATTTAATAATAATTTTAGATTTTTGTTATGTTATGGTTCTTTCTAATGTCTTCTTGTCTGTCTCTTCCCAAATTTTTTGCAACTTCTTACTTTCTCCATATTTTGATTATTCTACCTAGCTGAGTCAATTCCTCAGGACCAAACTTGTAATAATTTCATGGTTCGATAGAGATCATCCTAGACCTAGAATTGCTGCATTGTAACAGACATTGTGAGATTGCTACTGTGTTAGTTCATGCGAGCCTACCATTAAAACACAATGAGCCTGTGAAATTCATGGCTCCTCCAACACTTGCATTCATGTGTGCGCTGTAAGTTGTTTGCTCTCTCTTGTCAAACGTGGACTACAGCTAGGTATTTACTACGTTTAAGAGAGTTGTAAAATAATAGTCATCTTTTTGGCATTCTTACATTATGCCAATATGCACTTAACCAGGATTTTACAAACAATGGATGACAAACAACATTTGAGGGAACATGCTTGTCATGATAATGTTCTGTAAATGGGATTACTGAATCTTTCATCTGCAGGCACGCTGCAGCATGAGGGAGGGTATTTCCTCCTAACTCTTAGAAATCTTATTTGATTAGAGAAAATGGACGACTTGAAAGAGAAGCTAAACCAGCTTCTGCAACAGTGCTGCGAACTCTGCAACATAGAACAAATGGTATATTGTGCTCAAGTTCTTCAACTATATTACCAATTGCCTTGCAGAACAAAGTATTCTGTAATAAATAATTCTGATAATGTCTATTGAATCAGAGAACCACGAGATCTGTAGCATTTTCTTCTCCTGGAACAGACGACAGAAATCTTAGCGATTCACATTTTCCAGCCAGAGAGAAGTTTAAATAAGCACCTCTATTCCCCTATATCAAGCTTGTCGCTGGATCTAATGGACCATTAAGCAGCGTCAGTGTTTCCCAGAGGGATTTATCCAGCCTTCTTTGAATTCTGTGTAACAGAAGAATTCTTCTGCATTCAGTGCTAAGAGCAAGAAAAGTTAGTCTAGCTTCTTTTCCCCTTTGTACCATTAAAACAGCCATGCAATGGAACTATGTATTCATGTGAATGGATTGACAACCACCTTTCTTCCAACATTTTTTTCCTTTTTTTTAGGAACTAGGAGACGAGAAATCTTGTTTGGAATTGGGTTGAGGGTGGAATTCAAACATAGGTCCTTGGTATCAAACCCCAGTGACATTACCAACTGCACTAGTTGGCACCCTCACCTCTCCTCCAACATCTTGTTTATTGCTGAAACCAAAAATTAAAGTGCATCAGTGATTCAGAATACCAGATACAAGAATTGTCAGAATAAATTACATCATCAGATCTAATTTATTAGGCAAGCATAACTATCTATATCTACCACTGCAAAATGCAAGGAACAACATTAATGCTGCATATGCTGAGCATGTTCTACTACATGGCATGGCATTGCAGTTGCATGCGTTGCCTGCTTGGTTATCTGACATCTAGTATTAGTCTAACTTGTCATGGCTTTTGTAGGGAGAGTGTATATATAAATACGACGGAAGCTAGTCACTTTTCAAAACAAGACTAGAACATTCAAATGGTTTAATTTAGGCACAAAACATGGATGAATTTTTGAAAAATAGGTGGGCTAAAATTTTGGTTTTAATGACATTAGATGGAGAGGGATTTAATTAATGGCTCCAATCTGAAATGGTCCAAAAACCACTCACAAGTATTATACTATGCATGCTTTTCAAAGTTATATGCAAAACTCTTAGTTTGCATGGATTTGTTTAAACAGCGCATAATTGCTTAAAAGTTTCTTTATGAAAGATTCTCAAACCAGTGCAATCTTAGAAGCAACTCCTGCACCTTGCAGGACCATTCAAATGCTCTCTTCTGTTTTCCAAGCTTTGGCATTTAAAGCCATGTGCTATTCTCTTCATACATGTCAATGGAAATTCCAATTATATCAGATAATTTTATTAAAATGTTGTCTAGCCTTTGGTTTTCTGCTTATGGACTTATTAGGATCAAACCACTGGATTTAGACTTGGAAGAACATGCTTTTTCAATGCTCCCTTGCTGAACTCAAGTATCTTACACTGCTTGGTCAGTCTTGGAAAATGCACTACATAATAGGAGGAGGCCCTCAGTTCTCCCTTTGCATTTAAGGCTTTCTTCCTCTTAAATTATTAAGGTGCATCCTATAACTGCCAGCAGCTCTTTTGCCTTTTGGAACTAATGAATTATATTTTCTGATCCATCATCTTGATCATAACTATATGCTAGGTCTTTCACAGCTAAAGGGCTCTAAAAACTAAAATATCTCTAAAGGAAAAGAAGAAAGAAAAAACTTGCCTGGCATTGTTGTTGGCTGCCAGTTGTTGCTGATCCAAGTCTTTCACCTGCCATTGCCCTGCATGTGCATGCTACCTGTTGATTCGGCCTCTGATTTTGCTTGGGCTGGACTTGCTGCTACATCCTCCAAATCTTTTGTGCTATGGAGATAAAAGGAAAAATGAAATTTGAAGGTTACATATCTCAGGTGTTTTGATCGGGTCAGCCAGTTGCCCAGTTGACAGTGAAAATTGTGGGAGTGTATATGACTCCCATTCCATGATGGGAAGGCCTTGGTTAGAATGCAGTATGGTGACTTCAGCATGCTCCAAGTGTCTGTGCTAGGTATAGGATGGTCAGGGTGCCAACATGGATCACGTAGATGCTAGTGTAGATTGTGCAACATTGGGCCATTATATTTGACCCATGAAGTAGACCAATATGCTCGGTTAAGTTGTCTTATCTTCTGGGCCCTTGTAAACGATAAATCATCTTGGCCAACTTAAAAGCTCTTTCTCACCAACGTCCACTTTGCAAGGTAGAGAATGCGTTATTTAGAATACAAAATCAAGGACAATAGCAATTATTATTCCTTACGTTTTAATACAAAAGCAAAAGGACAATAGCAATTATTATTTCTTACGTTTTAATAACTAAGCATGCTGGTATTGTTTCTTTACATATCATGTAAATAATAATCATTGGCCACACATAACCTGAGATGTTCATTTTGTTTTGAGCGAAGACATCCTTGAGCACATTTATAACTTGAGAACCATAAAAATTAGGAGTTGCAAATTGTTCTTCTCCAAGTCCAATATGACATAAGCAAGATCTCTTAGTGGCATAGGGCTTGACATCCAACCAGATTAATTGAGCTCTTAGTGTTTGCTTGGCTTATTAAGGCTCGAATCTTATGTAATTTCAACTTTAACAATGTTATCTTGGAGAGAATAACTTCTACCGCAATGTTTATAGCAGATGGGCTGAACCGGAATTGAAGAGCCATAGTATGCTCTAGCCAATCGTCACCCTAAATGTATAGACGACTTGAGATGATGGAACAGTAGATACTTCATATTAACCACATTGGATCTTTCGATTTGCCACATTATTAACACGATGATCAAAATTAAATCATTAACTAACTAGCAAATTGCCAAATAACAATTAGTATATCAAGTATATGTTCAAGATGACCTTGAGGAGGATAAATGAAACTGTTGATATGGAAAGACTTGATATAGCAATGAATTATTTCAATAGCATTTGTGTTCTTTCATGGAGAGCGCATATTTATAAACATGAACAGAATAATGTGTGCTGATAATCAAATGGATCAATTTCCTTTTAGTCCTATGGAGCTTAAATTCGGTGTGGTTGTGGGAGCACAGTAGATTAGTGATCCTTTTACTCAATGGGACTAAAAGGAAATTGATCCATTTGAGTATACTTGTGAGAGCACAGTTATGTTGTTCCCATATTGAATGCTAGTGATTTTCGAAAATGATTAAGTTCTATGAGTTTAGGAAGTAGTGGCTTAGGTTGGCTAGGAGCCATATTGTCTTATGCAAGGTTTTAAAACTTTGTGTCAGTTTTGGTCCCCTTGCTGGGTTTTTGATCCGTGGTAGAGTTTCAGTTTTGATAGTTTCAGCAGTTTTGGCAGCTTCGCTTTGAGTGTTAATAAAAAAATTCAAAAATTGAAGAAAACTAATAATAAATAAAAAAATCAAGACAAGTTATTTTAGAGCATTTGCTTTTATTTTAGCTCATCTAAAATAGAGTCATAATTTATATTTTTTGGGTATTTTTGAGCTGAAATTAAATTTCATTGAAGGTTGAAACATTGATCATATCATGTGAACATACTAATATTGAGTAAAATACCAAATATCAGTCAATCATGCATAAAACAATAAGACAAATATACAAAAACATAAAATTAATTACATATCTCACTTTAGAAAATAACATCAAAGCTCCTAAATATGCACAAAAATCCTTACTTCTATATATTGCAATATTGTTTATAACTTGAAAACACATCACACTTGCAGCTTACCCACTTTGCTAACACAATTTAGATGAAAATAACACGGATTAGATTATTAGAGCCTTAAGTAGAGGTGTAGTTGAATTATGTCGACGACTTTCAGAAAGCATTATGTATATTTACATGCAAAACAAAAGAATAAAAATAAAAGTAACATTTTCAGTCAGCTTGGCCGAAACAGGTGGGGACCATTAGAAACTGGATAATATAGGCCTAACTGAGGCCAAAAATTTCAATAAGTTCTAGATTGGTTTGAGTGAAACAGACCGATTTTGCCTGAAACTTCAAAACTTTGTCTTATGCAGTCCCTCTCTTTATAGGGCTGAACTTACTTTAGTGGCTCCTAAATTTGGCCTAACTAGGCCATGATTCTGCATGAGGGAGGAAGGGGGCAAAACCACCAATGTTTTTCTTATCTATGCTTTAACACCTCTATTACAGGTTTTTACATTTTTTGAGAGGTATTTATTTCCAACTTTGTATTAGGTAACTATTTCCAACTTTGTATTTATTAATCATCATTGTATGACCAATTAATACCATTGTTAAAATATAGGAAAAAAATACTAATTGACATGTAATGTTACATACACTAGGTTCTTGAAATGCATTCATTTTTTCTATTTTCAATAATATAATATTTTATATGGAGTATTATATTGGGTGTTGTTGCCTAGCTATTTAGCTCAAGAGGAGGATGAATTGGGCTTTTCGAAAACTTAAATATAATATAGCGGAATAAAAACTTGATAGGTGAATATTAATGTCAGCAACTAACTAATAACTAAATATGTGGCAGAGTAATGCAAACAAATTAAGCAACACAAACACATAATTTATAGTGCTTCAGTGCCAATCCTGAACCTATGTCTACTCCCCAAGATACCTTTTTCGAAAATTTCTACTGTAATCTTTTCAGGATTACAGTCCGATTGTTTTATCCGGGCTCACATTCAACCCAGTTGATTTTCATAGGTATTCAACCAAAACCAACACCAAGCCTATCCTTAAGCTCGACACAATTCAATTCATGGTTTGGGTGATCTTTCTCCAAGTTTTTGTCCATAAAACTTGTCACAACAGAGTATAGAAGGTAATGTGTAAAACACAATAAAGTATAGCTCCTGAACAATAAATACAAAGTAATAAATGGAGCTTGACTCAATTGGTTGGCTTTGATTGATCTTGAATGAACTTCACCAACTCTCAGTTGAAGAGGATATGATCTTTCAGCTCTCAGTAAATGAATATCAATTGGTTTTCTCTTTGAAGCTCTTGTTTTTGTTGATTTCTTTTGCACTTCTTATTCTCTCTTTTTTTTTGTTTGCCTTGTTCTTTTGGTGTTTTCATATATTTATACCATTTGGAAGTGGTTGGAGCACTCTCCTAGCTGTTAGACAAGTTGAAAGAATCGTTGTGAGATGAAAACAGTCGTTCTGATTTATAGAAAAACTAGTCGTTACTATTGTCAGGCGTAGAGAGGTCGTTCGACCTTTTCAGGAGTCGACTCATGATCTCCAGAAGGCGACTCATGATCTTCAGTGGTCGACTCGAACTTATTGTTTTTACTGTGCTCTATCTTTCTTCTGTGATCATTGTGGAGTTGGCTCTTTCAATTCAGAGGTCGACTTGATAATTTTAGGTGTCAACTCTTCAACGGACTGAGTTTTACCACTTTTTGTTTTTTCACTGTGGCCGTTTAGGGTTGACTTGCTTGTTTCTAGGTCGACTCTTGTTTGACTGGAGTTAGCTTGTGTTTCTCATAGGTCGACTCGCCAATGTGATGAAGTTTTCAGCTCTCTATCTTTTCTCTATGGCTATTCGGGGGTCGACTCGTTTGTTTCTAGGATTGACTCTTGTTTGACTAGAGTTGGCTCATGTTTCTTATGGGTCAACTTGCCAATGCGACGAATTACACAGCTTTCTGTCTATCTTCTGAGACCGTTCTGGGATCAACTCATGATCTTCTAGAGTCGACTCGTGAAAGTGTATCAGTCAGTGACAGTGTACTAGAGCCAATCATTGCAAATTGAGGGTCGACTCTTGAGATAGCTCGGAACGAAATTCTCTGTATTTGTATTTGAGCTTTCAAGGATTGCTTCAAAGCCTTTTTGGAGTTGTATTTCTTGATGTAAAGCTTCATTAGAGAGTTACTGAAGGCTTTCTTCTTGGCTTTCTAAAATCAAGTATACTCAAGGCAGTAGATTAGTGATCCTTTTACTCAATTGTTTTGCATCATCAAAATCAACCTTTTAGGATCAACAGATGCTTTTCGGGTTTTAAGGCATCAGATTTGCCTCTTTGATGATTACCTTTTTCATGAGCATTTTTGTTTGTTTGTGGGAAAGATAAATACATTGTTGATCTGGGTAGTGATTAAACAATTAATAGCATAATGGTACTGAATGAAGGTTGGTCTTTTTGGTGACAATAGATGTTTATGGAATAGGTGTTGGAAGCATCATGAAGCAGGAGCAGACTTAAGATTTTTAGGTGGGCTTTGGCACCCATTTAGAGCATTTTATTTTATTTCAAGTCATCTAGAGTCGTAATATATATTATTTGGGTAGTTTTTAGCTGAAATGAAATTTCATTGAAGCTTAATGCATGTACTAATATATCGAGTAAAATATCAAATCTCATTCAATCATTCATAAACCAATGAGACAGTATACCAAAACATAAAATTTATCACATATCTCACCTTTCAAAATAACATCAAAGCTCCTAGACACACACAAACACCTTTATTTCTATATCTTGTAATATTTTTTATAGCTTAAAAAAACACTCATCATGATTGCATCTTATCCACTTCAATAATAAATTTTAGATGAACAGCATGGATTAGAATATTAGAGCCTTAAGTAAATGTGTAGTTGAATTATATTGATGAATTTCAGAAAGCTACTTGCAAAACAAAATAATGAACAATAAAAAAAAATAATAGTTTCAATAAATTTCAGCCAAAATCGAATGAAACTGGCCAAAACTGGCCAATATCAAAATCTTTTAGCAAGTTTCAGATAGGTTTTGGCTGAAACCTCAAACCTTTGTCTTACGTTGTCCCTCACTATATGAGGTTGAACTACCTGAGTGGTGAGGGGTTGGTGGGGGAGACAACCACCGATGCTATTCCTATCTGTGCTTTAACACCTCTACCACAAGTTTATATACTTTTTAGAGAGCTGTTTATTTTCAACATTGTATTAATTAATCATTTCCAACTTTGTATTTGTTAATCATTTTTGTGGGACCAACTAATATTGTTATTCAAATAGGAACAATTCCATGTTACTAATTACCATGCAAGGTTACAAGCAAATAATTTCTTAAAATAGATGTGATGTTTCTATGTTTTATTATTTGTTTATAATCTTTTATGTAGAATATTAGATTGGGTGCTTTGCTCAGGTGGTATCTTTTGCTACATCTATACCGTGGCCACTTTTAAGATATCGGATCTGCCTCTTTGTTTATTACTTTTTTCATATGTTTGTTTATGGGAAAGAGATATATTACATTGATTTGGTCAATGATTAGACAATGAATAGCATAATGGTATTGAATGATTAGCAATAGAAATAGTGCCTGCAAATGCAATGGGTGTAGAATAACCTGCTTGGGGTCTGGTACCCACATTAAAGAAAATTTAAGTTCTCACAAAAATTGATATCAGGAGAATCAAATTATTTATGGAGAGTGGAACTTTGAATTTGTATCCTTTTTTGAACAAGAAACCCTATATATCTAGTGGATCAACTTTAATATATATTGCCTCTTGAACTGAAACACATCAATGCAAGTTTTTCCAACTCAAACTGGGGATCTCAAATAACCTTGATCCCAAACCAAACGGATGAATTGATAAAGGTTACTGCATAAAATCAATTTTGTATTTCTGATAAAGAATAGATGCTATCATTCTTTTTTTTTTTTTGTCGTTTCAGTTAAAAATTGACTGGGTTTATTTTTTATTGATCTGAATTTTAATAAAACCACAAATAGAAGAAACTTTTGCCATGAGAGGCACCATGAGTCCATGAAAGTCTTTTCGCATTAAATCCTAAGGACATGGAGGTTGTTAAAGAGGGTTTTTAGATAACTTCACTGGGGATTGATATCAACGTTGATCAAAATAAAATTGAGATGAATCATGTCTCTATTGCTCTATCAACATATCTGTCTTAGAGATATTAGTTATGTATTCTAGATATGGTTTGCCATGATATGCATTTGATGATCAGAGCTAGGGTCGGCATCTCATGCGTGTACATGACTTGGACAACAACCAACTCTTATGAATCCTTAGCATGGCTAACCAACTTATAGAAGTCCTACCAAGTAGATGTTGCAACATTTGGAATGAAAATGATGCTCCACGTTGATTACAATATTGTGGAGTACGTTGAAATCATAGGAAGGTACTAAAAGTGGAACAAGTATATGTGCTTCCTATAGTGCTAGTAGTCTATGTGGAACACATATGCATTGTTAATGTGTAAACAGAGTTATATGTACATCATGGTTTTCAAAAACTGCCGAAACCGAATAGTATGACAGTAACTGTTACATTCCGGCATGAAACAGGCACCAACACAGGTGCTGGGCCTTCGAAACAGACATACTAGTATGCATCAATCAACCAGTATGTATTGGTGTGTATGACAGTACTGTATCATTAATACCTATTGGTACCGATAGGTTTTTAATTTTTTTGGAAGCTGTTTGAAGCAGGACACACCGTCAGTGCTGGTATTGTACCGATGCCATACCATTTTGATGGAAAAAAGGTTGGCTGTTCAATTATGGTATTTAAAATCTTGAATACATATATAGTATATAGTATGAACTTTGACCATATTTATTAATTTGTTGAAATCTATCTACTGTTTGTATGATAATTAGTAGACTACTTAAAACTATGCAATGCATAAAATAATTATTAATATAATATTGATGATGTTAAATTCCTATGAATTATTCAATAGCTAAGTTTATTAGCTTAAAATGTCTACATGTCTACATGCTGCTAATATAAAGCATCCATAGTCGGTCCAAGTCAAACAACACAATTGCATACTTACCCAAAAAAAAGAAAAATAAAAGCAATTGCATAGATTGCTATATATTGATAAGTCAATTGCTACATTTTTTATTAAGTTGTATATCATTCAAATCAGTGCAAATGTGAGCATGGAGTCGGCAAAATATACATAATACACTAATGAGGCTAGACTTTGCTACTTTCATCCTTGTCTTCCACAACAAATCAGTGGTGGTTCTTTGATTCCACTTCAGCTATGGGACAAAGTTTGAAGAAAAGGATCTTTGAACAGATTGGTTCATCCCATCATCCTCGGCAAGTCAGCCTCAAAGAATGGGTGTCAGGTTCCTATCTAAGGCAACATGAAACCTAAATGGTCGTAATCACAGTTTAATCTTATGCAACTAGGGGGAATCTCACTAAAACTTCCTTACACTTGGAGTGGGACTAGAAGACAGGGAAGATGACAGGGCTTGTCACAGAGAACTCTGTGCCTCTTCAACACCCAAACTAGAAGGTAAGAAAACAAATTGAGATGTTGCCCCAATTGGAGGATAGTTTGTGACTAAAATATCTCAACATAGTTGACTTTTATTTCTCTACTAGTAGAAAATTGTTTCTTTCTCCTTTTAAATAAAATAATGGGATAAAGTTTGTGAAAATAGTCCCAAGGAAGGACTCTAGGGTATCATTTTCATTCTAGTTGTTGCCTCATTTTCTCAAGGATTACTGTCTTGCTACCTGTATATATTCCTGATTTCCTGTTGGCGAAATTCATTGTGTAGTTTTTTTGAAAAAGCCTTTGTTTGGTGAGTATAATAGTACTCTTATTGGGATTCTAGCTTGGTTGGGCTAGCACCCTTGCTGGTAGTATCCCTTATCCCTAGTCCAGCATCTGTTAGCAGGAACTAGGTCTCATTTATTAAAGTAATGAAAATTGAAACTAGAAAAAAAGTGGTCAGACTAACTGAGGAAGATCAGGGTGATCAAACAAAGCTAAGAAGATTGGTGTGAGGAATCAAGACATGAACCCAATGTTGAACAAGACTAAGATAAAAAACTGCCCTGCACCTCCATTATCTCAACTGCTTGTAAATAATCCTTATTACCCTGAAAATAGCATCAAGCGATCATAGTGTCAACTGGATCTTTTATTAGATCTGCATCTGCATGCTTGGCACTTTGCAAGCGTTGCTTAATTGAATAATACTAGTCCTCCATCCATTACTTCACCTGATGCAGAGTTTCTTACTTCATATGCAGGAGTTGCCTCAAACATTGCCGTACCGCCTTGGGAAAAAGAGACATGGAATGAGAGTGGTAACGCTCCAGGATCCTTCTATGAGGCAATGGCCCGTTTTGTACCATGAAAGCCTCAAGTTTGTAGGGTTCCTTGGTGGCTGGAAAGATTTTGCTGTAGCAAACAACCTTCAACAAGGAAATATGTGTGAAATTTTTGAAGTCTCCAGTGAATGGGAGCCTACTTTTCAAGTGCGGATATCTAAATTGTAGGGCCAATTTTAAGTTTATAACTTAAGCAAACACCTACTGTGTTAGTCTGGTTTTATCGCCTTTCTGCATCAGCACCCACGATGGTTCTTTATGATATCCTGGAAAATTGAGGCGAGCTGTCTACTTGTAAATTTTGACACTAATATCTATATGGTTATCTTGCGACATGACTCCATAGATCTTGCAATTTAAGATGTTTCACACTGCCAACAAAATGCAGTATTTATCTAAGCCTTGCCATGAATTATCCACCTAGGTGGTTACCAAGCACATAAAAGCAGTCCAGGTTTCCTCTGTTTTCCCAACACAAATGTACTGGTGCAGGAACTGTTCTTACAAAAATCCTTATTGTCTGTCGAAAATTGGACCGATAGGATGAATTAGAATCTATATCTGATCTGAGTTTTTTGGAAAATGCCTTGTGCAGGAATAGTGGAGACCGTCCTTTGAGACATGGTAATCGGTGGTGCACGGTTGCTGGATTCAACTTTAGATGAATTATTCTAAGCCTTGATATGGAACACATTGATGTATATGTTTTTTGGGTACAAATTGAGATACATGTTTTGTTCTGGTTTGTCAACCCCATTCAAGTAGACATAGAATTGTTTACTTTAAGTCTTGCTTTAAGATGCATCAGGATTGGTTGAGTCATCTAAACAATATCTGCTTTATCAAGGTGATGGTAATTTCTTTTCTGAATGCCTGAAAATACTGCCTCTTGCTTGCATGTCTATAAAATGCAACTGCTTCAAACCCTTGGCATGATTTACAAGATAATGACATGCGGCATTATGCAGTGATTTATTTCCCTAGTTGTTCTCATTTGTATTTGTCCTAGATGATTACTTCACTGCATATTTAATGTGAACATCCATGCTTTGAACTTAGTAACATGTGAATAAACTACTGTAGAGACTGGCATCTAGAGCTTTGTATGTGTGCTATCAGTGCAAGTCTTCCATGCATGCTTGCTACAGCTTAATGCAGTCTTCTTAACCGGAATACTCTGCTTGCAAAACATTGTTATGGGGAAAACTTTGTGGCTGTTGGAACAGAAGATAGAATTATTGTCTTTTTTTTTTTTTTCCCTTTTCGTCCATCAGCGTCATAGCTGGTCCCTCAAACCTTTAGGCTTTAGCTCTGTCCTCATTTTTTTCTTTTTAATCTTTTTATCCTTATTCTGTGTGTGAGAGAGAGAGAGAGAGGGGTTAGTTAATGAAACTATACGCAGAGGCACATACTTACATATCTGGCATCTCATCATTAAGTATCAAAAAATTAGGCAGTCTAAATAACATAGAATTATATATATATTTTTGAATGACATTTTTTTGGTTGAGTATTTTTTAGAAGTTTTTAGATCATATGATTTTTGGTGTATAAGCAGATTTGAGGTAGTAGATTACATTCAACAGCTCGGATCATTAGTATAAACCCTTGTTGTCTAATATAGAAATAATTAGCTTTGAGTGGAGAACCATTAAAATATACCGAGACTAGTTATATATATATATATATATATATATATATATATGTATGTATATATATATATATATATATATATATATATATATATATATATATATATGTATGTATATATATATATATATATATATATATATATATATATATATGTATGTATATATATATATATATATATATATTTATTTATTTATTTATTTATATATGTATATATAACTTTAGAATGATTTTTTTTTGGCTGAGTAATTTTTTTTTTGAGTTAAAATTCATGTTAATGTTTTTTTAATTTATTTAAAAATTTTAGTGACAATATTTAATTATCAATTTTTATATTTTAATTGTAAAATAATAGCTAAATGTTTGATCAGCACTGCAAATTCGGCTTGATTCTATCCCAACTCAACTCAATTAATCAGGGTGTAACATCTTTTCCATAGACCTGACATAACGTGACTCATTAGCTAATAAGTTGGGTCGTCCAAAATCAGGACCTGAACATAGAGTTGGGTCAAGGCAGGTGCTGTGTATTAGGTTTTTTTTCCTAATATTTTGTTTGTGACTAGCCTATGAATTTCTTTAGCTTTCGATGTAGTTTGCTTATAATTGTCAAAGTTACAGAGGGTGTAAAGGATCTATCTTTCATACGGCTTTATTGCAATATTCTTTCTATGATTATATCTGAAGTGTCCTAGTTGAAAGTAAGGAAATATACCAGAACTACCATGTTTTGAAGGGGCTGAAACGGCTAGGCCCATGAGATGAAATTTCTATTGCTTCTGATGGCCACGAACCATCAGTTGGCGTCTTTTTTTTTTTTTTTTTTGGTACAATCTTGGGGCATCTTTGAAGACAAGGAAAACATCTTGAAACTCAAAGGGACATTGGGTAGCGAGATCTTGAGTCATTTGTTTGGCAGTTGATGGTACCAAGGGGATGAAGATGATGTAGAATATGGTTGCAAAGATTATGTTGGACAAGCCAAGTGGTTCAAGTGGCAACAAAGATGGTGATATGGAAGTCTGTGTGGTTGGACTTGCTTGGGACTTCTTAGAAGCTTGGCTTGTGGCGGGGGAGAATTGAACTCTCAGCTATGCAAATATGACATAAGGAAGAGATATCCAATTGCTCATTTCACTTCAGCCAAAAATGTTTACCATCTGCATCTCTGACCATGTATGATATGTTGAACTTCACAAATTATCATCGAAATCATTGAAATAATCCAAAATCATTTGTTCATTTGAAGAAAATCGAGCATCCAAACTCTTTATAGCATACATTTGGTTGTCCAAGACCCCTCCTCTTTTTTTTTTTTTTGCTCTTCTCAAACGGCTCGTCCCTTTGAACGAGTACTGCAAGTTAGAATAGCATTTTCCAATATACAACTGGAAAAAGATAAAAAAAAGTGAAAATCATTGTCAGAGACGATCTGTTTAGGAGGCAGAAATTCTTATCATTGTCAGTCCATTGGAGCAGGTTGGTAGCTCTTAACGCGCCTCTGTCACGCTAACAAGCTGAGTGTCAGACACCTGCAGATCAAAGTAGACTCAGGATTGTTACAGCAAGCTCTTAATTGAATGGAGGAACATCCATGGAAGATTCAAATTTATGCTACTGATATTATGCAGTGAACGGATCATTTTTAGAGAGGTTACTTGCATAAGCTACACCAGGAGGTCAAGTGCCCAAAAGAAAGGCCAATAGTAGAACAATATGTAAGCTAGTTACAATAGTCATGGAATTTGTTTACCTAATCTTTTCCCTACAATTCCAAATTCATAAGGAAGATATGAACTGCCGATAAATTTGTATGCCTAAGTCAAAGGAATTAGTTGTTGGTCATTGAGAACATGCTTCTGTGAGAAATTTGCAGTGAGCACGGTCACGATCTTGCAATATTAATAAGAAAGTTTTGGTTAGAAAGAACAGGAATAAGCAGGCAGATGCTTCAATCTGGTGTGAATGGTTATTGGGTTAATTTCAGTTTCAAGACAAGGATCCAGTATCAGATCTTATTCATCAAGCGGTGAAAGATGGATTCAGTTCTGCATGTTTAAATTCAAATAGAAGCTGATCTGGTTGGGTCTTGAAAGGTTGTTAAATCTTACAGCGCACAACTGTTTCTCGAGTCAATTTCAGTTGCAGCCTAGAGTTTGTACCAATATCAAAACTCATTAATCAGTCTGAGGTTGAGTGTATTCTGCAAGCTCAGACACAGGAACAAGCAGATCTGTTGGGTCCAAGCAGAATGTTATTTCTGCAAGCTCAGACTCAGAAACAAGCATATCTAGTTGGGTCTGAGCAGATTGTTAAATCTCACTGTGAGTCGAACTAATGTTTCAGGTCTAGAAACTGGATCAACAGACCTTGTTCATCAGTCTGTGTTGGGTATAATTTTTGATTATAGGGTTTAAGTTTTTTCTGCAGGCATAGACTCGGAGGCATGCAGGCCTGGATGGGCACGAACAAGTCGCCTGAGTTCACTAACAATAATCTCAAGATTGGGATCAAGTTTGTAAACTATAAATGTGCTAGATCGGATTGGAACATGGATTGAATATTGGATCTTAAAAATAAAAATGTAAAAGAACTGTAATAATTGTCAATTACATGGCAAATGAATGGAGATTAAAAAGCCATATATTGATGTATATGAGAAGTCTAGTTTCCACATCATAATCTATACCATGTCTAATGAAGCCGAGCTAGTGAAGATGTTTATATGCAACCTATCAACTCAATTATCCGTTTATGTAGAATATTTTAGAAAAAAAACTAATCAAATTTTAACAAATCATTCTGAAAGCTAAAAAACCTTTCTCCTCTTGCATTTAAGCCCATGAACTCCAAAGCAATGGGTTTGCTAATTTCATTTGCTCAAGGCTTATTAGTAAGTGAATTTTAAAGCCTAGTTAATGCAGCACAAGGTGCAGTTAATAAGTACTATGACCAGCAAGACCACACCGAGCTTCATAGAAGACATCGGATTTATGGGCAAAGACTTTGACTAACAAATATTTGATGATTTAGAGGTTTTCACTTCACTGGATTTCCTATAAATCCGTTAGAGACATATCAAATTTTAGCTAGATCTCTATATTTGTAGTGAATAATTCGAGCATGTTTCTTTATCACCGGGTCCTATTTTGAGTATGATTTTGTAGTAGGCCAGGTCCTTTATATATTTCTAATACATTGTATGAAGGCAGTCTTTTGATATCCTAATAAATCTTTTTGGAGAGAATTTCCTTCACCAAACAAGGGTTTTTCAATCTAGTGTGCTTCAATTTGTATGTTGATCTACAAAGTTTCCCGGCCATCAAATTGCCTTTCATCCTTCTTGTTGCGTCACTAGTCCAATAAATTACATAAACGAACTTTTACATGATTTAATTTATAAAAAAATAATCAAGTTACATCCTATGATCAAAAGGATTATATAATTCATTAAATAGATCCAAAATTTATGGTCTTAATTGATCCTAATCCGAGGATGAGATCTAGATTATTTCGAGCCATTATGATCAGGATTGTAAACCATGGAACATGAGTCATATTATTTTAACAATAATAGTCACTAATATAATACAACAAAGTGAAGGCTTAGAAGAATACATGACTTTGTACCAGCTAATTTGCCTTTTAGGTTTCATAGAGAGCCCCCTTATTCACCTAAAACTGGATAATCCAGGAACTTAGCACCTATTTAGAAGATTAGCATTAAGTTCAGAGCCAGTCATAAAACATTTAAATACTCCAGTGGATCATACCGTGATTTATACGCTGGCCCAGACAATACAGAATAAGGAATGCAGGTTAGGTTGCCTTGAAGCTAGCAAATTGGTATAGCCCAGTGATTGCACCCATACTTCACATTTGGAGGTCCTGGGTAACTAGGTTCAAACCTCAGGAGGTATTCCTATGCGTTTGGTCATGCCCTCAATGGATTCTACATTTCACAATGAGATTTAATTGGCATTCTTGTGGGCTGGAGATTCATTTTTGGGTCAGGCAGAACTTACAATTTCCAGCGGATCAGATGGAAATGATACATGCAACGAAGGCATGGAAGAAGAGCTTGAAGATGAATCATGGGTGCTCTGGCTTCCCCTCTCAATCTTTATTGCATCTTGAATGACCATCTCTACTTCTTGCATCCTTGGCCTGGAAACTCCATGCAGCTCGACGCTTAGGACGGCAATTTCAGCGATCCTCCAGACAGATTCTATTTTAAATGTACCCATCAGTGAAGGATCTATGATACTTGTTATATCACCCTTACGAATCGATGACCTTGCCTGCAAAACAATATGTTCCATGTCAACACTTGAATTTAGTGAGCACCAAATATTGATAAGTACATGGATTTTGATACTTTTGTAGAAATAATATGTTGCTAACTATTTACAATATTAGACGAATTATTCTCTCGTTAACCTCGGTGGTTTCAGGTGTCATTATTAAAGCATGTTATCAAGCAAAGGCTGGCATATTTCTCTTAGTACCGCTCGAAGATCTTAGAATACCCATTTGCTATTCTTTTATTCCGCACTCCAGTTTTGATTCTTTCTTGATACGTACTTAGTATGTTCTGACTTATCTGAACAAGGCTTGTGACTTGTGAAGGTAATACTGATAACAGAAAAGGAGAGAAGAATAGGTACAATTAGAAAAGTAATGCAAAGGAAAATGGAAACCCTTCCACAATTTCACTCCACTCCTAGAGGACAATTAGCCATGTATCTCTGCGTCACGAGAGTGGACAAAGTAATTACATGCAGTCTTATGACTCAAAAGAAGAATATATGCTAAAATTCTATGCACTGACTCATTAAGGATCAGAAGTATGAATTTGGTCATTTTACCAAATGACATGATTTTTCAATAGGATATGGGTTTCCAATTGACACATGATTCAAGTTATCTAAATCAAGTGCATGCCGTATATGCTGTCAATATGGTTAGATATTCTTAGTTAATGGAAATGCTTCACACTCATGACAGCAAATTTCCCAAGTTTGATTCTTCATTAACATAAAACTGCTTCATGTGTCTGCCTGTTATCATTTTACCTCCGCTCAAGATGTAGGGGGTTTCCAACACATTTAATTTGACTTGAAAAAAGAAGCTTAAAGGATGCAAATAAAGTATATGTCCAAATAAAATATTTCATCCACACTATTGTGGTGCATGCCTAGCAATTATCTGACTGATATCCCTTTGTAAGAAGTGGGGTTAGGGCAAGAGGGAAAAATTGGTGGACTGGTGGAGACTGGTTCCCACGATCCCTACAATTTTGGGATACTGGAAACCACCATTTAGAAGGTTCCAGTATATCTAAAATCCTGGAATTTCCAGATTCTCAACTCCCTTTCTCTTGTCTAAGCATCCTTTTAACAGCCTCATCATCTCAGTCCTTCCCACCCTTATGCAGGATTCTAAACATCTAAACAGCCACAATTAACTGAAAGAATGTTCAAAGGGTATTCTCCAATAATTTGCTTTCTTACGCACAAAAAGAATGTATACAAGAACGAACACACATACCCAGTGAACAATGTTCCAGTCAGCACCATAATCTTCTACTGAAACAGGCTTTCTTCCTGAGATTAGCTCTAGAAGAACAACTCCAAAGCTATAGACATCGCTCTTATCGCTCAACTGTTGATTAGCATAGTACCTACAAAAACAAGTTAGGATTTATGAATTGTTGGACTATAATAAAAAAGAAAAGAGAAAAAAGAAAATCAAGTCCATACAAAAGGTCAATTCTTACTCAGGGTCAAGGTAGCCCACTGTTCCTCGGGCAACACTAGATACATGGGTAAGATTTTCATCAGCTTGTCTAGAAAGCCCAAAATCTGAAACTTTCGCCCTCATATTGATGTCAAGGAGAATATTGCTTGTCTTTACATCTCGATGAATCACACTTGGATTGCATCCATTGTGCAAGTAAGAAAGGCCTAGAAATATCAAGCAGAATAGACAAGTTACAACCGGAGAAACACAAATCAATAATAAAACATAGAATCTTCATGTCACACCTTTTGCTGCATCCTCTGCAATTACTAGACGAGATAGCCAGTTCAAACTCTTCTGCTTAACAGAATCTGGTGAGCAGATTACAATGTGAAGTTTAACTGAATAGTTTAATTTTTTGCTAAAAAATGTACTGAACAGAGGGTTTGCAAGAGTCAAGTTGTAATATACCATGAATGTGATCTCGCAGGGTTCCATTGTGCATATACTCATAAACAAGAATTCTTTGACATCCTTCTTCACAAAATCCAATTAAAGGGACCAAATTCTTATGATGAATTCTTGATAATAGAGCAACCTGAAATAGTATCCGCATAAGCAACAAGTGTAAGACCATGAACAAGTTTCTTCAGCAAGAAATCTCAGTATCTTTTCAATATGTATTTCTGCATTAACTTTTCAAAATTTCATACATCAGTAATTAAATCACCATTTTCTTTGCTGGATTTTAGTTAACTTTGCAACGAGAGGTGAAGCTCAAATTATCGAATTCAACTGCTGCTCATGACACATTTGACAGCATGGGCATTGGCTTGACAGTGAAAAACTTTAATTTTGTGGTGGATGTTAGCAAAGGATGACATAGTTTTCCCATAGAGTTTCTGGAGGGTTTAGAAAAGCTCTCAGCACTAGCAATATGCAATAGTGCACATGATTCACTATAGAGTATAGATAAAAATAGCTCTACCAATATAATTAATGATAGAAGAATGATGACATCACTATAGTAATAAGAACGACACTGGACAAAGAATGGATGGAATGAAATACCATGATTATTCCATTTACAAGATTCTAATGGTTTGTAGGAGATAGAATATAATCATGTGAATTAGAAAAATCACAATTTAAGGTTGTGTTTGGCATCATTGTCACTTTTCTTTTTCACAAAACTTAAAAATAGAAAATCTGTTTCTGCTTTTTTTTCCTAATTTTTTTTGACAAAAGAAACATGTTTTCTAGTCACTATTATTTTTCTATTTTTCATAATAAAAAATAGGAAAACATGTTTGGTAATCCAAAATAGGAAATCCCTTTGGAATGCTTTTCCTCCAGTAAATGTTAGACATGCAGCCGTCGGTGATCATCAAGTGGAGGATACATGAGGTGCACCATGAATTGCAGTACCCATTCTATGTTGTCCATCTCATGGATACCTGCTGAATGAATGGTGAGGATAGCGTAGCCCTTGACATTCACATAGTTCCGGTTCCCTCCCACCACCACGATGTGGGATGTTATTGATGACACCATTGTTAGAGGAACCGCTATTGATTGCGAGGACGGTGGGGTGGAAGAGGCGGGAGGGAGGGAAGAGGGAGGAACTTCTTGGTGAAGTGGATGAGGGTGGAGGCGACGAGGTAGAGCAGTTGAGGGTAGAAATAATCATAGGAGATGAGGCTTGACTTGATTTCATAGCTCAAAAAGTTATTTTTAAAAATAGTGGAAGTGAAAGTGGAAGTATAAATTTTTCACCTCCACTTTTTTCATAAATTATGAAAAGTAATTTTAAAAATAAACAATAAAACTAAGGGAACTAAACATCTTTCTTGCATCGGATTTCGTGTTTTCATGTTTAAAAATAAAAAAGAAAAAAATGATACCAAATAGGGCCTAAAGTCATCAAGAAATGATGTCTTTATTTGAATTTCATTAAAAAATGCTTTACAGACATAATATTGCAACTGTTAATGCTAATTGTGAATGTAGCTACTTTGATTGCTTACGGTCTCTTGAACATGCGCTAAGCATCTTAGAAAGGTTGGATAAAAACTGCATATAAACCTTAAAAAGATCATGACGTATTTTTTTTTCAAAATTCATGCCAATGTACTATTTATTAATCGACAATGTGATACCAATAAGAAAGCTATCAATGAGCACGCTAGATGCAAGAGGAAGGCTAACCCCATTATCATAACTTAGGTGAAGCCTCCATGAATTTATTGCCCTTTGCAAAAACTTGACTAAAACAATTGGGTGATTCTAAACTTCACATCAAACAAATGAAAAGATGGTAATTTTTACTGCATTGAGTAGCAGATTGCTTAGTTACCTTTTACCAACAAGCAATGCTCTTAGCTTCTTATTATGTCCATGGTTCCTAGTGAAAATAAATGTATTCAAGCAAAACTGAGATTTGGGAAAGGTGTCAATGGTCAAAAATCAATACATAAAGATTGGAGAGATAATATCAGATATGCGGAACAATAGCCTAGGAAACTAATTGCAAGTTCTTGAGCCTTAAGTGACATACATTGACACCTCATGTTATCTGATTTAAGTGTGAGTGTGTGACTTATAGAAGGATGAGAAAAAGGTCAAGAGCAAGAGCAGAAGGAAATGTCTTAAGAAAAGGAAAAGTGCATAGAGACTAATAAAGTTAACATATCAATAACAAAAGGAGAACGAATGTGCAATTGGAAAATGAAACTAATAATTTGAAGGGTGGTCAAGAAGGTGACAACATGGGAGACATATAAATACCGTTCATGGCTTTAAGCTAATCCAAAACACAAACTTAAGCTAGGAAAGTTTCTCTTTATGGTTTGCCGAACCGGGCCGAACCGCTCGGTTCAACCAATATCGAGCCGAATCGGCACGGTTCGGCCAGTATTTTCGAAAAATGCCATGAACCGCTCCGAATCGATATGAACCGCTCGGTTCACATCGATTTGAACTAGTTTGCCCCCATTTTATAAAAGGCTTGAATTTATGGTCTGCCTAATCGGGGTGAACGCCTGGCTCACCTCGTACCGAACCGGTACCGTACCGAACTGGTAAAAGACCGGTACAGGTCTCGGTACCGATTCGGCTAACCTTATTGTTGTTTGATTGGAAAGCAAAAAAGAATTAAAATCAAAGCATTGAAAGTGAAAATTATAATGATTAAGGAGAACTGCTTGTTAATTATATGTTTTATGTACATGAAGCTGCAGAAGTTTAGGGAAGTTTGACTATGAAGAACAACAAAAATTTATGGACATTTAGTCATCTTTAGAGTTAGTGAAGAACATTAAACCTTGCAAAACCCGAGTTCTGACCATGGATATAAAATAAGAAATTCATAGTGCACAAACCAAAGTCATGTAAAGCATGACAAAAACAATAAATAAATTTTATTATCTAATACCATTTGTTGAATGAACCAAATAGGTACAAAAGCAAGACAAACCTAGCCAAATAGTCCAAAGGATGAAGCAAGGTTCGCTATCTCGGTACCGGGTACCGTATCGATACCAATATTGGTTCGATACAGTACGGTACGATACGATATGCACTATTATTGAAATAGTCCTCTAATAACTTTTTCAAATTTTATGTTGGTATGCTTCAATACAAATCAATATGCTTCGGTACGGATCAGTACACACTACAGTATGCTTCGATACAAGTCGGTATGCCTCGATATGGGACGGTACGCCTCGGTACGGGGTGGTATGGAGTTTGTACCGACTCAAAGTTAAAATTCGTACCAATTTTCTCCTTGTACGATATGGTACTCTCCATACCAGGCGGTACAGATGGTATGATAGACCATGAGATGAAGTATGGCTAGTAAATATGGTAGAATAGGCAAATTACCCACCAGGATCTAGCAAACTATGCCAAACATGCTGGTTCGGGGCATAAAAACTAAATCGAATGGTCACCAACACTGTTCAACCAGTCGAATCGAGACCTTGCCTCTCCCAACACCCTTGAAGGCTCGCCTCCCGTCTCTCCCCCTCTTGCCTCCTTTTCCGACCTCTCTCTTCAGGTGAGTCCATTCTTTGTCTTTCTCTCGGTCCCGATCATCAAATCTATAGCCGTCAGATGGGTTGAAGCCTTTGCAAAGTACTTGAATCCCTCGAAGCACTCTCTCTCCTTCGCTCGCATGTCCAATAGCATCCCGTCCATGTTTGATGATGACAACGTCTAGCTAGATGACTCCTCTCTCTCCACATCTTATCTCTCTCTCAGGTAAGTCCAAAGGGCTCGGCTTCTCCCTCTCCTTCTATATCCCCCCTCTCCTTATTCCTCTCCTCCTCTCTCTCTCCTTGGTTTCGATACACTGCAGTTCAGCATGATACATGCTGGAATCGAACCAATCACCGACTAGTATAACTATCGACACTAGTTCAGCGAACCCTATTATCCAATCTAAATACTTGGAGATGCATATTTAGGCATAAAATGCAAAACCACTTCCAAGGAGGGAGTGTGACTTTCACCTAATGTTACATTCCCAAGGCTAGAATCCAACTAGGCTAGGTGGAGTATCTATGCAACCCAAGCCTAATTGAAAAAAAATTCTAGGCTTCAGACTAGGCTGAGGCTCCATTTTTTTTCAAAATTATTGCTTAAGCTTGACCAGAGCCCGAATTCGAGCTTGGCCGAGAGCCCGATTGTGTCGTCCTGGAGAGGGGAGAGAATGGAGAGGAGAGAGAGACTAGGTGGGAGAGAGAGGAGAGCAGGGAGAGAGAGGAGAGCAGGGAGAGAAAGCTAGAGAGGGGAGAGAGAATGTAACTATTGGGCCTAGATGGGCCGACTTAGACCATAGTCGGCGGCCCATCTGGAGACCCAAATTGGGTATCTTTGGGAAGAAGATGGAAACAACCATCACCCGACTGTTGAGGCGGTTATAACCGCCTAACAGCCACGCGGTGGTGGCCGTTAAAGCCTTGCTTTTCCCCGAAGAAGGCTATAAAAAGTCCTTAGAGGCTCTCTTAGAGACACTTCTATCTCTCACTGCTCTCTCTCTCTCTCTTTCCTTCTTCCAGCGGCAATAGATCCACCCGGATCCGCCGCCGAGCCATCGGAGGAAGCGGCCCAAGCTTCCGCAGGAAGCTTCTTAGCTCCTTCACGGAGCTAGGTGAGCCTCGATCTTCCTCTTAGCTCTTCTATGTTTGGTTATTTCTAGATCTACTCTTACTGTGGGATCAAAACAAAATGGAAAACGAAATAAAAAGAAAAAAAAAAGGGAAAAAGGGGAAGAAGAAGAGAGGGGAAGGGAGAAGACCTACCTAGGGTTTCGGCCACTGATTCGGCACCGGCGCGACTGGCCACGGTTGCGGCCACAACAGATGACGGCCAAAGACCTTCCTTCTCTCGATTATCCCTTCCTCTTGATCTCCTCTTCCTTCAAACCCTAACCCTAGATCTTACTTTCCGACCCTTGGGAAGAGTCCACCAGCCCGGCTTGGTCGGAGAGGAGGATGGTCATGTTGGTGGTGGGCTACCCGTGCCTCCCTGGCCGGGTGGGCAGGCACTACCTCGGGTTGGGTTTAGGGGGAGATTAGGGATGAAGGGAGAGGAGAAACAAAAGGGCTAAGAAATTGGGTTGACATTTGGAGGAGAGGGTTTTAATGGGCCACGGGCCGACTGTTTTAGGGATGGATGTTATGGGCCTAAGTACGGCAGAAAGCTTCAAATGGCTTGGGCTTTAAAGGCCTGAAATTTGGCTGGGCTTGGTCCGAGCAAAATGTTCCTAAACTCTAAATTAACTTGGGCTAAAGGGGCCCAAGATCTGATGGGATATGTTAAACCAGATCTGGGCTCTATGGGCCAGGATCTAATAATGGATTTAAAGGACCTAGACTAAAGGGTTGTGTAGTGGTTGGGCTCGAACTGGGCTTGGGCCAAGCCAAGGTCTTCCCTAAATCTAATTGAAATTAAGTAGGACTTTGTAGACTAGGACAAGCATGGCCAGAACCATTTTTAGCCTGTAATTGGGCCACAAGCCAGATTATAAACCAACTATTTATACCACCGGGCTGAAAAGAAAATAACCTTGTAACTGGGCTTGAACTTAAAACTGAATCAGGTCATTGGCCTGAATAAAAGATTAGCCTAGTAACTGAATTAGGCCATGGACCTGAACCTGAAATTGAATCAGGCCATGAGCCTGAATAAAAGATTAGCCTAGTAACTGAATCAGGCCATGAGCCTGAATAAAAGATTAGCCTAATAACTAAATCAGACCATAGGCTTGAACCAGAAACTGAATCAGGCCATGGGCCTGAATAAAAGATTAGCCCTCTAACTGAATCATGCCTTAGGCCTGAATCAGAAACTGAATCAAGCCATGGGCCTAGATAAAAGATTAGCCCTGTAATTGGGCTATGGGCCTGAAAATAAAATATGAGTCCTTTGGATGGGTTGTAATGATGTAAAACCAAAAGTGTATTAAAAAATTTTAATTAAGAAAAGAGTGTGAATATATAGAAATAAAATATAATAACTAAAAGCAGAAAAGTAGTAGAAAAAGTAGAATAAAAGTTAAATAAATAAATAAATAATTGAATGAGCAAGTAACAAATAATTTGATCTCTATGATATGGCTAGGTGTTGGAGATTTGTCATCTAAACTTAGAAATTTGTGAGCAAATTGAGGTAAGTGACCATGACACAAATCTTTTTGCTTTCAAATACATGAAATTATTTGGATATAAAAATGCATATTATGTAAATTTCTCAAAACCTAGGATCAAGCATATGTTAGCAAGTGTCGTATGATTTTGGCTAAATGACATCCATCATGATTACTATATTGTATACACATGATTTATGATGATGTAAAAAATTGTATGAAAAATGAAGTTTGCAGTATGATCATGGATTTTACACATTATGATGCCATTATTCATCTTTCAATCTATTTATGAAGTAAAGTTTATGAAAAGCATGATATGATTTATGAACTCTCAGATTGCTATGTATAACCCCCGCCAGCAGGTAACAGTAGCTCGGCATACGATCCCCGCCAGCGGATAATAGTAGCTCGGCATACGGCCCCCGCCAGCGGGTAATAGTAGTTGGTAAAAACCTTGCCATGGGAATAAAAGCGGCCATAGCTGCACTACCATCTGAGAGTATGGATTTTAAAGCATGAAATAATGATAGAATTTTATGATGCATATCCATATTTATGAACTTGCATGATTGGGCATGCATTGCTTTATAACTTGTTTTAATATATATGTTATGAAATGTTTATTTTGGAATATCTGTTATTTTGCTTAAATAATGCATTGGCATGAGGAATAGTATGCTTGATCCGGTAAGATGGTGCATGGTTACTTATTGAGCTGCATAACTCACATAACTTTTTTTATTTTCTTTCAGATAAATAAGAATGCTAGGAGCAAGAAAATTGATGTTCTTTAGGGTTTGGAAAAATTTGTTTGAAATGTTCAAATTGTTAGAGCTCTGTACCATTCCCTGTTGATAAACATTCTATGAATGAAATATCATTTTTATATGAAATGTTAATATGGCTTTGTGTTATTGTGGGCAATGGTTAGTAGTAGCACGACCGTGTCATGGGCTGAATCAGGGGTGTAGTAAATTGAGCCAGATTTGGGGTGTGATAGAGATCAGGTGGAAGAGAGAGGAGAGGGGGCGAGAGAGATCCGAAGGGGGAGAGAATACAAGAGAGAGGGTAAGGGGAAGAGAGATCGGCTGGAGAGAGAAGGGGAGTGAGAGAGAGGAGAGAGAGGAGAGAGCAAAGAGGAGAGAGAAAGGAGAGGGGAGAAAGATTGGGAGAGAGGGGAGAGTGAAGAGAAGAGACCGAACGGATAGGGAGAAGAGAGCGGCTGGGGAGAGAGGAGAGGGAGAGAGATTGAGAGGTAGAGAGGAGAGAGATTGGGTGGGAGATAGGCGAGAGATTGGGTGGGAGATCGAGAGGGAGAGAAAGGAGAGAGGGGAAAGAGTAGAGGGGAGAGAGATCGGGTGGGAGAGAGGAGTGAGGAGAAAGAGTGGAGAGGGCTTAAGTATTGACGTACTTCGGGCCCTATTTTGAGAACCAAGCCCGACTGAAATGAGGATGATAGTGTTATTTTGATGATTAACAAGCAATTATCTAGAGTATGTTATAAGTTAAATCGATACTACATTCTTAAGTCTGTTACTCTCAGTATATTTGTTTAAATTGATATAGATACATTTCATTGTTTATTTGAATGAATCTAACCTTGAGATGCAGCAAAGTGTGGATTGAGTCGACCCAAAGGATGATTGGGTCGACCCCGGCACATCAAGAAATCATTTGGCACACTTCTGCAAAAATGGCACAGATGAACAGTGTGTTGGGTCGACCCAAGGAAAGCATGAGTCGACCCAAACATCAAGATCCTCAAAACAACTCAGAAAATGGTTCTCTGGATTTACTGAGAGGGTCGACCCAAGATGAAGTTGAGTCGACCCAAGCTTGAGTCGACCCAAACCCTGTGTGGGTCGACCCAAAGGCAAGACAGCACAGAAGACAGAAAAGGTTCTCTGGAAACCCTGTTAGGGTCGACCCAAGAAGAAGTTGAGTCGACCCAACTGAACCTTGAGTCGACCCAAGGAAAGCATGAGTCGACCCAAGTGAAGGAAAGATGAATTCCAAGTTTCTGTGTTTCTGAAGGTTGGGTCGACCCAAGAAAAAGTTTGAGCTGACCCAAGGTTTGGGTCGACCCAAGAAAAGTTTGGGTCGACCCAAGCACGGGCAGAAGCATAACGGCTAGTTGTGCAGAAGTGCTTTTTGGACTCCCAACGGCTATAAACGGCTAGTTTCTTCAATCCAACGGTCAGGAAGGACTATTTGGAGGTTGGAGAAGTATTTAAGAGGGAGTATTCATCAGAGGAAGCAAGCTTTGAAAAAGACATCAAGTGCATTCAAGAGAGAACCCTAGCAAGGCAAGCTTCATCCAAGAGCTTCATTCAAGAGTCAAAAGAAAGTGGTTGAGCAGATTCCAAGAGTCATTAAGAGCTCCATCCACCCTTGAAGAGTGAAGCATCCTTGACAAAGAAGAGAGAAGTCACATCAAGCCATAAATATTCTCTAAACTCTTCTTTGTAGATTATATTGTTATATTTGCTCATCTAGGAGTTTAAATCTTCTTCCTTTGTTTATTAAACTACTTGTAAAGGTTGGTTGGTTAGCCCGCAAAACCAACGGAATAGGTTGATTGGTGAACCCGGAAAACCAAAGTGTAAAGGTTCGTTGGTGAGCCCGTAAAACCAACATAGGTTTTTGGTGAACCCGGAAAACCAAAGTGTAAAGGTTCGTTGGTGAGCCCGTAAAACCAACATAGGTTTTTGGTGAACCCGGAAAACCAAAGTGTAAAGGTTCGTTGGTGAGCCCGGAAAACAATCCAACTGTAATCCGCGGGATTATAGTGAATTCCCGAGGGGTCGCTTGGGGAGTGGACGTAGGTGCTAAGGAGAGCACCGAACCACTATACTTCTTGTTGTTTGTATTGTGATTTGTTTAAGTTCACTAACTCATCATTTAACACAAGTAAGATAGTTAAAATTAAAGAAACCAATTCACCCCCCCTCTTGGCTTGTCACCTTGGGCAACAAGTGGTATCAGAGCAAGGTGCTCCAATAGTACTCATTGATCTCACAATCAAGAGTTAAAGATCATGACAACCCAAGTGGGATGTTCTATGAGTGAGGGGCAATCCACAAATAGACCACCTCTATTTAATGGCACAAACTACACATACTGGAAAGCTAGGATGATATTCATTCAAGCTTTAGACTATGAATTATGGTACATCATTACTAGAGGCCCTCACTCACTCTCTTACACTATTAATGAAAAAGACTTAGCACAATTGAATGCTAATGCTATGAACATACTATATTGTGCTATCCATGAAACTGAATTTAATAAAATCTCTGCATGCTTATCTGCTAAGGAAATCTGGGATACTTTAGAAAATATTTATGACAAAATTCAGATTAGCTCACATGTGCTTCAATTACATACTAACAGTGAGCCTGCAGAAAACGATGTTGAATCTCCCAATCCGGAAGAAAGAACAACAAATGAAGAATTCGGTGATGAAAACAAGGATCCATACCCAAACACCGAAAAATTCAAAAGCTTCCTAAAGACAAAGAAGAAGAGAAAGCAAGAAGAAAGTAAGAAAGAGATAAAAAGGAAGAAAGCCTTGACCAAGGAAGAGTCAAGCAAGAAAATAAAAGTTAGGAGCAACAATGATGATACTAGCTCCAAAGAAATACAAGGGGTAACTAACTTGTGCTTTATGGCACAACAAGATAAGGTACAATCTGAATCTACTCTTACATCAAATGATTTTCAAGAAGAATTCTCTTATGATGAATTATTAAATGCTTTTCATGATTTGTATTGTGAATGTAGAAAACTAGCTATGAAGAATAAAAATTCTAAGAAACTAAATCTAAAAATTTCAAAAGAAAGAAATTCTTTTGCTGGAATACAAGACAAACTAAATTCTGAAAATGAAAGCTTAAGGTTAAATTCAGAACAATTGATTCAGAAAAATCAGAATTTAATTAAAGAAAATCAAAACCTAAATGAAGAAATCAATCAATTAAAATTTTTTATTAACAAATTCACTGTAAGTTCAGAAAGATTAAAAATGATGTTTGAAAGCCAACATGTTGATTATGATAAATTAAAATTTGGCTCAACTTCCTTACTTAACAATAAATCTCTAGAGAAAAAGATTATCAATTCACCAAGCAAACCATTAAATAAGATAATTTATTTCAAACATGAAAAGAATGGGCATAACAACTTTACCTATGGTTCTAATACGAATAAATCAAATGGTAAAGTTATTACGATTAAACAGATTTGGATTCCAAAAGGAACCATATGCACTAACCCTCAAGGACCCAAGCAAGCTTGGGTACCCAAAATGAAAATATGAGGGTGTAGATGTAGGTGTGCCATGCTACCCATGAAACAAATGAAATTGTCATACAAATGGGTGCGTTGACACATAATTAAAGATAAGTCTCAATTTAGTTATTAAATCTAGTATAAGGTTTAACATTCTACTTCGTGTATTGAAATTATCTTTTTATGAAATTACGATACTCTCTGCATCAAAGTTTTTAAATGCCTTATATGTTAAATCTTATCTCAACGATTTTAGCATGAAATTTTCTAGTGCTTGCATCATGATAAGAAAACAATGAATGGATATATATATAACCTTCTTCTTCAAGTTTACAAAATCTAAATTCCCTCTCTAGTATAAACACTTGATGCTGATTTCATACCTTCATGTTAAAACTTTATTGAGCATAATACTTATGAAATCTTATTTCATTATTTGTGAAGATATGAGTATAATTTATCATTATATCACTCATTCCTTATGTGATTATTTGAAATATATTATGATTTACTCTATAAGTCGCATGTATGCATCATATGTTTCAATCATAAATGATTAATGTGTCGTGATCATAATGGAAATTCTACTAAAAAGTTTTATAACAATGGATTGTTTTTTCTTTATAAGTAATTCTCAAGACTATTCTAAAAATCTAAGATTAATAAATCTGATCTTTAAAGTGTTTCATTTAGTATAATCATTGTATCCTTGATTGAAAGATTAATATCCTTACATAAAATTATCTCAAATTCTACTGATTAATGTTAACACGTCATGTTTAATCTGAGCATAAAAATATTCTAAAAGTATGAATATTAATTCCTTTGAACCATCTCCCATAAGTCAAATATAAAATCTTAATTAATCTAAAAGAAAATTGCCTATCTCTCTGAAACAAGATTATTTGTATTGAAAGCCGAATCATAACCAGAATTTTGATAGAAACAACTATTTAAGATAATTTGATTAAAAATTAACTGGTATATCTTATTGATAATTATCTTAAGCAAATAGAATCTAAGCTAAATTGCTTCTGAAAATAAGAAATTGGTTTGACTTTGATAAATCTTCCTATTGCCTCACATGAGTGTCCTTGAACCATATTATTTAATAAAATTATCTCTTTAGTTCAAGTGACTTGTGCTTGCTTATATTTAGGCAATCTCTTGAGTAGAGTGACTCAAATTCAATCTTTGTTATATCTTATGTCAAGTCATATAGTTATGAAATATGTTGTATGAATATTCTTGTATCTTGGACAACCTAATGACTTGCCTTCAAGAAAGGAAAAAGATTCTACTAATGATGCAGGATCTATAAGCAAGAAATGAGAGATTTCAACTTGAAGGACACCTCCACGTAAGGTACAATAAACATTCATATGCAAACAAAAGAGAGAACTTTCTTTAGCCAAAAGTTTATACATGAGAAGTCTATTAAGTATTTGACTTAAAGAATGCAGAATGAATCGGTAATTTCATATATCTCTCTTATAAATCAGTTGAGCAAAGTCATATTGTGGCATGATTAAAATCTTTAATTACTAATTTCTTGATATCATGTCTACATATATTTTGACTAACTTATGCTTTAGAAATTGATTCATGGTTTGCTCAAACTAAAATGTTTCTTTGCCTATATCATAACCATCAAATACACAAGTATATGCTTAAAATGCTGATTTGAATTGACTTGTGAGAAGCTATGAATTCTTGAGCATAATGAAAATGTTGTTTGCATGATATACATTTATATGATACATAAGATTATTTCTTTATTCTGCTCTTTCATGTAAATTACTTGAGAATAACAAAAAGAGAGAGAGATAAAGAAAAGAAAATGGATATTATTTAAGAGAAGTAAAATCTAAGTAAAGGCAAAAACTTCAATCTTAAGGAAAAGAAAAACAAGCATAATACATTCGGCATATTTGTGAGACTAATATGAACATTCCTTTTGGAAGAGATAAAATCCGTAATTAATTACAGAAAAAGTTTGAAGTGAACATTTTAACCCTTCTATATTGCTCATCATAGGGATGGTGCCAATGGGGAGGCTAGTGGTAGTACCCGGCACTATTTGACCCAACTATTCGGTGTAGGGCATATTAGGGACGGCACAAGAGGGAGGCTAGTGGTAGTACCTCGTGCCCCTTCCAACTCCACCGGATAGGGAGCAAATAGAGTATAGAGCATAGAAAAGTAAAACCAAAAGAAATGAAGATTAGAATATCCACTGAGTGGTTAAAGGAGGAAATTCAAAAATGAGGAAATGAATGACAAGATAAATGAAAGTATATAAAAAGCTTGTGAAAAGCCAAATGAAGTTTCGATCACTTGAAAACACACCTTAAGGATAAAAGCTTAAACTTAATTTAAAAATGCTTCTATCGTTGCATTTTTGTAACTTTCATTATATACTTCAATGATTGCATCATTTTGGGGAATAACTCAATATGATTTCTAGATGAAAACTACGGTTTAAGAAAAAATAGAATTACTTTGGATACCTTGGTTGTTTGCTCCGATACGCATCTGAAACATATCATTTTTTATCTTATAAGTGTACTGAAATTGGTCTAAATGATGTGTTTTTCAATGATCTTGATTGTAAATAAATGGTTCTAAACATATGATATTATTTTGATATTAAAAAGATTTATGGTGCTTCATATATACATTGCTGAAAAACTATGACTAAGAAATTAATATTTTGAATATACACTCCTACATAATTAAATGCTTCTATCATTAAAAAGAAAAGCTATTTTTAAGAAGAGAGTTAATGATCCTAAAGCTTAGAATATTTCAACTCACTTCAATAATTCTTATAGGAAAGAAAATGTAATTACTTTTGAAAGAAATTTGAGCTTCAAAAGAATTATTTTTTGATTAATATCTCCATACATATTCAAAAAAAAATAAGAGGAAATATAATTTATTCTTGAAAGATTAAAAAGAGTGATTGCTATAAATTTTGAAAAATTCTAGATCACTCTACATTCTTGATATTATAGAAGAACAAAAAAAAAGGTTTGAAAGAAAATGCATCTTTTGAGGGGGAGCTTTAAATACTCAATCTCTTTATTGAAAATTATCTTCAAACTCTAAACTCTCAAATGGAATGATTAATTAAGGGGGAGAAAGAAAATTTCAGAGTGAGAGATCATATAGAACTTAATCGTATAAATTCGCATCTAAAGATGAGACAAAGAATACTAAATGTAAAGTGGTATTAAACTTTGTGCTTCATTGAATATCTTTTGAAAGTTGGATTTCCATCTGTATTCATCGGTAAATCATTTATTTCTGAAAATTTAATTGAAAAGGATTCCATCTGTCTTAGTTTCGAAAATTTATCTTGGAATCTACTTATGAGTTCTTATTGGCTTGCACTTTAGTGTTTCAATCCTGAGCCAATTCATTTTAATTGATTTTGATGCTAGGATCTTTAAAGGAGTAAAAGAAAGTCTTTAAGAGAGCTTTAAAAGAACTTCCAAAGCCCTGAATTTTATGTATCCTACATTGCATAAATTCATATTTTGGTATCTATGCTCCAATACTTTTATATCATGAAAGAACTTTGAAGTTATTAAGGATTAAAGATTCAACATAATCTTATGTTTTTCGAGTATATAAATTTTGATCTTTATCTGCTCTTATACTATACTCTAAAAATTAATTAGATTGCTCTCATGTTGCTATATACTTAATATATTAAAAAAAAAAAAAGGTATTGGATTTTCATTCGTGCTTTCTTTGAATATTATTCTTGATACTCCTTGAAATAACTTGAAAAGGATTCCATCTACACTTGATTTCAAAACTATCTTTGGAATCTACATTTAGAGATCACTTCTGGCTTACATCCTAAATATCTCATTCCTAAAGCCAAACACATAGAAATAAGATATCATTTTATTAGGGATCATGTGCAAAATAGAAACATATGTATTGAGCATATATGCACTGAAAAGCAATTAACCGACATATTCACAAAACCCTTGAGTGAAGATAGATTCTGCACGCTAAGGAGGGAATTGGCATATGTGATCCTCTTTATTGAAGAGATATAAAAGGGAGCAAGCAGTCTCATGATACATTCCTCCCATTTCTAAAAACCCATGTAACATGAGTCAAACTTGTAATCTATAGATTCCTTACTCATGTATCATTGTCCCAGAAAGAATTTGTAAGGATTGGAAGCAAGAAAATTTTTTTTAGAAGCGAAAAGGAAGAGAAAGGAAAAATTTCTGAACTTGGGTCGACCCAACCCAGAATAGGGTCGACCCAACGTTGAGTCGACCCAAGAAAATTTTTGAGTCGACCCAACGTCGGGACCCCACTATTAAAAGGGGGACCCGTGAGCTATCTAGGGCACTGTTTACCCTTTGTCCTCTTTCGAAAACCCTATTCCCCACTCTCAAATCTTCTCCAATCATCTCCAAACAGTAGATTACTTCAAGATCTTGGAGAAATGGGACCCAGGAGAGCCGTAGCCAAGCGATCCGGGAGAGTCTCACGATCTTGTTTAGAGCCTAGGATATGTATCTAGTTCTCATATGTATTTTGTGTTGATCATGTATTTTGAACCTTGATTAAGGAACATTGTATTTGCTTTTGTTTTTGGCATGATTGTACTAAAATATTCCTATTTTGATCAATGAAGTTTGAATGTTTGTTATTTATTGTGTCCTTTCCCATGTACCTATTTGATGATAACAAAAAGGGGGAGAAGTAAAGAAAGAGTAATAGGGGAGAAGTAAAGATAGAGTAAATAGAATAACAAAAAGGGGGAGAAGTAAAGAAAGAGTAATAAGGGAGAAGTAAAGATAGAGTAATAAGAGGAGAAGTAAAGAAAGAAAGAGAAATAATTTGTAAAACAAATTGAAAATCATATAGGAAAGCATATACATCCAAGGGGGAGCAATTTGCAACAATGAAAATGATCAAGTCAAAAATTTATATCAAATTTCAGAATTTGGCACATATAATTTCAGAATTTGGCACGCACCTTTCACACCTCGATACATAACCTGAAACTCATGTTTTATCTCAAATTTTTGGAGTTTCATCTTTAATGAATTATAAATGAAAGGGGGAGTAATTTAAAAAGTCAAATTGGCAACATTTGAATGATATAGGGGGAGACTTCACTCTTATATATGAAAAGCTGAAATTCAGCAAGTTAAGCCCTTTCAAAAACTGATTTTAAAGACAAGTATCAATAGGCTCATACTCTTTATTTTGTAATCATCAAAAAGGGGAGATTGAGGATGATAGTGTTATTTTGATGATTAACAAGCAATTATCTAGAGTATGTTATAAGTTAAATCGATACTACATTCTTAAGTCTGTTACTCTCAGTATATTTGTTTAAATTGATATAGATACATTTCATTGTTTATTTGAATGAATCTAACCTTGAGATGCAGCAAAGTGTGGATTGAGTCGACCCAAAGGATGATTGGGTCGACCCCGGCACATCAAGAAATCATTTGGCACACTTCTGCAAAAATGGCACAGATGAACAGTGTGTTGGGTCGACCCAAGGAAAGCATGAGTCGACCCAAACATCAAGATCCTCAAAACAACTCAGAAAATGGTTCTCTGGATTTACTGAGAGGGTCGACCCAAGATGAAGTTGAGTCGACCCAAGCTTGAGTCGACCCAAACCCTGTGTGGGTCGACCCAAAAGCAAGACAGAACAGAAGACAGAAAAGGTTTTCTGGAAACCCTGTTAGGGTCGACCCAAGAAGAAGTTGAGTCGACCCAACTGAACCTTGAGTCGACCCAAGGAAAGCATGAGTCGACCCAAGTGAAGGAAAGATGAATTCCAAGTTTCTGTGTTTCTGAAGGTTGGGTCGACCCAAGAAAAAGTTTGAGCTGACCCAAGGTTTGGGTCGACCCAAGAAAAGTTTGGGTCGACCCAAGCACGGGCAGAAGCATAACGGCTAGTTGTGCAGAAGTGCTTTTTGGACTCCCAACGGCTATAAACGGCTAGTTTCTTCAATCCAACGGTCAGGAAGGACTATTTGGAGGTTGGAGAAGTATTTAAGAGGGAGTATTCATCAGAGGAAGCAAGCTTTGAAAAAGACATCAAGTGCATTCAAGAGAGAACCCTAGCAAGGCAAGCTTCATCCAAGAGCTTCATTCAAGAGTCAAAAGAAAGTGGTTGAGCAGATTCCAAGAGTCATTAAGAGCTCCATCCACCCTTGAAGAGTGAAGCATCCTTGACAAAGAAGAGAGAAGTCACATCAAGCGATAAATATTCTCTAAACTCTTCTTTGTAGATTATATTGTTATATTTGCTCATCTAGGAGTTTAAATCTTCTTCCTTTGTTTATTAAACTACTTGTAAAGGTTGGTTGGTTAGCCCGCAAAACCAACGGAATAGGTTGATTGGTGAACCCGGAAAACCAATTGGAAAGGTTCGTTGGTGAGCCCGTAAAACCAACATAGGTTTTTGGTGAACCCGGAAAACCAAAGTGTAAAGGTTCGTTGGTGAGCCCGTAAAACCAACATAGGTTTTTGGTGAACCCGGAAAACCAAAGTGTAAAGGTTCGTTGGTGAGCCCGTAAAACCAACATAGGTTTTTGGTGAACCCGGAAAACCAAAGTGTAAAGGTTCGTTGGTGAGCCCGTAAAACCAACATAGGTTTTTGGTGAACCCGAAAAACCAAAGTGTAAAGGTTTTTGGATTGTGAGCCCGGAAAACAATCCAACTGTAATCCGCGGGATTATAGTGAATTTCCGAGGGGTCGCTTGGGGAGTGGACGTAGGTGCTAAGGAGAGCACCGAACCACTATACTTCTTGTTGTTTGTATTGTGATTTGTTTAAGTTCACTAACTCATCATTTAACACAAGTAAGATAGTTAAAATTAAAGAAACCAATTCACCCCCCCTCTTGGCTTGTCACCTTGGGCAACATGAAATTATCTCGGGCTTATACCCAACCTAAAGCTAACTCGGCCCGAGCCCACTTCTAGCCCTACACACTTTCTTGGAAGAGAACATGCATTTACTTTAGGAAGTAGGAAAATATTATTTTCATAATCATGGAGTCTAAAACTGGATCTTTGTAATTCATATTGCTTTGTTTGTATGTATCGACCATTATGAGGCTAGTACTTTTCTGTTTACCGTTATTTGACGTTATTACATAGAAAACTGGGCTGTATCGATATATAAGCTTGTGAACTAGTGGTACTAGCTAGTATGACAAATACGAATTGGTATGGATCAATTTAAATTTTAAGTTAATAGCTTGAGTACTTTAATACTTATTTTGACTGCCCCATTAAAGTTTTAAGGAATATTCTTGGATATTAAAATCATATATACATCAATATGTTGACTCATTAAGATTCAGTAATTACAATAAAATCCAAGAAAAATATGGATGTATAAACATAATGACTGCAAGCCACATGAGTTTCCAAATTGACAATGAAGAGTTGATAGATTGCTGGTTTTCAGTGAAAGAAACATCTCATGTAAGGTTACTTATCTTTTACATGCTTTTTTCTAAGTGTTTGTTTTCTTTTTTGCATATTAATTACTTAATTTTATTATTTTCAGTTAATTTTTAATTGCTTGCACAAGAAACCTATTTTATGGGAAAACAAATTAACAATCAAAGTAACAATCAGTGTACCACGGGCATCTAAGTAGGCCCAATATGCATTGTTGACCCCTTTTCTAACAAATTTAGTTTTTTTTTTTTTGGTAAGTCGGCCTCTCACTACACTCAGCTGTGAGACGGCCTAGAACAGTCACAGTACAAAACACGATCTAATGCCAGTAGCACACGATTGAAAATACTCCAAAAGACACTCTCAGAGTGGTGGGTTACAAAGGAGGCGACCCAGTCTGCTGCACTCTTTGCCTTTCGAAACACATGCGAAGCCCGAAATGACTCTAACTCCTCTACGAGAACAAATTAAGGTTTTGGATCTCCTAGTAAGTTAACATATTTCTCAAAAAAAAAAAGAAACATGGTATCGATGCTAGAGGTCATGATTTGAAAACATTCAAATCCTTGTTCATGCCAATTTTAATTTATTAACTAAATAATTGTTATCTTGAGTATTTTTCCTCTTCACTCATTTCTACTTATTACTAGAAGTAAGATTCGTCATCTCGATACTGCACTCTGTATCGGTGCCACATTAGCACTGTGTCGGTATAATATGGAATGGAGTTTTTTCGGCAAATCGAGTGTTGGTACGCCACTCGTACCGGATACCGATACCAAACTACTATGGTACGGTATGCTCCGTATTGCCCAGTTTGGGCTGGTACGGCAAACCATGATTTGAAGTTATTCTTGAATCGTTTGTCTTTATTTGTATAGCCCAGGCTATAGAAGGTGTGGTGTTAGATATTGATGGGAGGCAAAATGGATCGTCCTGTTCCAGCGTGGAGTCACTCAATTCCGACCGAGCAGGCCTTAGAGCCAAGCAGGCCTGACCTCAGCCCGCCGAAGGCCGAGCCGACCTCGACCAGAGGCTAGGCCAACCTCAGCCCTCTTCGAAAGCCGAGCCGATCTCGCCAAGCACATGCCGCGGCCTCCAAGCCTACCTGACTTCGTCCGCAACCGCACCTGCGCGCGCGCCCACGCCCACGCCCACACATGTGGCCGAACATCCCGGCCTCGCCAGCCGCTTTCTATGAACCATTGCTTGCTGGCCACGCTATGATGTGCCAACCAAGGATCATGCCTTGCTGCCCTAGCTATGCTTGCTATCAAGGGCCATACCCTGCTACATCTGCCAAGGGCCATATCCTGCCACACCTGCCAACACACGTCGGCTCCAGCTATTGGCCAACTGATCACAGCTCAGCCCGAGATTTCAGGTAACGGCCGTGACCCTCACCCTATAAAAAGAGGGTAGGAAAAGACCCTTGGTAAGCTATTATAAGCATTCTTAAGCCATAAGAGGCCATCAAAGGCACGGAGAAACCTCTCAAAAGGCCCAGCTAACTTAGCCATCGGAGGGCCTTCGCCGGAATCTCCGACCAAGGCTTTATGCAGGTATCCCAAAGCACAGGAGGTGACCCTCTTTCTCCATCCCGGCCGGTGGCTTCTCGTCTTCCTCTGGCGCGGTCACCCTCAGGCCAAATTTCAACCACAACAGGTATGATATACCTTGTTGACCCCTTCTCTAATAATTAAGCTTTTGGGTCTAGTGGTAAGTTAACAGCACTAACAGAATACTTTGTGTCAGCCACGACAAGTAGAGCATCCTGTACAAGTGTTTGGACCCTTGGATAATATATTTAAGTGGCAGCTTATGAGGCATTAACATCAAGAACTGGTTTCTGCAATGTACCCACATCCCATTAATGCTAATCTGAAGACTTTCTGTTCTTTTATGTCAAATTTGGAAATTTTGTAAAGGCATCACCGGGATAAGTTGGAATCTTCTCATGTTTAAATGTTTCAATTTTAATGTTAGCTTCATCAGGTAACAATATAAGAATTATAGATGTGAAACTATTACGTTTATGGCTATAGTCAAGTTTCACACGATTATGAATAATGATAAGACTGTAGGAGGGTACCCATGATATATATGCTGATGTTTGCAAGAATTGGTTTTCAATCAAGTTAATATGCTAGACTGGGAGATATCATTAATTGTTCACAGACTTAATGGTTCACATAATTCTTTGAAATAATTGTGCACCAATGTAGACTGGGAGATATCATGATATTTCAGCCAGTTTTATCCACGTGCAGAGAATGGATAGATCAAATTGCTAATTTTGTCCGCTCAAGGTGTGAAGAGACGTACTCAAAGTCACTTCAGTGCTTTGCACATACATATAGCTAAGGTGCACATAGCAATGATTGTACAGTTAGATTTATCTACTACTAACAAATTTTCTTCCCATACGAAATCAAAGAGCAAGACTATTGCTAGACCTTCATAAAATTCCATAAATGAAAACCAAATTAAAGTTTCTCTACTGCTATAGATGAAAGTACCTCATTTATGAATTGTTGAGTTCCGCTACTAGTTGAATCAGCAGAAACCTTGACTGCCACTTCTTTTCCGTCCTTCATTTTTCCATAATAGACAGTGCCAAAGCTTCCTTCACCAATCTTTTTTGAAAACTTGCAAGTTGCTTCTTCTATCTCAGTAAGTGAGATATAGTAAGCCAAATCTAGACCATCATCAATGACCAAAGATGCACCTCGTACGATAGAATAGGGACTTGAAGATTTAGAAAGGATGCGCAGATAATTGCCTGAAAAGACTATCATATGATATCAGTAACAAGTCATTTTGATATCAATAATAAACGAATACTATTTGTTAATTAAAGTTCTAGTTCACATACTTTTCTTATGACTTTCACCCTGCAATGGCTTCTTTTGATGATTCCAAAGCAGCCACAAACATCCCACTAGCAAAAGTACAGCAGCAAATGCTCCAATGACTGTAGCAACTATTAACTGAAGATGCCTCTCATGCTGTCCCATTAAGCGTAATCCAGGATTGCCATCATAACTGAAAGCAGGGTGCTGTTGGTTAATGAAATGCCACTGTGCTGTCAGAAAATCTAACATATTTTTCTGGTGTTGTCATGTTGAATCAATATAAGAAGGCTGCAAGGGGCAGGAAGTTTCAGAACTATGTAGAATATAGCTGTATTCAAGCAGTTAGCGGTATTTTTGGGGGAGAAAATGTACCTCCAATTAATGTTTGAAACTAATTCAACTCTGCATTTTTATCATGCATTCTACTTTTAAGTATATGATTTTTGCAGTTGCTCCATCAAGAGTGACCTTGTTTTGGAGATTGGAGACATGGATAAATGTCAAGAAGCATCCAAAACTTTGTTGTAGTTAGTGATATAGGGATCTAAAGAACTTCTTAGTGCCCATTTTTACATACTTTATAAGATAGATGCCGTGAGGTGAGAAGTGTTGTGAGGACCTATGCAGGCATGTGTTTAGTCCCACGTTAGTTATTCTCCGGAGGGATCTTAGGTAATTATATAGGACTAAGGACCCCAAATAATACCTTCTGGCTAACCTTTTTGAGTGAGGTTTTGGGTTATTATAAATGGTATCAGAGTGGATCCGGACAATAACCTATTGGATTGTGAATCCACCATGTGCGGGCTCAATTCCCATTGTTTGCCCAAATTTAAATAAATTAAAATAATAAAATTATAATAAAAAATTAAATTTGATAATTTACGATTCCATCTATTATACCACTCCGTGGTATGTTTCATTGTGTAATTTAGGTTTGCCCTAATTGGTACTTACAATTACGTAAATCAATAGTTCAAACTACACTCAAAGGTAGGGCATTTTCCATTGATATAGGCCAGCACTCTCACTTTCACCACCAGTTACATTTTTAGTACAAATGAAACTATAAATGTAACTGTCGGGGCCATTAGAGCTGACTATGGGCCGACCATTATGCTTGTAATTAGATTTGAATGGATTCAGACTCTTAGCCTGGCAAGGATGTTGGGGCTTAAACATAAAAGAGTATGTGATGACCTGTGCGAGCATGAGTTTAGTCCCACATCGGCTATGCACTGAATAGAACTTAGGTACTTATATAAAGCCGAGGAATCCAAAACAATCTTCCGACTAGTCTTTTTGGGTGAAGTTCTAAGTTGTTGCAAATGGTATTGAGTGGATCCGGCCCACGACATATGTGGAATAGGGGACAATGTAGCACAAGCTCATTTGAATTGATCATGAATTGATTGTGGTGTTTGAGATTGGATTGGAATGGATTTAGACCCTTTAGCCTAGCAAAGATGCCAGGGCTTAAACGAGGAGAGTATGTGAGGATCCGCATGTGTGTTTAGTCCTATATCGGTTATTTGTCAGGAAGATCTTGAATACTTATACATGACTAAGAAACCTAAATAATACCTTATGGATAGTCCTTTTAGGTGAGATCCTATATTGTGATAAACATAGTTCGTCGTACCGACCCAAACCGAATTGTACAGAGCATACCATACCATACCGGTTCGATATCGATACCCCATGAGGAAGGTATACCGACACTCGATATGCCGAAAAAATTCCGTATCATACTATACTGACACAGTGCTAGTGTGGCACCAGTACAAGGTCCGGTACCCTGACAGTAAACCTTCAAGTATTCTCTTTTAATGAGGCATGACAAATATCTCTCTGAGATAATTTCATTTTAGACTAGTTTGTATTACAAGTGCATGCCTTAAACTTTAGCCTTCTAGCTTATTATCATGTCGCATAAAGTCACCAAATTACAACTGACAAATAACATCTCTCCAGAGTATCAGATCTTTGTTGGGGGTCTTTTTTTCATTTTTTTTCCTTTAGAGAGAGGAACCTCTCTAATTGGATTATTAGAAACAAAACAACTCCCACAAAGTCATCTATTATCAATGTAGAAAGCATAGTTCTCTTTCACTTTCACCATCCACTTCTTAAATTTTCATAGTAGTGCCAGAAGTATTTGTTATCTGATTGGAGAAACTATAGGCTAGGTCATATTTCTTATTCGCACCTCCACACTGTTAGTTAAAAGGGTGTCTTTCAATTTTCAAATATATTTAGCATGCATGGCTTTCATAAAAAATGTGTAGGCAATTGGCAGGGAGCTTCTTGTGGATGGAATGAAGTTTGTGGTTCTAATCATCAAATGGGAGCTGTGCTGAAAATATATTAGAATTTTCAGACTTACCAAATGTGTACAACGTGGTGCAACCTAGGCTTGACCAGGCTCAACCCTGTGGCAACCATTGTTCGTCCCCAGTATGCTGGTTTAAGCTCAGGTGTGGGATCAGTTTGAACTCAGTTTAAATTGAGTTTGACTCTGTTAATGAGCTGGGGACTGCTCCTGACTGGTTCAAGTTAGTGGGCTTGAGATCTGATACTTATGACATGTCTTGTCCATATTTGCGATTTTAACCTTAAAGGGACTTGATTCTGGTGGCTGTCCAAAACAGCAACCAGGACCAGATCAAAGGGCCAAAAGACCTACTTTTCACTTAACATGAACTGAGACACAAAACCTGGCCAAAAACAAAATTGAGAGTTGACTTTTCACTACAGTTGAGAAGACTCCCATGGACAAAGTTCAAGAAGATGACCTCCATTGATCCCTTCCAAAATTAACAAAAAAAAAATCTTGTCTGCTCTTCGTTCTTCTTCACCTATTTCCACTTTCATTTGAAAGGTTCAATTTCTTGCTTGTTCACTTGATAACTTTTGTTTACTAACCACCTGACCTCAAAAGCTGAAGCTGATAGGATATGAATAAACAGTGTGAATCAGGCTTGTAACCCCCGCTCCATGAAAAAAAATCATGTGTGGCAACGGGCCATGCACATGGAGGGATACGCAAGTTAAGACAACAATTAATAAGGGTCGAGATGACAAGTGGGGTATTAAATAAATAACAGGCCTAGAGGGGGTTTGAACTCAAGACCTCCGACAACCTGATCTCTAATACCAATGTCCACTAACCACCAACTGCAAATGTTTAAGCTGATAAGGAGTAGTTGACAATCTATTTCAGACTTGGCAGGTTTAGTTCATGGATTTCCTATATTTGAGTACAAGTCTTCTGCTAGAATTGTTCCAGGGACAACTCTTAACTTTGTGTTAACTCCCTTTGTTTTTGAGAGTTTTCCACAGGATAACTCTACTATAATCTTTTAAAAGGACAAATATGTTGCAGAAATCCAAATGGAATCCCCCATTAGACACTGAACCCATTTCTATGATCCACAGATATGATAGACTATTTGATTTCTGACTTAAAATCTTAGTATCAGAATGGACTGAAAATTAAAACTATTTGGATTCTGAAGTTTATCAATGATGTAAGCTTCACCTTGATGGCAAGGTTTATCTTAATGATGGACTTGAAATAAGCTTAACTCGACCTTAAAATCTTTACTTGGATTAATTTAAGCTAAAAAACATATGAATTCATCAAGTCCTCTAATGACCTTAGGGCATCACTTTCAGATGTACCTAACTGGCTACATTCACCTTGAGTGGGTGAGTAACACTTGCTACTCAATCTTCAGTCGCCTTGTTAATTAATTAGCTTTTATCCTAGAGTTGAAGGATCCAGATGGAAAGCAGCTTAAATATATTATGTGAAAGGGTACAGGATTCTTTATGACACTTATGATGATAACTCCATGAAATCACTCATTTTCTGGGTGCACGTGTCGGAATCTGGTTAGTCACCAAATTTAGATACCAAGATTGGGGTAAATTGACCTTTATTCCTCAACACAGGCCAATGTTAACACAACATCAATATGATACAATTAGAGTATCGAAACTATTGTGAACCAGAATCGAAGAAGAAATCCATCTGAACTACTTGATGCAAAACATATGATAGACAACAGAAATGGATCACCTTCACAAATGGGTATATGAAATAGAGACATATTAAACTTTTTCTTTTATTGTTTCCCTGTGGTATTCTCACCATGCTGTTCACCACATTTCATGAATGCATATTGTACAAAGGCATAATCCAAATGAGAGTGCATATTTCTCACATTCTGGCTCACCTCTCCTCTAAGTCTAAAAATATGACATGAATCAAAGCTTAGTAGAGTTAAATTGACATCAATCATCCACTGCAAAGAATTTATTGCTGTATTTTGTACTTATAATAGAAGAGGAATATGATCATTCTGAATCCTAAGGAGAATCAAGATTTTGTTTCTCTAACAAAAAGTTTATTAACTTCTTCAAGAATAGCACATGCCATACTGGCCTATCTGTTTGGATTATTAGAGTTTCTGCATACTCACTTGAATATGAATTTTCCATTTAACAGTGCTGGAGGTATATCCCCGCTTAAATAGTTGTTTTGTACATACCTGCAGTAGTCAATTTATCACTGTATCATCTACTCTCTTAAGAAGAAGCTTTAAGATTAAATCATATAAAATAAAATAGGTAATGAGTCAACCAAGCATACAGAATCAGGTAAAAATCAGTAGTCAATTTACTCATATACATGCTAAAGCTTAAACCCAAAACTTCACCTAATATAACTACTCATGCTGTTACGTACAATTCTCTTAAGCTTGGCAGCTTGCCAAAGTAAGATGGTAACTGACCAGTCAGTTCGTTGTTCTCTAGATGCCTGTATACATGCAGTGTGAGAGATGTGGTTAAAGAATAATAATGCAAAATTTTCTTTTAAATTACTTAGATGCAAAAAATAAGAATTTACACGACTTCCAAATTTATTAGATTGCTCATATCTGGGATTGGGCCGTCCAAGGAATTATCATCAAGCCACCTGAATCATTACTAATCCATCAGCCACAGCACTATCTTTCAGGATGATATTATTTCCAATACATAGACATATATATTGAGTTTGACGGCTTACAACTCTGTTAACTGCTCGATCTGCTTTATGTCTGCAGGTATTGCACCGCTCAAATTCTTTCCAGACAAAAATCTGTTGAGGAGAAGCAGGCACAATTCAGAAGTAAGTGTATTGTTTATTAAGGTGATCATGATTCTCATCAGCAAAACAAGGTCTCAAAAATTACATTTGTGTAATCCTTGGTGGCATGCTGGAGCTGCAATTTATCCATTCCCAGCGAGCAGGGATACAAGGATCACCATCTTCATAGGTCCATTCTCCCTGAGAAGACATGGATTGGAATGCATGCAAAACAGCAGCTTCCAGCCACAATGATTATTATTAATCAGCTCATACAAGAAAACAACTGTCTTTGAAACAAGTTGGCATCCATCTAATAGTTTTCAAAAACTGGAAAAAAATAAAAATGAGGTTTGAACGAGTGACAGGCAGGATTTGGCCTTTCCATAATTGTTAAAAATCATATTCTCATAGGCATAATCAATAATTATATGAAGATAAACCAAATAAGAGAGAGTTCACTATTACCATCTTGGAAATCTGTCTTTGGTATAATTTGTACATATTTGCTGATTTCAATCGCATTCAGAAGGGGACCACGAGTTGAATCTTGAGTCTTGGAGAATAAGAATGATAGAACAAAATCTAGTGATACATTCATATAGCTGGGTTCATAAAGTGCATAACTCCCATGGGCATTCTCAGCAATATTGACAAATATATTATCATAACCAGGAATATAGGGCTGCTTCATCATAAATTTTCGAGTCTCGTTTTTACCTAAATCTTCAATTTCAGCTAAATATGCATAAGCTCGAGCATTGGCAGGGAAACCATCGAGATTTAACCTGTATGAAAGGATTCCCCTCGTTCCAACCACAGCAGTCTGCATCACTTTAAGTGGCGGAAATTCCCGTGTATTTATTTTTATGTTCCTCTTAGTACAAATTCTTCTTGTTCCAGGAGCCATTCCCACAAGATAGTTCTGCCTTTTATATAGATCAGATTCCCATATACGGTCATAAGGGTCATCAGGATACCTGTTATATTATGAACATTTAGAAGACTTATTTATATTCCCAAAATGGAAGAAATTTCAAAACTACATAAATTCTTAATGGTGACGGAGAGATTTTTCAATGGAAAATAATGAACTAGGAAAATAAATAAGGGCAATGAAATAATGAACTTGGTATCTCTGAACATATTGAAAGAATGCATCTGTTATTATTGCTTGTTGGACAAACATTGATAAAGGATTCACTTTTGGAGCACACCTTGTATTCTTTCCATCTGATTTCTTCTGCAGAATATATTGCAGGTTATTTTCTTTCCTTTTTATTTAAAAACTTGTGGACAGCATATAGATGAAAGCCTGCTATCACCTTCCAATAAACTTTTGCTGTATTAACCATATTTGCTTCCTTCAGTCTAATGTTACCAAGGTTTATGTGCCAGACAATGGTTCTCTTTGGTTGCATGTACCCCTTGAGGAGGAATATCCATATGGGTTAGAAATCCTGAAAAGAATGGAGGTCGGACTACCAGACAATCAAAATAGATGGTACCTAATTGTGTAGAAATCTTGGATAGATTCCGAAAATCTTGAATATGTACCAAAAAACTTCAATACAGATGGTACCTCCTTGGATCAGATTACAAACCTAGAAAATATTTGATGTGTACTGAAAATGTTGGAGAACAATAAAAGGTGCCCAAAAATTATACTAATGGTTTTTGGGACAAGACTTAAGACAGCTTGTTTAGACTGCAGATTCAGCTCAACAAGTGATTCTTTAGTAAATGTTTTTAGTACTGACTATAAGGATCCAGTACAGTACGGGCCTTGGTATAGGCCGTAACAAGACATGGTACAGCTGCTGTGATGACTCCAGCAGTGTACCAAGAGTCGGTATGGCGCCATACTGTTCTGATCCAACCTGTAGCAGAAAATAGGGTCCTGTACAGAGATCATAAACCTTGCAACTAATAAATGTTTCATAGAAGCGAGAACTCTAGTAATTAGGTTAATGGTTGTTAATCATACTGCAATTTTGAGCAAATACCTTGTGGCCATGTCAGCAGTCTTGTATAGAACTGTCACATTACCAAGAGAATTTTGCTTACAAATATAACTAGTGTCAGCTAAACTGATACAACTCAGTAACTCGGGAGTAATAGTTAAGCATTGAGTCCGTATGCATCTTCATCAAGGGTAACTCACTTTTATGTCAATTCCCCGACCTGCAGCAGTTAATGCAATAAAGCACTGTCGATAGCCACCTGTGTCTTCAAATGTATATGTCAAGTTGTTGAACGGTTGGCTATTCTAAAAATCTTACATAGAATCCATCGGAGGCTAAAAAGGATTTTCAAAGGAATTATTATTGTGGATAACAATTTTGTTGATTAGAGGCTGCACATCACACATAACCATATTTTTATCAAGAAAACATTTGGCAGACACCGTGACACAAGCAATATGCAATGTTACTGAAAGATGTGCCACTGGAAACTAAAGTAGAAAACCCTTTCATTCTGAAGTCAGGAAGCTATCTAATGTTTTCTAGAGAAAAGAAGATGAGTTTGGAAAGTTTAAAAAGGGCCTGAGCCCTGAAGTTATATAAATTGCTGATAATAGGGCCTAAACATGTCTTCTGAAGAAATCTAAAAAAGAGAAAACATGAGGCATAATTGTAATAGAATGAACGCACAATAAAAGCTCAAACAATCAAAGAGAGTACCCAACATGCATGTAAAATTTCATTTAAAGAAAAAACTTAGATAAAGCAAATTGAGCACAAAATGAACCTACGCTGCAGTATTTCGCACCAGAACTCTGTATTATGATAAAATGTAATCTAGGTTGATAGTTGATACTACAGATGCATGATAGAAATCACATAGACCAAACCTTATTTCTTCTATGCATAGTATGGCTCTTAGGGAGTAATAATATATGAGCCAATCCTATAATCCTTAGAATCTTTTAACTCAAGCAAAACCCAGACATAAAAATAGGGATACATTGCAAATGGCTTTCACTACCTTGAAAATGAGTATGTATTAGATGGTGAATTTTGGAAGCAGAAAGCAGATCAGTGTGCTTGGATTCTCTTGTAAAGACTTCTAAACAAGGTACGCCGTCTTGGTACCAAGCCTCGTATTAGTGCCACACTATCACTATGTCCATATGGTACAATACAAGGCTTGTTCGGCATTCTAAGTGTCGGTACACTCCCCGTACCATGTACCAGTAACGAACCGATATGGTACGGTATGCTTTGTCCCGTCCAATTCAGTATGTTACGACAAACTTTGGTTCTAAAATTTGATCATGAAGGGTATTGCGATTTGCAAGATGCTAGTTAGGACAATTAATGTCTTAAATCATAACTGCACATACCGTATAGGTTCATCACTAAGAGCACCAAAGTTTACTCTTGCTGCAACCTTGAGGTAAAAATCATCCTCATAATTTGTAGCATACATTGATACATTCAAGGGCCGCAGCTCAAGAGTTGATATGAAAGGATAACTGGTGGATGCACAACATAGGCAGACTTGTAAAGAACTAGAAGTTGCCCGGATTATCATCTCCTCAACAAACACACTGGAAGCATCTTTTATTGTTACAGTGGACCAGTAGGTGCTGTCCATAAATAGCTGGAACATCGGGTAGGGGTTTCCAGAATCTGAATTTCCATACAGAAATGTTGCTCGGACAAGATATCTCCTTCTTTCAGTAGTACTCAATGTATAACAGTACTTCTTGCTGTCTGCAGGAAAATACCTATGGAACTTATACTGTGGTCCAGTTTTTCTTGAAGTCCTTACTTCTGCCACCTTTCCATATTTGGTTAATCCGGCATCTGATATCCAAGCAAGTCCAGTATTTGGGTCTGTGTAGTTACCTGTGCCTCCACAGTCTATGCTAACAAAATCTGTAAATGAAAAATGAGTTTTATTTCAAGACTTTACATGAATGAAATATCTTCAAGAAACATATGAACACTGCTTCATCATGTCAAGATAATGTTTTATTGATGATGCCGATAAAATATTCTCAAAGAATAGAAATGAACATAATTCCTGTCATATGTAAAGCAGGTAACAATACCAAAGCGATATAACTTTTTTTTTTTCTGTTTGTTTCATGTGTTTTTCTTTTCTTCTTCTTTTTTTTTTTTTGGGGGGGGGGGGGGAGGGGGGAGGGATATTAGTGAGTTAAAAAAACATTTAACAGAAGAGTAGAAATGCACTTTCATTTTTTTGTGCTTCAAGTTAGAGCTCCCTGTATCATAAGCTGACAGCCCAGGACAGGATCAGACTATGTTGTTTGACCATGATCAGCTTTGTTCTGACTGAAAAATAAGGCTATGATGAAGGTGCAGTTGGATTATATGGGAGTACTGTAGTGTTTAAACACCAAACTTCAAAGTGCATCACCTGACTTCCTTAATTCTACTTGTCTACATTTCTGCCTTATTATTTTTGTGAATTCTGAGGAATCCTGGGGCCAACCATACAAAAGCCTTACAAGTATACCGATTTCTAGTAAAAAAAAAAAACAAAAAATCCTACTCTGACTTGCTTTCTTACCTCCAGTTGAACTTCCAATAGGAAAAGACCTAATTTCTCTAGTCTATAATATTTTCTTCTTAGAAGTAAACAATCACCTCTCGTCCTCCATTATTAAACAAATAAAACATGAGTTGTGCTTTCTTTTGCCCTCATTCAATTTCTAATTTTACACACCTCACTATCACACCCGAGCAGTTTTGGGTACTTCATTCACAAATTATGAGTCAAATATTAAGAAAAAAACACATACTGGAAAGAATATCACCGGCATAAATCTAGCAAAAGCATTACTAACATAAAAGTGAATGGTTTAATTTGATTATTTGATATCCTCAAAATTTCTGTCCACCAATAATCAGCATCAGTTTCTATTCCTCATTTTATATGGTAATTAATAACCAATCCCTCAAATAAAGGATTCATCACGCAAGATGCCACAGAAGCACAACATACTTGCATTACGATGCATGAAGGGTAATAAAACACAACAAGCATACCTCTCACTTGGCCAGAAACAGAAGGAAACAAAAGCAGAACCAAGAGCAGCAAACAAGGGAGAAGAGCCATGACAAATTTAAAGAGGATGAAGTGCCCCTAAGAGAATTGGCTGCGCAACAAGTGCTAGTCCTGAACAACTAAACTCTTTGGTATATATATAAGAGATTAAGAATCAGAAAACCATGCTACTGAGCTTTCAACTGATTACAAAAAGAATGGGACAATTGTTAGGGGGTCCATCTAGCACTCACCAGTCTCATTCCATCAAAGAATCTGCTTTCCAAAATGTAAACCCTTTACGGAAGATCATTTCAACAACTTTGTGCTTTTGAATATTATAAAGAGAGAAGCGCGAGCCCACGCGAGTGCTGTCTTGGTGCTTGTTCTTTTTTGTTCCTTGGTGTTTCTTGGGCGAATGTCAGACTCCTGGGTCGCCGAGACAAGAGTTGGAGAAGTAGGTCCGGGTTACATGGACCGGTCAAGTCTTTGGTTTGACCAGACCGGACCGGACTGGACTCCTGTCTGTGACCTGAATTTGGTTCAAGACATTACAGTTTCTGTGGGTTTGGGGTTCTTTGCCTCAATTAGATTTTTGAGGAGAAACCAATGGGATAATAGCAGACTCTTGTAAGAAAGTTCATGTGAGAATTAGATGATGACCTGTTTATTTGTCTCATCGAGCGAGTTCGAATTCTCGTGAGGCCGAACCAATTAGATGAGCCTCAAACTCGAACCATCTGGAGAATCGGATCTAGGTTTGGGGCTCAATTTGGGTCAATTCAACTAGGTTGAACTTTTGGGGCGGTTCTCGAACCAATGATTTCATCAGCATGCCGTTATAGTTTGTAGTAAGATTTGAGAGCTAGATGTCCTTGTCTCAAAAATTTAGTTATTATTAAGGGTATGGTGTGAACAAGTATGAACATAAATTCAACTTTCGACTTTAGCCATGCAAAAGTTGGAGAACATCAAGATTGGAAAGAGAATAAAGGGTGTTCTGAGTGGAGGTCCGAACACAAAGCCATCATCCTCTTCTTTTTCTCTTTGGACAGCTGTAAACTAACGGGTTAAGCTCTGATTCATGGAGAATTCAATTCCAATCTAATCAAGCTAGAGTTAGGTCTATAAATACTCCATTGTAAATTTCTTTACAGTTCTCTTTTTTTTTTTTGGAACTACTTTGAAATCGTTTAATTACAAAGTGCGTAGATATTTTGTGTGGTACATCATTATCACAAAGTGAAAGCAGCCCCATGGCATAATGGCAACTGGTATACCCTAGTAATGTGTTTAATTGATCTCTCCACTTCTCAATCTAAGAAGCCTAATACCAATAAGCAGGAAGTCATCGAAAATAACAAGGAGCCTAATAAACTGATGAAAGATGATCACTTGGGACTACAAGATCTAATTGCAACCTTCAAATGGTTGCTGGTGATCATAAGTTTGTGGCACCGAACAATGCTTGCTGATCTACCCATCTCATGCTCTAATATATTTTCAAAACTTTCAATTCTCAAATAATTCAAGAGTTGATGCATGAGAAAGAAATTTACTAATAGCCTTCCTCTCATTTTCATTTTCAGAATTTTAAGTACCAGCTTCAATGGGCTAGCAGCTTCAATGGAGGACAAAAGCTTCAGGGCCCAAAGGATGCAACCCCACTGGATGCCACATCGAACCCATGAATGGCACCAAGTGTGTCATATGGCTGGAGACATCTTTATCGCTTTGCCTTTTGGAGCAATTTTTTTATTTCACTTATCAAAATTGTCGCCTCATATTCCGTCAATATTTTGCCATTTAATGAAAATCATAACCATCAATAAGATTTATATATCTAGGATTTGGCCTGGCCCACTTCATAGCTATTTTTGTATATTTATGAACATAACCATAGCCCAACCTGTAATCTTATGATTTTACTGATTGTATTGACCTAACTCATGAATTCTATAGAATTTTCAGCCCAATCATCTAAATAGACTCTTAATAAAAATAATAACCTGAATCAAAATTAATATGTCTACCATTGAGATCTCATAGTTATTTGTGCAGTTTAGCCCTCTAGATCCCTTGATGAGTCACTCCGTAAAGATTTCTGCAAAAAAAAACAACACCATAATTATGTTTCTTGACGTCTTTTTTTATTATTCAAACAAGTTCCATGCACGGAACAATAGCAAAAACTACTAGGATACTCAATTAGGTTGATTATCTTGAGAAAATAGGTAGATGACAAATTCTAGCTAGTAAACACACATTGATTTGCGTTCCATGAACCAATACAAAAAAAAGGCAACATAAACCGTCTGGTTTGTTATATCTTAAGAAAATATGATAAAGGCAAATTCTAGTAAGTACATAGAGATCCTACAATTAAGCTTCCACGTAACACCACAAATCTTTATGGAAGCCTGGATCCGTGGAAAATTTCCCCACACGTTTATCGTCTCTTAGTGTCCATTTGATTGGAATTCTAAGAAGTGTGGCAGCTCTTCTTAAAAGAGTAGATGACAGATTATGAGTTCCATGGGACTAGCCTAGATTTAGTCTAAGCCAGCAAATTACAAGCAATGCCTGTTACCTATCCCATCCCATATTATATAGATATCCTGTTGTATAAAGTTAGGGGCTCTTCAGTTATGCGCAAATCCATAGTATGTATAAAGTATCACAACTCAAGACCTCACCCAAAAAGGCTAGTTGGAAGATATTACTTAGATTTTTTAATCCTGTATAAGTATCCAAAATCTCTCCAACAAATACCTGATGTGAGATACAATAGCACGGATCCTCACAAACTTCTCATATTTAAACTCTAGCGTTCTCTATAGATTAAGGATCCAAAACCCTTTAAATCTAATTATAAGAACCATGATTGGCCCATGGTCAACCCCAATGGGCTCATGCTATAATGTTCCCTAATCCACATAAGTCTTGGGCCGAGTCGACACTGATATTGTTTGTCACAACGTAGGATCTCACCTAAAAAGGCTAGTTAAACGGTATTATTTAGTTCTATAGTCTTGTATAATGATCCAAAATCTCTCCAGCGAATAAACGATGTGAGACTAAATATACACTTGCACGGCTCCTCACATAAAGGTGGGGCTCTTTATGAACAAAATTTCTTAGTGTGCATAGTAGAGGAGATCATATAGGGTGGTCTTTCTTTTTTTCCATGTATCCTACTAATGAAGGAATATCTTAATGTGGAAACAAAGAGTTAAAGCGGGCATGACTCCTACTAACGAAATTCGTCTATCCTGTGACTTAAAAAAGAGGAATGTGAAATGCTCATCCTTGGGGCCATCTGTCTGTATCTCTCTCTTCTTCCTTGTCAAGCTATCCTTTTCTTTCCATCCATTCGTGACACATTCCTCCTCCTCCTTGAGTCTCTTTCTTCTCTTCTGAAATACAGAGTCACTTCTCTCCGTTGCCATGGCATGTCTTCACCGTTACACAATACATAGCTAAATGATACACACCTAGTTAGTTATCCAATGACTCATACATACTTTTAAGCAAATTGATATACAGTTTTCAGAATATCGTATGCACCAGTACACAGTGCATGTTTAGATGGTATACACCCCAAAGATTTTTGATTTGTACTTTAAGCTTCTTTCATACATATCTATCAGCAACCTAGTACACACATCCAAATAAATCAAATATCTAAGTAAATTGATGCACAATTTTTAAAACATTGTATTTAACGATACACAATACACGTCAAGGTGATACACATTCAATTGATGCATGCCGATTTGTTGCGCGCGCGCGCGCGCACACACACAGAGAGAGAGAGAGAGAGAGAGAGAGAGAGAGAGAGAGAGAGAGAGAGAGAGAGTTCCTCTAGCTCTCTGCTCTTGAGGAAAACAGACTCTGATCCAGCTAAAGAAGCCTGGTTTACTTCCTGAACCAAGCCTTAACTACACCTGCGGGATGAACTAAACTTTGATCAGAAAATGAGCAACCGAACTGAAAGCAGAACCGTTATGTCATGCCCAAGTCCAAACTTTAAGTCTTGCACTGTATGTTCTAGGACTAGAAACCTTGATGCAGGCCATTAAGTACTTCAGCAAAGACATCAACAAGGACATTCTCGATGGCTCTCGACAGTAAGCCAACTTGTCATTGCCCTTAAACCTTTACCAAAACAACACTGTCAAGACTGTTGGAGACCTTATGAATCCACATTTTGTCATCCGGATCAGCTGCTCAGTGATAAGGTTGCCTAAATGCACATAATGAGACCAAGTACTTGAAAGGAGTACATATAGTCTATAAAACTCTTAGCAAACACAGAGCATATACTACAAAACACAAACAACCCAATGAAAAACACCTGAGAAAAAGATAGAGAAGAAGATGAGTAATGATAGAATGACAAACATTATACAGACAACAGCCCTCTCAACATTCTTTCCAAAGGAGACTAGTTGTGAGGGATTGTATGTCATCATGTTTGTCACCATAGCATTGAACAACAGAAAAAACAAAACTAGGGTAATGGAGGAGATCACCTATCAAACAGGTGTGGATGGAACTTCTGCACTAGCTGCAGAGACTTGATTTTGAGCCTCATGCATCATCTTCCTCATCTTCATCACCAACTTCCATCCCTCCACCACATAATCATACAAATGGAGGATGAAATACATGGCTAACCCTGCAATAATCCCATTAGATATTGAGTAGGTGAATGGAATTAAAAGCATCGTCAGGAATGCCGGCACAGCCTCCTTCATCTTCGACCACTCGATATCCATCACCATCTTCGACATCAAGACTCCGACCAGCACCAGCGACGGCCCGACAGCCCATGGTGGAACATTTGTCAACAATGGTGTGAAGAAGAGTGAGAAAAAGAAGCAGACACCGACAGTGATCGCAGTGATCCCCGTCCGGCCTCCTTCCTTTAGTCCGGCTGTCGACTCCAGGAATGTCGTCACCGTCGTGGTCCCGAGCACTGACCCCACGATCGTCGAGCTCGCATCCGCGATGAATGCACGGTATTCCCCCTCGAAACGCCCCTTGTCGTCCACGAACCCGCCGTACTGCGCCATCGAGTACATCGATCCGGTGGTGTCGAGGACGTCGACGTAAAGGAGTGTAATCACGGCAATCCAGACCTCGCTCCTGTTGAAGCCACTGAAGCTTATCTTCCCAGCCGTGCTTTTTATCAAACGGAAGTCCACCACCTTTTTGAAATACTCATAGTTAGCGTTCCCTGTAGGGCTGTCAGGGAAAATTGTGACCCTGGTGCCTCTAATCCAAGACACCAAGGTCACAAACACAATCCCATAGATCATGCTGCCCTTGACCTCGTTCGAGAGGCAGATGGCGGTGATGACGAACCCGAGGGCGCCGAGCCAGAATGTCGGGCTCTGCAAGGTCCCGCCGAGGCACTCGCCGGTGGTCGCATCGGTCTTGGCGCACGCTGCTATCTTGACCAATGTCGACGAGCTCGGTCCGATGAGGCCGACCCCCTGCTGGGACTGGAGGCCGGTGAAGGCGAGGAATAAGCCGATGCCGGCGGCCGATGCGAGGCGGATGTTGCGGGGGATCATGCGGGCCAATTTAGCACGAAGGCCGAGGACCGAAAGCGCGAGGAAGAGGCAACCTTCGAGCATGATGGCGGCGAGGCCGGTGCCGTAGGGGACGGGGCCGGAGCCGTGGAAGCCGACCATGTTGTAGGCGAAGTAGGCGTTGGTGCCCATGCCGGGGGCCAACGCGAGGGGGAGGTTGGCGAAGGAGCCCATGGAAAGGCAACCGATGATGGAGATAGCGACGGTGGCGACGACGAGGTCGCTGCGGGTACGAGAGAGGCACTGCAGGTAACCGGGATTGGATTGGAACTTGCACTCGGGGCCGGGGAGGGTGCGGTTGGCCGCGGGGAGGTGGGGATGGTCGGGGGTGCAGTCGTGGACGCTGCATGGGCCGCCGGAGTCGGTGAGGATGGAAGCGTTGACAGAGATGATGTAGGCCATTGTGAGGAAGGTGGCGAGGCCAGCGCGGAGCTCCTTGGTGAAGGAGGTTTTTCGGGCTTCAAGCTTGAAGTATCGGCCGACGGGGCTTTCGACGACTGCTCGGTTGAGGGCCGACTCCGCTCGCCGGCACGAGGCCGATACGCTTCTATAGGTGGTGCATGGGCTCCCTCCCATCTTTCCTTTCTCTCTCCCCCCCTCCTCTTGCACTCTATATCACACTCTCTTCACAGTCTCTCAGAGGAAAGAAGCAAGGTGGGATGAAAATTGGGGTCGGGAATGGCAATAAAGTCTCTCTCTCACTCACTTTGTTTCGCACTATCTTCCCAGTGATTATATCAGAGGAAAGAGGCAAGGTGGGATGAACCTGGGATTTGGTAATGGCAATGGAGCGTGTTTGACGTGGTGTTGAAGTATATATAAGGAAACGGATGGGTCAAAGGGAAGGTTTGGCGAATTCTTCTTTCAAGCGAAGATACACCCCCGACCCCTTACCCACGCGGTAAGCCACCTAATCAACGGTCGGGGGCGGATCTTTCGCGCAAAAGGATGCACCGTCCTTCCGGGAATCCCCCGTTACATTATCCATTTGTATCACGAGGTACATCCAAAGAGGAAAATTAATTTTACACTCTCCAAAAGATTCCGTATAACAAAAAGTCCGCTGGTCCTAAAATGTTTGGTCCCATAACTTCACCTACTTTAATTCCTGATCCTTAAGCTCCTTTTATTTTAAAATACGATGCCAAAAATGCCCCCGCCCCCCCCCCCCCCTCATCTCCCACCCCTGGCTATCTTAAGGTGAATTTCGATGGTGGTATGGCGGAGGATGGCGCATCCGGGGGTGTGGGTTTCGTGATCAGGGACCATCGTGGTACACTCATTGCGGCTGGAGGACGGAGTATCTTTGGCTGTTCGGTGGTGGGAGCAGAGGTGCAGGCTGCTTGGGAGGGACTTCTGGTCGCGAGACGGGCCCTGGGGGCCGACAGACTTGTTCTCGAGGGTGATTGCTCGACAGTGATTGACTGGATACGAGGTGTGGACACGTATGGGGATGGTCACCCGTTGATACGGGATATACGCAGTATGGTTCGAGAACTGATTTCATGTCAGATCGCCCATGCCTACCGAGAGGCGAACAGTGCAGCAGACTGGGTCGCCTCCTATGTTGCCCGGCATACTGGGGAGGCCTTTTGGTCTAGATTAGAGGGTGTCCCACATGCTTTATTTTGTCTACTTTTCTTTGACATGTCTGGATGTATCCATGTTAGAGGTATATGAATGAAATATCGTTTTGACCAAAAAAAAAAAAAAGAAAAGAAAAAGAAGAAGAAAACGGCCAGCAGCGGCCGCCGCCGACCAGGCCTGCCCCCTCCCGCGGCCGCCGCTGGCCCTGGCCTGCCCCCTCCCGAGTCCCCTCCTACGGTCGCGCCGCTGGGAATGCCTCTGCCCTCGCCCCCACAGTAGAGAGATGCCGAAGAAAAGGAAGAAAGGCGCCTTCAGTGTCCTGCAGCCATCGCTGGCCACGACTCGCCCTCCTCCAGCATCCGCCCTCCAGTCGTGGACCCTCTCCGGCGCCGCCGGCCTCGCGGGAGGAGAGGAGTTCTCCGCTGGCCAGCCGTGGCCGCCGCCATCGGCAGCCCGGCCCTCTTCCGGCGCCGCTGACTCGCAGGAGGAGAAGAAAGAAGAAAAAACAAGAAGGGAAAAAAAAAGAAAAAAGGAAAAAAAACAAGAAAAGAAAAGAAAAGAAGCAAAGAAAAGAAAAGAAAAAAAAAGAAAGAAAAGAAAAATAAATAAATAAATACATAAATAAATATTTATATTTATATGAATGAACTAATAAATAAATAAATAAATAAATAATATATTGTAATGAAATAAAATAATTATAAATAAATAAATAAATAAAGCCACCGTGGCTGCCGCCGGCCACGACCGGGCCCCTTTTTGTGGTCGCCATGGCCCGGCCCCCTTTGGCGCCACCGGCCTCATGAGTAAGTAAAAAAGGAAAAAAAAGAAGAAAATAAAATAAAATAAAAAGAAAGAAAAGAAAAATAAATAAATACATATATATATATGTATGAACAAATAAGTAAATAAATAATTATATTGTAATGAAATAAAATAATAAATAAAATAAATAAATAAATAAATAAAAGTCGCCGCAGCTGCCGCTGGGTGCGGCCGGGCCCTCTCGCACGGCCGCCACGGCCCGGCCTCCTTTTGGCACTGCCAGCTTCACGGGAGGAGAAAAATAGAAGAAAATAAAAAAAAGAAGAAAAGAAAAGAAAAAAAAGAAAAGAAAAAAATACATATGTATATAAGTGAATAAATAAGTAAATAAATAAATAAATAAATAAGATAATAAATAAATATATTGTAATGAAATATAATAATAAATAAATAAATAAATAAAAGCTGCCGCAGCCGCAGCTGGCCATGGCCAGGCCCCCTTTCGCGGCCGCCACAACCCAGCCCCCTTTTGGCACCGCCGGCTTCAGGAGAGGAGAAAATAAAAGAAAAGAAAAAAAAGAAGAAAAGAAAAGAAAAAGGAAAGAAGGAAAGAAAAAGAAGAAAATAAAATAAAAAAGAAAAGAAAGAAAGGAAAAATAAATAAATAAATACATATACATATATATATATATATAAATGAACGAATAAGTAAATAAATAAATAAATAAGGTAATAAATAGATATATTGTAATGAAATAAAATAATAAAATAATAAAATAAATAAATAAATAAATAAATAAAAGCCGTTGTAGCCGCTGCCGACTGCCACGGCCCGGCCCTCTTCTAGCACCGCTGGCCCCACAAGAGGAGAAAATAGAAGGAAAAAAGAAAAGAAAAGAAAAGAAAAGAAAAGAAAAAGAAAAGAAAAAGAAAGAAAAAAATAATGAGTGAGTGGCAAATAATCTGATCTTTATGATATTGATAGGTACAGTGGATTTGTCACCATTGGAATTAGTTAAGTAAGCTTAAAACAATTCATATAGCCTTGAACACAGTTAGCCATTCCAATTACATTAATAAGCTTGGTACACAAGTAATATAGTATGGCACTTATTTAAATAAGTTTGGCACGCAATTAATCAATGTTTGAACACTTAATCTAGTATGGCACAAAATTAAATCTTCTTGGCACACAGTTAAATAAGCTTGAAACATACTTAATATAGCATGGCATACAGTTAAATTATTTTGGAATACGGTTAAATCTTTTCTGCACATAGTTAAATCTTCTCTATACACAATTAAGTCTTCTCTGCATACAGTTAAATTTTCTTTACACATGTTAAGTTAAGAGTTAACTACTCAAAAAAGAGTTAACTGATTTCAAACTTTTTGCAATATTGAGCCTTCTTAACTTAATTGTGTGCAGAGAAAACTTAATTATATACAGAGAAAATTTAACTGTGTGCAGAAAATATTTAACTGTGTTCCAAAATAATTTAACTGTATGCCATGCTAGATTAACTGTGTTTCAAGCTTATTTAACTGTGTGCCGAGAAAAAACCATATATGAATATGTTCTTGGTTTTTTGTTTAATTTTAGAAAGTTAAAATCTTTGAATGAAGAGGATTTGAAAAAATATTATCTTAATCTCGAAAACTTTTTAAAGCATGGTGAATATTCTGATATTGATGGTCTTGATCTATTTTCAGAGTTAAAAGTTTTAAAAGAAGTTTTACAAATAAAAACTAGTATCCCCATTGATACTTTATGTTTTATTAAAAAAATAGATTATTTTCCAAATGCATGCATTGCTTACAGGATATTGTTAACAATATCTATAACAGTTGCTTCTGCTGAAAGAAGTTTTTTAAAATTCAAATTGATAAAATATTATTTGCAGTTAACTATGTCACAAGAAAGATTAAATAAATTAGCTATATTATCAATTGAAAATAGTATTTTAATGAATCTTGAATACAAAAATTTGATTAGTAATTTTGCATCTCAAAAAGCTAGATAAATTATTTCTAAATAAATTTTTAAAGTATTTTACACTTATTATAATTTTTTTATTATTTTTTTTAAAATGCCTCTTTAATGAATTCGTTTTAGGCTTCCAAATACATTGGGCCATCTTGAATTAGTGCAGCTTATGAATACTGTCGGTTTTTATGATGCCTGATTGCTTGGTGAAATGGGCTTTGAGAAAAATCATCAAATAAATGACGACCATTGCTATCCATGTCAACCACGATTCCTTGTGAAGAAGACAAAAGCAGGAGTTAGTATAGACCTAAATTATACATATGGTTTGACAGATTTATCACCTTTTATTTATTTATTCATTTATTTCTGTACGATGGGATTTATGATGCCCTACGTAGTAGGAATTGTTCTTCCTCATTTAACCCCAGCAACTGTATACGACGATGTTAGCAAGCTGACAAATTAAACGTCTTCATGTGTCAGACACCATTGAACATAATATCCAACAATATAACCATTTACTTTCTTTTTTTTCTTTCTCAAGAACAAGGGAAAGAGAAAAGGAAGGGATAAGCCCACCCCTACGTAGCAGCTCTCATTGGGCCCCCACCCCGCCAGGAGAGTATTCGATGCGGGCAGAAATGTCCATATGTTGGGCACCCTGGTCGGTTTTACTCATACTTTTTCCACCCGTTGGCCCGACTCGGTGATCCCTCTGGGCTCCAGCACACCTAGCACTACCGAGGCTACCAGCGGACTAGTAGCTTTTCCAAATCCCGTGTCCGAGCAGAAAGATCCGATCTCCTCAATTTAATCGACGCTCGCGCGTTTCATACTCGAAACCACTTGGTTGGAAATAAGACCCCGTTCTGCTGAGCTACCACCTCAATGGCACCATTTACTTATTTCGGCGGACAAAACTAAGACAAATTTAGCACCATCTATTGAATAAATGGATCGAATATAAATCCAAAATATCAAATTGCTATTGTTTATATATTGATTTGGATAAAGTTAGACCCTTCTGACACCAACCATGTCCCATCTCTCAAATTGCCTTTTTTTCCTCCCCTTTATTTTTTCTCTTTTCCTAAATCACTCGAAGGTGGTGGAAATGATGTTCTAACCGATTGCCATGTTGCATCTCCACTGCATGCATCAGTTTCGAGCTGCATAATGGTAGAAATGATGGAAATCTTTGCAGAGAAAGCATATCGGGAGACTCGAATTGTTATCAAACGATAGCTAAAAAGAGCATCCCTGTCCCTCGAAACTCGTAGGATTCGGTCTTTATCTTATTTAAATTTTTCTTCAGTACCGCTATGTCTCTCTACTTGCAGCTTATTTTATTAATGAAGTACTATAAAAGTTCAACTTTCTTGCATGCGTATGGAAGGGGGGTTATTGTAATGTTTTGAGGGACTGAACAGCATATTCTTTTGAGAAAAAGAGCAAGAGTACTGAGGCACCTAAAGCGAGGAAAGCTTCGAAATGCGTCCAAGGCCTCACTTTAAAATAATACTATAATTATACTTCAAATTACAAGCAGGAGAGGGGATTGAGTGATCATATGGCTCCAATTATTCTATATCTGTCACATTCAAATAAAAGTGAATACTAGTTTTCTTCCTCGTCCTCCAAAGATTATTAAGCTTTCTCTTCTTTTAATGACCTTTCTTTAAGGGGGTTGTAGGTTTTGTTGAGACAATCATTCTACCCATCGGTTTGCGAGTTAATATGAGTGATTGATACCGATGTGGCTTCATGTGGACGGCATGCCTCAGTGTAATTTTGGATTTCTTTTGGTTTAAAAAAAGATCTTAAAGAAACTGACTAAATCGGCTACGTCGGCGCCATGGCGGATCCTGGAGTGGGCAAATCGGCTACGTCGGCGCCGGGGGAGGCAGTTGGGACTCGGCCACCTGGCCCTGGGGAGGAGGCGAAGGCCCCCACTTGGTCGGAGGTGGCAAAGGGTGCTCCGAGGCAGTCGGTCTGGACAAACCATAGGATCTCTCCACGGGAGCTACAGGCACTGCAGAGTAAGTTCCCGGAGATCTTGGAGGTGCCGGACCAAGAGCTGGAGGGGGCGAGGTCGGAGTGGCGGAGCACTACAGTTATTGTACGGAGCTTGGGCAGGAGTGTTCCGGCCGCTTGGGTAGCGAAGGAGATCCGCAGGGTGGGTAAGCTGCAGTATGATGTCGAGTGTTTCTCTCTGGTGGAAGGTTTCATCGTTGTGAGGTTTGCCAACGGCGAAGATCGGGAGGCTGCACTGTTGAATGGTCCATGGTCTGTGGCCGGGCAGCTGCTAGCCATGGAACGGTGGCGCCCCAACTTCGTTCCGGGTGCCGGTGGGCTAGGCAGAGTGGTAGTGTGGCTTCGGCTCCCGGGGCTTCCTCTGGACTACTGGAAGGGGACGACTCTGTTCCGCATCGCTGCGAGGGCCGGTGAACCTCTGGCAGTGGATAGCTTCACGGAACAGGGGGGTCGTTTTGGCTTCGCAAGGGTCAAGATTGCCTTGGACTGCTCCGCCCCTCTGAAGCCGGGGATCTTCTTGAAGGGGAGTTCGGAGAGAGCTGAGGATAAATTCTGGCAGGCTTTCGTCTATGAAAACCTGCCGGCTCCATGCTCCAGATGCGGTAGGATTGCTCACCCAATGAAGGAATGTGGCGCCCTCTCTCCGGCGATGGGAGGGGGGGATGGTGTGGTGGGGAGCTCGGATACAGGGAAGAAGACGGCTGGGGAGAGCTTCTCGGAGCCCTCGGTGGTGGCGGATGGGGAGGCAGGCGATTTGGGAGTACAGGGGGTTTTTGGTCCTTGGATGGTTACGAACCGCCTTCGCGTCCATCGTCCGGCCAATCCTCCTAGGCGGGGGACGGAGACGTCCGAGCAGAAGGGGAAGCCGGAACCGGCACCATCCCCAGCTCGCGCTGCCTTAAGGACCACCGGAACTGTGCCGGCTTCCAGCTCTTCCCCGATCGACCTGGAGGGGTGGCAAAAGCCCTCCAAGTTCGCCCGGCGGCGGACGTTGGAGAAGGATGTATCGGTCGCCGGAGGAGGGGCGATCGGGGAAGAACCGAGTCAACCCGGTCCTCACTCAGAGCCGCTGGCTGAGCCGGGGAGTAAACCGGGTTCGAGTGGGGCCAGCTCTTCGATGGGCCAGGCTGAAGGGCCCAAGCAGGCCTATCGCTCCAGTGGGCCGGGCCCTAGTCATCTGAAGCGGTCGAGAGCGCCCACGGGAGGCAGAGCCCAGTTCGATGGGGGGCAACGACCGGTGGTGAAGCTCTCCGGCAGGTTGGAGGGTGCCCGTCGCTGGCGTAGCCGGAGTTCTCCGCCGCCTCAATCGGTGATGCGTAAGCGTTCCCTGAGGGTGCTTCCGGAGCACCGGGGAGGTGGGGGGGTGTCTGACATCGGTGGTGGGGTGACGACCGGGCGGAAGCCGACGCGGACGGACAAGGCGGCGAAGGCGAACCTGGCGGAGACGGTGGTGGTGACGTCGACTGGTGCCTCCACGGTGTCGGCGGCGTCGGATCGGAGGAAGGATGCCGAGTATGAGGCTGGCTGGGTGGGAGCGACTGCAAACGGAGTCGGGGAAGTCCCTGTTGGCACAGCGTGCCATTTGGCACGGGCTAACAGTGATCCTAATCTGGCGGCCTTCCTCCTCCACGGGGAGGACTTTAAGGGTGGTGGCGTTCCCTTGGGTGCTGGGGAGCTGATGGGGACTGACACAGAGCCAGTTTTGAGGGCTGGGGATGGGGTAGACAGGAAGGGGAAGCACAAGGAGGTGGTGTCCCAGTTGATGGCGTCTGTGATGGGGGTCAGGTCCGAGGTCGTGTGTGGACAGCGGGATGCGGAGGTAGCCGGTAGCAGTGGCCCCGGGGAAGTGGGCTACGCCAACTTGTCGGGTGAATTATGAAGATTCTCTTATGGAATTGCTGTGGAGCGGGGAAGCCGTCATTTATTCCGGCATTTCGCAGGTTGGTGCAACTTTATAGTCCTGATATTTGTGTCCTTTTCGAGACCCGGTTATCCGGTAGGGGCCTTCAGAAGGCAAGAAGGGCAGTACCGGGAGGATGGGGATTTTTTGCAGTTGATTCTCAAGGGCTATCCGGTGGTATCATTGTCACTTGGGCGCAGGGGTGCTGCCAGTTGGATATTTTCAATGTATGCAACCAAGAGGTGATTATGGTCATCTCGGAGGGGAATAGAAACCCGTGGGTTTTGGCAGCGGTGTATGCGAGTACAGATTATAGGGTGAGGAGGATCCTGTGGGAGGAGGCCACCCAGTTGATTGGTCAGGGACATCCAATGTTGATGGCAGGTGATTTTAACTGTATAGTTGACCCTCAGGAGAAGATGGGGGGGAAGCCTTTCTCTTGTGAGAGGAAGATTAGGGAGTTCCAGGACTTTCTCATGATGAATGGTTTGGTTGATTTGGGCTTTGTTGGCCCAAAGTTTACATGGTGTAATAATCAGCAGGGACAGGCCAGAGTTTGGGAGAGGCTAGACAGAGCTTGTGCTACTGCTGGGTGGATACAGAGTTTTCCTGATCACCAGGTTCGTCATTTGCCGAGGATTGCTTCGGATCACTGTCCACTATTGGTTAGCACCGATGTATTTGTTCCAGCCCGTTCCCCTTTCAGGTTTGAGAAGATCTGGCTCAGCTATCCTCGATCTTGGGAGATGGTGCGGGAGGCTTGGAGGGTGCCTGTTAGGGGAGATGCTATGTACCGAGTCTCACGCAGATTGGAGATGACGAGGAGACGGCTTCGGCGATGGAACCGTGAGGAGGTGGGGAATATCTTTAGGAGGGTGGAGGATCTCGAGGGGGTGATTACCAGACTACAGCTTCAGGAGTCCCAGGGGGGGCTTATCAGAGGAGGAGGTGGGGGAGCTCAGATCCCACTTGGCATTGCATGATTCCCTACTTAGACAGCATGAGATATTTTGGAGACAGAAGTCTAGGATACAGTGGTTACTGGATGGGGATCGGAATACCAGTTTTTTTCATCAGGCGACAGTTATCAGGAGACACCAGAATCGGGTCAAAGCTATCAGGGGCGAGGATGGGGTGATAACGGAGGATCCCGTTCAGATTCGGCGGATCGTGGAGAGCTTTTTCAGGACATGGTGGACGGAGCAGTTAGGGGATGGGAGCTCAGTGGACTTTCCAGCTCCGGGGGTTAGGGTGTCGGAGGAGGAGACTGCAGCGCTGATCAGGCCAGTTTCGGAGAGGGAGATTAGGGAGGCGGTCTGGTCCCTTGAGGGGACAAGGCTCCGGGGCCAAATGGTTTTCCACCGTTATTCTTCCGGAGGTACTGGATGATAGTTGGGTATGATGTGACGGCTGCCATTCAGCAGTTCTTTTGTACGTCTACGATGCCTCCCGAGTGGCAGCGGACCTTCATTACACTGATACCGAAGCGGCGGGACGCCACTGAGCCAGGCCATTTTCGTCCGATTAGCCTTTGTACGACCTTGTACAAGGCTACGGCGAAGATACTTGCAGTGAGGTTGAGGGATATTCTTCCGAGATTGATCAGTCCGGAGCAGGGTGCTTTTCTGGGTGGGCGGAGTATTTCAGATAATGTGATGATTGCCCAGGAGTTCATGTTTGATCTGCACAGAGCCCCGATGAGGAGGAGCTTGATGGGAATCAAGCTTGATATGGAGAGGGCCTACGACAGGATGTGTTGGGATTTCCTTCTGCGCTCCATGCAGGGGTTTGGCTTTCATGCGACATGGATCAGCTGGGTTATGGGATGTGTGAGGGCTCCCTCATTTGCCATCTTGGTGAATGGCTCGCCGTCCCATTTTTTTGAGTCTGCTGGAGGGCTTCGACAGGGATGCCCCCTTTCACCTCTCTTGTTTATTTTGTGCGCAGATGCGCTTTCCAGAGCTCTCAGACAGGCGATGGACTCTGAGGAGATGGAGGTTTATAGACCGGTGGTGGGCGCCCCGTCGTTGTCTCACCTGCTTTTCGCCGATGATTGTTTATTGCTTGCTCGGGCTACGAGGCGGACCGCGGAGGCCCTCCGCAGGATCATCTGGCACTACTGTGAGGCATCAGGACAGAGAGTTAACCTGGGAAAGTCCTCTGTTTGTTTCAGCCCGAGGATCAGGTCGGCGGTGAGGACCACTATCTTAGAGATTTTGGGGGTGGGCGAGCAGGAGGGCATGCTGAGGTACCTGGGGGTCCCGATTTCTGGTCGGCGGCTGCGGAGCAGGGACTGCTCATCACTTGAGCTCAGCATCAGACAGAGATTGGAGGGATGGCAGATGCATACTCTATCCATGATGGGGAGGATCACATTGGTTCGGTCAGTCCTTTCTTCGATCCCTATCTATTTATTGTCCAATTCCTTTATTCCAGTGTCTCTTGTGAGGTCTCTTGAGCAGATCTTTAGGAACTTTATTTGGGGGAGGAGTAGTGGCAGAGGAGGTATCCATTTGGTGGCATGGGAGGTGGTGTGTCAGCCGATCAGGTTCGGTGGGCTGGGGGTGCAGTCCCTGATGGCTAGGCGGGAGGCGCTAGCGGCGCGACATGCAGTGAGATTTGTGTTAGAGCCGGATAGTCTGTGGTCCTCGCTGATGAGGGCCAAATATGGAGCTTTGATACCTGGGGTGCGTGGCGGCCGTACCCACTCGCCGTTGTGGAGGGAGATGTGTGCTAGAGCTGCGCTGGTGTTACCGGAGTTGAGATGGGCCATTGGAGATGGGCGGTCGATCGACGTTTTGGAGGACAGGTGAGTGACTGAGCAGCCGATCAGCCGTCTTCCGACTATGGTGGACTCGGCGAGGATTGCTGGATTCAGGGTCCGTGATCTGATAGACCCAGAGGGGGGCCGTTGGAGGGAGGGTCTGATTCGGGAGGTGTTTGGGGAGCAGTTGGCTGAGTTGGTCTTGGATATTCCGATTCCCTGGCAGGAGGTGCCGGACAGGTTAGTCTGGCGGCCGACGGGCCGAGTGCAGGTGCGAGCTCGGGATCTCCATTCCTTGATCAGTAGGGCACCAGATCGGTGGATTGAGGGCAGATGGATCTGGCGGTTGCGATGTCATCCGCGGGTGGCGCTCTTCTTCTGGAAGGTGGCATGGGGTTGTCTACCGACCAGGAGCATGCTAGCTAGACGGGGCATGTTGATCTCTTATTGTTGTGAGCTGTGTTTGGGGACGGAGGAGACCATTGACCATGTTTTATTGCAGTGCCCCAGGGCCAGGGAGGTATGGAGTAGGTCCCCTGTTACATTACCCCTTTCGGTGGAGACGGCCCAGGACCTGATGCACGTTTTGAGAGCCTCCATGCGGAGCCCATGTTTTGCTCGGGAGGGCATCATGATGGCATACATCATTTATCATATCTGGCTGGATAGGTGTGCCCGCATATTTGAGGGGAGGAGGTGGTCTTCGCGGATGGTGGTGGATCATGCAGTGCTACGTGCAGGGGAGATCGTCGTGGCCTCTGCTTCTGTTACCTCTTGGATGGCCAGGGACATCTGGGGTACTTCCTCCGCTGAGATAGCGCCCAGGTTCGCCCTGGTTTCTTGGGTACCCCCACCCCTTGGTCATCTCAAGATAAATTTGATGGTAGTAGGCTGGTGGATGGTGTCTCTGGAGGTGTGGGATTTGTGATCAGAGACTGTGGGGGTAGACTGATAGCCGCTGGGGGCCGCAGCATTTCAGGACCTACCGTTGTCGGGGCAGAGTTGTGTGCTGCTTGGGAGGGCCTATCCTTTGCGAGGAGGGCTCTCGGTGCTGTCCGGGTGTTTCTCGAGGGAGACTCCTCAGTGGTGATCGACTGGATTCAGGGGGTGGATAGGTTCGGTGATGGCCATCCACTTATCCTTGAGACTAGGAGACTGGCTCAGGAGATGGGTGACTTTCATGCTGCACATGTGTATCGGGAGGCGAACAGAGCGGCTGACTGGGTCGCCTCCTATGTTGCCCGGCACTCGGGAGGGTTTCTTTGGACATCAGTAGCTGAGTGTCCTACCCCGTTGTTGTCTTTACTTTCTTTTGATATGGCCGCATGTACTCAAGCTAGAGATATATGAATTGCCGTTTTCACCAAAAAAAAAAAAAGAAACTGACTAAAAGTCCCCGTCTGGGAACACCCAGCCCCACACCCCCAAACTCGCATGCTGGCCCACCCTGGATCAAGAAGATCAGGGTCCAGAAATTGCAAATCGTGGGTGAGCTTATCTCAAACATCAAGCCCCTTCGCAAGACAATGGAGAGTTGTGGGAAATTAAGAGTCAGAAAAACATGCTGCTAAGCTTTCAGCTGAGAATGGAATAGGGTTATGGTGATGGCTACAGTAATCAGCTGAATCCAAAAAAGCTCGTGTGGTGATGGAAAGGGGCACCTTTTGCTTTAAAATATTTGGGCGATGATGAATGACAGTGTGACTTTTCAAACTAGGGATGTGTTCAGAGAGACTAATAGAATCGCAAACTGGGTGGCTTTTTATGTGGCTTATCACTCCGAAAGTATTCTATGGGCTGGAGAAGAGGAGTTGCTTAGAACACTTCGAGATCTAAAAATTTGTTTTCCAAAATGTAAACATTTTTTTTTTGTGCATGTATGTAACCTTTAAGGAGGACCATTTCAACATCATTGGGCTTTTGGATATTATAAAGAGAGAAGTTCAAGACCACGGGAATGTTGTTAGGTGCTTGCACTACTAAACGTTTCTCTTGTGTTCCTTGGTGTTTCCCGGGGAAATGTTTGACAGTTGGGTCGTTGAGACAGGAGTAGGACAAGTAGGTCCGGGTTAGATTGACCGGTCAAGTGTTTTGTTTGACCAGATCGGACCGGACTGGACTCCTGCAGTTGGTCGCTAGGTGCGAGATCCAGGTCCATGTCCGAGACCTGAATTTGGTTGGAGACATTTCAGTTCCTGTTTGTTTGGGGTCCTTTGCCTCAATTAGCTTTTTGAGGGGAGATCTAAGGGATAATAGCAGGCTCTTGTAAGCAAGCTCGTGTGAGAATTAGATGATCCATCTAATTTGTGATCTTGGGTGAGTTCTCGTTGGGCTGAACCATTTAGATGAGTCTCAAACTCGAACTATTTGCAGAATTGGATCTAGGTATGGGGCTCAATTTGGGTCAGTTGGACTCGGTTGAACACTTGGGGCATTTCTAGAACCGACAATTTTATGAACATACTATTTTTGTTTGTAGGATTTGAGAGCTAGGGCATCTTTGTCTCCAAAATATAGTTATTATAAGGGAACAGTATGAACAAGTATGAATATAAATTCAACTTTAGCCATACAAAATGTGATACTTGAGCCTATGGCCCAGGTCCAACTTAGATTAGGGCCTACCTGTAAGACGGTGTCCTCCTTGCTTAATGAAGGGCACGCCTTTGTTAAAATAGAGGTACATTTTTGTTTCTTCCTATTCTTGCAAGCGACCGAAACCCTAGCGCCACTCCATTGTTTCTCACTTGCCACTCTTTCTCCTTGCGCACCTCTCTCTTGACATCTCTCTTGCGCCTCCTCTCTTTGTCCACCCAAACCCGCCTCTTCTTTGCCGCGTCTCATCGCTCGTACTCATCCGCGATAGGGTTGGTACCCAAGTCGGCTTCTTGTTGGTTATTTTATGTGCCTTTTCGTTTTATAATCCATAGTTTTCTTGTATAGTTTAGTAATTTTAATGCCGGTCAATATTCGATCTTCATTACCTAATTTCTTGGATTTGGAATATCTTTAGATCGGTCAATTCACTTGGTATGGGGAACTTAACGGTTTCTTGATGTTTCTTGGTTAATCTGTTGGATTTTAAGTTATTGTTAGTCAATACAAAGCGATCTAGGATCCTTGATGAATTTGTCGAATGTTGATATTTTGCAAGGAGTTATGCTCAGCTTTCGGTGGTTGATTTGTTGGATTTTAGTTTCATCTTTAGCTAGTGCACTTGATTTGAAGTGATTAGGGTTTCTTGATGAATCCGTCTTGCATTTTTTAGAATATAGAATTGTTGGTTCTTCTTCGAGAGTTTCCATTCGATTGTTGGTGGTTAATTTTTCTAGCTTTTGAGTTTGATTTTTGGCTGTTTAGTTGAGAAAATACACTTTGTAGTAATTATTATCAAATATTATGAAAATTGCGCTGTTTATTTGTGTACTTTACAAAATTTGATCAAGCACCCATGCATTTTTCATAATCATGAGATTTTGCTACAATTATTCTAATTAATTGAATTTTTGGAACTTCTGCATGAATCTTTGGATTTTGTATATTGATGTATTTAAATATAATGATTTGGAAAATCGTGCTTGCATATCAATTATTGAAATTTGATATTCATCTGTAATTATGGAATTGTACATGCTGAGCCAAATTTGTATAATGCAAAATAAATATGACAATATTCATTGCATCATTTAGATTTTTGTGTATATTGATTGGACTCTCAGGTTAACTATATTTTGGACCATACTAAACGAAATTATACATTGGCATTTGGCATTTGATTATTCTCGAACTTGATTACTTTGGACCAATTATGCGGAAGTTCAATATGGTACTTTGGACCTACTCCAGAGGGGCTAAGTGCGGTACTTTGGACCGTATCACAGGAATTTTATGTGGCTATGATTATATTGATTGATGAGTTAATAAAATATTTTTGAAAAATAATGATCATAAGCTATTCATTGAAACATTGGTATAGTAACTTTGGCTTTGATATTCGTGTCTAAAATGCTCTTTGGATCATATGTAGATTATTGGTTTGGAAAATTTTATATATATGGCAGCATATTGGAGCTATATGTATGACTTTGATCACAAAATATTATTTGCTAAATAAGATTTTGTATCATGCACTCATGTTTATTATACTTGCTTGATCCTTTTGACTATGTTTTGTTCACTTACTGGGCTATTAGCTCACTCTTATTTATTTATTTTTTACAGAGCCTGGAGCATAGGAGGGAACCAGTAGTAGATTATGAGAGTAAAATAAGATTTTAGATTTAGTTGTATCAAACCAACTTTTACAATTTTGTTTGATTAAATTGGTTGAGGTATAGCTTCACTTCAATATGTTAATTGATAATGTTTTGAGGATTGGCTTTTAGTGAGTTCCAGAATTTATTATTACTTCGATTATTGATCGTTCATTTGACAGATTATCATCTTGCATGGTGGGTTGTCACATTCCTCGGCATGTGTCCTTGGGTTAGGGGGCGAGAAGCTGATCACTTGGACTACAAGATCCAATTGCAACTTTCAAATGGTTGCTTGTGATCATAAATTTGTCACACCAAACAATTCTTGCTGGTCTACCCATCTCATGCTCTAATATATACTTTCAAACACTTTCAATGTTCAAATAATTCAAGAATTAATGCATAAGAAATAAATTTGTAGTTTTAGTAATCTTGTACACTGATAGCCTTCCTCTCTTTTTCATTTTAAGAATTTTTAAGTACCAGCTTTAATGGGCTGCCAAGTTTTTTAGTCTCTTTGGAAGGGTCCAATCTTCATACCAAAACAATGCTCCATTGCCTTGTGTCACAAATGGATTAGTTCTTTTGACCGCAACCCCACTGCACACCATATGGAAATCCATGAATGGTACCAATCCTCTTGCACCATGTGGCATAAGGCTATTTTCACTAATCAAAATTGTCACTTAGCCTTAGAGCAAAGTTTTTCTCTTTTTTTTCACCTAATCAAAATTGTCGCCTCATATTCAAATCAACGTTTTGTCATTTAATGAAAATAATAACGTTCACCGAGGATAATTTGTCTAAAGTGGAAGCATCATTAAATCGTGTAGTTCAGCACTCTAGAATCCCTTGATGAGCCACTAAGTGAAGCATTCTGAAAAAAACCACCATGATTGTGTTTGTTGACCTCTTTTTTATTGAACAAACTAGTTCCATTCATGAAACGATTCCAACAAGTAGCTAGAATACACAATTATGTTGATTATCTTAAGAAAATACAAAGTTGACTAATTCTAACTAGTGAACATAGATCTTGATTAATTTCATTTGCATGAACCAATACAGAAAACTAGGTAAGATGAACAGTTTGGATGATTATGTCTTAAGAAAATACAATGATGGCAAATTCGAGCAAGTACATATAGATCCTATAGTTGAGTTTCATTGCTATTCTACAAATATATATAGAAGCCATTATTTGTGGAAAAATTTCTCCCATTTTTTATCGTCGATTAGCATCCATTTGATTGGAAATCTAAGAAGTGTGGCACCTGTTCTTAAAAGAGTAGATGGCAGATTATGAGTTCCACGGGGACTAGACTAGATTCAGTAGTCAAGCCAGCAAATTACAAGCAATGTCTGTCACCGAGCCCATCCCATACCTTACAGATGTTGTGTTGTATAAAGCTGGGGGCTCTTCAGTTATACACAAGTCCACAATTTATAAAAATGTGGGGCTCTTCAGTTACATCCAAGTCCAATGAAGGCTCTTGAAGCCTTCATGCAGACCATTAACTACTACAGCAAAGACATCAACGAGGACATTCTTGATGCCTCTTGAGACCACAAGGCAACCAGTCAATGCGCTGAATCCGGTACCAAAACAACACTGGAATTAATCCAAACAAATGGGAGTATGGTCAGACAACTATCCAGGGCCACAGATGACAGCCACAAGAAGATATTTCGTTTCCAATTAGAAGATTAAAAACCGGTCTAGTTTGCATGGATTGGTACTCCTCTCAAGGTTAAAGACTTGCCATTTGAGGTCTAGTTTTGCTTGGCTTTTCTCTCAAAGTTGGCGCAACGAGTTCAAACCGGACATGGCCATTTGTTAAATTTATGTATAGGACTAACTCAGCGACCTTAATTTGTAGCTTCTTCTTCCCCACTCCCATCATCGAACTCTTGATCAGACATCTAGTAGATAGAATAGACCAATATATGGGCGGCTCCCATGGAGAGGAAGCCTGTGGACGGAAGAGACCCATGAGGAGGACAGCCACAGCAATGGCGAGAGGAGACCCACAGCGAGAAGAGACCAACGGCAAGGGGTTTAGTTTCTTTTGTTGGTAAGGAAATAAGGGAAAGGAGACAATACACTCGAGAGTCCGGGAGAAGCGGATGTATGAGAGGTATTGGGGGGCGGCACACTATTTCCTAAAAAAATAAAGAAATTACTTTCGGAAAACATTAGTACAGGAAAAAGATATCTCTCGACTCACACCTATCGATGCTAGGAGAAAGCACCAGCAATTAAACTACCGTACCAAAACATGCCGATGCTTTTAGAAAACGTCGAAAATTAATAATGCTTATAAGAATCAGCAAGTAGAAACAAAGAAATTTTTGACACATTTTTGTTGAGCATTGGTAACCATCTCTAATAGACAATGCTAATAAGTATTATTGGAAACTATTTATAGGACAATGCATTTAAGCATTGTTGCGAACCTAACTACACCCCTCCTCCTCCCGAACCCTAGGTCTCCCCCCAAGTCACCCATCTCAGCCTTAATTATCTCCATTGATCCCAGCTCCGCCTCCTCCTGCTCCACATCCAACCTCTTTCTATCCCAGGTGTTCTCATGCGGCCTTCTCCTCCTCCTCTCCTGAGTGTCATCTATTGAAGTTGGAAGAAAGAAATGAAGATTGAGAAAGAGAGAGAGTTCAAGAGGAGGATGAGAGTGAATCTGGAAAAACTGAGTTACACTACAATATTCTTACAATGCTCTATTTAAATAGACACAAAAGCAATAATCTCTGCTAATCGAAAAAAAAACTAATTACAGTCAGAATCTATTTCAGCTAACCAGAAACTGTTATTTACAGCTAATCAAACTTTTAATCCATAACTAATCAATTTATCCATGTTAACAGAAAATTGTTATGCCATATCAGATTATTTCCAACTCAGTAAAGTTGTTGTATTTAACACTCTCCCTCAAGATGGAGTGTGTATATTGTGCACACTCATCTTGGATAGCAATAAATGAAACAAAGGACCACTAACTGCTATAGTAAAAATGTTAGCTGGCTGATTATGAGAAGATAGTATGTAGAATTCCTTCTCGAATTTTGTCTCTGACAAGATGGCAGTCTAACTCTGTGTGCTTTGTTCTTAAATGAAAAACTGGGTTGGTAGCAATATGCAAGGCAGCCTGATCATAAAACAAGATTGCTAGCCTATCATGTTTTACTTTCAGATCTGCAAATAAGTATAGCAACCATTAAATTTTACAAATAGTTGAAGCCATTGCTCTATATTCTGCTTCAGCCGATGACCTTGATACTGTGTTTTGTTTCTTGGATTTCCAAGACACTAATGCATCCCATAAGAAGGTCAATATAAAAATGCATAATACCCTATTATTGACCTTCTTGTATCTAGGCAACTTGCCCAATCTAAATCTGAGAACACTTTTAGATAAAGATCATTGGATGTTGGAAAGAAAATTTCTTATGCTGGTGTGCCTTTAATATATTTAAGACTTATGTGAGCTGCATCTAAGTAAGGCTATCTTGGTTGATCCAAAAACTGACTTAATACTTGAACAGCAAATGACAAGTCAGGTCTAGTAATAGTGAGATAAAGCAATCTCCCAACTAATCATCTATATGGTGAAGGATCATCTAACAATTCTCCAAAAAAATTGTCAAGCTTCACGTTCTACTTCATTGCAATCTTAGCAACTCTTACACCAGTAGAACCAACATCCTCAAGTATTTGTAATGCAAATTTTCTTGACAAACTGATATACTCTTGTAGACCTTGCTACTTCTAAGCCCAGAAACAATTTCAAAGCTCCTAAGTCTTTAATCTTGAATTGATAATCAAATGCAGACTTTAGAGCATTGATTTCTTCTAAATCATTTCCAGCAAGTATAATATCATCAACATATGCTAAGAGAGCAACAAATGAATTTGCTCTTAATCTGGTAAACAATGTGTAATCCGCCTTAGATTGCTTGAATCCTTACTGAATTAAAAAATTAGAGAACTTAGCAAACCATTGTTGTGATGCTTGCTTCAAACCGTACAAGGATTTATTCAATTTACAAACCATTTGTGATGATGATGAAAACGACTCCTTGCAACCAAATCCAGGAGGCACTTTCATATAAATCTCCTCATTTAAGTCACTTTGCAAAAAAACATTATTAACATCAAGTTGTTGTAAGTGCCAATTGCGGGCTGCATCTACTGCCAATAAAGTTCTAATAGAAGTAAGTTTGGCTACTGGGGAAAAGTATCAAAATAATCAAGCCCTTTCTTTTGAGTGTAACCTTTAGCAACTAAATGAGCCTTCAATCTTTCTAGAGTGCCATCTGATTTAATTTTTTTTTGTAAACTCATTTGCAGTCTATAAAATGTTTTCCGGGTAGCAAAGTGGTGAGAGTCCAGGTGTTATTATCCTTTAAGGCTTGAATTTTCTTAGCCATAGCTTCACACCACTCAGGGCTTTTAGCAGCTTGTTCAAAAGAGGTAGGTTTCTCAATGTTGGAAAGACTAAGTGTATAGGTACAATGAGAAGGAGAAAGTTTCTCATAGCCAAGAAATTGAGAAATATTATGAGGGTTACCTGAATTAGAAGGATCTGTGCTACTGGAAATAACTGGCTTGTAAGATGAGGTAGCTAATTGACAATGATATTGTCGGAGATAAGAAGGTTTCTTTCGGATCCTAATTGACCTTCTAGGAGGAGGAATAGGAGAAGAAAAAATGGGTGAAATAAGGAATTGTTCTGTATGGGTAATATTAGGATGGGAATTATTTTGTATGATAGAATCAATAGGAGAAGAAGAATGATTGTTAGAAGGAGGAACTATCTCAAGAATGGGATTTGAAAAAATAAAAGGGTCAGTGTTATCAAAATGGACAGATTTGAAAGGATACACAGTTTCATGAAAAACAACATTACGACTAATGAACATAGAATTAGTCTCAAGATCAAAGACTTTATACCCCTTAATGGCATAAGGATAGCCAATAAAGATGCACTTGTGGGCTCTTGAATCAAATTTAGATCTGGCTCGGTTTAATGAAGAGGCAAGACACAGACAATCGAAAGTTTTAATATGGTTATCATCTGATTTTTTTCGAAAACAAAAGCTCAAAAGGTGTTTTGCCTTTGAGTAAAGGGCTTGGAAGTCTATTTATGAGATAGGTAGCAATAAGGATGCATTCTCTCCAAAATTTGAGAGGTGGTCTTGCTTGAAATCTAAGGGCTCGAGCAACATTCAGTAAATGCTGGTGTTTTCTTTCCATAACTCCTTTCTGTTGTGGAGTTTCAACACATGTTCTTTGATGGATTACTCCCTTCAAAAGAAAGAATTCTCTAAGGTTAAATTCTAAACCATTGTCAGATCTAACACTTTTGATTTTGAGGTTGAATTGGATTTCAATGAGGGCAAAGAAGGATATAATAGTAGACTGTGTTTGTACTTTGGACTTCAGCAAATAAACCCAAGTAGATCTACTATAGTCATCAACTATAGTTAAAAAATACTTAGAACCATCAAGTGTTGAAACATTAAAGGGTCCCCACAGGTCACGATGTACCAATTCAAATGGAGATATAGATTTTATTGTACTGGAATTGAAAGGTAATGTATGTTGTTTTGCAAGAGGACAAACATCACATTGATATATATGATGTATATTTATTTCAGGTATATTTTGCGGGAAATGCAACCTAGTAGATGAAGGATGACCTAAACTATAATGCCAAATGTATAAAATTGTACTGAAAACACTGTTTACTAGATGTCTAGAAGAGTTATTTGGATTATCCAGCAAGTAAAATAGACCACCTCTTTCTTTAGCAAGACCAATCATTGTCCATGAGCACAAGTCCTGAATGAAGCAAAATCCAAATAAGAAAATTAGACAACAATTCAGATGCTTGAGTAGAGAGCTGTCAGAAATGAGGTTGAAAGAAAAAGATGGTACACAAAGAACAATATAGAGAGTGACATATTCAGATAATTTGACATTACCTATGTGAGTAACAGCAGTTGAAGTTTCATTAGAAAGTTTCACAAACTTTGAATAGTGGTTGTAATGTTGCTAAGAAAAGAAACGGAACAAACAATATAAAATGTAGCCCCTGTGTCTAATGCCCAAATGGATGCACCATGGTCGAAATTGAGAGAAGTATTGTAGGCCATAGAAGTTGTACCTGTTAAATTTGCTAGGGACTGATCTTGAGAGCTTGAAGTACTGCCTGGCTGAAAAACAGGGGACCGAACATTACTAGAAGCCAAATCAGCCTGCAGTTGAACAAGAGCAAGGAATTGTTGACATTGCTCTCAAGTAAAAGGAAACTGTGGAGGCTATGGAATATTAGAACCTCCCTTAGTGAAGGTTGAAACCATCCGCACTTGATTTGCTGAACTTGGAGCAAAGTTTCTTTCCTTTGGTTTGTATCTAGGTGGATAACCATGAATTTTATAACACTTATCAACCATGTGTCCTAAAACACCACAATGACTGCAGAGAGATCTTTTTTTCTTATTGTAATTTTCAGATCTATTGAAACCTCTTGCAGATCCATTGTTTGAATGCATGAAAGTATTAAAAGACTTCCTAAGCAAAGCAACAGAATCTGAATTCTGTGTAAGTGCAGTAGAAATTCTCTTTGTTTCTCCTCTTGTAGTATCAATGAAAACACCTTGTCAATTGATGGAAGTGGATCAATTAATAGTATTTATCCTCTACTATGAGAGAATGATTCATTTAGCACCATGAGGAACTGAATTACAAACTCTTCTTGATGATAATGTGCAAGATTATTAGTGGCTCCACATGAACAGGTAGGAAGTGATTTATAGCTTCCTAATTCATCCCATAATGACTTAAGTTTGGTGAAATAGGAACTAACTGAAGCATTGTCTTGATTCAAAGATGAAATGGCTTTCTTCAGCTGGAAGATATGAGGACCATTTGTTTGAGAAAATCTTTCTTTCAGATCGAGCCAAACACCATGCGAACAATCAATGTATAGTACACTTGCTCCAATCTCTTTAGAAACAGAGTTCAAGATCCATGAACTAACCATGTGATTGCACCTCTTTCAAGCAGAGTAAAGAGAATCTTCTAAACTCGACATAATCACAAATCCATCTATGAAACAGATTTTATTCTTGGCATGAGTGCCATCTCCATAGATCTACTCCATGAGGCATAGTTGTCACCAATTAACACTTAGGAAACCAACATAGCTCCAGGACTATCTCCATGGTGAAGATAGTATGGATTATCCATAGTATCCTCTTCAGAATTAAACCGAGGAATAATATTCGAACCATGAGCAGCATCGGAAGCTTGCTCTGATACCATATTGAAGTTGGAAGAAAAAAATGAAGATTGAGAAAGGGAGAGACTTCAAGGGGAGGATAAGAGTGAATTTGGAAAAACTAAGTTACATTACAATGTTCTGTTTAAATAGACACAGGAGCAACAAACTTTGTTAACTGAAAAAAAAACTAATTACAGTTCAGAATCTGTTTCAGCTAATCAGAAACTGTTATAACTAATTTTTACAGCTAATCAACTCTTAATCCATAACTAATCAACTTATCCATATTAACAAAAAATTGTTATGCCATATAAGAATATTTCCAGCTTAGTAAAGTTGTTGTGTTTAACATCATCCACTCCAAGCTCCCTGCTATCCAACTCCTCCCCCTCCTCCTCTTCCTCCTTCTTCTCAAGCCTCTCTACCTCCTCCTCCTCCTCTCCCAAGTGTTATCCATTGGTGGAGTGTTGTCCCCGCCAATCAACTAGCTCCTCCTCTCTCGAGCATCATCCATTGGTGGATCACCCTAATTGTGAAGCCTCTTGTTGAGAAGAAGCTCTCCAAGTGGACCCTCGAGCTCGTCCGAAGAGGTATAAAACCAAAATAGTTCTTATGGGATCTTTCTTCTTCAGTTTTGGCAATTTACTTATTTTTGGCCATATTGTTTAGTTTTTATCTTTACATAACTCTCTCTTTTGTTCTTTCTTATAATATTGATCTTTTTTCATATGGGTCATTTGGGATTCCTTGGTTTTGGGCAAAATTTTTTGAAAAGGTAGCACCCTTTTGTTCCCTTTGAGATATTCTTATTGCATTCTTTTCACATTTTTGTGTACCCATGGGTATACCATATAATGAAATGATGTGTTAGATTTTTCTTCCCTCAAAATAAGAGATCTATGCTTTAGGTTTTGATTCCCTCAAAAAAAGAAAATTATGCATTATTATTTTATTCCAAAAATAATTCTTAAACCAAAACAATTTGGATGTAAATTTTAATCTAACAATGATGCAGGTCTTTTTTTAACGATGATGTAGATCTTAGTCTAATAGTTTTGTACCGATGATTTGAGTTGGTAATATCTCCTATGCTGATACAAGAGATTTGGATTCAACTTTATAGCTGGCCATGCTTTAACTTGTTCTAGTTCTTTTTGAAACAAATGAATAAAAGATGTCATATAATGTACAAATTACAATAGGTGCCAAGGATCACCATTATTGGGATTGGCTTATATAAATACTTAGTCTCTACATGATAGTCTACATATATACTTAGTTTGGATGTGATAATTATCTTGGTTGTTGTTAGTTGTGAATCAGGCTACCCTTTCTTGATCTATTGTGTGTCTAGTTGATAAATAACAATAAAAATCTAGTAGTAAGTGACATTAAATATTTTATTCTTTCATATTTTTAGGTCAGTTGTGATTTCGGTTATTATTCTTGTAGAATGGACAAAAGTTGGATAAATAAGTAGAGGTCCAATAAAGATTATTTGGATAGAGTATAACAAATAATGTACATGATGTGCAGCTACACGGGCTCACATAACAGAAATAGTAATAGTATAACAAATAGAAATAGTGTATAGGAATTCAGAAAACTGCTGGATATTAGCTTAGGGCTATTAGCTATTAATTTAATATGAACTATATAGTTCATAGTTCTAAGATAAAAAAGGGTTCGTGAGGCACCTAATCGTTATGTCATAATAGATCCAAACATTTGCCTCGATTCGACTTCAATATCATAATTGCTTTAGTCAATAACTAAATAAAATAAAATAGATAGATGGGGGATAGGAAAGAAAAGGGCCGAAAAAGGTTTTCTCATATGGTCATCACAAAATATTTCTAGAACCCAATACACCCAATGCCAGATAGCTGTCAAAATTCTATATGTATCTATGAGATCGAGTATGGAATTCTGTTTATTCACTTTAAATTGAGTATCTATTTTCCTCTTTTTTCTGCTAGGATTGGGCTTTGCTGGGCCTATTCCTACGCTATCTAAAATAATAAATTAGATTAGGTGATGCCCGTGCCCGTAGGAATTCGGGTCTCTCCAGTTTCACTGGTATCATAATTTCTGAATTTTTGCGTGAATCAAGATTGAGATTGAGGAAAGGAAGTTTTCGAATCACTGACTCAGGCCCATTGTCGAATCCTATTCAGCAGAATATAGAGGTACTTATGGCAGAACGGGCTAATCATATATGATTCCAATATGTATATATGGTCTATGAATCAACTCATAAAAGGCAATGTGATAAAGCATTAATACTGATATAATCAATTTGATTTTCAATATTCCTATTTATGGGGACAAAGAATAAAACTATCACTATATTTTTCCCTTTTACTACTTCTTCTTTCAAGCGCAGGATAACCCCAAGGGGTTGTGGATTTTTTTCTACCAATTGGGGCCTCCTTTATGTTCTTGACAGCCCATCTTTTTGTCTCAGTAGAGCCACCGGTTTAGGTACAAGATATTATCATTACCGCCTGGACAATTAGACATCCAACCCGTAATCGCAACGACCCAATTGCAAGAGCGGAGCTCTACCAACTAGTCTAGCCATTGTTTTTCCTTAGATCCCTTATTTCACTCCGATAGTATCATAGATCGGGATCGATGCAGAGGAAATGAAAGCATTTCTACACTATAAATAAAATAAAGTAAGTGGAATAGATAGAACATTAGATCATGCCACATCACTCATGGTCAATTCCTCAGAAGATTCTTCCACAATGGACTCTGATAAGTGAGATTTCTAGTAAGTGTTTATAGAATCTTCTTCTGTCCGAAGAAATCATTCATCGAAATAATGAGTCATCTGTTCGATTGATATGGACACATCTGAGATCAAAAAATGCAGGAACGAGGGGCGATGGAATACACCATTATGGTAGCCGAAACGGCAGATTCACCTACTACATTGCAATACCTCGCTTGTTATACGATTTACTTTAAATAGCATGTCATTCTATATTGTATCAGAGTTATAGGCTTGGAGATTGGTTGTTCTTATGTTTGCAGCTCAGTGTAGTTTAAGAGCTTTTAGTTATTCTCAGTAAAGTGAGAAGCATATGGACTCTTTTTTTTTGGGTTGGGGGGATTTAACTAGTGAATTATAATGGTAGATGCTGCTACCATCTCTTCCATCAAGATAAAAAAAATGACCATCACGAATTATACACACTAAAAGTCTTGCATCAAGCCTTGTTTGATTGGGCAAGATTTATGGTAGATTGTGAATGGGACAGAGACAGTAATGCTATCGGAAACTCCTGATAATACAGAAGTATAGAAAGAGTGGAAGACCAGAGCTGAAAAGGCTATATATATTATCATAATGAATATCGATAAAGATAATCATCAGCATATTTCAAAGCCGAAGAAAGCATGGGATGTTCTTACTACTCTCCATTCAAAGTCTATTGAGGCTCCACTTCAATTTTTAAAGAACAAGATTAGTGCTCTCAAATAAGATAATGCTATGATCTTATAATATTTTATTATTGGAAAGAAATTATTTGATGAGCTTGGCATGCTTGATTCAAATTTTCATAATGATGAAAATAAATGGCATAGACTATTCATTCAAGCTTTAAATAGGGAGTATAGTGCTTCTATGTTTGCTATTTCCGGATGGCCTAAACAACCTACATTAGCAAAATTGAAAATATGCTTGTTAAAGTACTTAATACTCGATTGTATAATTTGACATTTTCCCCTCAAAGAGAAGAGGTCTTATTTTCTAGTAGTAAAAATAAAAATAAGAAGTGGAATCCTTAAAATTTAGAAAAAAGACCAATTCGAGAAATTGAGAAAGATAAAAATCCTAATTGAAAGAAAAATTATAAATTTAAAAAAAAAATTATAGATGTAAAAAATTTGGCCACAAAATTCAAGATTGCAGGGTGAAGCACGAATAATCTAATGTTGCATCCTCTACTTCAGAGCATGGAGGAGAGAAGAGAACTAATGGTTGGGCTTTCGCTACTATTATTGTTGATTTTAGTTGTTTTAATAGCCAGCATATATGTATTTCTACTTATTCTTCTATGTTAGATATTGATTTCGATCATAGTAATACTTTTAATTCTAGATGTGCTAATCATCTTACCAGTCATAGAGAGATATTTGATTCTCTATGTGATTATGTTGGTTCTGACATTATCATTACTCATGATGATTTACTTTAACCTATCAAAAATATTGGTGATTTATCTCTCATATTATCTGTTAGTTCTTCTATTTATGTAAATAATGTTTATTATATTTTTAGCATGGAGAAAAATTTGATTTCTGTTTCATAAATCATGTATAAAGTGTATTCTATTTTATTTGGGCCAAATATGGTGGAGACTTATGCTAACATTAGAACTTCTGGAAAGCTTATTACTCAAGGTAGAAAAATGAACAAACTTTATATTATACATGCTGGTAATTCTCATATTGATCAGATTTTTTAAGCATGATACAATTGATTTATGCTTGATTGGCTCATGTGAATTATGACAACGTTCAAGATGTGCAAAGTAAGAGGTTCTTCCCAAGATGAAGGTAAAATCTAGCATTATTTGCAGTAAATGTTAATATAGAAAGGTAGACAAGCTACATTTAAAGAGAGCCAATTAGATCTTTACGGCCACTGCAACTAACAGATCTCACTAGGAGGATTACTTCATCTTTCACTAGTTTAAGGTATCCAATTATCTTTATTGATAATTACTCTAGATATATTTGGATTTATTTTGTTAGATAAAAATCAAAAATGTTTAAGAAATTATGTCAATTAAAAAATCTCATTGAAAATTTCTTTAAATTAAGAATTACTTGCTTAAGAATCGGATATGGTGAATATGTTTCAAGAGATTATCTAATCTAACTAGTTGTGGTATATGTACGCGATTTATTTGCCCAAATACTTCTCAACAAAATGTATTAGAGAGGAAGAAGCGGCATCTCTTTGAGGCTATCTATAGTCTGATTCATCCAAAGACTATTGAGCGTGAATTTTGGATGGTGTACATGCAGACAACAGTATATGTTCATAATAGGGCACCTTTGAGAAGTATTGGCCACATGAGTCATTATGAAAATTTGTTTAGGAAGACCATTGTGAGTTTGGATGTGTTTACTTTGTGCATGATAATGATACATTCTCTAATAAGCTAGAAAAGAAGTCTTTGAGATGTATGTTTCTTGGTCATGATAAGGCTAGAAAAGGTTGGAGATGCATTAATTTTGAGACAATGGAGATTTGTATCTTTATATATGGTGTTTTTTTATGAAGCTCTTCTTAGTAGTCTTCTGATGGATTTTATTTCCTAATTGGTGATTTTAGATCAATTTTTGATGAGGGCTGTGAATCTCAGAAGGATGTCGGTCAAAGAAAAATATGAACCTTCTTCTCCTTCTCGAGCTTCTTCTTCTTCAACTTAACAGTCAGTCTTCTCTATCTCTACCTACTTCTGGTACTCATAAATCCATAAAAAATTGATGTGCATGCATCTAATTCTAAGAAAAAAGAACATATTGTAAAAGATGAGACATGAAGTTACTTGAAGATGAACTTGAATCTCCTAAGGATCTATCTCCATTGCAAAGAAATAAGAGAAAGAAGAAACTAGTTGATAGGTATGGAGACTGGGATTATTTTTCTATCACTTATTGTTATGTTTTTACTGTTGCTAATCAAGTAGAACTCATTTCATATGATGATACTAAACACATTTGTTGTTTGGAAGTGATATGACAATAAATGACAAAGGTAATATTGCATGCTCAATTTCATCCAGCTCATAATCTATGTGACGATTCAAGCACATTCAGAAATTTTCCAAGGCATTTTGGTTGGGATCCCCTAGCCAACCTGAAAGCTAAAACAAGCAGACTAGAAGCAGCCAACCTCCAAAGCTAAAGTCTCTCGGCTTGGTCTGGTAACTAGTCAGCTCGGCCACCAATCCGAACTGAGCATAACCCTCTCATAGTAGAGGTGACTTGATCTTTTCACCTAAGAGTATGCATGGTCCCAGCAATTCCATCACGTGCTAAACATTTTGTCCCTAGGTTGCTACTCCATGTCAATAGGTTATTATAGCATGACCCTTAGTTTGTTGGAAACGATTTGTAGAAAGTTTGTGATCCCTACTATAAATTAACTCAGAAACCCTCCATGAGAAAAAAGAATCCCTAAAGCACAGAAGCATTCTTAATATTTCCTTTACTAATCTCTATTCTTTTTACCTTCTTCTTCCCACCAAAAAAAACTCTCTCTAACTTAAGCATTGAAGAGCTCGGCCAGAGCCAATCCAGCAAGCTCTCTGACCTTATTTATTATCTTGCAGATCTATGAAAGTGGCCCACATCATCGATCTAGGATCAGCAGCAACAGATTAGTGCTGTCAGTGGGAATGAAGGAAGGAAAGCCATGAAGCTCAGAATAAATGACCACCAAGGAGCTGTCCCTGCGTAGCTCCCCAAAATCTTGGCCTCGTTAGCTGATCGTGAAGGTTGCCGATGCCAGATTGCTTAGCTTGTTTGTCCAGTAGGTACAAGCTTCCATGGTGATGATGCAAGACCTGCAGCAATGAGTTGTCCCTCTCCCAGCTTAACCAACTTTAATGAGTCCTCTAACTTAGTGTTGTTTTATAGATTAACAAAGGAGATACACATCAGCAATCTGGAGAGCAGGAGCAACAAGATGAATCATTAAATTATAGGAGAAAAGATATTAAGAGAGCATAAAAAGTACATGGATATCGTATTAGGTGATATTTCAATATATGTTGGTTTTATTGGTCAAGATATTAAGAAACAGTCTTTTATATGGCAACAAAGATTTTGAGGTTTTGAAATCCTCACGAACGATAAAAGGCTGATGCCCACACTAGAACAATAGTGCATGTACCATAAGTGACAAAAGAGTCAAGATAGCAAATAATTAATGTAAGACCTAAATTAGAAGATAACAGGTTTAAGGAGTGATTGAAGCTTATCCCTTAAGAAGTGTACAGATATATGTAAGAGTCTCGATAAACATAGATGTTCTTATAGATTTGTTTGATGCATTGGTTAGGGAAACAATGGCACATGGTTTTAGCCTTCGATATCTCAAGGAACAATGCTAATATATGTTAGTCTGTCTTAATAAAGATGGAGAGTTGAAAATTTTTAAAATGATTATGATGATCTAATTCTTGACTAGTGTATAGTAGCTAAGTTTTCAACCTGTAGACCCACATAGTGAAAATGAGATGAATCATTAGTTATATGTTAAATTATTTTTTAGTAACTGATTGGAATCTAAACATGGTAGAAAAAAATCTATGAGATCAAAAGTTGATGATAGCATATTAGCCAATAATTAGGAATGTTGGCATGTTTAACGACATGAGTAAGAATCAATATTTCATATGAAGATAATTGCAACGATCCAAGGTCTTCCCTGAAAAGGCTAACCAGAAGCTAATATTTGGGCTTCTTGGCCTTGTATAAGTATCCAAGGCCTTCCTCGTGATAATCGAAGAACTAAATATTTGCCCATGCAGCTCTTCAATACTCCTCCTATTTAAGCTCTAGCATGCTCTCCAAGTTCAAATCCAATCAAATCAAATCACAAACACCATGATTATCCCATAGTAAACGCTAAAAGGGCCCATGCTGCAGCTTTCCTTAGTCCACATTGGCCATTCATTGGATTGGCTGAAATAATGATCCAAAAAGGTCGAAGCTGCAGCATCCCTTCTAGATAGTCTTTTTGGTTGAGGTCTTAGGTTGTTACAATAATGATTTTGTCATCGTGGAATCCTCATAAAGGGTAAAAGGCTAGTGTCAATATCAACACTAGGGTATGTATACCGAAAAGCGACAAAGAGAAAACATGGTAAAGGTTTGAATAGGTTTATGGAATAATTGATGTTTAGCCCTTGTATTAATTATCATTCAATATTTATGGCCTATATACCAGAAAGCGACAAAGGAGAAACATTGCAAACAATTGAAAAGGTTTGAGGGGTAATTGAAATTTAGCCTTTGGATTGATTGTCATTCAATATTTAGGGCATATGGCATGTTCATTAACTTCTTTTGCCATTTGTTTCAATGACCCTTTAAGAGTACTAGCATGAGTTTCAATAAATATAGATATTTCTAGAATTTATTATTAACATATAGAATCAACTTGATATCAATTCTCCAGATATTAGAGGATTTCATCCCACAAAATCTCCCTCCCTTCCTTCCATTTAGACATGCAATCTTAAAAAAGAACAAAGAAATCTACAAAAATAAATGAAATCCAAAGGGCAAGACTTCAATTACTCTTTAAACTTATCTTCATTATTTATGTTATTGACCGTTTGGTATTTTATATCAGTTCTCAGTATGTGTATTTGGTAATGCTAGTGCTAACCTTTTCTTCTCTAGAGGATTTCATAGCCTTAAAACTTCTATTATTATGTAATGTATAGGTTCTTACTAATTTGGACAGACAAAACCGCAATATCTTGAAATATTAGCTAATATGATATCACTACATTAGCTCTAATATTTTAATTTCCTTTGCCCTATATATTAATTGAAATTAGTTAGTGATTGTTAATAAGCAAATCAATGATTAACTCATTTATCAATCTAAAGATTCATATATTAGCTATTGCATGTCAGCTAAGATATCAATACATCACAGCTAATTTAAAAATTTCAACTTGTAATGGATTCAACTAGATGTTAAGTCTGGGTCTAAAATTCAAGCATTTTACTAAACAAGTCTTTTTTGTCATCCTTGCAGAGATGCAATATTTATAAAATATATTCTAAACAACTTTAAGTTTACAAAAACCCTTACTACTGCTAGTAGACTTGCAACATGCATGCTAGCATGTCAAACCTCTTCAAATGCACTCCATGCCATATAAGAAATCTATAAATATTCTTGTAAATCTTTTGGTATCCTCATAAATATTTTAGTCAACAACTGTTAGCCAACCTATCCTACCTTTTAAACTGACTATCTAAAACTTTAGCAAGTACACCTCAGATATTAACACTCCCACTAACTGCTAACCTTTCTTAAAGCTCTTTTCATCCTGTACATACACCTCCACCAGGCCATTCCAATTCACTTCATTTAAAGAGCCTACTAAGCCCCACCTCCTCATTCCAAACCCATCTCACCCTCTAAAACATTAAGCCCATCCCCACCATACCTCCCGCCTTCAAAAAGATCTCTAGGTGAGTCAATCTCCCCCCAGATCCCCTCCATAAGATCGTCTATCGGCTCCCCACTATCGTTGATTTTGTTCATCTTCGTGCTCTATGCAAGTTGTGGAAAGAATCCATGAAGCCTTCAGACCTCTCGCCACAGCTCCCATGGTTGTTGTTACAACATGATCCAGACTCTGATGCCCGACCCTTCTACTGCCTCTTGTCAAAAATGATCCACATCCTTTACCTCCCTGAGGCCCAGGGCAAGTGGATCGTTGGCTCAAAACATGGCTGGCTCATCCTCGTTGAGGCTGAGAGCTCAGTTATGACTCTACTCAACCCCATCACCCGCAACATCTTCATCCTCCCTAATTCAAGCTTCACTAGCGACCAAGTTCGCCGCACGACGATCTCCTCCCCTCCGACCTCACCCACTGGTTGCACTGTTATGGTGCTCCTCCATGATGCTCCTTTTGTCATCTACTGCTCCCTATTTGGCAACCGATGGGGCCAATGGGTCACCATCAACACCAAGCTCCCCTTCGACAACTTTGGTGCCTATGATGTCATCTTCCATCACAAAAAGTTTTATGTGATCAACGATAATTTACTGCTCACCATAATTGATGTTGCCACACTTGTGCCAACTGTTAGCAGGGTTGAATCAATAGAACTCCCATCCAAAGGGGATGGATGGATGGTGAAAAGGGCCTATCTCACAGAGTCCGAGGATGATCTATTGCTAAATGTCTTCTTCGGCCGATCGGAATATAAGGAGGTGAACAAGGACTACTTCCACCAAGATATCTTTCACTCGAGGGACTTCTTCAATGTCTTCAAGCTGGATGAGAGTAGGTAGCCGACATGGGTCAAGGTCAGGAACATGCATGACCACACAATATTCTTAAGCAAATATGCCGCTATGTCGATGAGCACTGAGTGATTTTTGGGGATCAAAAGGAATAGCTAATATCTTGCTTCCTGCCAGGAGATCATCAAGGATGATAAGAGTTCAGAAATATGTTGCATCCATATTTTGAGCACGGATGATGGGCATTTAGAGAGGCAGACCTATAATTGGGACTACTTGTCGGAGGTATGGGTAGAGCCAGTTTGGGTGGTGCCAAGTCTGACTTAAGAATGGGGCTAGGAAGGTAGATTCATAAGTTTAGGTAGAAAGTTTCTATATTGTTTGTGTACTTTTGCTTTATTACTTTGGTTAGGGTAATGTCCTTGTGTGCTAGCTTTTTGTGTCTTCTTTGTTGTGATGGTAAAAAATTAGTTTGTAATCTATATATGCTTGTATCCTCCATTTAGCTATAAGATCTTGGTATTAGTTAATGATTTTCATGCCTCTTATTTCTTTACGATGACATGTGATAAAGTTTGACATCCATTAGGATTCAAATTTTTGGTTGCTTTGATCTATAGTTCGTTTATTTTAGCTAATTAAGATGTGAGTTACTAAAAATTAGGGTAAAAGAAACAACATAAAATATTAGGAAGAATTAGCTATAAGCTTAAGAGATTCATTGGCTTACTTAATGTGATGAATTTGCAGCAATAACTAATTTTATTAGGCTGCAACAAACTCTTTTCATTACTTGTGATTCTCTCCAAACTTATGATTACCAGCATCACCAACCCTAATAAACTTACATTCATTTTGTGTTATTTTATTTTGTGTTATTCCAAAGACTACCGAAGGTTGCAGGTGTTCAATGGGAATTTTAAGAGTTTGAGGTGCAACCTTATTTTATTTCTTTGGTACAAAGAGTTAAAGAATAGATAGATGAGTTTTGCCTAATATTATTAAGAGAAACTTAACACCAAGTAATTCGTATGATTGCATTTTATGTTTGATCGATACGGTCTCAAAATTCATATTTATGCTTCTTTCCACAAACCACGGTTATTCATATGCATGGACATTATTAATTTTGTCATTTGGTTGATACTTCTAACAAACCAACAAAAGCATTCAGTGTAGAAAAGAATGCATTAAACACATTATTTGAAGGGCCAAAATATCCCGATGCCAAATCATATCCAAAATATGTGTTAGATACAAAAACAAACCCAAATACCATTAAAACTCCATGCCAATACCCAATATTAGACCCAAGAAAATAGATATCGGTCTAGGTTTTGGTTATAAATTGTGTATTTAACAAATTACTTTGCTAGCATTTTGAACTATTTTTTGAATTATTTAATCTGACCAAAATAATACCACATGAATTGAGAAGTTCAAAAAATATAACAATATAAGAATAGAAAAGCTATACCTAAAAGAGGGAATCTATTCAATTATTACTTTTGTTACCTAAGAATTCATGCAACCAAGAAATATGAAGAAGGATTTACAATACTCGAGCACAATATAAACATTAAACAAGAACAAATATATTGATAAAAAACTTATTTCTTGGCAAGAACTATTAACCACATGACACATATTGAAATTTGGTGGAATAAGATAGGTTACGGTTTGAATACTCTTTACTTGTTTCTTCGGTTATGATTAAAAAAAAATGATATTACATAGATACAAGATGTATACCCTCCTTATTATTTGCTAGATCTAAAATCTTAATAATCCATATTAGACCATTTTTTTACTTTGTTAGTGAAACTATAATGGCATTAATACGCGTTGGGATAGGACAAAGGTAGTTGTGCCTTCTCTTTGCCTCTTCAATTTTTCTACTCTTCTTCCTTCTCCTAGGTTCCAATCTATGCGTTTGAGATCACACCCCTAGCCTACTACCATGAGCTGTCCCATTCTTATTCCTTCCTCCATGTCCTATGCTGGCCTCAGCAAGCCTATCTCATTCCCATTTCCTTTTGCTCTGTACCCATCTTCCATTCACTCATAATCAAAGTGATAGTAAAGGAAGAATTACCATTAACGTTATCATCCTTCTGTAGCTAAGTAACAATGATCACTAGACTTTTAGTAGACTGATGGCTATTTCAAGTATGTCTGCATCCATGATCCTCTACATCTTGGATTTGATCATGATTTGAAATTTTAGGTAGCCATAACTTCTAACCTAGGAGAAATTTGGCAACATGAAAGAAGATAAAACTGACAAACAATTTGAAATTTAATTTCTAACTAAATTTAAAAATTTTATAATACTTTTTATTTTTAAAAATATTTGTCCTACCTTGGAGAGAAATCTAACATGGATTGCAAAAAGGCATATACTACTACTAGTATAAATACCTTATACCATACATATTGATGAGAAGAAAGGAGGACAGGCATTACTCTATTTTTTACATCTTGTAATTAAAAGAGAAATATAACTTGTGTTTTGAGTTGATGGACCCCACTAATATAAACAAAGGAGGTATAAAGTAGTTTTTTAAAAAAATAATGAGAAAAAGAAGACTTAGAACCCTACTTTCATAAATTTTTTACTCTCTATTACTCTTTTTGAGAGGTCTTAGTTGAGCAGATTGAATGAATTTTTCTTTCTCTCTTTGATTGGATCATTGAGGATCCTAGACTCCAGTTTTATGGCTTCAGCATGATTTTATCACCACCATATACATTTTCATGGCTTTGTGGGTCTTATCCTTGAGGATTTTGAGGCCCTTTATTATTTGTGGATGACATGCTTGTCAATTTTGATGAATGTGACCATATTTTGCAATGAGAGGGGCAAGTAAAATTAATGAAAGAAAAGGTAGTGGAAGGGGAGGGCGGTTAAGGAGGTGTAGAGGTTAGCAGTGGGATTGGGTTGAAACAAGAGATAACAAAGAGATGGATGGTGATGGAGGGAAGTGGGGTATTTTGAGGATAGAGAAGAAAATAGCAGATGGGGGTGGAGAGGAAGAGATGGTAGGTTATGTGCCACTAACAAGGTGTAATCTTATGGTGTGGTGGTGTTGTACGAAGAGGTTGAAGGAGGCAATGAATAAGAAGTTGAGAAGAATAGGAGGAGTGGGAAGAGAAAGAGAAGGAGTTCGTGCCTCACCACACTATATCAATTTTTTTATTACCAAAACTAAAAGGCTTAAACATGGACTATTTTAATTTACATCCCATGCACGGCTAATAAAGTGGAAGTGAGTACCCTATCTTTTTAGAAAAGGATAATCCTATACACAAATAAACACATAAATACAAATGCACCCCCCGCCCCCCCCCAAAATCTTTTTCTCTCGCCACAAACCACCAACCACCTACGATGGAAAAATCTCTATTATCATAGACATCAAAGACCTGAGAAAGCTAGTCAAACATAATCTTACAATCTTGCTAAGAAATGGAAGCTGAGAGGGGGAAATCGAAGTTCTCAATTAAAAACAAGGGAGAGGATTGGTGAGGCATAGGAAGAACTACAAAGAGGAGTATAAATGGGGCTTAAACATTGAAAAGAAAGGAGATAAGAGTCCCTTAAACCATGTGGCAGGGTTGTGAGAGGAAGAGAGAGATAGAAGAGGGAGAAAGAAAGAGGTGGAGAGGGGAGGGAGTGTGAGAAGGAAAGAGGAGGTATACAAGGCAAAAGAGAGAGGTTGGGCAAGGAGGAGAGAGAGAGAGAGGGGAGGTAGGGGGAGCAAAGAACCAGGAAGAAGGAAAGGGAGTGAAATAAGGGAGAGGGAAGGGAAGAGAGGAGGGAAGAAGAGAGGAAGGGAGGGGGGAAACCCAACCACAAAGGTTTGAGGAGCCTAAGGAGGTCAGTGATAGGAGATGCCCTAGGGCTTTACACAAGAGGGTGTGGACCGAAAGTCTCTATCTCAAAATTTTAGAGAAAGAGAAATAGTTATAGAGTGATACTTCATTTTAGCCTCATATCATTCCAACTATTTATTTTTTGTACCCAGTTGATGCACAAGTTAGAGAGTACTAAAATATTTGATTATTGATTTCTATGCATTTTTAGTGTTATAGATCAAAAGTTGCATGTATATACATATATATACATGTATATACATATAAATACATGTATATACATATAAATATATGTATATACATAAATATACATATAAATATATGTATATACATAAATATACATACTATATATATATATTATATATGTCCATACATATGTGTATATATATATATAAAGAGAGAGAGAGAGAGAGAGCAAGAAAGATGGACAACACTCCTCTCAAGAGAAAAAAGTTTTCGCACGTCTCAGGTCAAAAATCAATAATCAGATATATAAATCGAGGTCAAAAAAGTTTTCGCACGTCCCAATAGTCCCACATCGGAAAGATCCGTTCCAGAGCCTGGGCATATGAGGCGGGTGTCTCCTAATCCTGCAGACGCGTTTTGGGTGGAAAACAAAATCGGGGAGGGGTGAAGGACGCTTGCGTGAAGCCCCAGAACCGGATAATATCTGGCAGGGGAGCCCCGCGGTCCCCCCTCATGTGGCCCCCACGTGGGCACTGGGTGCCTCACGTGCTCCGCAGAAGCGGGGGCGTGACATTTGGTATCAGAGCCGAGGACGGCTCTTGTCCGATGGTGGAAAGGGTGTGAGGCCCAATAGTCCCACATCGGAAAGATCCGTTCCAGAGCCTGGGCATATGAGGCGGGTGTCTCCTAATCCTGCAGACGCGTTTTGGGTGGAAAACAAAATCGGGGAGGGGTGAAGGACGCTTGCGTGAAGCCCCGGAACCGGATAATATCTGGCAGGGGAGCCCCGCGGTCCCCCCTCATGTGGCCCCCACGTGGGCACTGGGTGCCTCACGTGCTTCGCAGAAGCGGGGGCGTGACACATACCACCAAAAATGCCTAGAAACTAAAAATCAGATGTTCTCGTCGTTTCTAACTTATGTATCAAGTAGATGCAAAATATATATATACTATCTTATGCTTTGATCTAAGTATTAAAATCTATTGACTTTCAACTTATAAATATTTTAACATGTCCATGAGGTAACCTCTCAATCTAAACACTGTATCATGTGTTTTACCACACTAGTACTATAGAAACCAAGCATTTTTATATCTACTTGGTGCAATAGGTTATAGAACATCAAACCAAATAATTTTCTACTTCTAGGCATTTTTAGTTGTATAATTCATAATCATCGATATAGATCTTCAATTTGATCAGATTTGAGAGGAGCAGATACTCTTTTCTCTCAAAAGAAGAGTAGTCCATCCCATATATAAAGATGACCTATATATATGTGTATATATATAGACATACATATATACATACATAACATATATACATACATATATGTGTATGTGTGTGTATATATGTTAATTTTTATTTTTAGATGCTCTTCATTGATTATCATTAATAAGCATTTGGAGCCAAATTCTCTCAAGCATTCTAGTCAAACTCTCTCTCTCTCTCTCTCTCTCTCTCTTTCTCTCTCTCTCTCTCTCTCTCTCTCTCTATATATATATATATATATATATATGTATGTATGCAATATGTATGTTTGTACGTATGTATAACTATATATCTACATAATATATATACATATATTAAGGGTGAACTTATAATATATAAAAAATAGATATTATGTGCACTATCAAATTTAATATTGGTGATTAAAATAAAAAGGATGAGATCTGCAAGGCCTAAAATGTCTAAGCCTCTGGTCCATATATTAACTTATTCACCATCAATATACTATATCGTCTCATTATAACTATATATTTGGGACGACTTGATGCATAAGGTAAAAATTTCTAAAAGATATGATTTTTTGTATATAAATATTTTATACCTTCTAAATCATATGTAACAATTTATTTTTTTATTTTTTTATCACCGTCATTGAATTTGATAATGGGTGTGAAATCCTTTTTTTTCACCCTATATACATTACAAAATGCACCCAACAACTACATACAAACATACACACACACACACACATAGAGAGAGAGAGAGGAGGAGGAGGAGGAGACATGGCAATGGTGGACATGTATAAAGTGCAAAGGAGGTGGTCAACTATAACATGATTGTCGTCCTCATATTACCTCTAATAACTCTAAGATGATAAGTGAGAGGAGGATTAAAAATCTTAAAAAAAGATGAAAGAGAAATAGATTCTTCAATTTATATTATATTAACATATTTTTGATCTATAATGATATAAATATAAAATATTTTATATTATTAGGCTAGGTGAGGTTGGACCTAATTAGTTATTATGGAGTGTGACCTAATCCCAAAAGCCTACTCCACCTTAAAAATAAAGCCTGACCTTAACTCAGTTTATTAGGTTAAGCCAAATTTTCTAAAACTAATGAGTGGGTCGATACTATACTAATACTCATACCAATGGCTTATAATAAATTATCTTTTCTTAGGGCAACATATAGGGGAAAAAGAGGGCTAAATTATATCCAGTTGGATCCTTTTTTCATATTTCAATCTACAGAATATAGATAAAAATTTGAGTATCTGTCTAATATCTGTTATATATCTATATCTATCATACGGATATAGATAGAAAACTATCTGATTCGTATCCAAATATTCGGTTTTATTTTTAATCCTATTTAATCTCATATAGCATTCCTAAAATTTTATTAAAAAAAATAAATGATTATGTAACAAACTATTGGCTTAATTTACCTTTTGTTCAGAGATATATTTCACTTTATAGTCAAAAAGTTTAACTATGTAACTTATATATGTATTTATGTATGTACTTTCAATATCCAACATATTCTCATCTATTTAAAAAATAAATATTAACATCCATATCCATATCCATATTTGCCAAATATAAACAGATATGAAATCGATATACCGAAATCTAAGTTGTATTCGATCCATTTTCAACCCTAGTAGAATATTATCTTTTTAAAATAAGGACTATAGAAGAAATTGCTCGGTCAATAGGGCGTACACATTAAGGAGCATTTAATCCAATGGCTAGTCCTCAATTACATCTTTTGAAATGTATATCTACCTAAGTTACATCATCAAATATTTGTCTTGTTAACTTTTCTTCTAGGTTTTTATTACATGTAAGCTAACGTCAGCATTGGCAGTGGCATCGTATCCTTCATGAAGATTTCGTATCGTCTCAGAATCTTTTTCGTTATATGAAAATATTGACTTTACTATCTCGGCTAATAAAATAAATATATATCTTGAATATTGACTAATATGATGTCTTTATTTTAACTATTATTTTTAATTTCTATCATACTATATATAGACTTTAGTTCATTATATATATTGATTTTAATACATAAATTAATGACTAATCTCGATTATACTATATTGGCATGTGATACAAATATGGATATATTGAAATCTAATCCATATTCGATCAATTTTCAACCCAGCAGAATAATAAGTTATCCTTTGAAACTAAGGATTGTAGAAGAAATTGTTCAGTAAATAGAACCTACACATTAAAGAGCTTTCAATTGAAGGACTTGTCCTTAAAACTTATCTCTTCCTAAGGTACGCCATCAATTGTTTGCCATATTATCTTTTTTGTCGGATCTTCATTATATGTACCCTAATATTAGCACTAGCAGTGACCTTTTGTTCTTCATGAGGATTTTGTGGACTTAAAACTATTTCCATTATATAAAAGCATGGATTCTTAAGGTCCCTCCTCATAAAATCAATATATTTGGAAACATTAGCTCATATGACCTCTTTATTTTAACTATCATCTTTAATCTATTGTATTATACAAAGATTTTAGTTAATTATAGATATTGATTTAATATACAAATTAATGATTAATCCCGAATTTACTATATTAGCATATAGGTCAATAAGCTATTATATTCTAATTGAGTAAGTGGTGCATTTTAGTTATTTAAAAATTTTTCCACCTCTCATGTTGATCAAGAGAAATTAATATCTCAATTCAATTTATTGCCGGTTTGCTCGATATTCCAGAAGAAGGCTAAAAACAATGCACCTCTACTTTCCAACCAATGCACAAGAGGAACCTCCTTTTCCTTGCCTCTTCTCCATTTAGATATATACAATACTTGCAAAAACATATCCATAATTATTTATATTTACAAAACTTCTTATAAATTCCAGTGCAGTCCTGCTTGCACTGTGCATGCCACCCTACACATTGGATATCTGCAAATTGTCTTTGAGACCCTGATGTCCTCAATTTTTTCAGTTACCACCCCATTCTTTCTCAATAAACCATGCAACATGTTTTCATCTGAAAAGTGCACTCCCGCTAGCTGCCATCCCTTGACAGAGCCGCTTTCCACCCTTTAAATACCCCTCTTCCCTCAACTCCTTCGTCCCCAACCCACCTTCCTCTCCTTCCAAATCCTTAAACCCATCTCCTCCATGGCACCCGCTTTCTCGAAGCCCTCCGGGTGGGCCGACCTCTGCCCAGATCTCGTCGGCAGGATTGCCGGCCGGCTCCTGACTGTCACCGACTTCGTTCGCTTTCGTGCGGTCTGCCGATCATGGCGTGCCTCCGTGAGACCTTCCGACCTCCAACCACACCTCCCATGGCTGATGCTTCAATACAATCCAGACAGCGATACTCGCCAATTCCACTGTCTCGCCACCGGCGCAGTCTACCATCTGTCCCTTCCCGAGGCCCAGGGCAAGCGTGTCATCGGTGCCAACCATGGATGGCTCATCCTCGTCCAAGAGAACACCTCCATCATCAACCTCCTTAACCCCCTTACCCGCTCCTGCTTCACCCTCCCACCCTCTACCTTCACTGGAGACAAGGTTGGCCATGCAATCATCACCTCCTCCCCAAACACCCCTTCCGGTACTTGCACCGTCGTGATCCTCCTCAAACAGAACTGCCATCTTGTTGCCTACTGCTCCGGCGACGGCGGCCGCTGGGGCCCCTGGGCCGTCGTCAACACCGGCCTCCCCTCCGACGTCTACGGTGCCTACGATGTCGCCTTCCACCGCAGAAAGTTCTACATCGTCAACAGCCATGCCGAGGTCGCCATCGTCGATGTCTCTCCACCGGCGGCGACAGCCACTCGCCTCCAATCCGCGGAGCTCCCCTTTCCCTTGGATGATGACATAATGATGGAGAAGGCCTTCCTGGCGGTGTCCGACGACCAGCTGCTGCTCTTCGTCTTCTTCAGCATGGTGGAAAGCGACGATGAGAGCGAGGAGCCCAACCGCCCATTGATCTCCTTCGATATCTTCCGGTTGGAGGAGACCGGCCAGCCGAGTTGGGTGGGGGTCAGGAGCATGCCCGACCAGACGGTGTTCAAGTGCAACGCTCAGGTAGTGGTGGTGAGAACCGGCATGTTTCCGGGGATCAGAAAGAACTGCCTGTACTTCGCTTTCTGCAACAATGGCGAGCTGGCCGTTCAAACTATCCGTGTGTTTGACATGGAGAACTGGCATAGCGAGTGTAGGAGCCTCAGACCGGACTCTCTGCCAGTTTTTGGGATCGACCCTGTTTGGCTTGTGCCTAGTCTGATCTAATATGGTGAAGGATCTTCGTTGTGCTCTTCTATCTTTCTCTGTCTGTCATAATTCCAGCTTATAGGATCATAGCATCTTTCAAGTCTTATCTATGTTAAATTCCTATGTGTGAGCTATCACATTTGGATATTAGTTGGTGGCTGTTCTTTATTTCGCATTATCTGTGGATGATATGCAAGGAAACTTGACATGCACTTGGATTTGGTAGTTTTCATTTGGTTCTATTCGCTTGTTGTTGAGAATGTCAGTTTCATGGCTTTTCTAAACATACAATTCGATCATCCGAAGAACAACTCTGAATGCACACCTTTGAATGTGTAGTTTGCCAATGATTTCTCGTGCAGTTACGAAAACTTGTCGACATGATAGCGTGGGTCCTTCGTATCACGGTTAGAAATGGCCTATATATTTCCATTTCGCAAGTTTTATATGATGTCATGTTGATGTTGCCGAGAAGTGCATGCAACTGTGTTAAGCTGTATAAGAACCCCTTCTTTTATATATAAATCAGGGTAAATCTCTTGATGTGTCGCATTATGTTCATGTTGTGGCTGCTGTGGAAGTATGATGTTGACTATTTTTATGTCGTTTTCAATCAGGTTGTATTTTTCCCCTGACAATCTGTTTTGACATCATCTGTTGATTCCATTCCGTATATAATTTTCGATGAAAGCCTTCTGGCAATCTATTCGACATCCATTCAGTTGTATTTAATTTTCTTACATCATTAAATAGAAAATCTTAAGGATCAGTAGAACTAAAATGAAGGCAATGGATTGTGATCTACAGTTAAACATGTTTTCTAGTTTTGGTGAGACTTACTTAGAACGCAAAATGCACATAGAAGGTCGGACAGGCACAGAATCTCATAGTACTCTGTCAGGTGGCCAATGTCCTTGCAAACATGGAGTGTGATCTTCCTCATCCTTCATACTGGTTAAATAATTTACCTCTTATTGTCTCCCTTATGGCCCAGGCCGACTTATTTTGTTTCGATGTTTTTGGATTGTAACATAGTTTCAAAGGATTCCTCCTTTCGATGTTTTCAGTAAGGTACTTCTTACAAGAACCTTTGGCAATGGAGATGAGTTCAGATGCTGGCAGGACTGTTGGCTAGGGGTTTTCATATTCTAATTGTCGATCTCTCTCAATCATTTTTTTTCCTTCATCAGAAGAACAGAGCCAGGAGCTTCAAATGTTGGCCTACTGAAGAAAAAATTCTAAGAAACCTAGAGAAGCCTTGGATTTACTCCGAGAAGTCGAAGGACCATCTTCATGTTACATTGCAAGCAATGTCCTTGTTTTACAGTCGGAGGATTTAGTTCCTCCGACGAAGTTAGATAACCATCTAGCTGTGAGAGCTCTCTTGCATCCTCTTCAGTTTGAATTTTGTCTTTGACATGCTCCAAGGGATTGCCCACAACCTGAACCAACCCACCCAAGTTGCAGCCTCTTAATGATGTTAGAACTCATTTATGTGTTGTGAGACACACCTTCAGGATATTTTGATGAGTGTGAGATGATTTAAATCTACATACAGATGATAAAAAAAGCTCACTGAAAGTTTGTTGGTTATTCTAAACACAGGCACATTGCCCTTCACTTAAATAGGCACACTAAAACCATATGCAAGAATTTTATTGACCTCATTCGCATGAGCTCTATTATCTATCCTAGTTATTTTTATTAGGTCTTGGACTTCTATCAAGAGCTGCCAATGACTAAAATGAAGGAAAAACAAAAATTGTGTTAATTAAATAAATAATTAATCTGGAGGTGATTTAAACTCATGACATCCAATAGCCTGAGCTCTGTTTTTGCATTAATTTACCGCTGGACTTCAGAAGCTTGCACTGTTAGAGAATGAATCGACCATGTATATCAAGCTTTACCCCCCCAAGTGTAGAGGGCAACCAGAAAGCTAAGGCTTGGTTGGCAGTCACTTATAATTTACAGTGTTCAAACTATAGCTTCCAAAGATATTTCTATGATCGTAAAATCGAACAATATTCCTTGGAAGCAGGAACAAAATTGAAAGGTTAGTGCATGTTGAAACATCTGCATGAAGTAAACCAAAGTAAATACTGGTTGAACTAATTCTGCCCTTCTGGATTGATTAAGTTTTTGCTTGTCAACAAATCACTCAACTTCAAAAGCTTAGACTGTTGGGAAAGAAGCTGTAAGCATTTTTTCTTAGAAGAATTACTCTGGCTTCTAAAGGTGCCAAAAGAGAGAGGAAAATACTAGTAATCTTTTTTCCTTTTTTTTTTTGTAATAACCAACACAGAGGTTACAAGTATGCAAAATTACACCCGTCTAGTAGGTATGCATGCAGATCTGTCCACAGACAAAAGAGAAGCGTTGGCTGTGTACTACTTATGCTTATTTGCTTCTAGTTTTCAAATGGTATAAAATCTTTTGTGCAGATAAAAGTGAAGGGCTTTTTGGATCCAGCAATGACAAGGGACCTTTGTGTGTGTATATTTTGAGGGATCTGCTAATGGGGAAGACCTGGTTCAACAGCTTTCCTGTGTTCTCTAGGCAATGCTCATAAGTTAAAGTATTATCTGTTACGAGTTTTTGGTAGGTTGATCATAGAAAGAAAGCACTAGCAAAGATATTTAATTTCAGTTGTTCATGTTTGTTTTGTTTACTTGGATTGCTTTTGAATATATTCTGGACCCATTCTCTATTTTGCAAGATATTGAAATATTAATCTTAATTAAACCAAAGAGATGTATAGACTTGTGATGAAATTTTCACAATATCAAAATAATAAAATTTGAGATTCAACTTTGTTTTAAACTTTTCAAGTTCATTTCCCCCACCTTCACTTCCTAGATCCTATTATGATTTGGTTCTTACCTCACGTTTTGCTATCAAAGAATTTTTTAGGGCAATTGTTCTTAAATAATCATACAATTTCCTTATCATGATTTATAAATAGTTCTGAATATTAAAAAAAAAAAGCCTAACCAGGTAAATTGTTCGATGCTGACATGTTTAAGAAATAGAACTTGTAGCACATTTTTCTTGTAGCAGCAACTACATATGGAAGTGAGATGATTGATTATTTCAACACTCTTTTCACTTCTACTAGTTTAATAGGTGTCAGCACCTGGCACAGCCATAACCATCTGGTACTCACTTTGTAGTAGGACTAGTGACCATTTATAAAAACCCATTCATGGCTTTTTAGATGCATAGGAAATCCTCAAGGCTCTTCTTGAAAAGCCACACTAAAATAGCAGAAAAAACTTTAAGCCTTATTTCAACCCTGTATTTTTTTATTGGTATTCTCTCTCTAAATCTTCATTTATTCTTCTCTTCTTTTTTGTAAACCAAATGTAGCCCACATAAGATTTGGAATATGTGCAAAATGAACATGTTGTAATACACATTAAAATACATGGAATTACAGATTTCAATTTCATGCAGAAAAGTTTTTGAATTGTTCTAACAATGCAAAGCACAGCCTAAAGTACAAACTAGAATTGAACAGTAAGATTACATCCAGGACTAAATCGCATGACTATTTTATCACGGGTCATAATGAGCCTTTGAAATATACATTCTTTTCCCAAAAGCCTCCAACACCATGCTGAAATGCATGAAATTTTTAAACCTTAGCAAGACAGTGGACTCTTAGTTATGTTTGTTAGGTAGTGGAATTACAAATTGGTTGGTGTTTCACTATAGTCATTCTTCTCTGTTATACTGATTGATCTAGTGCTCCTGAAGGAAGGTTTTGAAGGAGGCACATTGTTAAGCTCTGAATCTGCTTTCGAATTGCTTGTCCTTCTATGTTTGGGAGACTGGTGTTGTATTAATTGTATCTGCAAAGCATACTTGACAACTATTAACTATAATGCTTATTTCAAGAAAGCAAAGGCAACAAATTAATGTAAGCTCGTATAACATTGAGAAATCAATAAACAACAACTTGTCTTCTGGCAAATGTAAGGGCTAGCAAATCTAATCTTCTTGGAGTTGTAAGAAATTTGTCATTGATACAGGTAGTTACAATAAGCTGCATAGGTCGGTAGAACAATAATAGAAGAATTATACCTTTTTCATGTCAAAATTTGTTGGTTTTATATTGTGGTAGAAATCTGGCAATGGTCTGGCCTTAAAGCAAAGGCTCTGGTTTGATTTTCTCAATTCATTTTCAGCTTTTTCCTGCTTAGATAAGGTAAACATAAGTGACTGCATGAGATCGAAGAATATTGTGGTAATATGCACGACTTGGTGCTAAGTATAAGAAAAATGGTACCTTTCTCATCTCTACTTTTGGTGGTTCAATATTGCGATAGAAATCTGGCAACGGTCTGGCCTTAAAGCAAAGACTTTGTCGCAATTTTCTTGATTCACTTTCAGCTTTTTCCTGCACATATAAGGTGATCATAAGATTTAATGTGACTAATGGGAGAGAAAGACAAACTAAAAGAAGAGACACTACCAATTACTGTTTTAGTTCAAACATAGGGAAGTTAATCATTTCGATATCAGATAAAAAATTCCATCATTAACAGAAAAGACCTTAGATGTTTCTTGAAGTTGCAGTTTCTTCGCCCCCTTTTTGTCAAATTTGTCTTCCAAATTATGAAAAAGCTGACACAATTGCAGATAGGGGAATCAAAAGCATAGAAAAATACTGAACTTTACCCGCATGAAGATGAAGCGCATTCAGCCAAAATATAATTAATTTAGGTGTACAATTAAGCAATCCAGATGAACCATTACAGACAGGCTTCTACTGCAATGTAGGACATTTAAATCTTCTAGATGAAGGCTTTTACCTCCTTCCGTTTTTCTGCCCTTTGCTGAGTTTTGAAGCTAAAAGAAGCAGCAAGTGGGCTACACTGTCTGTGTCCTTTAATACTTGAAGATTTCGAATAACTGTAACATTAATAGTCATTCATTAGAATTCATTCTTTTTAATCATTCAGAGATATTATCACCAACAAGAAAATTAAACAATGTTTTGTTGAAGCACCACTAACTCGAGAGAGAGTGTTTGCAACTTCAAATCTGCTATTTTCTTCTTAAAATATGATTGTTCTGGCGGTGTTTTGGTCCTGAAATCATAAACCAGCATATAAATTATGCACAAAAATTATATTACTAGAACTTCAGAGTGACATACAGGGTCAAATGTTTCAATACATGCAAGAAAGAAAAATTTCAGTCAAATTACCAGGACTTCTTAATATAGAATATTTACAAAAACCTTTTTCTTCCTCTTTCCTATGACTAGGAAGCAAATTGTGGACAGAGTAAATGTTGTGCAAAAGCATGCAAGCATATCTTGACCCACATAGTACCTTCCATGTTCTGATTGAGGAGTTAGAGAAACCAATTTTGTCACTCCATTTGAAGATGCCTGCAATGCACAAGTAAAAGTCTGGCTTAGCATATGAATTAAACATCTCACATTGCATGAAAAATTCTTCTAGTAGGCGGAGGAGCACCTTTGTTGGTGTTCTAAAATGATGGGACCATTCTTGAGAAGCTTTTGGTACAACACTAGCAGCTTTTGAGTTTGCAACCTTCTCAAGGATCGACAAACTTTTACTTTCTGAAGTAGTAGTTGCTCCACTTTGGTATTGGGTTATATTGATTGACATATGCAGTGATTTTGTAGTTGATTTCTTCTTCTCAATCGAACCCATGCCACGTTTCCTAGTGCTGCTTGGAGTGGTATCGTTTTCTTTAATGCGATGAAAAGATGTCGTTGTTTTTGCTGGGGAAAATGGAGGCTTGGATGATCTACTAACCGACGATTTTGAAACTGGACCTCTTGATTTCTTTCCAACTGAATCTACACTGTCCTTATTGGTGACAAAACTTTCCTGGAAGAACCAAACTTGTCATGATAGATTTGAAAACCACAGCTTTCAAATACAAAATTTTGCATGGCAACAAAAACAAATTACCTTTAGTGGTTGATTCTCAGAAGGACTGCATGTATCAGGCTCGATCACCGAGACCTTGTTATGGTTTTCAACATCTTCAACAACATCTGAGGATTCAATTTGCGAACAGGATCCCTCAAGGATCTCATCTTCTAATATTGGACCAGCTTTGTCCACCTGTCCTGTTCCTGAAACATGGTTTTCTCCACCTGAGCTAGAACTAGCAGCATTGGCGGCCACCGTCGCAACTGCCGGTGCTTCAATGGTAGTCATGATGTCGCTAACTTCTTTAGATTCGACTTCCGGATCGGAAGAGTCGATGTGGCTGTCATCGTTGCCGAATCTGTCATTGGCTTCTCTTTCAGGGGAAATAGTTGCGATGGCATTGCCATGCTCCAGAACAGAGGCTGGTTTCCGAGCAGCCATGTTCCTGTAATGAGCTTCAAAGTAAGCCTTCTTCTGAGCAACCGAGCCTGGTTTCGAGTACTTCCCAACCTCTTCCAAGTATCTGTTGTGAGGGAAGGATGACCACTTTCCCCAGTCCAACGACTCCGACAAGTACCTCCCGAAAGAGATCGATCCCCCTAGTGCCGAAGCTAAATTCACCTGCGGCACCAGAATTTTCCTACATTATAATCTAATATCAGAAACTCATCATGAAAAACAGCCATTATAAGATGTTCCAAAAATGTAGAAAAGGAGGAAGATCTTTCAAATTTTAAAGCATTCCTCACAGTGGTACTCATGAAAGAAGTGCATCAAGAAACAGTGAGATCATGCATTGAGGTGTGTATCAAATCTCAAACCCATCGACGGAAGTATGAAGAGCCCAAAAAAGAATGATTGGTGAGTTCATGCATTGAACTTGTATTCTTTCTTTCTCTACCTCTCTGTCCTGATTGGAGGCTTCAGGAGCATGACAATAGTCCTGCAAAAGACAAGAAGAGTCTCCCATTTCCTCTCAAAACTTCTCTCCTCTCCTCTGAAATGGCTCCAAGAGATCAGTGGGAGTGGGGAGACTAAAGAAGATTGGAGACTGTATCAAAAGCTTCTTTTTGTGGCCTCCGTTACATACTTGACTTCGGGTGGGCGTGGCAGTGCCTCTTTTTCCTTTGAAATTTGAATATTTTTAGTATATATTTAGTGCGGGCTCCACGGTTTTAAACGTTCAAATCGCAACGGCTATTTTTCGGGGGGCGGTGAGCTTTTTAATTCGGCGTTTGATATAATATGCACTCTTTTTCAATAGATGCACTCCGTTGTGCGGGTCCTTTTCCTTTCCACTCCCCCCATCTATGTGAAAAAAGGGAAGCAAGGGGATTGAATTTATCAGCCACAAAAGGAGAGCCTTTGATGACAGAATCCTGTTTCTTTCAGTGGCCTGATGGAAAAGTTGGGGAGTGGCAGCATCCCCTTTTCTAACTTTCCAGATGGAGGAGGATTTAAATTTGAAACTGGGAGTGCAGGCGTTGTGATGGTTGCATAGGAAATAGATAGCTGTGGTGATGACTATTAAGTATTTTTTGATAATATATTTCCCATTTAGTTATGTTTCTTTCTTAATCATTGGTTAAGGGTGAGTATGGAAGAGTGTTTTGTTACAAAAGGAGTATTTGTGCAAGTTTGGCAAGATATTTCCTATCCATCAAATGCTCCAATGGCAGGGTAGTTCGAAGCTTGAAATTTGAATTTTGTTTAATGTTTCTATAGAGGTGCAATTTGAATTTTAATGTTTTAAAGTTTTGAGGAATTATGTTGGATGGACCTTCCGACCGTCTCGCAAAAAAAAAAAAAAAAAAAAAAAAAAAACATGTTCTCTCCGCCTATAAAGAAATAAGACTATATAAGATGAAAGACAGAATTAGTTGAATATTTAGTTTCAAGTAGAAAAATGGTGGGCCAAATTTGAATAACAAATATTTGCCAAAATTTGTATAGATCCATCAAAATAACTTGGTTCTGAAAATAATACAAAAGTAGGCTAGTGGATCTTTTGGTTCACACTCCTAGCCTTACATGGATAAAAGGCTAGGAATGTATGTAGTATGCTCCGATTCATGCACATTAAACCACTACTACAAATATTAAGCTACTATTTTCTGGCCATAGTTATTATATATACTAATGTTTAGCATATGCAATGCATATGCCTTTCTTGGAAAGGAGACTAGGGATGTCTCTATTGTGCACAGATTCATAGACATGCTAAGCCACTATAATGCACTTGCTTTTCTCGAAAAGGAGAGAGAAAGACGGGGCGTGGGGTGGGGAAGGAGAGTTGAGGAATCAATCTCCTATTTTTAAAAAGAGAGTATCACACCCCTAGCCTCAGAATTATAATTCGAGAGCATGATAACTGTCGTATACTCATAAGAGTTGGCTCTATAAGCATGCAAGGTATACCACCTGTCAATTAATCCAACATAATTTAGAAATCATATAATTCATATATAGGCAATAATGATTATCAGGATGACCAAACTATCAAACAATATCACATATACTTATGCACACCACCATAAATCATAAATAAGGATCTTCTTCCAAAATTACAACTTAAAATTTTTAGTATTTAAGTTGTTTATACATGATCCCTAAATAACACTTCTAGTTTATACAGACTAACCAAGATTAGATTTACATTAACTACGAAGACACTCTACCTCTAAATACTCTACCTAAAAGTCGGTACAGGCCTAGTCTTTGGTCCTTGAATCTGAAGCCAAAGTGGACCCAAGGGACAAGGGTGGACCTATAAACCCCTCAACCCCTAAGTTCTAATTGTCTATTACATGCTTGAGAGGGAGATCAATGGCCACAAGTAAAACCAAATTAAATGAAGATTTCTAGTGATGGAAAGAAAAACAATTGTCAACAAGCCAAAGGGAAGAGGAATAACTTGTAGATGTTTCAATGGATTTTGTCTTATAATTTAGAGCATAATCCCTATATAGCCCAAAGAATCATTATATGATTATTAACCATAAATAGTTAAAGGTCTACGCTTTAATTATGTGCAAGTTTGCGATTATCAAGGACAAGACACAGAGAGAGAGAGAGAGAGAACTAATTCATGCATGAGATTATTAGATATGGGGGTTTAGTATTAGTAGAAAATATAGTAAGAATTCCATGAGACTAAAACATCAAGATGTAATGATTAAGTCAAACTTGGGACCTGGCCCTAAATGTCAAATACCCAATAAGGAGTTAAGGATGCTAAATTTCACAACAACACTATTTGATAGTTCTTATTAGACCAAGAGATTGATAAAATAGTGCTTAAGCTCTAGCCTCCTAAAATGTTATTATTAACTAATTTTGATTTATTCATCAAGGTTAGACATCTCAAGAGAAAACATCTTGTGGGATAAAAGACAATCACAAGATGTGGAACCATCTAGGGTTATATATTTCTTGCAAAATTCATGTTATAATTGCAATTAAAAATAAAATTATTTCTAGCCTTGAAGGCTTGCTATTTCTGGCCTTTCAAGCTATCTTGAAGTGGCAAGCAAGGGTTAGTATAGGTTGAACACTTTTTTTGAAGAAAATATAAAGAACTTATGGACATTAGATTTGGAAGAAATTCTGTCCTTCTCAAGAAAATTTTATCTTCTACACATATGGTTCCATGAAGCACATTCTGAGATTTTTATTATATCAAATATGATAAGCTTGTGAGAGACTAGCCTAAACAACATGGAGCAAAGAGGCTAAGAAGTGCATAGGGTTACTGATTTAAAGATTTATATTGTTGACTATGCTGTATATCACTAAAAATATTCAAAGATCAAAAATTATGTATTTTGATAGTCTCTAATGTATGCACTATGCAGATGCAAAAATTGATGATTTTCATTATAATAGTTAATAAAATACATGATTGAATATTTAAATATAAAATCAACTTATTGATCATGATCTACACACATGGATATATTAAAATTCATTGATCCTTAGATCATAGTTAACCTGTTTTCATATTTTTGAACCATCCTTTTTTTTTAATCCACGTGATACATATGTCAAAGACCACGAAATTACATGAGTTTAGATTTATAAGTATTTTTAGTGGTACAGAACATGATCAACAGTGTAAATCTTCAATTAGATGTCCTATCATTTATTTGGAGTTGAGAGAAGTACAAACATTTTTTTAATAGTATTGTCCAATCCTTTTGATTGAGTAAGCCCAATAATAGAGCGGAATTTGGAGATATATAAATTAAATAACTAAAAATTATTGTAATCTATATGAAACTAACAAATCTTTTCAAACTCACAACTTTTCATAGAAATCAAATTTTAATGACCTTAGACTTGTATAAGATGTTTTTTGATATCACACGCTTAACGAAATTCGAATATTTTTTAGAAAAAAAACTAACCAAAAGCTATAGTTATAATTTATTATCCATTTTTTCTGATTTTTAGATTCTTCTAAAATTTAGTTTAGATGGTTAAAATTTTCTAAATTGTATTCAAAATTATTAACTTCTTTTGCAAAAAAATTTTGTTTACACTTTATATAGCTTAAATTTAAAATTTTTAGTTATTTTTGTCCTTGTCCTGCATAGATACACTCAAGGGATACGGTTAAGTCAAGTTGAATGCACCTAAATTTATAACTTGTGCACACAATCCCTATACAAATTAACATATTTTAATACCGAAAGCACATAATATTTGGGTGATGAATGCAAATACTAAATTTGCAATACCAAGGTGGCGAGGCTAATGGCACCAAAATTTCAGATTTGGGCTATTCTTGCTATTTAAAGAAATCTAGATAGGCAAAAATATAGATATGGCAAGATATTCTTATGGAAATCCTAAAATTGATTAAAATAATAAAATAAATAGCCAGTGACAAGTAACCATGAGTCGCGACCCACATAATGCCTCTGCTCGCCCAATAGCTTGATGCTCAGCAAGATGGTGGGACCGGCCATACAAAACTAAATGTAAAAGCCCATCCATCCAACAAAATCGAACCAATACTTAGGGCCCGGTTCTCCAGAGGGATAAAAATTTGCATGAGAATTTGTATTTTTTTGAATAAATATTTCTCAACATTTAGACAGAAAGATATTTTATCCATATTTTTTTTATATATATCGAAAATTATCCATGCACTTTTGAATTACTATTTTTCCGGATAAGTTGCTAAAATTATCCATATTTCCCACAATACCTTTTATTATATAAATATTATTATATATAATAATATATTACATTGTATATAATATAATATAGATAACATAATATAATAATATAGTATGTTGTGGTAATAATAATATGATATATCATATTGGAATATAATATATTATTATAATAATAAGTTATATTGTAATAATAACATATTATTATATGATAATAATATTATATTGTATTATATTATGTCAGATTATATTAGATTTGATATTATAACATATATATATGTAGTATAATATATAATGATATATGATATAATATAGATAATATATATTATATATGATATAATATAGAGGATATTTTATATTATATTATAGTATTATATTATAATGCTATCTTATATATTGTTATTATATATTATATTATATTGTTCTATAATAATAATAATAATATTATTATTATTATTATTATTATAAGGTTAGAGATATTTTAGGAATAAAATAAAAAAATATTTTTTTTGGCTGATGGAAAAATAGCTTACCCACCTCCTCCATGGGAAATCCTTTTTACCATTAGTGCATGGATAAATGTATCCATATAAAAATAATTTATCTATCTAGAAAAGTATGGATAAGTTAATCAATAAAAAAGTTGTTCTGTTATAAAATCTTGACTTTTCATCTTCATCTCTAGATGGATATTCATCTGAATTCATCCATGACTATTCAACTTCTCATAACCCTCTAATTTCATCATTAATGATGAATTAATATATGTATGGCCTTTGATCTTTCTCCTTTGGCCTATAAATGGGGGATATATAGTCTTGTATCGTGAGGTGAAAAGTAAGAAAGAATAAAAGAGCCATTTATATCTCATACTCTCTTGTGTTTTTTTCTCTTTATTTTCTATTGCTTTATTACTTTTACTTTTAGTTTCATACCACGTTATCAGCACGAGACTCTAACCAACTAAGGGTCTTCACTTATTTGTGGTAATATATTTTTCTTTCCTTTTATTTCATAATGTCAAATCTCACCAAGCTTGAATTTGTAGCCCTTGACATATCCGGCAAAAATTATTTATCATGGACTCTTGATGCCGAGATCCATTTGGATGCAATGAATCTTGGAGAAACTATAAAAGAAGGAAATGACGCATCCCTGCAGGATCGCGCCAAAGCAGTGATCTTCCTTCGCCACCATCTCCATGAAAGCTTGAAAGCCGAATATCTTATAGTGAAAGATCCATATGTCCTTTGGACAAATTTGAAAGAGAGATATGATCATCAGAAATATACGATCCTTCCAAAAGCCCACTACGAATGGATTCACCTACGACTGCAGGATTTTAAAACTGTAAGCGAGTATAATTCCGCAGTATTCAGAATTACCTCTCAGTTAAAATTATGCGGAGAAAAAATTACTGAACAGGATATGTTAGAAAAAACATATTCCACTTTTCATGCCTCGAATGTGCTCCTGCAGCAGCAGTATCGAGAGCGGGGTTTTAAAAGATATTCTGAGCTGATATCATGCCTACTTGTTGCTGAGCAAAATAATAAACTTTTGATGAAAAATCATCAATCACGACCAACTGGTTCAGATCCATTCCCTAAAGTGAATGCTGCATCATCTGTTCATCATAAACATGACTGTGGTCATAGTCATGGACGTGGCTGTGGACGCAGTCGTGGCCGTGGTCGTAATAAGCATTGGTATCGTGGAGGCTACCACGGCATAAACTTCAAGAAATCAGCAAACAAGGAGGAGAAACCACAAAACTCCTCTAAAAATAAAGAAAGTGATTGCTATCGATGTGGCATAAAAGGATATTGGTCACGTACCTGCCGTACGGTCAAACACCTTGTTGACCTTTACCAAGCTTCACTGAAAGGAAAAGAAAATGATGTAGAAACAAATTTTGTTGAAGATCAAGATCCACTGAACATCACCAATTTAGATGTTTCCGATTTTTTTGAGAATGCTGATGGAAGTTTGAACATCTGAGTGCTGATGGAAATGTTCAATATGATTAAATCTTGTTTTACCTTTTAGAAATCTACTTTACTTTGAAACATGTTATATCTTTTGTAATAAAATATATATGGTGCTCCATTTTCTTAATTACTAACTGCTATGTTTTATGCATCTTTAATGCTTATACATACTTTATTTTTATTTTTTGAAGAATATGGATTCATTTGGAATCAATAATAGAGATTTGTGTCTGGCAGACAGTGCAACAATACACACCATTTTCAAAAGTAAAGCATATTTTTTCCAGCTAAAACTAGCTGAAGCAAATATTAATACAATATCTGGTATTTCAAATCTAATTGAAGGCTCCGGAAGAGCCTGTATAATGTTGCCTGGAGCAACAGTATTATCAATAAGCGATGCCTTATTTTGTAGTAGATCCCAAAGGAACCTACTAAGTTTTAGAGATATACGTCAAAATGGTTATCATATTGAGACCATAAATGAGAATGATAAAGAATATCTCTATATTACATCGCTTATTTCTAGCAAGAAACATATGGCGGAAAAATTGCCATCATTCTCTTCTGGATTATATTATACTTATATCAATCCAATAGAATCCAATGTTGTGATTAATCAGAAGTTAAGCAATCCAAAAACTTTTGTTCTTTGGCATGATCGCTTAGGTCATCCAGGTGCAATAATGATGAGAAGAATTATTGAAAATTCATATGAACACCCATTAAAGAACCAGAAGATTCTTTTATCAAATGAATTATCATGTGCTACTTGTGCTCAAGAAAAATTGATTGCTAGGCCATCCCCAACTAAAATTGAGATTGAATCTCCTACGTTTTTAGAACGGATTCAAAGGAATATATGTGGGCCTATTATTCCATCATGTGGACCATTTTGATATTTTATGGTATTGATAGATGCCTCAACACGTTGGTCACATGTTAGTCTATTATCCACCTGTAACGTGGCATTTGCGAGACTCCTTGCACAAATAATCCGGTTAAGAGCTCAATTTCCGGATTATACAATCAAGAAAATTCATCTTGATAATGCAGGAGAATTTACATCCCAAGCTTTTAATGATTATTGCATGTCAATTGGGATTAATATTGAGCATCGTGTGGCCCACACGCATACATAAAATGGTCTGGCAGAATCTCTAATTAAACGCCTGCAGCTAATTGCTAGGCCAACTGCTCATCATAAATACTCCCCATTACATCTTGTTTCTGGCAAAGAACCAGATATATCCCATCTAAGAATCTTTGGTTGTGTAGTATACGTTCCAATTGCTCCACCACATCGCACAAAGATGGGTCCACTAAGGAGAATGAAAATTTATATCGGATTTGAATCTCCGTCAATTATTAAATATCTTGAACCATTGACTGGAGATCTTTTTACAGCACATTTTGTTGATTGTCAATTTGATGAAACAATATTCCCCAGATTAGGGGGAGAAAAACAAAAGCTGGAAAAACAGGTTCTCTCATGGAATGCATCATCAATATCTCATTTTGATCCTCATACAAATCAGTCTGAACTAGAAGTTCAGAAAATTAGTCATTTGCAAAAGGTTGCAAAACAATTACCAGATGCATTCACTGATGCTAAGAAAGTGACCAAGTCACATATACCAGCTGTAAATGCTCCTGCTCGAATTGAAGTTCCAAAGGAACAAACTACTAACACATTGGCAAATGAGTCTCTTGCACGCCAGAAGCGTGGTAGACCTCTTTGTTCCAAAGATAAAAATCCAAGAAAGAGACGGGAGCAAAATAAACAAGTTAGCACTACTTTAGTTTTTGATCCTCCTAAAGAGGCTATAGCACAAAAGCCAGTAGTAGACATAACTAAAGAAGTAACTTCAAAAGAGTGTCAGGCACCTAAAAATGATGAAAGAATTGCAAATATTGAGAATGAAGAAATCTCAATAAGTTATGTCACTACAGAAAAAAGATGGAACCGAAATAAAGTTGTGGTTGATGAAATATTTGCATATGCAGTAGCTACTGATTTAATAAAAGAAAGCAAGGATCTTGAACCGAAGTCCCTTCAAGAATGTCGACATAGAAATGATTGGCCAAAATGGAAAGACGTAATCCAAGCTGAATTAAATTCGCTTGCAAAGCGAAAGGTATTTGGACCTGTAGTCCAAACGCCTGAAAATGTACAACCTGTTGGCTACAAGTGGGTGTTTGTACAGAAAAGGAATAAGAATAATGAGATTGTCAGATACAAAGCACAACTTGTAGCATAAGGTTTCTCACAGAAACTTGGAATTGATTATGAGGAGACATATTCTCATATAATGGATGCAACTACATTTATGTTTTTAATTAGTCTGGCAATTTCTGAAGGACTTCAACTGCATCTTATGGATATAGTCACAGCTTATTTATATGGATCACTTGATAATGATATTTATATGAAAGTCCCTGAAGGACTAAAAATACCTGAAGCATGTAGTTCAAAACCCCGAAAAATGTATTCAATCAAGATACAAAAATCTTTGTATGGATTAAAGCAATCTGGACGAATATATCAAGATATAGTTCAGCACCAACACGGAGACATTGGAATGGTGTTAAACACATATTTCGTTATCTTCGAGGAACAACTGATTTGGGATTATTATATTCAAAGCAACCAAAACCGGAACTGGTTGGATATGCAGATGCTGGATATTTGTCTGACCCACATAAAGGGCGATCACAAACAGGATATTTATTCACATATGGTGGTACTGCTATATCTTGGCGATCTATAAAGCAAACTATCACTGCCACTTCTTCCAACCATGCCAAAATACTTGCGCTTCATGAAGCAAGTCGAGAATGTGTATGGTTGAGATCTTTGCTTCAACATATCTATGAAGAATGTAATCTTCCAACAATCAGCGAGAAGTCAACTATAATATACGAGGATAATACTGCATGTATTGCTCAAATAGAAAGATGATATATTAAAGGTGATAGAACCAAGCACATCTCACCAAAATTCTTTTTCACACATGAACTCTAGAAGAAAGATGAAATAGATGTTCGGCAGATTCGCTCAAGTGAAAATCTAGCAGACTTATTCACCAAAGCATTGCCTGCAACAACATTTAAGAAACCAGTACAGAAGATTGGTATGTGTCAACTCAGAGCCATTTGTTGACATGCTCATATGAGGAGGCGGCTTATACGCACTGTACTTTTTTTTCCTTCGCCTAGGTTTTGTCCCATTGGGTTTTCCTAGCAAGGTTTTTAATGAGACAGTTTGAGAAGCGTATAATGAGAATATTGTACTCTTTTTTCTTCACTAGAATTTTTGTCCCACAGGGTTTTTTTCTAGTAAGGTTTTAATGAGGCATATTTTTAAGAGATGAATATCCAAGGGGGAGTGTTATAAAATCTTGACTTTTCATCTTCATCTCTAGATGGATATTCATCTGAATTCATCTATGACTATTCAACTTCTCATAACCCTTCAATTTCATCATTAATGATGAATTAATATAATTATGGCCTTTGATCTTTCTCCTTTGGCCTATAAATGGATGATATGTAGTCTTGTATCGTGAGGTGAAAAGTAAAAAAGAATAAAAGAGCCATTTATATCTCATGCTCTCTTGTGTTTTCTTTCTCTTTATTTTCTACTGCTTTATTACTTTTACTTTTAGTTTCATACCAGTTCAACTTTTATCTGATACTTACCCACCGGGTCCTAGAGAAGACGTGAGTGAGAGAGAGCACCCACCAAACGATGTGATTTTTAAGAAAACACAAAAAAAGCTTGTATTTTTTAAGAAAACAAGTATTTTTTAAGAAAACAAGTTTCTCTACCAATTCCTCTTTGCAATCAGACACCCTTAATTACTCATAGTAGGACAAGAAACGAATCAATGCAACAAACAAGCAGCCCTATTATGACGAGTAGGGATCTGGAGAAGTTACCGCCTATAATTGGAGATTGGATCTTCCTGAGCTAGAGAGGACCCAAACTCTATTGAAAGAGAAATTTTAGATAATTTTACTTAAATATATTAAGATAATAGACAACACCAACTAATTTTTATCTTCAGTTAATTAACCAAAAAACATGGCACTAAATGCCGTAAATGGGAATAATCATCTTAACAAATGCAAAAATTCATGGATTGTTGTATAAAGAGGGTGTAGAACCTGGCCGTCAAATGTAAGAGGTTCGGAGATAAATATGGAGATAATGGTTTTTTCATTACCAACAAACTGACATTCTACTTCTTTCCCTTCTTCTTTCAATACAAAATCACTTCGCAACACCGACCAGGTTTCCAGATGAAATCAGAGTTCTCAAATGGTGGCTATTTCTGTGGAATTTTCTGCTTGTTTTTCTTGTTGCCCCTCTTCCTCGAACTAGTTTCTGCCCCTTGCTCCTCTTCAGCCTTTTGCTCTGCCTCTAGAATGGCCAACTACAGAGAATAATAAAACAATATCGGTGAACCAACACTCCTCAAAGCAATGACATTATAAAAGACTGGTGGTTTGCAGAATGTAAACCAAGATGAACCTCATCAAGTATGGGCTTGAGCTCCTTGTACCGAGACTCAGCAAGATCGAAGCCATCTTTGCGAAGCTCCTAAGTTCAAAAACAAACATGCAAGTTTAGAATAAAGCTTTAAGAGTAAGCATGCAAATTTAATGAGAACAAAAAAACATTCAAGAAAATAAGGATACGTGCAAATTCCCACTCAATTGGGAGTCTGGAATAAAGTAGTCACATGGGAAAGGAACTAGAGAGCACTGTGGGTTACCGAAATGCTCCCAAAACCCAATATTTTTGGATTACTCATTTGGTTAAAAATATGATTTATCCTATCCAAGCTTCGCCGTTTCGATACCGAACTCCGTACCGGTACCACACTAGTACAGTGTCCGTACAGTACAGTACGAGATCTTTTTTGGCATACCAAATATCGGTACGCCATCTATACCGGATACCAGTACTGAACCGGTATGGTGCGGTATAGTACATCCTGTACCATCCGAATTGGGTCGGTATGGCATACCTTGATCCTATCCCAAAATTTTAGGGATAATAGAGTTCATAACCCTTCCACGTTGCTGAAACTTCTTTAGCTTGCTTCCCCAATATTCTCCAGGAAAACATATCTTATTGCAGGATATGCTATCCCAGCATCTAATCATGCACTTGATAGACATGCTGCAGCAACATGCAGCTTACGTACTTTCTTAGTTGTATGATGCTATGTCAGAACAAAACAATGTTATCAAAAACATTCTAGCTAATCTGAAATCATGTTTAAAAAGTCAAAAATAAGAAGAGACCCAAAAGAAAGCCCAAGCCCATCCATCCTCATTTCTGCATCTCACAGGACCTGTCGCCATGCAAGTAGAGCAAGCAGTAGCCATGCTGCTTGATAACTGATATCTACCGACACCAATAATTAGAATTTGGTTAAGAGAGATGATAGTAGGTTTATTTTTAACTGAGAATGGGTAGATTTAAGAAAGAACAAGGTCATTTCCAAAAGTATGTGAATGAAGTCGAACAAAGAAGAACAGAATTAAGTAATTGCAGAATCATGCAATGTAAAAAATTAAAACTTCAAGTTCTGAAAGGGATCTCAAAGAATTAGATATCAGAGCTGCCACAATCTAGTTGGTGTCTGAAAAATTACGTTGAAATAATGATAACTTGGCTAGCTAGTGTATATGACAAGAATTTGACTAGCTTGAGAAGAATTAAAAAATAAAATGATGACCGACTGGAGAAGCATGCTGATACACGGTGATAAGAATTCTAGTGATATAATTTAAGAATCCTGCATCAACCGTAATGAAATAGACAAATGTGTCATCTTTTAATTTTGTGGGAAAACTTCGTTCAATGTTTTGAAAAAGAATACAGAAGAACATGCAATAGCACGGAGTAGCATTTTGAAACCACTGACCCACACCAACCTGAATGATAGCTGATTCATGGTTCAATGGTTTGACCACAGGTTAATTACAAGAAGGAGAGCCTTTGATAGTGGATCAAATTATTTTAACCTAATAGCCTTTCCCCAATTGCAAGTCCCACTCTGGGCAGTGCCCTCTTCCCAGCAAATCCTTTTCCATGTTGACCATCGGCAAGGTCTGTCTCACATCTTTCCTGATGGGGCATAATACTTTGAGAAACCCTAGGACTAACCTGTTCATGGCTGATAGAGATCCAAACTAGTAGCTGGGTATTGCAAAGAGAGGAAGAATTGGTTTTGGGGCTTTTAAAGATTCCCAGCAACGAATGACCGATGATCCATGATGAATTGTGCCTTAAGCTTCTTCCTCCCCAGCATGGACACTAATGACGGGCTTTTGTTGCGATAATGCTCGAGACTGAGAGGTAGAGACTAGAGAGAGAGAGAGAGAGAGAGAGAGAGAGAGAGAATGGTCATGGAGGACTAGAGAGTGAAAGAAATAAACAAGGCAAGAGAACGAAGCAATCAGTTTAAGATTCAGGGGATTGTTTTTCTCTTCTCTGATAATATATACTTGGCCTAGCAATCTTTCAACAAGGGTAATTTGGTTCAAACGGTTAAACCATCTGGCTCAACAGTTCAAAGTGCTTCCTTAAAAAATCAAAGTCCAAGCTTGATATATTCTACTCTTTTGAATTGTTCCATCTACCTAGCTTGCAAGGAGTGAAGGAGTGAGAGAGCTCGTATATACCTCACACTACATATGAAAGAGAGTATTTGGTCCCAAGTCCCAACCTTATCATTTGAAAAATACAACTTTTGCATTTTATAATCAACTAGTGAATTTGCACATGGAGCTAGTAACTAATAGAATGAGAGAACTTAATGGTATGATTTTGTCAAATTTATATATTAAAAAAAATAACATTTCGTGATAGGAGATATCTAGTTTAGATTGCATGTGCTGTCAATGTAAGAAAACAAGTTAACTATTTAATATTTTCATTTTTTATTGAAAGAGCAAGCCTATCTCATCAAACTCCTAATATGCAAGGTCTTTAAAGAGGTCTGGTATCAAGTCCGATGACATGAACACTTGATTGTTCTTGATTTAGCTATAACTCACTCATCAAACTCTTTCCTGTTTAAAGTTAAAATTAATCCAAGATATCAAACTCTTTCATGCTTAAAAGATTGTAAACTCTTCCCCTCCTGGCTAACGTAAATCAACCAAAAAGTGATTCCTGGAGAGTGTTTTTGTGATATAATGTCTCCAAGGTACACCTTGGCTCCCACCAATACATCTAGATGGTTTGGGATGCTATTGTAAGTCCTCTCTTTAGTTTATTAGGATCAGCAAATAATGGAAAAATACTAGGAGGAGAAGAGAGCTGATCTAAGCAAAGGTTTGGGGTGGTGAACAAAGATGGTATTGTGGTTTAAAATACTTATGTGTAACTGATGGCTAGGGCTCTAAGTAGCTATCTCCTTTGTCCGCTAATCACTATTTACCAGTGATGGTGTCAGAAGCATATTTCGAAGCTTAAGTGAGATCATGGAAGTTCATGTGGGTAAAAGGATTAAAGTCCTCTTGGACATGACATATTAGAAAGAGAGATCCTGCCAGTCGAGCTCAAGTGGAATAGGTTAACATGAATAAGTCCTAGATATTCACCTCTTTAAGGGATAAGCTAGTTCAAGTCAAAGAGTTTGGACGTCTAATGGTCACATCCAGTGGTTAAAAGATATTTGTTCATACTTCTATATGGTTTAAGGCAAGAGGTCCCTCAAGGTGCAGGTCAAGGTCTCATAAGCAAATGATACATTGATGGTTAATAAGGCTTCAACAAGAAAAGTGAAGTTAAAAGTTTCAATTTTAGTCAGAATAGCATATTGCATAAGGCACAACTTCAATGAGACACATAGAAGTTAGACCTAAAGTAAAAAAGATTCTCAATATTGTACGGATAGTGGGATGATTGGGGATGCATCAAATTTGATAGAAATAGGGTGGATGAAGTGGATGTGCACCCTTAGAAAGTCAAAATCAACAAAAAAACAGAACTGGAAAGTAAAACATATTAAAATAAATTAAACACAGCATTTAGAGTATGTAATATGTATTAGAATGTTGGACAACATCAATAGACAAATGTTAAGCTGGATATCTGGAAAATAATGACAGACATGGTAACAGATAATACAAAGGCAGCACAGGATAAGCATTGAGGATAAAAGTAAACAATCTGAAAAATCCTGGGCATCCATAATACAGCATGCGAACAAAACGATATGGAGGGTTTAAAATTTCATTATTAGAATTGTACAGAGGAGACTAGATAATATTAATATGGAATTGTGAAAGAAGATTTTATAATGGTTTCCAATGTGGACTTCGACCTGCACAGAAACAAATATTGAAGCAGTCTTTTCCTATACACTGGTCACCTTGTTATTACTCTAAACTATATTCTCTGTAACTAGAAAAAGATTTTTGTCTTTTCTGATATCATGTAAACATTAAGTTGCCTTTCAGTTGTACAACTTTTGATTTTTCTATTAAAATCCCAAAGTGCAGCATTCTTCGAAAAATATCTAGTGTCAGATTCTGTATCAAGAAGCAAAGGAAAGTTTTTTTACGAGCATCCATGATTACGTGACAATCTGAAGATAGAATACAATAATTTAAAACCGACCTTTCCAGTATGTTGGGTGTGCTCATATGCCGCCATTTGCCAATACAAATTTGTCCTTCGGTAAAAATCTTTCAAAGATTCTCCAGGCTTCGTAAAAGTAAGAGAGAAAAAAGGTTAGAGAGCAAGTCCAGGGGGCAGGTGCATTAGTGCTAGATGCTAGGGCAACATAACAAGCAGCAGCAACCAGATACATATATATAATCATGAATTTATTATTTATTTGAAAACAGCATGAACACCAGATACAAAACAGAAGGTCTGTGTTGCAGTATCAAGCAAGCAAAGTATAAATATTAAGAATTGTTATCCCACTTGATTGACTAAGAAAAGAAAATAAGAGGATGTTTGCATGCTTAAATTGCCATGATCTGTAGTAAGAAGAACTAAGTGATTTTTGCTCAAAATCAGAATATTGTTTCAACAGAATTGCAGCTCTTTTCCAAACGAGTCAATATTTACATGCTTCAATGAACTTCCAACAAATTAAGTTGAGAAAACCCAGCAGAAAAAATAGATTCAAACAGAAGGCTGCATAACGTCCCTTTTATCTTACAGTTGATTGGATGACCCTACCTTTTAAATAGCTAATTGGACAGCAAAAAGAACTCGGCCGAGCAACAATCCAACTTCTAGAAAGATCTTATATCAACATCACAAGGCTCCACAATACAATTAAGTGCAAGGTACGCCGTACCAGTCCGAACCAGATAGTACGGGGCATACCGTACCATATCGGTTTAGTACTGATACCACCGGTACCTGGTAAGAGTGGCGTACCGAGTCGGGTTCTAGTACCGAGACGATGAACCTTGATTAAGTGTATCATTAAAGTTATGATTCTTTTCCCTTTCTAATATAATTAAAAAGTTCAAAATAGAAAAAGAAAAAAAAATCAAACTTCATAGATTATATATAGCCAGAAGACCTCAAGAATATCGCTAATGTTTCTCATTCAACACTCAAAAAAAATGACTAAATAGAAAACTTCTTAAGTTCTCAAAATCTTTTGAGTCCTGGCCCTTGTTTTGTGGAACATTTCATGCAAAAAATTCTAGAATCCACCAAAACAATACAACAAACGTTTCAACTCTATGTTCGTACCTCAGGGCTAATATTACAACTATTCTTCATCTAGAATGTATTCCAAACAATAACAGCCACCATCATATGGTAAGCTAATTTTGCATTAAATTTTGCATAATATATATCCAACAAAGACATCTTACATATTAGAAATGGATTCCAGAATGAATTACCACCAATGAAAATGAACGTGCAAGTAACAACCTAGGCTCTGTTTGGATGCTGGTTGTGTGATGGTTCGAGGTGGGTTAGCAGTTTAACCAGACAAACAAGATCCCAAAATGGCATGTTAAACTTATTCCGTAAATGACCCAAAAAGCAACCTAACCCGGTTAACTTTATTTCATGGTGGAGGGTGAAATAAGGCTAACTACACATGAAGCATAACATAGAGACAAACACACACACACAAACACCCCATACATATTTACCTTGACAAAATAAATCAGACTCATGGGGACAGGACCACCCAATTATTCCCCATTGCTATGAGTAGGTGCTTCCTAGGGCATCTCATTCACTAGATCAGGCTAGAAGGAATGCCCTAATCTTTACCAACAAATGCACCAGAACTTGGCATCCATGGGCAGACCATGGCCTCTTCGCTCCTAGGTATCTCTTTCTTCCTTTTTTCCTTCTGTACGCTATTACTCAATATCTCTTCCTTCATTACTTCTTCCATATATAAAATTATCTATTAGACCATACTTGTATACTAATTATTATTAAAAAAGATTTTCAAATTTTCATTCTCATATTTAAGGCTGATTATATGGATCTATTCCAAGGCAAAGGTTCTCAGAATGTTAAATCTAACCATGCAAAGTTCTTCTGGAAACTTACAGATGCTGGCCAACAGTGATTGCAATTTCTATTTGAAGGATGTTTCTTTTTCTAATGCTCCAGAACATTGTTTTTCATTTTTTTTTTTTGGGGGTGGGGTTGGGGGGGCGGACCTTTTCAGATGGCTCACCTTAGACTTTTCAGGACAATTATGGAGGAATAATTAGAGAACATAATGGGTAAAGATAGGATTTAATTCCAAAAATTTAGAAAACTAGCCCATCCATTTAAGGGATTACCAGTCCATATCAGAGCTTGTACATCAGCTAGGTCAGGGCATGAGGCAAGACTGGTTGGAGATGGATCTTAGAGTCCTTAGTTGGACAACTAAATGTATGGATCCAACTCAGGAAGCCATCCTTCATGGTCCTATATAAGAATTAAATTCAGATTCCTGTTTATATATTGGAGGAGGTTGAGCTGCTGATCTTCTGGCTTAGGCACCTGCAAATCCTATACAAGTTAACACATGCAACAGGTATTTCTCTTCTTTCCTATTAAAAAGAACATCAGTATAATGGAGGGTAAGGGTGACGAACTGTTTGCTATAATCAACCAGCAGACTCTGTTTTATTTCTGCAATATATAATAGTTAATTAAATATTTAAACCTGTTGTCAACTGCTTGGGAAAGAAAAAAAATCTAATAACCTAAAATGGGAGCTGATGCAGAAGCGAGTTTGATCATGGAAGACTGGAGGCAAGAAAGTGATACTTAAATTTAGGAACTAGAGATCCTATAGGGCATCTAAAGTGACTAAGTAATGGATATTAACAGAAAATAGCCGTATAATGATTGCCTCTCTTAACAAGTGCTTTATAAAGCCATATTTAAAAAAAAAAACAACTGGATTTAGAGAACCACCAAATAGTTTAAACTATAAAGAATTACATCAATTGAACTAGCATAGTTCTTTATATAGTTTAGAGCACTATGGGGTGCATGCCTAAAAATTGGACTGGGAGTCAAGAGGTACATGTCAATGCATAGTAAGGCTAAAAGCAATTATTATTCTGCAAGTACAAAAGAGTACAGAAACCAAGAAATGCATAAAGGCATATAAAGAGACTGCGAGTCAAACATGTCATCAGTTAACATATCGACATCATAGCTAATATAAATTATTTTGACAGCTAATTATCCTCTGGCAAAATGATTTCCATAAACTTCTACAGAATTGTTACTCAAACACTTCAAAGTTGCCCTAATCAAAGACTTCAAAGTTCAAACCAAGTAACCCAAGCTTGGTAGCCGCTTAAATTTTCACATAGCCAACTGACAATGCCATCATCTTCCTATGCAGATGCTTGAGAGTTGAGACTACCAGCAAAAGCTGCTACTTCTAGAAATCTTTCAAATAATGTTCTTGATAATAGTAGTTTGTTTTGAGGCAGTTGGCACATGCGTTAGGAGCTTATGTCCTTACATAGCCCACCACAGATTTATTGTGCTGAATATTTTAAAAGTTTGTCATGTCTGCTTCATAACATGTTGACAATTGGCTCGTGTAACGTGTCTGACAAATATTCCTTTTCAATAACATAATTTGTTGAAGAATTTTTTTTGAAATGAACATATAAAGAAAGTCTCTGCGCCTGGAGTACGTGTGCTATGTATACGATTAATGAAGTTAAAGAAATTTCAATCAGTATACAGAAAGAAAAAGAAATTACCATTGGAGTTCTTTGAGAATCTGAAAGGCCAAGACTAACTCTGATCTGCTCTATCCTGGCGCGTTTCTCCTTTCTACGCATATTCTTTTTCTCTCCCCTTAACAGAGAAACAGCATTTCCCATGTCTAGAGTCCTTTCACCACCACCGCCAGACTATCCATCCATTCACACAAATAAATAAATAATAAATGAATGAAATTGATTCTAAAAAGAAGATAAAAAATAACAAAGATTAGATAAAGCCACAAAGTGTGATAGAGTAAAACAACTTGAACTGATTAAAATATGTGCATTTTAAGGAGCAAATGGGCATACAACAGTTGTTTGAATGTGCCCGAATAAGAAAAAATTAGGTGGTGCTTATCCTTGTGGTTACTGCTGGGATTATATACACAATGATACTATGTGCTAAATTAGTACACATGCATGCTTGCATGTACATAAGTTATATGTATAATAGTGTGCCCACATTTCTGCATACATCGGTTATTTTGTTCTTCCATCCCTAGGTTCTCCATTTTTTATTAGTTTCACTGTCATAACAAAGAATCATGGGTAGGACATTCACAGAAGAGATTCATGCTTCCTTGGTGGAGATCCACAAGGGTCTTGATATTGTGACCCACATCAATCATAAACTAGATTGGTATCGTATGGTACCGTATTGTCTTGACACACAATACACATGTCAGTGCCAGTCAAATGCCAGGTTCTCCCCATCTAGGATTTCACAGTGAAAACTTGAATCTGGAGGGGCGAGGCATGAGGGTTTGGGTTCTGCCAGTGGTTGTCGTTGGAGACGGGGGTGGATGTCGTGGAGATCGTGGCTACCACAATTGTAGATCTAAGCTGCCAGATGGCATCAAGGGCCACGAGGCAAGGGTCACCAATCGAGCAGGTACCAAAGCTGGAGGAGATGATGGTGAAGCAAAGCTTGACAAGTCATCCAGCATGGTTGTCTGACTGTGGTGGGGGGGGGAGAAGAGAGGAGGGGGAGTCTGAGAGAACTGGTCAGTGCCGCTCAAAGCCAGGTTGAACTAAGGGGTTCTGACCTATTCTACTTGTATCTTGAACCGAACCTAGGAACCATCCCAATTCTGGCTCAATTCAGTTAGAGATGGTTTGGCGAACATTAGTGCTAATAGTCTGACTATTGGATATGACTGGTGCTAACAATGGGATACTAACATGCAACCACAACATAGCCACAATTCCAAAAGAAGAGATCTATCACACCATTAGAATTAGGCCTAGTCATCCATAAATATTATGCCAAAGGTTTCAGACTATAGCAAGTTGTTGGATTCTGCGCCTTGCCCATAATAATATAGTAAATGTGTTTTAATACCCTTTTTTTAGGGGAGATGCATTTAGAAACTTGATAAATAACTGTGATAATTTTATGTTGAAAACATGGCACTTCATTTAAAGGGTCAAACACTTGAAACAACACTTCCAAGTGATATAACGTGCCATGCAATGTCCGAATGTCCAAAACTGCTGACACTTTCAAAAAAAAAAAAAGTGTGTCTAACTAATACAGATGTAAAGACATATAAGACTTGTTTTATCAGAACTCTGTTAGTTAATCTAAGAGAAATGGAGTTTCCCAAACAAAATTAAAAACAAACATGTATCAAATGTTGTTAGTTGTTACATTGTCATGCTAGCTCAAATTTCATCATAAGATGAATACTCAAGCTTGATTCATTGCCAAAATCAGAAACTGGCTCAAATGGGCAATTTTGGCTAGTGGAAAATGTTTTCTCGTGTTTAAACCAAACAAGACACCAGAAGGTTCTCCTGCAAGACTTTTAATCCCTAAAGAACCAAAAACTCTTTGAACAACATGGACAGATATACTTAGATATGAACATGCATGGCCAACATGGTGTCCCATACATCTCTATATTGTGCCCATCTATACTTAAATATACTTAGATACGAACCTGCATTAAGGATGGCTGAACCATATCGAACTAGACCAGTCGGGGACCGGCATAGTTCAACCAGTAAATTCAAGACAGTTCAGCCTCTAACGTCCGGTTACCACTTATTAAAACCCCTGGTTCAGCCTCTAACAGCACAGTTCACACTTATTAAATCCCATAGTTCATGCTTATTAAACCCCCTGCCCTCCTCCCCGCCCACTCATGATGAGCTCACCCCCTCCACTCGCGATTTCGAGAGAGCACCCCCTCCCCACCAATTGCGAACACCACCCACCCCCACCCCCTCCCACTCACGATGGTTCGAGAGCGCCTCTAGTAAGTTCCTTCTCTCTTGTTCCAAGGGTTTGGGTTAGGGTTTGCATTGGCCCACCCCCTCTATCCCCCCCTCAGGGTTAGGGTTAGCATTAGGGTTTCTCTCAACCCTCCCCCTTCCTCCCTCTCTCTCTCTCTCTTCCTCTCTCCCTCTCCCCCTCCCTGTCCCTATTTTCGGTACGCCCCGGAACGGTACGATACAAGCCCGTACCGTACCAAACCGGTCGCTAACTGGTACGACCTCTGATACCGGTTTGGCAAACCTACTCCCGCATCATGCACGACATTCAACCAGAATCGACACAAAGCACAAATCAGCACTTTAAAATTTAAACTATAATTCTTACATACTTCTACATAGGTCTTACAATGCTTTAATATGATGAAGTTAAAATGTCCAGACTCATTAACAACATTTTTAAAGTGCTGTCGAATATATCAGATGAATGTCTTTTTCCATTTTTTCCCTCATGGTTCTGAAGAAATATGGTCAGGGTATCTGCAGAAGTACCATCAGTTTCATTTTAATCCAGACCAAGCCAAGGCTAGGGTGAATCCTCTAACTGTTAAAGGTCCAGTTGGACAGTTCAAGAAGGACACTGATGCACCTAGGTGGGTGATGTGTTCTTCAGATAAGCAAATTCTGCTTGATCTATGCGGAATGACCTATAGTTAGTTATTGCCTGCTGTCGCCTACTCAAATATTCCGGACTTGAGGAGGTCGTGTGCTAATTGATTTCTTCTCTATTCAGCCATGTATTTACCTTTCAACAGAAAGACAATGAAGTTGAACAGGAAAACAATATCGTTATCTGCATGGTAAGTGATGAGTGTAGGAAATTTACCCTCATATCATCGTCATCGTCGTCATCATCATCTGTACCATCACTATCTCCACTATTGCTTTCTTCATCTTCACTATCATCATTCTCATCATCATCATCATCCTCAGAAACTTCCAGCCATTCTGATTCAGATGCCTGGACATTGAAAATAGCAAAATCAATTAACAAAAGCTATACTCAAAACAAGAGCTACTTGGCTGACTTAAGTGCATCTATGACGAAGTTTTTTGGAATACTGTCACTCAGCAAGAAGTTTATCGTCTAGTCTAAAATTTAACAAAAGGAAATGAAGGAACATGATGCTTAAGGATAAATCAACTATCATTATAGCAGTTCAATATCTAAATGATAGATGCTCGCAACTATAGGAAATAACTAAGCGTGCATTCTGATATGCCCTAGTTTCTGATGATTTCACTGACTCTTCACAGAATATGCTGTCTTTTAAAAATAACATAGAAAGGCTAAATTGATTATAGACCATGATGCAAAAATAATAGTATTATACACGACTCAATTTTGTACTCTTTTGACATAAAATGTTTTGATCAACATAAAGAAAAATATAAAAGATGGAGTTTTTGAAAATCAGACACATCTAAGAATCATGGATTTAAATGAAACTAACCGGTATTATACACTTCCACTCATCTAGTTTGCTGAGGTTAAGTGAATATAGATCATCAAGTGTAATTTCTTGATCTTTCACTTCCATCATTCCTCCATACAAGTAAAGCATATCTTTTCCCACAACCATGCAAGAATTAATACGTCCACAAGGCTTTACTGTCTACAACTCAAAACATGGTCAGTGAACACAAAAATGCAAATGGTACAGGTTTAAATTCAAAGTGTATGCAACCGACCTCTGATGAGCTGCATGCTTGCAAACCAGAATTACAGCCCAGTCCTTGTACCTTTACATCCGATACCCTGGTTGAGGCAACATCATCCAGGGAAAGAGTTCTGGTCATATGAGAAACATCCTGGGTGCCATATTGCACATCAGATGTCTCCTCATAATACTCCTCCTCGTCCCCATCATTTGCTTCAGACATCTCTATATCATCTCGACTGTCCTTGCTGGAAGAAGCAGAATCTTTTATGGGTTCATTTCTTTTGCACCCTTTTACCTACATGAAAATTACCCAACATACAATAATCAAGTTTAGTATAATATTAACAAAAGAATACCCATTCTTCATAGCAAATGGAAATCAGAAACTACTGAAAATAATAGCCACTATTGACCACTATAGCAGAAAATAAGTCATGGTGTTAAAGAACAATTCTTAAGACTGTTATAAACTTATAATATTTGCAATGTGAGGAAAATGACCAGATCGAAGAAAATAACAAAAGGAATATAAGATAACAGCCTTTATTATCATTATAGTAATCAAAACAAGAAATAATTGCTCTTACAGATTTTTACATGTTTGGCACAAGGATTGGTGTTTTAATAGTCAAACCATGAAATATAACTAATACTTACAGATTCTCACATGTAATTTTAGCATAATGAGAGCCCTGAAACAGTTATAACACCGTCATGGCTTTCATACAGGTAAAAGCATGAAATCATATCAGCCATGACAGTGTTCTAACAAATAGTCATCTCCCTTAAAACTTCAACATTTTTTAACAATTATTGTTGCATCATAGTCATAATTGTAAGCCAATATAATGGCTCACCACAGAAAACAACATAGTGACATATAATAGATATAATATAAAAGTTATAATCGACATTATCATGGCCCAGCTTTCTGCCATGTTATGCAACAAGCAAGCTTCGTGTTATTTTCTTTTGTATTAAAAAAAAAGATTATAACAAAAATCATAACATCCACTGACTTGCGTGTGCTTTTCAAATAATGATTAAAGTAGTGTTGCAGATCCAAGGCATCAACAAGAGAACTCTAAGACAAACCAATTGCACATACTTATTTCGTAATGAACTTTTAGGAGTGATGCTAATTATACCCTGTCTTTAGCAGACTTATCCTTCCGTAGCTCCAGAGGATACCTACAGAATAATGCAAGAAAATGAGCTGAAGCAAAGGAACAAAAAGAAAATTATTGACGAATGCAACCTTATGAACTGTTCTTTACGCTATAGTATTGATGTTAGCAAGCTTCTAGACCATCCACAGAGATATTATTTGGAAACAGATCAACCCATGGAAGTTCTACATTACAGATAACTAAAATGGCAATTTTACTTCTTCGCCCCGTCAAATTCCTCTAGTCATCATACTTCATGTTTGAGTTATTTATGTGTATCACATATCATACAGAGTACAACTTCATAGTTTATAGCCCATGCATGGTATTCATGTAACACACATCAAAGGGAATTAGAACACCTGGGTGTTCACCACGGTTTTGTGGATTACAACACATTGTAACTTTGTCAAATACTTGTTGCTCAAGTTCCATGGTCCAAGGATCCGCCTGAACTTACTGAGGGCGTAAAGAACCTAATGTGGACCAAGCCTGAAAAGAAACTAGTTAGTTTGGTATGGTTCATGCCAACCTTATACCATCACCAGATGATCTCAATTCCAGGAAATACCGCCTAAACTGCACCCAAACTGGTCAAATTTATCCAGGATCAAGTGGTTAAAGGTAGATGGAGGGCAGCTTACCCCGCCACTCAGGATGATTAGAGAGCCTGTTTTCTTCTTCTTTTCCACCATTTGAAGGTGGGACTGAAGTGAGGGAGAGAGGACTGCAGCCTAAGGAGATTGGCACAAGGGATAGAAACTCATATTTGGATTTTTGATGTTAAAAGATTGTTCCAGCTATTGAACTGATATGCCTCTTTTTTTTTCAATTTCATCAAGAAAACAAGTGAAGTTTGCGTTTATTCGACAAATAATAGGCAAATTTTGTCAAATTAGAACTAAATATTGCTTGATCATTTGCTTCATGCCCTCATGTATGAATCCAAGAACAAAGTCAATAATTTTTGGTGTTCTAGTTGAACCCTAAAACCTACACCCAGAAATCAAGTAAATCTGAAAATAACCTGGGCAAATAGCATTTATCAAGTGATATTTCAACTATGCCGTCAAGAACAGGGGTCAATCTGTTTTCTAGAAACTGTTTTCTAGCCATTTAACTATTTAAAATCAATATCCATGTTAATCTTTGAAAATAGTATACAGTGAATTTTGGGGGGAAATGGTAGCATGTTTGCACTAGTGATGTACATATTCTATCAAACTGTGAAAGTTAGAAGGTTGCAATTTCAGCACACTAAGGGAGTCATCTATTTTAATTTGTTTAATTTGTGACATATATATTTTAAAATAAGGTTCACCATCATGGTACCGGATCCATACCGGTACCATCCTATTACAATATCGATACACCCAGTATAGTACCCGACACAGTATATCGAGAGTCAATACGCCTCCTGTACAAGAATATCAATTCGGTATCGATACGATATGGTATGATCGCTAGCACCAATACCAACCAGTACAACAAACCTTGTTTTAAATATAATTTAAAATCCAAATTATGAAATTTCTGAGAAAAACATGCATGTTAATGACATCAGCATATAGAAAACCATGACTAGGACACTCAAATCAACACTCTAACGTTATTTCTTGTAAAAACAAAGCATTAACAAAAAAAATAATAGAGGCAAAACTCAGATTTCAGAGGCCACAACTTTTTTGATTTTTAGTTTAACTTTGAGTCAAGGTTCACCAAACTGCTACCATGACCCCCGTACAGGTTGGCTACCGATACAACACAACTTCGTACCATGTCGTGCCAGAGCATACCTGAACAAGGAGATGGAGGGCGGGAGGGAGGTGTAGGACGAAAAGAGAGAGGGAAGGAGGGAGAGAGAGGGGGAGAGGAGGGAGAGGGATGGAGAGGGAGAGAGAAGGAGAGAGGGAAGCCAAGATCTTTGGACTCGCTTGAGAGAGAGAAAGAGAGAGACCAATGCCATCGAGGAGCACGGTGGAGGCAAGGGCGGCGATGCCATCAACAAGGACAAGGTCGGAGTCAAGGATCGGGGTAGGAGTTGTGCTCGAGCACAGAGATGATTGTAGCCATGGGGTTGAGGAAATAGGCCGATGACGAGCAAGACATGACAGAGTCACAGAGGAGGGATTGCGAGGTAGATAGAGCAGAGAGAGCCGAAGAGAGCTCTCGAAAGCTCTCGAAGAGGCGAGTGATCGGTTTATAAGCCAAATCGACCCACATGGCTGAACCGACCAGCATGGCCAAACTAGCCTGCACAGCCAAATCATCCCGTGTCAACATCAGTTAGGTTTGGTATATCCAGTTCGGATCAATTCGGCAATCAATTCTTCAATTCAAACTTATTGTCCATTTAGTTGACTGTTGATAATCCAGCCAAACTGCCCTATTTTCTCTTTGAATGGAATTTGCTCCTCTTTACTTATGATTCAGATTTAAGATTTTGTCTCTTCAGGAGTTTTCCTTACATTGATCGGCTTGCCACTACAGCCCTTCAGATTCTCCTGAATTTTCTCTATCAGTTGCTAGTGATTGTGTGCTCTATTACCATTCATTCACCCTCTTTGACTTAAATGACTTTTTTGGCATCATATCTGCTTTGAAGTCCTTTTATTATTTGACACAGTTATTTTGTGGTCTGCTATCATTCATGTCATATAATGCTTTTTCTTCTTAAAGTAAACCATGTTTTACTTCTATCTTGGGTCTTTAGGTGTAACAGGCCATCATATACTTATACAAATTTGTATGTATGAATACATGCAAGATTGAAATTTTGGAATATGAACCATTTTATAAAAGTTGAATAGGACTGCAACAGATGAAATACTCAGAGAATAATTTATACGATTTTCTAACTAGACTTTTGGGTTTTAGCAATGTTTGGATATAACAAAACTTATGAGATTTTATGATTTAAGAAATAGCTTAGATTTAATGCTTAAAATTGTGACCCAAAGCTGAAATTTGGAATTTGAACAAAACTTGTGTAATCACCTTTTTATTCTTGACGAATTTAAATTTTTAAATTTTTTATTGAATTCAAATCGGGGGTGCTTTCTAGTTTACATATAATATCTCAAGCAAACAGATATACAAATTAAAATAAAAGAAAGAAGAGGATTACATGTACATAAGTCTCTGTCTACCCTTGTCATAGCTTGCCTGAAAACTAAACCAACTTATCTGACCACCTTAACCAACTGAGCTACTTAACCTAAAGGAACCAGCCTACTTAGGCAACTGACCTAGGTAGGTGAATTTACCCAGTGGGCCCACTTGGTTGACCGATCTACCTTGCCTATAAATGGAGGATCAGTCAAAGGGGAAGAAGGGAAAGGGAAACAGCGAAGAAGGGCAAGGAGAAGGAGAACTTGGACAGGGGGCTTGAGAGTCCGTTAGCTTTATCCTGTTTGTAATTTTTCCAAATTCTTTTGAATCTAAGAGATGCTTTGTGAGCCTTGAAGTTCTTTCCAAATTCAGCTGTGTTCCAATGTCAAGCCAAATTTCAGATTTGAGAGTTTTGGTCAACGCAAATCCATCCATCAGATAATATATTCAAGTTAGATTTTTTTCTTTGGGAACCTTGTTATTAAATTTTTGAGCATAGATATCCTTTTGAAACCCTAAAATTCAGCAAGCTTTTGAAGCTCTTTGAAACCACAGAAACCAGGTTTTCTTTTGCCTATGAATTTTGGAATGAAATTTGTGCTCTGGACATTTCCAAGACGTAAGATTTTGAAAACACATGAGACTAGTTAGTTCACAAAACTTAGGGTTTCCTTGTTTGTGGAACCTATTGTTCCCAGATTTCAAAGTCGGCTTGCATTTTAAAATTTATAATTCATCAAAAATCCTATTTATTTGCTCTTCAGAAATTGATACTTTGAAACAATGTTCTGGTTTCTAGATAGATATACTGAAGTCAAATCAGTCTCCTCAATGATGATTTTGAACTTACTTTTATATGTGTTCAACTTGAGAATATCTTTTCAAGAATCTCTTATACATATCTGGCTTTCCTTCGGAGCTTTCTGATAAATCTTCTATATTGCATTCATGAAATTCTTTCAGAATTAAATATAATATGATACTTGCAACACATACATACATACATACACTTGGACCTCTAGCCAGGTAGTTTTACTTTTGGCCTCATTCAACTTATTGAGAGAATTTCCGTGGACCTCGAGAATTCATATGGCCTCATCCACTTTACTAATGATAATTTTATCTAGCCACATCTGCAATAGCAAAGAAAATTTACGTCGCCTCTAGGATCAAAAACCTTCTATAAATTATACAAATCAACTAAGAACCTTCTATGAATTTTGATCTTTCCATATTACTTAAATCTTTAATTAGAAAGTTTTAGTTTCAATAATTCAATTTATTATGACCTCACTGAATGTTTGCTTGAACTGTTTCTACAAAACTTTGTATGCAATTAAACACTATTTATTTTTAATCAAGGATAAAATTCTTTAATACTATTATAAAGATGCTTATTGAGCTATGTAGCTCAATCCCATCTTCGTTATCAAACTTTTCTGAGTAACTAGTGGGAGTTGGACTAGGTTTCAGAATAAAGATGAATAAATTTCTTAGACTATGATAAAGTTGCTTATTTAGCTATGTAGCTTAAGCCCATCATTATTATCAAACTTTTTGGAGTAATTAGTGAGAGTTGGACTAGATTTCAGAAGTAAAGATGAATCAGCAAGGTCTAGCTTTTGGATGTGCATTTTGGGATCTGGTGATTATTGAGGCAGCACCAATCATATAGTAGATTAGACTAGTGTTGTTTGTGACCTTAAAGGTATAGCTTCATGTGCAATGGATTTTGTTCAAATGTTGTACCTGGATTTCATCTAAGACTCATGGTTTGTATTACAGTTCTTAGTTATGTTCTCTTTTGATCATATGGTTTGCTAAGAAATGTTAAATGTTATTGCAACCTTGCATCCATTTTATTCATTATGATAGTCACAGTTTGGGATTCAAACAAGCTCAAATTTGGGTTGTGACCTTAAGAGTTTGTATCTTTCTAAATTTCAACTTCTTCATACGTAGCCTGGTTGAGCTCTTCCATGCCTTTGCCACCTTTTGGGCTCTGTGAGATGTTGTCTTGTATGTCACCAACAAACCAATCACCTAGAAAGGTATTGGTGGGAACTGGGCATATTCACACAAGAAAAAAGATCCAGCTTAATGTTAGCATATTACTTTAATCAGCCCATGGATGCTCATAGGATACCATACGTCTTGCCATGGAAATAAAGTGTAGCAAGCATAGGCTTTAAAAACAAACATCAGTATTTATGTAAAATATCTTGAATTTGTCATCTATATGCCGATCACCCTGACTGGTGTTGATATGCATAGTCATACAAGATGAAGAGCCAACTAAATTAATCTACAACTGATGTTTGCTTTAGTGCATCTACTCTCTCCCATTAATGTATTTCAGAAATTGCATCTATTGGCTCATCAATGTCTATTGCAAACTCACTATCTGATTATGGGCATCAACATGCTTATCGTGTGTTTCAAGAGCCAGAATCTTCTGAATAAAGGGTGCTGCACCAACATTGGACTTGAGAATCTCACTCCTACACTAACTTCTTTTATGTAGGTTCTTTCTTTGAGAGCTCGGAATCCCCACTTCTACGCCTGCACTTGCTCCAACACTCATTGCCTCTTTCAGATGACTAAGTAGTTTACCTAGCACATGCTTTTATCACTTCCCTAGTACGCTTCTTATGTTTACAATCAATTTCTTGCTGAAGATTAATGTCAATGACAACTAGGATATGCTTAGAATCAGTCAGTAATAAGAGGAGAATTATTGGAAAGCAGGAAGCTTATGTACCTATGCACGAATGCATGTATCTATAATCTATAAACTATAAACTCAAAGAGGACTATAAATAAATTATTATATGTGAATACATAATTGGAAGGCTAAAATATTGGTTAACAGCCTTTTATCAACTTTGTCAAAACTCAAGGACATCGGTGAGGCCTGAACTTCCAAGTTAAAGAATGCCTATGGCTTCTACACCAGTGTTGGCTGACATCAAGAAAGAGACTAAAGAAATATGCCAAGGCTGTATGTAGTTGGTTACCAGCTTGATGCATGGTCATTTAAAAGATTTTTTGGATTTTTTTTTGTATTTCTGTTCTAGGAACCACAATAATTGCCGAAATTTCTCAAAGTTTGCAAACTCCTTACAATATAGATCTCTATATAAGAAAATTACCAATGTGTGCAAACTGTATAATAAAATCAATTACATTCACCTAATGCTTACTTTTTTAGTATTCAATTGCTCATCATGAAGGATACCAAGAAATAGCCTCACAGAAGTAAATGTATACAGTTATATCTCACCAAAAGAATCAAAAAAGAGAGTGATAACAAACTTAATAGTTATACCCAAGGTTTTAAATCCCGTGGGATAGGGGCATCCCGGTTTCTCCATAGAACGGGAAGTCCCACTATCCGGCCACATCTCGACACCAATCACGGTCGAGAGTCCTGTAGGTACCCTCTGTCTCTCTCCCCTTCTTTTTTCCTTTCCTTTCTTTTTCTTTCACTTTCTTTCTTTCTTTCTTTCTTTTTCTCCTTTCCTCTCTTTTTCCTTGCCTTCCTTTCATTTTTCTTCTTCTTTCTTTTTCTTATCCCTTCCTCTTCTTCTTTCTCTTTCCTTTCTCTTCTTCTTTCTCTTTCCTTTCTTCCTTCTTTCCTTCCTTTCATTCTTTTTCTTTTCACTTCCTATCTTTCTTTTCTTTTTCTTCTTGTTTCTTTTCTCCATTCCTTTTCTTCATCTTTCCTTCCTTTCTTTCCTTTTTTTTTCTTCTCTTCCCCCGCATGGATGAGTTTCGGAGTCCCTACCCCATCCGGCTCCTGTTTTCTCATAGGAACAGGACGAGGCAGCCAGGACGCCCTTCATCCCGTCGGGACTTCAAACCTTGGTTATACCTCAATATCTAAAGGCCAATCACTAAATCAGTAAATACATAAGATGAACATACCACCGATGGCTGTCTAACTGAAAGCCATATAGCTCATTCATAAATAAGCTCATGAGTACATCGCCTACATCAGCAAAGCACAAGGGCAATATCAGTGAAAATTAACAAATTTTCATGAAAAATCAAATGTCCAACACTGAGAAGATGTTAAAGAAGAATAGCGTAGGAATGGAGCAAGCAGCAACAAGCCAACAACAATAGCAAATTTCTATCATACACATACAAAAGGCTTGCTTGAGATAAGAAAGAGCGCATTTAATTAAAATAAACATACATTGAAGAGCTTAATTAAGTAACAGGTTTCACATGGAATACCTTACACGAAAAGGCATAAATTCACATCAAACCAAGACAGGAAAACTCAATAGGCTTTCACACCCTTACAAAGGGGAGGTTCACACCCTGTGGTTTGCCCCTGAAACAACCTACTACTTGGAATGGAAACATTTTAACATTTTCACTTGTAAAGAAATATACTCAAGACAATTTGATTTTGACATAGTCAAACTGCAATTAATTGCCAATAAGCATAATGATAGATGACCAATAGTTGGCTACCACAACAACCAGTGAAACAGCACATTTAAATTTAAGGAAAATCAAATAAACAGATTGACGGCTTCATTATTTGCTTTACCTGGTGAAAAAAATAAATACTTCTAGCTTAATACTGAACATGTTATCTAAAATCTAAAGCAAAAAGGATGGACAGTCCAACATTATATAAAAGAAAAATCCATAACAAAAAAAAGAAGAGTATATGCAGCATAAAATAAGACTAACCTTTAGCTTCCATATCTACAACACCTCCAAATAGGACAGCCCGCTTCTTGTGGACACACATAGAAAACCCAGCACGGGGCCCAGGAGGCATCCCACTCTTTTTAACCTATAAATACATTAAAATAAGAATCTACCTTTTGGGGAAACAAAGAATAAAGGAAATGACACTAAAAAAAAGAAACCTAAATAAAATTTTAGAAAAAGAAAATGAGGAAATACCAGGCATGAGGTTAAGTTTCAAACCTTAAGGGTTCAAGATGCAATTTGGATCCATATATTGAAAATATGCATAAAGGCAGTCATTTTATATTATTTTCACATTGTCTACAAATGACAGCCAAACTCATCGCTTGATGTCCCTCAGGAATGAAGTAAACATTTGAACTCCAGTGCTCATCATGATCAAAAAAAAAAGCAGTCCAGCACCATTTTACTTCTAATGAATCTAGTGCTCTGCAGACAGCCAAAAGTTTCTTACTTTGGAACCTAGCTGGAGTTATAGTCCTTGCTCACCCTCTTGCATAAGTGGAGCCTTTCCTAATTTCAATCCTGTCTCCTATTTCATTTTATTTTCTACCAAAGCTCTTTTACTGTAGGTAAAATCAATCATTTATGGAGAAGCAAGCCATTGTTTACAAATTTAATTTACTTCTCAGACAGGGGTGTCTTATTAATTATGTCAACCAAGTTATACGACTGAAATATTTGTTGGAAATAAGAATAAAAAACGCTACATCTCAATTTCAATTATATTTTCTAAAATGTGCCTTTTCCAATAAAAACATCTGCTTTATGCTAAAGTTTGCACATATGCTTATTCTCACATATACTTCTACGGTTCTACCCATCATCAGCCAGTGGATAGTGCTAACCAACCAGAGGCAGTCATCTCATCATGGCAATATCTAGTAGCAGTTCAAGAGTGCTACCATAGTAAAGCATTATATGGCAAGCAACCAAAGATTAACACCAGTAGGGAAAAGAGTGAAAATTTTCCCTTAGAGGAGTAAAAATCTACAGAATGATTTTATATCATGGACCGACAAGAGTAGAAATAAGCCACAAATTCCCAAATAAATCAACGATTCAGATTTAATAATATGTAACCATAAAGTAAATGCCCACTTCAAAATTTTGATATCTAGACAATTATAGTGCAAGTGTATGATTAAAATATAATTGGTAAAACCACTAGGCAACGAAGGACCTTGTTCCATTCCCATGTCCGAGGATCAAGAGACCACATGTCTGAATGAACAATCCCTTTCTCTGAGCTATTTTTATCAGATACAACTTCTTTTGAATAGCCACCATACAGAAATATCTGTCCATAGAAACTAATTTCAGTAAGACAAAAACAATCTTGATCCTTTTTTTTTTAAGACAATTGATGCTAGAACTGCAACAAAGAAACAAGTGCAAATACAAACTAGAACAAACTTATGCATATCTGGAAAGTAAAACCATAAAAGTCAGATGGAAGAAGAAAATTTGATCTTAAATTTAGGAAAAAAGATTTGGCATATGGTTTTCATAGATAGGTCAAACTAACAACCAAGAATGCTTACTTGATACACCTATTAGGTAGCTTACTGATCACAATTAACTGAAAAGACAGTTAAAAATTTAAGATGAAAATGCATAGAACAAACACAAGTACTCAAGAATTACTTTATACAAATCAAACTATAAGACATAAGCAAGCAACAATATCACATGAATGTGGCTAAGGTAAATAGATCACAGTAACACTCTTATGGTTGCTAGCCAAGGCTTGCTCTTCTACAAATTACTTCTTGCTACTTCCATCCATGTCTTTTGTGATTTATTTCCTGACATTATAGAACTCCTAAAACCCCCATCCACACCAATTTCATCCTTGGCATAAATTGCACACAACCAAAAATATCCCTGATGGTTTTCCTCACAAAATACCATAACAGTATTCTAGTTGAATTTCCTCTACTTGATTGATTTCCACTCGAGAAAAATGAATATAAAATAATTTTTTGAACAACGACAGATATTTTAATTATATATTGTATGCCTGAAAGTTGAGCGGACGGGAACTCCTCATTGACTTAGACATGGTCAAGAGTGCCCAAAAGATTTTTTTTTTGGACAAAATATTACATAGTAATGTTAGACAAATAAACCAGGGAAATTGCATCAGTGACATAGTCTCACAACCCAATACCCTTAAAAAAAGTTTGACCACTAATTCAATTTTTTTTCTCGGCATTTCTCATCTTCAAAAAGGAAAAGAAAATGAAGATGCTATCTAATTTCAATTTCATCATCATTTGATGGCTCATACGCCAAATATCATATAAGTTCATTGACTCTTCTAATATGAATTTCACACTGAGGTGGATGACACAAATTATACTTCATCGTCACTTTGAATAACACCTCTCTCCTATAATTCCACTGATCCCTTAATCAAGTCAAAGAAACAATTCATAAACATCAAAACAATACAATCAATTACATAAGACTGATGAGGCAATGAGTTTATGTACGTATGTAGCTATGTATGAGTATGGAAAGAGTTGAACAAGAATCATAATAATAGGACATAAATCCTATCAGTGCAAAAATTACATGAACCATACAAATATAATATCACTCTAATGACCATGATAAAATAATCAATATGCCTATAAAGTAACAAATAAAAAAATCAAACATTTTACAGTTCTCTTACATGTGCATCAAGTATTGATAATACCGAAAGGCCTTGAATGAGATAAAATTATTTAATCCATTTTTCGTCAATATTCGAACTTGTTGAAATCTGGTTGGAATGTGTGTACTGAGATGTGCAGCTCATCACAAATGGTTTCAATAAAAGTGGCACGTCTCATAATTTTCAGTAATAGAATATGCATTCCAGTTCTCTATGGAGGATTTATTAAAGTTCTTTCTCTCGTGCATGTATGCACATTCTCTTTACCCACATAGACATGTTTATATTTGAATGACAAGTATGTCCAAATCCAACGAAAGTAATACAGGATGGCAGTTTTGATTGTGGATACAGACTATGAATCAGTACCTCCAAGCTCATAGCATCTAAAATTATTGCAATCAAAGAGAGAGAGAGAGAGAGAGAGATGCATCGAGGGTTTCATACCAATAGATTAACACTCCCACTTAACAATATCTAATAACAAGATATTTGATTAACTTAATCCATTGTTTGGATGTGTGACAACACAAATGTTAGTTCAGATGTGTTTCGGGATGTGCTAACCTTAACCAAAGTGGTGGGAGCTATGTATCTGGGCAGCCTAGCTCTACGAATATCCTCTTTGTTGTCTCCACTTATTTTAGTTTCTCATAATATAATGGGATGTTCAAATTGAAGATCTACACCATTGATCACAATCTTCACCATTGAAAATGCTTAGAAACCAAAAATCATGTGTTTTGGTTGTCTCTAACCTATGCATCATATGGATAGAAAATGAATTGTTAAAATGATATGACATCATGTTTTGTTATAATCTTAGCATCACTTAGATCTACTGATTTTTGAATCTATATATACTTTAACATGTGTAGATCATGATTGATAAGGTGGATTCTCAATTTAAATGCTTCATCATGTATTTTAGCATACTAGCAAAATAGAAATCTTCCATATTTGTGTCCACATGATGTATATGTTAGAGACCACTAAAATATGTGATTTTTGACTTCTAGATATTTTTAGTGATATAGATCAGGAATCATGATCAATGGTATAGAACTTCAATTTGGATGCCTCATTATTAATTTTGGAATTGAGAAGAGTGTAGTCCATCCCATTTATACTTACATGTATACACACATTACCTAATCTAATTATAAGAGCCAAAAATAAATTCACAAGGTAAATTATATACATCAATTATAAAAAAAGCTTCAAAAATCTATAATAAAAATAATTTATATTTCTTATAAATCTTTATTTATCTTCATATTAAACTTGATAAGGTCATCTGTCATTATATGCCAATATGTTGGAAGACAATAAGGTAAAAGTATTTTTGTCAAATGTAACTGTTGCAAGAAAGATCTGCCGAACCGACCCAAATCGAGTAGTTTGGCCCGTAATGAGTCAGACCAACACCAACCTATAATGGTTCAACTTGTTGGGTCGGTTCGGCCAATTTAATCTCCCAATTGCCCCCTCTTGAAGAGCTTGATACCTCTCTCGAAGGTTCTCCCCAACGAAACCCTAGGCCCTCTCAATCTTTGCCTCTCTAGAACGCTATTGACACCGAAGAAGGTAAGTTCCTCTCTCCCCCTCTCTCTTGACCGCATCCGAAAAGTCTCCACCAGAGGTGCTCCGGCATCCCCCTCTCCCGCATCCCCATTCTCTCTCTCGATGGGCTTCAGACTGAGGTGCTCCGGCATCCCTTCTCTCTCTTCCCCCTCCCTCCCTCCCTCTCCTTCTCCCTCTCTGTGTCCCCTTCTCTCTCTGCCTTTTTTCTATTTTTGAGTTTTGAAATGAAGTCGGCAAACCATATGCCGACTTCAGTTCAAAATTTGAAAATAAAAAAAGATCTGAAACAGACCGAAACGACACGATATCTATACCGTACCGTACCGTACCACCGATCAACCAGTATGGGTCCCACTAGTCTAAGTGTATAACCAACCTTCATTGCAGGCATTATACACAACACTTCAAATACCCCTATAGAAATAGAATATTTGTGCATAAAGTTTTATGGCTAATATCATGTTCATAACTAAGATTGCATTATTTTTGTTCTATACTAGTAGAAGCATAATATAAGAAAGCACCCACTTATTAAGCTCTATAAAATAGTAAATTTAGCTTGAACACCAAGCAAAATCCAAAAGATTGGGATACTGACATGTAGCAATGAAATTAACCTACAAATTCAAGTATTACCATGCGAAAAGAGAGAGATGAATTACATTATGAAATCAAAGGTGATGCCAATCAAATAAATTCAAGAAAAAAGGAAAATTATCTTATTCATATTGTAGGATTTATCCCAAAAGGACCACTTATGAAATGTATCTTCTTGCTTAAGCGATTAATTGAAAGATTCGTAAAAACAATTTGGCTAATTGATGTGAGTATCACGATAGGTAGATGAGTAACCAAATAGACATTGAAAAGAAAAAGGCATAGATAAAGGGTACACTAAACTGGTTCAATATATGTATAATGAGACAATAACAATCACAAGAATTGGTGGTGAGCCAAGTGAGTTTCTTGTCCCGTCAAGCCTAAACCAAAAATCAAAACTAAGCCCATATCTCTTTATACTTGTATAGATGAACTTATAGCCAATATTCAAGATAATATATCATGATGCATGCCATTTGACGATGGTATATGTTAATTAATGAGAAAACGATAGGATTGAATGCTGAAACAGAAATGCCACACAAAGAATATCCTTGGAGAATATGGGTCTAAAATTACTATAACAAAGGTAGTATATGTAGTGTAACTCAAACTTGAAAGGAGATGTACCAAAAAAAAAAGGAGATGAAAATGAAACTTCAACTGATATGTTTAAGAGGTAATACAATGTGATCGGTTTCATGTCCTGCATGTGTTAGTATCAAATAATGAATGCTGGGCAATAAACAAAGTAAGAATCCAAGCATGGATGACCAGTCAAACTTGGAAGGACAAGCTGAGGAATAAGAAAATTAGAGAAGACATAACAGTGCAACACATGATCACAAAGCTAAGGAGAACCAGTTAAGATAGGAAAGGCATGTAGAAAAGATCTGAAGGGCACTATTATATAGAGGTACTTGGACAAGCGATAAATGGGGAGGAAAGAGAAGGGGAAGACCAACAGTAACACAAACAAAAGTTATAAAATGAGATATGAAAAGTTGCAGGGACACTAAATGCAGCCCTAATAAGAATGATATATGAAGGATCTGAGGTCATATGTCCAACGGCTACGGTCGATAAATCATAATTATGGAAAATTCCAAACCACAATAATATTTCCTTACTAGATTTGCAAAAACAACAATTAAAGCCCCAGTTTATCTTGGCAGTATTGTACTGAACCAAAGAGAGATCAGGTCCTAGAATGCATCTTCGGACCCCAGGTCTCTATAGACCAGGCCATCCTAGTCCGTCCTGGCTAGGATGGACCATGGCAGTTGCATCACAGTTGCAGCACAAGGGTCTTGGAACCTTTGTGACTTAGCAAAGCGACACAATATAAGGGAAAGTTATAGGGTCTTGCCTCTCTAATTACCAAATGCCAGAAGCAGTATGAAGCCAGCAATACATACCAGATGAAGACAAGATTAATTTTTTTCAAAAACAAAATTTATGAAGATTAATTAGACAGTATAAACATGAAACACAGCATGATTGCCAAATACAGATGCTCAATATGAATAGATCAACTGAGCAAGAGGAATAATTGATCCAAAGATCAGCATACAGCAAGAAATGTAGTTTAAGAGAACAAGATAATCTACTAGTCGACTTACTTGATCTTGGAAAACAAAAAGTTGAAAACCACTCCTTGCATTAGGCCACATGCATCCAGGACGGGGTTTTATTTCTTGCCACTACAGTAAGAAATGCATGCATTCATTATATATATAAAATAGATTGAGAAAGGCCTACCACCAACCTAAATACCTAGTGCAAGGTACTAATAAAGCAAATATAGCCCATAAATGAAACAAGCTGAAGAGAACATAAAACTATAACCTAATGCATGCGACCAAAAGCTCAAGTTACATTCACCTTGAACTGATCGAGATCAAAAATATGCAAATCATTAAAATACCTGCAAAAACAGAACAAAATCCGATATAATTATATTTTATACTTCTATGCATAATAACAAGTAACTAATAACTTCTTAGAACTTCTAAGAAGAACACTTGGGCATTTATACGCATGGTAATTTTGGATGATTTGGCAAACCAAAACACAGATATAGAAAAAATTCCAAGCACAAAGACGACATTTTTAAGTAAATTTGTGTTTATTTTTACATAATTTTGGAATTGGACAATATTGGCATTTGCTTCTCCATGATTCGCAATGCACATGCATGTAGATATTCTAACTAAATTTTAAAATTTCAAAATCAAGAACTGAATCCATTGTTTGCCTAATGGTTAAAAGCGTCAATTTTTTGCTGCATGAAAGAAAAAGCGAGATGGGCATGTGTAAAGGAGAAATGGGGGAAGAGAGAAGAGAGAGGAAAAGAGAGAGAGAGAGAGAGAGAGAGAGAGAGAGAGAGAAGCAGTTTGTTCCCAATAATGTTGATAATTTGGAGAACCTTTGAAAACAAAATATAAAAATAGGAAATATGAATATATATGTGCTTTATTTACAAAACATGTACATCATATGATGCTCATAAGTATTAATGCTCTATGCACAACATATTAGTGGCATCTAAGTAGAAAAACACCATTCCTGTAACCAAACATCATATATATTGAATACTAAGATATGTAATAGGATTAGAGCAGCTTGAATGAAAGTGTCAAGGAGCTTCTGTGGTATTATTATACGATCAACAAACCTCAAAGACCCCAAGGAAAATTTTGGCCAATGTCTTATGGCTCCAAATGTTGGAAAATCTTGAGGATTCTTGAAAAAAAGTGAGAAAAAATGAGAATGTCAAGATGGATTATGGTAAAACTAGATTGATGAATGAGTATAGTAAGGCTTTTTAGTAATGCCATACAGGGCACCCCAGTCACACACGAAGAGTACATAGTGCAATACGCCCCTATATCGATGTATGGTTCGTCGAAACACCTTGGTATGGCACATGGCACATACCTCAGCATGCCTAGGTACAATAAATGCACCATACTGCGGTATGGTCGGTTCTTGGTATAGTCCCTTTCAGAGTTGAATACAATGGTAATCTGCTGGATTTGAACACAGCAGAAGAGAGATTGTTCTGCAGTAGAATAAGGGGGAAACTGAGAAAAAATAAGAAGAAAAATAGAAAAAAGAAGAACATAAAAGATGGCCTGCGCCTCTTATTGCTTTCAAAATAACTCACAGACAACTCTAAAAAACCCACCAACAGCTGGCAGCCCCACCTTTTATCAACCTCCTTTTATGCTTAAATATGGACATGAACCTAAAGTAAACAGCCACCCAAAACATTTTTTTTAACTGACTAGCTGGCTCATTATTATACTCACATCAGGACTCCCTACTTTAGACATAACCTGATACAATAAAGTAACTGAATTATCTAATAAGCCGCAGTTACTCTTCACAACACTGTATCATGAGTAATTCCTAATTATCGTAAGCTGCAATAAGCTGACCCTTTAAAGTTTAAACAATAATAACTAATAAAACCACATTGAGAACAACTCCTAATGCATGACTTCTTCGAATCTTTGACTAGATGACTTGTTGGAGTTGCACAAATTAAGGGCAAATGATGGAGATTCCATTGAGATGACATGGGCAATGTACAACAACGATCTGAGGGGATTCATAGGAAGATGACCTTTAATTTCTACTGGAGGGTGTAAGAGGGAAGACCTAAAGTGATTTAGATGAAGGTTGCGAGGAAAGAAATGAAAAGGCTAAGAGTTATGTCAAGAGTAGCTCTATATAGGAACTCTTGGGGAATGAGGATCCATGAAGCTACCCCCAAATAGGTGGGATGAGGATTGATGGTCATGGTTATGATAGTAAGATATCAAATAAATGATTTAAGAAGCCAAATTTCCGAAACGAGAGTGACATTACATCAACAAATTTAGTTTGTTTTAATGGGTGGGATTACATTTGAGTGTTCTCGCAACATGCAAATATGTATCTCATAACATCAACAAAGCAAGTAATCAAATAGATTCCACCATTACGAAATGTTTTTTTTCTTTGAAGGGTGCTATTCCAAATAAAAACAGAATCTTCTGATTTCGAACATGTGACCTAACTATCGACACCTGGAAATGTAGAACCGTTGTTGAGAAATGTTTTTATAAAAATACTTCAAGGTTCTTAAGCTATTATTTTATGAAAACCAATCATGATATTAAGGAATTTGTTTCCTATGAGTTTTTGTGAGCAACTAGAGGCACATGGCAAGGTCATCAGATAGCAATCTCATTGGCTGAAAAGGTGTAGAAATTTGGCAATTAGGTGATCCTACTTAAGGCTCAGGGAAGGAGTCCCTGCAAGCTCTGTATCTGTGTGTGTGTGTGCATAAAAAATTTTCTTTCCAGGATCATCTAGGAAACATGGATAGTTCCAATCACATTTCATGTCCAAAATGGATACATATCGGATATTGATACTCATTGAATGCTTCACTAAGCGAGTTTGATAGTTGTGTTAGGTATCCTATTTTTCAAAGTTAATAAAACACTCCGGATACTTCCAGAAATACTCAAGATACTTTTTTGATACCTCCAAAAATGAGGAGAAAAAGCATTTTGTTTCCTTTTTTATGCTAACCTTTCAAGTATGAATGGTCAATTCTGGAGCCTATAATGTTAATATTAAAATATGAAGTATGGGTAGGGGTCTATGAATTTGAATAATGACTAAGTGATGACCTTGTAAAAGTTGATGTTATTGTACAAGTATGGACTATGTTATTGTACAAGTATGGACTATGTTATTGTACAAGTATGGACTATGCTATTTTAATAGCCAATTATTTATGTACATTCACATACATTTGTACATTATGCCCGTATGCATGTATCTATGTAGAGAATGCACATATATTCATTGATGTATGTCATAATGGCCTATGTATAGAATATCATGTCTATAGCCCATATCCTTGTTGCGCCAGCAAGAAACTCTATGTGCCAATTATGTGCCAAGCATCCACCAGGGTTGGTTGAAACAAGACCCTTGAGTTATTGCTGATATAGTTGGTCAATCAAGTAGATATGAAGAATTTGTATGAATCACTTTCTAAAGTGTACCACCTCCTCAATAAACTGAATGGAAAGACTGCAAGCACAAGCTACACTAATATAATGTCCACAAATGATGAACTATCAATTATATAATGTGCACAGCTGCACGCTACCAATGCATGCAAGCCTTTCACAACTAGCTTTATGTACAACAAGAAAAAGACAAAGAAAACTTAAGAGAGCTGAAAACCAACAACTTTCAGACTGGCATGGTCATCATGAAAAAATAATTAAAATTAGCAAGACTTGTAAAATCTGTAATGGTTGAACCAAGTAACAACCTCACTTCTCTAAGAGTGTCATAAAAGCCACCAAAAACAATAATCTTGTGCTTGTATAAGACCTGACAAGAAGAAATGGTTTGAGAGTGAGAACTGTTGTACATATGATAGTTACACCCTATGTCATGCATCGTTCCACTCGCCGGAGCTAACAAAACATATGACAAAAAGCATTAATAACACATGTATAATTACTAAGTAGTTAACAGATTGTCATGCATATGCACAAACATGGAACATGCACAAACAATGTAACAAGCAGACACGTGATGATGCACCTATGTGTAAGGATATGTGCAAGCATGGATATGCATATGTGCAAGCATACATCAGACATGCACGCAAAAACAGACGACGACACACTTACGGCACCCAAATGTGTGTTTGCAGAAGCACAAACACATGATGCCACACTCACACTCACCCACTTAGCAGCTACCATGCCTGCCCACCTACCCATGCCATCAATCATACATGCATGCATGTGCATGCCAAACAGGCATGCACGTGATTGAACACACATCTAATGTGACTATGAATGTATGCACTATGCAAATTTGTGGGTGGAAAGCAATGCTATGCTTGTCATGTACTATCGAATGAATGAAAAATCTTATGCACTTCTCAAGATTCTGAAATCATTATTTAGAGCATGTCAAGAAAGCAAGTACTCGACTATTGCTTCATTAGTTCATTTAGTTATTTTCGCTTCAATTTTCATTTATAAATAAAGTACATAAAATAGAAATAGGAAGAAAAGAAATAAGCATTTCCCCACTTCTAAGATTTCTACTAATTAAACATAGAACCTTTCAATTTTCTCCTCAACCTTCTGTTGGTAAACACTCCTTCTCCTAAAATCTCTCCAAACCCTCCCAAAATCTGTCTCCTCTAATATACCTGACCCTACCTCCACCATTCCAAACAGCTAATGCTCTAACTTATAATCTTGCATATAATATTATCTAAGTTGCTAAAATTAAGTTATAGACACATTGTAGATTTAATATATATATATATATGCCATATAATTTACTTCAGATAAAATGTAATTCAAAATAAATGTAATTAATTTAGGGAAAAGAAAATGCATTGTGATACTACTTCAAATACTTTATATTGATAAAACAAGTGACAATTTGATCTACCAAATTGCTAATACAATTTTAAATTTAGCAATATCTATTATTGATATAAATTTCAAATAAAACAAAAAAGAAATATGAATCTTCATATTAAATTAATATCTAAAATCCAAATAATCAACTTCACTAGTATAAAATTGCAAATTCTATTATACATTGTTGACCCATTCTCAATCACCTTAAGCTTTGGGGGTCAATTAGTTAGCTATCATGGTATTAAATATCAGCTTAAGCCTCTTCCATAAAAGAAATTGTATGTTGTAGCAGTGATCAGTGCTTGCATTACCAACCTGTACCAGCCAACATAGGGTTGCACCTTATTGATCTGGTACCTTACTGGTACCACAGAACTATTGTCTCAACTCCAACAGCATACTATATATTGGTAAGGGGGCATACCATATTGACCCATTTTGGCAAGGAGACATACTATCTATTGCCTACATCAGTATGTTACATATGCGGGGTACAGTACTAAGACAAAGAATATTGGTGGTGATGGATTCATTTTGACTATATTAGTTTTAGAATTACAAACCTAAATAGAATAAGAGTATACTAAACATGAATAGATGAATTGTTATGCAACATTAATATATACAAAAATTATATACTTTACATAATCAAAATATATGCTATAGTCAAAAACCATTACAAAAAATTATTAGTCAATAGTAAGTTGAGATTGTTAGACCTAGAACCAACTTGCTTCCTAAAAAATAAAAGAAAAAGATAAGAAAGCTTTTTGTAAAACATAGTAGTTAGGTGGATTTGTTCTTCTTGTTGCTTGCTCTAGGCATTTGTTGCCTCTAAACATTTCTCCTTCATGCATGGAACCTTTTCACCTCCATTCACCTATGCAATTTAAATTTTACTAGCGTAAAGAAATGCAAAAAATCTTTTTCCTTTCTCCTTTCATTTCTTTTCTTTGGAGGGTGAGGATGCAAAGGATTATTATTTGTTACAAAGTTTACAATAAAGAAATTAGAATTTTGAAGCATACCATGCGATGTCCTGAGCGTGCACTTGGACATCCTTTAATAAGTAGTTGTTCCCATTGATTAGTTTTCAAATCAAACATCCAAAAATCCTGCAGCATGAAGTTCAATCAAGGAGCTAGTTATAATGGTAAAATTATTCCAGGTTTTTTGAATATCAAAAAACAAGAGAGCTTAAATAAAAAGAATTATCATGTATGGGTCTCAATCAAGATGTACCCCCACCTTATGTAATTCTGATTTTAGATGATAATATCTAGAGGTACCACCCATGTCTCATAATGGATAACATTGATTGCAATTAAGAGAATTGTATCTAACAAACATAAACAATGCAATGATTAGAAAGTATGCAAACAAGATGTGAATAAGAACGGAGCTGAAATGTGTGTGTATGCGCTTGCAAACATTGGTTGCATGGCATATAAAAATTACAAAGTTCTAGGGCAGAGGTCATTACAATATCTAGCCAAACAAAGAAGACGTTGTATCAATAGAGTCAATAGCATGTTGAACATTGACCCATATCAGATATACAACCCTGTTTAGGCCTACAAACTAATGAGATAAGCTAACATGTTCAGGAAACAAATCAATTACATATCAAGATAATTATATCTTGACCTATCATCAACACAAACCTAACCTTTTTAAAAGAAAAAAATCATTAAGGATATCTTAACAACTTGATGCAAGGGACCATTGCTTGGTGCAGTGGTAAAGGCTTGGACTGCTAAGTGTGGTGGCATGGCTTCAAGTCCAGGGGCAGCCACCTTTTGTAAAAAATGCCAAAGGTTTGGCATGTCCCTGACTCCCCCTCCCAAGACCCTGGGTTGTTGAGAACATAACTGGGTAATGTGGTAATAGCTTGATGTGATATACGATTAGAAAACACAAAAACAATATACAATGCTTAAAGTTGATATGCATAATACATATCCCATGTTAGCGGTTGTCCTACATGAAATGGTAATACGAATAACATTTAGAAGTCAACATGAGTATCTCATTTGCTAGACTTTGACTTTCCACCATGCCAACAAATCTAGTCTAATATAATATACCGTTGTTAACAAGGTTGTCCATGAAAAGAGCAAATCATGTCAAGAGTGTTCACAAATTCACCCAACAACTATATGAGACCACTTCTGAATTTTCTGTATCCAACATAGCAAGCATCAAGACAGATTCCTAAAGACATGATAATGAAAGTTTTGGTTATATATTAGACAACTTCTGAATGGTCGATCGACAATGAGTTTGAGAGGCACCTAAAAGACATTATTATATAATGTGACAATGTCTTATACATATTTATATTGTACTCGCAAGTTTCAAAAGAAGGGCCAAAGGTTAGTGAGATTGTATATATTATGCTTTTGTCCAATAGAGGATCCCATTCCATATTGACAACAAAACCACGTTTTAAATAGATTCCAACTGAATTCAAGCCAGGTTCAAGCATGCATGCATGTATGTACGCATAGTATAAACATGCATGCATGTATGTACGCATAGTATAAACATGCATGCATGTATGTACGCATAGTATAAACATGCATGCATGTATGTACGCATAGTATATACATGCACACATGCATGCATAAACACATACATATATGCACACATGCAAAAAGCTGTATGTGTTGTGTATGCTTATCTATGCCTATCTATGCATGTTTTATATATGATATCAATAGCCTGTAAGTACGTATATATGAATATATAGCTTTTTGTATGCACACATAAATGTATATCTAAATGAATTTATGCATATTTTCACGCGTATATGATTATAGATATGTGGAACAAGGGTTCAAATCTCATCAATTAGTACTATATCGCTGGCTGATAAGCAATGCACCATATCACAAGTTGCATCAACAAAGGGCATCGACTGCTATCCTTCAATATGGGTGGTATATCTCTAGCGCAAGCCTATTTTGCTTCTAAAAATATTATGTTGCCTTTTTTCTTATGTCTTATTGTTTTATTGCTAAGCTTTTGCAGAAATATAGTAACTGTATTAATTTAAATTCCCTAGTCATTATCTGATGTGTGTTGAAGTTTTTCTATGTCTAAGTTAGTACATAACTTGCAATTTAACTACACAAAAAACTATGCATACATCATAAATAACATGCAACTGGGTTACTAGAAATCAATAAATTAATGAATGATATTGAAGATTTTTTTAAATGCATTCAAGATGAATTTGTCAACTACTAGCACTGTTTGAGTTATGACAAATGAACAAAGGAAGAGTACATTACCATTTCATTGAACAACAAAGATTGTTTTTGAATTTTGATAGAGAATGTGATCCTTCACCTCAATGTATATGCACATAATCATGGTCTATTGTACTGCCCTGTATCACCCGGTACCGGATATACCATACAGTACCAAAAGAAAACTGGTACAAAACTCAACTTTGAAACAGTAAAAACTCCATACAATCTCGTATTGTAATGTACTGACCTGTACTGAAGCGTACCAAGGTACATACCAACCATATCGTACCAAACCAGTAAGTTACCGATACGGCACCCAGTACTGAGATTACGGACCTTGCACATAATACTTAATTATGAATATTTCTTGAAGCCCAAAGTGTTCTTTATCATCATTTTAGTTGAAATGCTTTGATAACTAAGATCATGACTTTTCTTACTGGACTTCAGATTTTTGCAATGTTTGGAAAAAAAAATAGAAATTATAATCCTTTAAGATTTCAGAAATACCTTAGCATGTAAGGTTAAAAAATCAAGAATTATTCTTGACAAATTTGGATTTTTGAATTTTTCTTATTGAACTCAAATAGGGGTTTATCCTTTATATAATATCTTAAGTAATGGACATTTACTTAAATGATATTATGCAAATAAATTTGTATTTAGAGTCTCTGTTTGCTTCTCAGTAGGTTGCCTGCCACCTAGTTGTTCCAACATTCAAATGGTGGACAAAAACAAGAACGAACAACAAAAATTAGTTTGGATATATTATGGATCAGTACTGAATGGTTTCGATAAATAATGGACCACCCTAGGCCTTATTGCGCAGATCTACTCTAGTACACCTAAATTCCACCGTTCTAGCCCAATTCAACAAGAAGTGTGGTGTGTTAGTCCCTACCATACCATCTTAAGGCGGATAAAGTACATGTCGATCAATACAAGGTTGCTACTACTTATCAGTTGATACAGTCTAATTTGATCATTTTTTCAATCCTTGATGCGTATACACCTAAGCAATGCCCGCAAAAGCGATATCAAGTAGTCTTGTTACATTATCAATTCAATACGAAGCCAACGGTACACATCCCATATCCACATAGGCTCCCAACATTTTTTCTCACTCCTAAACACGATACGCCCGAAATCATACTATATGAAATGGAACCAAGCAGTACAGAAGGTTCTGCTCGGTTCGAACTGGTATCAACCGTTTTGGCTCATATATTGAACTGAACCTCAACATCATACCAGTATCCTAACAATGCAGGTAGTACAGATGGTACAGCAAAAATGCACCAAAATATGTGCATTGATCTATACATAAACATATGAATTTATGGACACGCACATATGGATGGACACGTGTACATAAATAAATAATTATACACATGTACGTATATATATACATATTATGTTATATACCTATACACCTGTAAAGACAAGCAAATTACAATAAGATTTATTGAAACTGACCTCAAATCCCATCATCGGTTTAAAGATGGAGGTTCCAAAACAAAGATTGAAACTATTGAATGTAACCTCATGATAGGCCCTCTCTCTCTCCTTACACACACACACACACACACACACACAAAGTAAGAGATATGTGCAATCACAAAATACAAAGATACATATATATATACACACAAATATACAAACACATAAACATATCTATGCTATATATAAAAGCATGAATAAATTTTGTTTGTACAGTCTAGTGCGACAGCAAGCTATCTACCTCAACAAAAATATGATTCCCCAAGGCAAATTTCAAATTTGTAGGTCTATGTCCATATAACGTTGTTCAATGATTAAGTTATATTAGAATACTTGACTTTCCAAACTGATCTCTAAAATAGAAAACAGTAAATGTTGAATGCCAAACAACAGATGATAAAATGGCTATGGCATAAAAGGATACCTAAGACAAAATGGTACCTTATAATGATGGAAACGTTCCTGGTTTGGAGATGTAAATTCACCACCTGAAAAAAAAAGATATGTCACATTAAAAACTTGGTTGATAAGATTATTATTGCCAAATTTAAAAAAAAAAAAAAATCTGCCAAGCTTAAGTCAGTTACCAAATATGTAAATATTATTTTTCCATGCAACTGCCTGATGAGCACTACGAGGAGGTGGACTATTGGGACTTGATACTAATTTCCATTCATTTTTTTCTACATCATAGCGATAAAGATCACCATAAACAAATGTCTGCAGCAACAAACTAATCAATTAACCTTTGACACAAATACTAATATTTGAAATTCAGGTTATTACCAAAAGATTTTGGACATAAAATAGGAATATATGAGGAGGCTAAGCAAGAGTCTAATTTCTTCTGTGGTTGAGTACCATCTCAATTATGAACCATGTGAAGAAGACAGGAAAAAAAAGTGTGCATGTTTTATAAATGCATGAATGAGAAACATTTTACAGGGAAAGTGACAGCATTTTTGTGTAAAAGTACTACACTTATCAGGAAAACAAGGAAAACTATTGTCACTTTTTCCTTTCTCTAAGAGAGATGATGTTTGATAAAGCATTTGTACTTCTACCTTTGCTAAGAATACACAACCAAGTAATTTGACCACATCATTTAACTGAATAGCAAATTCTCACCTTGCTACCATTGTAAAATTCTCCACCATACAAAATCAACTCTGTCTCTTTCAATTGATTAATTGTCAACTACAGGAGGACAACAAAAGCATTAGGTATATCACAAAACACAACTATTATATATAATATATATATATATATATATATATATATATATATATATACACATACATACATACATGAATATATAGAACCACATAAATATCCACTAAACCTTATCCCGACTATTTGGTTTTGGCTTTGCCTATTAAGGAATATCATCCATTCAAAAAATCTTACGGAAGGGATATAATAAAACACACACACACATACAAATCCTATGGAAGGGATATAAAACACACACACCCCCCACACCCACCAGTAAACTTTATCCCAACTATTTGGCTTTCGCTTTGTGTGTGCGTGATGTGTGCAAGTTCATTGAACAGCAATTTAGACTGCTGATGTGGGGTATTAACCTCAAGATTCAGAAATAATTACTTTCAACTATAATCTTCCAGGATTATATCAGAAACAACTCGAATTTTCATAAAAAGATCGTTTTTAAGAGTAGGCTGAAGTCAGCCTCACGATTCATAGCTTCACGAATCCTCACAAGTTGACCGATTTTTTGAGTCCAAGACAACAAAGAACAGCAATACACCAAAAAAAGAGAAAAAAAGGCTTTTTTTTTTGCTTTTCTAACAAAAGAATTCACTAATAGGGGTCATTCAAGCCAAGAAATACAGAAAAAGCATCTACTGTCGATTCAAAATGAAAACTTTTTATCTTTTTTAGCATTTTCTCCACCAGAACCCAACTCACCGAACAGTTGGAACGAGGAGAAGGGGCGGGAACGTTCTCCTCCACATGGACTTCCTTCTTCTTGGCCTCTTCCTTCTGTATACTTTTCTACACCAAAACCAAAGGAGAACCACAGAAGCGAAAGACTTAGGGTCAGACAGAGGGAAAGAAGGTAGGGTTTAAGGAGGGGTTTGAGAGATTACTAGTATGGCATCGACGTCGTCTTCTGTGGAGACCTTGCGGCTCTCCCGGCGGGCTCTCTTCTCCTCGGATTTGGACGTCTTCCTCTCCGTCTTCTCCTTCCCCCTCCCCGGCTTCTTCGTCTTCTTCCCCATCTCTTCTTCTTCTTCGCTTGCTCGGGAACGCAGATAGGAAGAGAGAGAGAGAGAGAGAGGTGCTGCGGCTCGGTTCTGCCGACTCTCCTCTTCGTCGCACAGGTAAAATAACCTAGACCCGGTTCCGTATTAGGTTTGCAAGTGGACCGGGTCGCGTTGGGTCTGCAAGGAGTGCATTTGGACCAAAAAAAATTGCAAGGCAGCGGAATAGAGTAATTTAATTACAGAGGGGAAAATTTTGATTTGAAAGAATATATTTTAGTGTTATTTTATTTTTTTTTTGTTTCCATAAATAAAAAGTACAAGATGAATTAATTGGTTAAATTAAATTATGCATGTTTTAAAATTATTGTGTTTTGTTCTAATGGTGAAGGGCAGGGACCATACATTATATAAGTGGTTTATATAACTATTCCTTAAGATTGATGAGGATTTTAGTTATTGAGCACAATTTTTTATCTATTTTAGACAGTATTTCTTCTTTTTCTAATCAGTCTTTGCTTTAATTTAGAGATGTTTAGACTATATTATGTATTTGAAATATTTTATATGTTTGAAGATCTATTTAGACTTGACTTGAACTTTTTTTAAAAGTATTATTCAATTTTTAGGAAAATAGAAATTAGGATAAAGGTGTTCAAAGTTTCTTAATAATATAGTAATCGAGGGTCATACCCAAGATGTTTCCGAAATGCAAAAAGTTAGTAATCAAAAGACAAAATCATACCGAATTGATCAAAGTCAATAGGCAAATATGCTTAAGTTCGGTGCCTTTCGAGAAAGAACTTAAGTTTACAATGAAAGAAGTAAAGAGAAGACTACAAAATATAATGACTCACAAATAATAATATGAAAAATAATTAAATATAAATGCACATTGTTTGGAACGATTTGAATACATCTTGGTTAATCTCCAAGATGGAATAATCATCTCTTCATATTAAAAAACAATATAAGAGCCGTGGATGAAGAATCCTCAACACATTCATTGCTACAAAAACAGTTGTAGTGGTTGAAAAGTGTGGAAAAGACATTTTTATCATTCTCTACACCTTTTGTTTATATTTTTCTTAACCGCTCAAGGAACCTACCTGAAGGATGTTCAAATCACTCAAAAATGCTTGATCTTGTATTATCCTCTAACTCCTTGGCTATGATAAACTCCTTAAATGACCAAGGTTGCATCTTTCTCACTTGACATCCTTTTGCCATGACATTAGATATGTTGTTCCTTTGTCCATGTCATTGGATATGTGGCTTTATTTATTTTTAGGGTAAACAAAATAAGAAAAATTGAGTTCACCATCTATATCAAGTGTAACAAGGGTATAGAGTTCTATAAAGCTAGAGTGTAAAGTACCACGGCCACATGCTTTGAAACCCCCTACCAAGTAATTTGGTGAGCTATTATCCATTAAAGATGTCATGTATTGGTATGGTGATCCCCTTTCAATTTTTGCAAATCAACATATTCAAACGTGATGGCCTCTAGTAGGACATATGTTTATGCCATCACATATCCAACACCATCTCCATGGTAGTTTTCCTTAACAGGTAGGTTGGAGCCTCAGGTAGAGTAATTATGGAGCCCCCACCTATTTTTTACTTAGTTGCCTTTTTCCGAATATTCCTTAAATCCCCACACTAGGAAAGATAATAGTGCTAAACATAGAAGACATAAATGTCTAAAAATGACTCATAGCTGGTTCAAGCATGATATACAAGTTTATGGGGAGCATATATGAATGAGCACAACACTCGACACATGTCAAGATAGTGACAATGCTTATAAGGTGGTGCCTCATACAAGTACAAGGAGTATAACAAACAAAAGTACATCATTGTTATTTTATATATGAACATGTGCAAGTAGCTGTAGTCTCTGCTATACTGATCTCTTTTAGAAATCTTTTTAGCACAATGATCATAAGTAGGAAATACATCACTAGAAACCCATAAGAAATAAAATAAAAAAAAATGGATAAGAAGCATGCAAAGGGGCACGCGGCGGATCAAAAGCTCTCAATATTGGTCATAGGTTAACCATTAAGTGGCAAGGATGTTTAGTATTTTTCTAGTTAGTGCATGATTCCCTTCAATAAGACTAATTGCGAATGTAGAGCCCCCACCCCCTGGCCATCTCAAGATAAATTTTGACGGGAGCTTGCCAAGTGCAACGATAGAGCTGGAGCTGCTTTTGTGATTAGGGACCAGGGCTCCAGGTTGATCGCGGCAAGGGGGTGACATTCCTTCGAGGTATCAGCCATTGGGGCAGAGCTCCGGGTAGCGTGAGAGGGTATCTCCTATACGAGACAAGTGTCAGAGGCTGAGAGCATCATCCTTGAGGGGGACTCAATCGTGGTGATTGAGTGGATACTGAATGATGGGAGAAGGGTGTCACGACCCCCGCCCCATTCCCGGCGGGCCGCCGCGACGGTCCTAGGGTGCGGGTAGGCATAAGGCCACCAGCCACCGCGTAGAACCCTACTACCTATCAATCATCAATAAATCTTGAAAAAATTTGGCATGATGCATGCACAAAATGATCACTTTTCCTATAGTGACCTGTCAGGATTATCTCAATACATACAACACACTACCTGTCAGAGCAGCAATCACATAATCTGTCACATAATAAACCTGGACAATATATAACAATACATCATCTCAGGCATATAACTCATCTGCACACATATATATATACCTGCTTCCTAATCCATCCATGGTCAAACCCATATCCACAACAGGATCTATGACTGTAACTATGCACTATATACAATAGAAGGTTTATAATACACCAAAAGGTATAAACCTCTATTTACATTATACTATACTATACTATGGAGCGGCACAGCTAGCAGGCAACCACTAATCCTGCTCTTCTCTATACAATACCTGCCCTGCAATCAAAAACACCAAACTGGGGAGTGAGTATATAAATACTCAGTGAGTGGAGTAGAGAGTACTATGCACATGAGACAGAATATAATCATGGCTCGAGATGAAATCTCAAGATCAATAACAACATGAACATGAACTCAACATAGAGAATATGGAATAAATCATCAATATTACCACAATCAATATCAACTCATCTGAAGCATATATGGAATAATCAAGCAAACATATATGCTACTCATGAATATGCTCAACAGATCATAATGCTGGAACATACAAATCAGGTGTCAATATGCTGAAATCATCACTAGACAGCTGTCGGGAGGTGGGTTTTACGCCCCAGGCGAACCAGCAACAACTCCCTACTGTCACATGCATATGCAGGATAAGACACCATACCGATAACATAAATGCTAGACAGCTGTCGGGAGGTGGGTTTTACGCCCCAGGCGAACCAGCAACAACTCCCTACTGTCACATGCATATGCAGGATAAGACACCACACTGATCATGTAAATGCTGGCCAGTATCCAGAACAGAAATCCATCTCACATCTACATACTAAACAGCACCTCGCGGGAATTCTACATCCGCGGAAAGCCATACTGCACCTCGCGGGGTCTTACTATGCCCGGCGGCAAGCAGAATATAAGTCGTAGGACCGGCCGATCCTACGCCTAGGGCCGTGTCCCCCCTAGGAAGGGACTGGGCTCCGCCCACCCAGAAGGCTACTATGTGCACAAAGGCCGATGTTCAACCCCCATCGACTATAGGTGTCCTGCAGATACTGTCAAGCCATGCATAAATGCCATAATGCACCCTCCCAATACTCTACTAAAAAGGAGTATAATCAAGACTACCACTCACTTGATCATGACCCAATCATAAACTAACATCAGGGTTAGAAGTGAGGGTCAAAAAAGTGCAATACAACTCAATATACCACTAAAAAGGCTCTACAAATCTTTGAAATAGAGGAAATGAAATCAATTTACAAAAGAAATCATTTCACAATTCGGAATCAATTTGATTACTCATCAACCTCTCGTAATTCCTCTCAATGTTCTCTCAAATGCATGTACAGAATAATCAAGCATGGAGAATCAAGATTATAGAGGAATCTACTACAATATCAGTCAATATGCACAAGTGGAATCAATTCACACTTGGCGACATTCATGAAAATGAATTAAGAATGCTCATGGTGCAAAGTACATGACTCCCACTCACCTGTCAATCTGGCACAGCCCTGATACGCCTCCAAAAATCTACAGCTGGCAGTGGGAAACTTCTTCCTCTTGTTCCTAGCTTCTTGCCCAACTGTGACATGCATTTACAATACATTTAGTCTTGTATCAAGGGCTATAATCTACGTGCCAATTATAATATAGGGAACTTTAATTGATTCAACTCCCCCGTTTCCTAAATCTTTTCTTTTCTTTCTCTTTTTCTTTTTCTATTAATTAACTCATCATTTATGTGTATTAGGGACTCCCTTGCACGAGTACAAGGTCTCCCTTAGCCTAATCTAGGCTTAATACCCTATTATGGCATGAAATCCCTTATTTTCCACCCGGATGAACAGTAACCCGAACTGACAGTGGGTTACTTCATCCCGGTTTTGATCCACTTTCAGGACTCCAAATTTGATGAAATTTTTACCTAACATTCTACACTCACAGAGGATTCCAAAGAGATAACATGCATCATCATCGGAGGCCGTTTGACCCCCTAAATAATTTGCCGAAGTTGGGACTTCGACACAGTTTTTCCGTAGTGCCGGAAAAATTTGTCAAAATCCGATTCTTCTTCTTTTAACCACCTCTACAACCCTTATCCGACCCCTCTAGACTATATCCACCCTTTGTATAGCCTAATGTCATCAAAAGACTAGATAGGGATGGATATTTACCTTTTTCTTTTTGGAAATCGAGGTCCTTGCGTAGAGGGGAAGGAGATCTACGTTTTTCCCTTCAGCTGGAAGTGTAACCGGGATCCCTTTCCCTCTCGAATCCCCTTCCTCTTCTTCTTTCTTCTTCTTCTTCTTCTCTTTTTCTTTCTTTCTTTCCTCTCTGTTTCACGCCTGAGAACCCCCTCCCTCTTTCTCTCGGTTTCACCAGCTCAAACCCTCCAATTAAATCACATCAAAACACTATTCACCCTTTGTTTAATATTATTAAATTCCCATTTTGCCCCTAACACTTCAACATATCTACCGTTATGCCATTAACTTTTGATTCCTTCCAATTTTACCCTTACCACTTCAATGCATCTACAACTATGCCATTATCTTTTGATTCCTTCCAATTTTACCCCTTATATCAATTTTAAAGGACTATTCTATCCCTTTTTATATATAAAAAAAAAAATTTGGGGTTATTACATCCTCCCCCCCTTATATAAAATTCGTCCTCGAATTTAAAAGAGTAAATTACCTGTCATAGCTGCATTCGATGTCTGTGCCTCCTGTGGATTTACCGTGAACACCCTTCCTTGCCCTCTGCCTACTGGAGCTGACAGTTGAGATGGTCCAGCACTCTGCTGTGATGTTTGTGCTTGACCTCTTTCCCTCCATTTCCTCTTACGTGGGGCAGGTGGAGCTGAGCGTACAGACTGCTCCATCGGGCCCTCCGAGAGATCTACTCCCTCAGATCTATCTCTACTGCTTTGCCCTTTCCCCATACTCATTTTCCTCTGTTCTCTTTCAACTCTTTCCTCTTTGTTTCTGGTCTCCCACTGTTTTGCTTTATCAATCAGCCTAGATAAGGTGGGGACCTCTATTGCCAGTACTGCATTATAAAGCGGGGAAATCAGACCCCGCCTGAATCTTTCTATCCTGGCAGCTTCAGTGGGGATGATGTAAGGAGCATACTTCCCCAATCTAGTGAACTCATGAGCGTACTCAGATACGCTCATTCCGGGCATCTGCTTCAGCCTCTCAAACTGAAGAGCCCGATTCTCCCTCTCAGCCGGAGACAAGAACTCATCCATCACTGCTTGCCTGAACTCTTCCCAGGTTGGAGGATTCCTACTGTACAATCTGTCCTCCACTTGTCTCTGGTACCAGTCCCAGGCATCTTCCTTCATTGTAAGCCCTACAAGTTCTATAGCTCTTGCATCAGAACAGGGCAGTCTCCGTATCATCTTTTCAGTCTCCTCCAGAAATCTCTGAGGATCTTCACCTTCTTCTCTCTTAAACTTCGGGGTTCTGAGCCTCAGAAACTCCTGTACAGTAATCCCCTCATCATCTAGAGCCCGCCTGGCCAAACTTCTTGGCACAGGTACAGGAGGTGGGATGGATACTACTGACGGGGCAGGAGATTTCCCCCGAGCAATCTGCTCCCTCAGAGCCTGATTCTCCGCCAGTAACTGTTCCATCAATGCATCTCTACTTCCTACCTCTCCTTGATCATCAACCCTCCGTCTATCAGCAGGAGGAGATTTTTCTCTTTGGGGCTCGACATGTGCGGAACCCGCATCCAATGCTATATCTGGCTCCATCCTCTTTCCAGGATGAGCAGGTCCTCTCCTTGGAGGTATTTTTTTTATATCTCTCTAAAAAAGTCAAAAAGAGAGGATGGTCGTTACACACTGAGTCATGATATATTTTACTGAGTTGTAAATGACTCATAAAATAACATACAGAAAAATCCTATGCTCCATAGTATAATCCTATACTTAATCCTGACTCATCCTATTGCTCTGACAGGACTCTTCTTAACCTTTGCTCTGATACCAAGCTTTGTCACGACCCCCGCCCCATTCCCGGCGGGCCGCCGCGACGGTCCTAGGGTGCGGGTAGGCATAAGGCCACCAGCCACCGCGTAGAACCCTACTACCTATCAATCATCAATAAATCTTGAAAAAATTTGGCATGATGCATGCACAAAATGATCACTTTTCCTATAGTGACCTGTCAGGATTATCTCAATACATACAACACACTACCTGTCAGAGCAGCAATCACATAATCTGTCACATAATAAACCTGGACAATATATAACAATACATCATCTCAGGCATATAACTCATCTGCACACATATATATATACCTGCTTCCTAATCCATCCATGGTCAAACCCATATCCACAACAGGATCTATGACTGTAACTATGCACTATATACAATAGAAGGTTTATAATACACCAAAAGGTATAAACCTCTATTTACATTATACTATACTATACTATGGAGCGGCACAGCTAGCAGGCAACCACTAATCCTGCTCTTCTCTATACAATACCTGCCCTGCAATCAAAAACACCAAACTGGGGAGTGAGTATATAAATACTCAGTGAGTGGAGTAGAGAGTACTATGCACATGAGACAGAATATAATCATGGCTCGAGATGAAATCTCAAGATCAATAACAACATGAACATGAACTCAACATAGAGAATATGGAATAAATCATCAATATTACCACAATCAATATCAACTCATCTGAAGCATATATGGAATAATCAAGCAAACATATATGCTACTCATGAATATGCTCAACAGATCATAATGCTGGAACATACAAATCAGGTGTCAATATGCTGAAATCATCACTAGACAGCTGTCGGGAGGTGGGTTTTACGCCCCAGGCGAACCAGCAACAACTCCCTACTGTCACATGCATATGCAGGATAAGACACCATACCGATAACATAAATGCTAGACAGCTGTCGGGAGGTGGGTTTTACGCCCCAGGCGAACCAGCAACAACTCCCTACTGTCACATGCATATGCAGGATAAGACACCACACTGATCATGTAAATGCTGGCCAGTATCCAGAACAGAAATCCATCTCACATCTACATACTAAACAGCACCTCGCGGGAATTCTACATCCGCGGAAAGCCATACTGCACCTCGCGGGGTCTTACTATGCCCGGCGGCAAGCAGAATATAAGTCGTAGGACCGGCCGATCCTACGCCTAGGGCCGTGTCCCCCCTAGGAAGGGACTGGGCTCCGCCCACCCAGAAGGCTACTATGTGCACAAAGGCCGATGTTCAACCCCCATCGACTATAGGTGTCCTGCAGATACTGTCAAGCCATGCATAAATGCCATAATGCACCCTCCCAATACTCTACTAAAAAGGAGTATAATCAAGACTACCACTCACTTGATCATGACCCAATCATAAACTAACATCAGGGTTAGAAGTGAGGGTCAAAAAAGTGCAATACAACTCAATATACCACTAAAAAGGCTCTACAAATCTTTGAAATAGAGGAAATGAAATCAATTTACAAAAGAAATCATTTCACAATTCGGAATCAATTTGATTACTCATCAACCTCTCGTAATTCCTCTCAATGTTCTCTCAAATGCATGTACAGAATAATCAAGCATGGAGAATCAAGATTATAGAGGAATCTACTACAATATCAGTCAATATGCACAAGTGGAATCAATTCACACTTGGCGACATTCATGAAAATGAATTAAGAATGCTCATGGTGCAAAGTACATGACTCCCACTCACCTGTCAATCTGGCACAGCCCTGATACGCCTCCAAAAATCTACAGCTGGCAGTGGGGAACTTCTTCCTCTTGTTTCCTAGCTTCTTGCCCAACTGTGACATGCATTTACAATACATTTAGTCTTGTATCAAGGGCTATAATCTACGTGCCAATTATAATATAGGGAACTTTAATTGATTCAACTCCCCCGTTTCCTAAATCTTTTCTTTTCTTTCTCTTTTTCTTTTTCTATTAATTAACTCATCATTTATGTGTATTAGGGACTCCCTTGCACGAGTACAAGGTCTCCCTTAGCCTAATCTAGGCTTAATACCCTATTATGGCATGAAATCCCTTATTTTCCACCCGGATGAACAGTAACCCGAACTGACAGTGGGTTACTTCATCCCGGTTTTGATCCACTTTCAGGACTCCAAATTTGATGAAATTTTTACCTAACATTCTACACTCACAGAGGATTCCAAAGAGATAACATGCATCATCATCGGAGGCCGTTTGACCCCCTAAATAATTTGCCGAAGTTGGGACTTCGACACAGTTTTTCCGTAGTGCCGGAAAAATTTGTCAAAATCCGATTCTTCTTCTTTTAACCACCTCTACAACCCTTATCCGACCCCTCTAGACTATATCCACCCTTTGTATAGCCTAATGTCATCAAAAGACTAGATAGGGATGGATATTTACCTTTTTCTTTTTGGAAATCGAGGTCCTTGCGTAGAGGGGAAGGAGATCTACGTTTTTCCCTTCAGCTGGAAGTGTAACCGGGATCCCTTTCCCTCTCGAATCCCCTTCCTCTTCTTCTTTCTTCTTCTTCTTCTTCTCTTTTTCTTTCTTTCTTTCCTCTCTGTTTCACGCCTGAGAACCCCCTCCCTCTTTCTCTCGGTTTCACCAGCTCAAACCCTCCAATTAAATCACATCAAAACACTATTCACCCTTTGTTTAATATTATTAAATTCCCATTTTGCCCCTAACACTTCAACATATCTACCGTTATGCCATTAACTTTTGATTCCTTCCAATTTTACCCTTACCACTTCAATGCATCTACAACTATGCCATTATCTTTTGATTCCTTCCAATTTTACCCCTTATATCAATTTTAAAGGACTATTCTATCCCTTTTTATATATAAAAAAAAAAATTTGGGGTTATTACAAAGGGGATCATAATACCTGCTCCTACGAGACATATGATGGTTGGCGAGGAAGTGTGATGCATTTTAAGTAGTATACGTTTACTGAGAGATGAACAAGGTTGCTGATTGGGTTGCCTCTTATGCTGCGCATCACTCCAACAAGTTCCTTTGGACTTAGAGTTCTACTGTTCCTTCGCAACTGGGCTTTCTTCTTTCTCTTGACACTGCTGGCTGTGCTCACGCAAGATTAGTATGAGTAGCCGATGTACCAAAAAAAAAGAAGAGCCCATATGGATGGTTTATACATTTTTTTAATAGAATGGCCCGCAATGGGCTACCCTAAATATCTTTAAATATCCAAAATTTGGTAAAGAACCTCATGGAAGTGGAAGGCCATACGAATCTTCTACTTGAATTCTTTTTTTGTACATTTCTTAATAGGGAGTGGAAGACCACACGAATCTTCTCTATGAATTCTTTTTTTGTACATTTCTTAATAGGGGGAGTTCTTTATCCTTTGGCACCATCTATTTGGAAGTCTTGTGCTCTTAATAAATTCAAGGTATTTGTGAAGTTTAACATAATTCTTTGTTATTATAGGAATAATTCAAAAGACCTTTATGCAATAGATCTTGAGAACTCAAATTACTAAAAATTTATAAAACTTAGGCCACGATAGGTTTTAATTAGTCAAAACAAATCTAATTAGTGTTCTATTTTTTTCTTTTTTCTTTTATGGATGGCGATGATTACTAGATAGAAACATGATGTTCGCTTTCCCAATTTTAAATCCAACAGAATTAGGTTGGATTTTCCGTTGGATACCTGGATTGGATAACCTATTTAGATATAGCTCTTATAAACACAATACCCCCGCAGCTCGAATTTTATGGGAGGATAAAAGAATCTACATGGGTCTTTTTTGCTTTCATGCAAGCCAAATAGGTTTACAAGCCGATCCTTGCATGAATACCCAAATAGACTTAAGGACTTGTTTGGTTTGCGAAAAAATATCCTTATCAAAATATTTTTCTTAGAAAGCCGCTGCTTGGAAAAGTGGATTTTACATATTTGGTTGATAATGAAAAAGATATATATTTTAAAATAACTTATATTTGGTTAGACATCTTTTTTTTTTTAGAAAAATTATGTAAATTATCTGTTATGCCCTTAATAAAGAGAAAGACTTTATTCCATTCTATCTAAAAGCTTAAGGCATATTTGAAAAAAAAAAATCTTAATTCTCAGTTGGTGAGAGTTGATCTTTCTAATGTCCCATATAGATTTTTTTTCCCCATAAAATATGTGAATCTTATTCCTATAAAGCTACTTTTCGATTCCTCTCCTTTGAAAACTCCAACTAATTTCTGTTGACCTTACTTTTCCCCCTTCTTTTTCAGCAACCAAATAAGTCCTAAATATTTTATATAAAATATAAATATAAAATTATTTATTTAATACATTTGGTTGGATGATTGGGTTCAGTTAGGTTAGGATTAAGCTTAAAGCCCTAAACTCAATCTCCAAGCTCAATGTAGGTTAGAATGGCCGTTTCCGCCAAGACCATACAAATTCTCATAGCCTCAGCCCAAATTGATCCAACAAGTGGACAGTAACAGTAGGTCCGGCACAAGCGAGTCAGTCGGGAAAAGCCTAAAATTGATAGACTGCGAGCACCGTCGAGTCGTCTCGCAAGATATCACGGCGCGGAATTTCTCTCCGTCTCTCGAAGATGGGACGGAGGGTAATCGAGATCGCGCTTCTTCTCCATCTCTTACTCTCGCTCTCGCTCCATGGAGCCCGTGCTCACCAGGTACCTACCTCTTCCGAGACCATGCCCTCGGCTTCTTATACTGTTGTGATCACTCGAATAATAGTTTGGTTTGGATTCAGTAAACCAGATTTAGAACTGTTCTTGGATTCTGTTTAGATTGTTAAATTCTTTAGGTTTCATTTCTTGGTTTGTGTTAAGATTATTATATTCTTTAGATGAACTATCGGGATGATGCTGGTCGGGAATGAATAAATTTTGTCGATCTTGTACAGAAACCGTCGGACCTAATTGTCTCCTCGATGGAAAAGATGCTTATTTCGTAATTTGTTAATAAATTTTGCAATTTGACAAACCATTTCATGAGTTTAAGATAGTTATGCTAAAAGCAAATGGAATTAAGGAAATGATTATTGGATTAACTAATGTGAATGCGCTTTCTCTCATCGGGCCGGCCGTCTGACTGGCTAGTTCATGAGGATGTTGGCGTTTTGCTTTTGTTTCCGATAGTCATCTACTCGTGACTGGCTGTTAAGCATCAGAATTTTTTTAATGTTTTCAGTTTGTGGGGTTCATGACTAACAATTTTCCTTCTTGGATTTGACTTTTGAGGTTATTTTTCCTTGCATTGCATACTTTTTATGATACTTCAAATGAAGATGGATTCTTTGGGGATCGTTCTGAAAAATTCTGGGTGCGTAATGACAGTATGAAATTTGTGAAGTGGTGCAGAAATTCAAGAGGGTTATTTATCCTTAATTATTCACAATTGCTAGGACAATTGAATGTGTTTATTGATTGTGACTCCCCAACCCTTATACTCCCTGTCCATCACATGCTAGCTCCCAGGAAATAAGGCCCATTTGTCACATAGAATAGCAAAAATGGAGTCCTTAAGAGTGTTCTTGGCTTAGAAATTCAATCTGGATTTTTTTATATGGTAGGGTTGTCATAATGGCTTAGGATCGCACATGTGCATACACACAAGTGCGCATGCATATACACACACACACAAAGAGAGAGAGAGCTGTATAAAAAATTCTCTTGGTTGGTGAAGTTAAATCACTAAATTCCAGCACATTGTTCCATGATCACAGGTATCCATATCATGTCTGTAATTTTTTTTTGGGAAACATTTTGATTAAACATTCTATTTTAATGGAATTAATTTTAAAATAAGTGATTGATACAACAAGTTCTTTAAGCTGATTCCTTACTTGTCATGTGAGAACAATTTGATTTTGCCAAAAAATTTGGTCTTCCACTAAAGTATATGGCTTGTTCCCTGAATTGAAGTTGGTTGAAATCAAAAGGAAGCGATTTTGCAGAAATTTGAAAAGTTTGTCCTTTTTTTTCTGAGTTCTGACATTGACAAAAGACCTTCACAATAACTTGGAATGAGCTAGTTGCAACACGATAATAAGGATTGAAGAATCATTGCTATGCTTTTGTTGGCTAGGATTGGCTAAATACAATTCTTGTGTTGTTATGTGTTGACATTTTACACATACTAGCATGGAAATATGTAATTCTCTGGAAAGATTCACTGTGAACAAACTAGATGCTTATATTATTTAATTATTTTAGACTAGACCAATTTTAACTGCTTTTTGATAATGTTGATGTAGAGACAATTTGGGAAGATTGATTTTACAATAAAGTTAACATTAAATCTATTTAACTTGTAAAAATATGAAGTAAGACTAAGATTTGTGCAATAACTTGCACAAGGTAATTGATTCATGTTCTAGAGCAAGTTCTCGAGTCAAAAGAGAAGAAAAGCGAGCGAGGAAAGGAAAATATGAAAAAGTAAAAGGTTAGAATGAATCTAAAAGCATTTGGCCTCAAATGCTTCCCAGGGAAAATCAATGTTGGATCTCTCAAAATCAAAATCCATATCATTCATCATGGTCTATGTTATATAAAATGCTTAGAGAAAAAATTATGCATTTGCGAGGTATTTTTCTTGTGCATCAAATGGATGCGAATGGATGATTCTAATGGTTTCATACTACATTGTGGTTTGATATCCGGTAAAAAGCATCCAAATCAGCTGAAATTTAGTATCTCTATGTTTTAAAAAATATTTAGATCAAGATCAATGGTTTGGATTTATAAGTTATATATCCTATGATATATTTTTGCTTATAAGCTATATACCTACTATTATATTGTTCTAGTCCGATGCATGGGAAAGAGAATGACAAAACAAATGATTTTCATCCTCAAGGCATCTTATGTAATATAAATCATGATTAATGGTGTGAATTTTGATTTTGATATGCCCATCACTGATTTTCACTAGGAAGCAATTGAGACCATATGCTCTCAGAAGCATTCTAACACTCTCTCTCTGTCTTTCTTCCACCTCCCAATATATGTGTCGTTGGTAGCATGAACCAGTATGTACATGATGGTGCCTTATCAGTCTGCAGTATGTTGCATTGTCAATTTATATGCTACAATGTGCAAAGCACTAGCACAACATAGCATGGCGCAATGAATACCCTTCCAATGCCAGCAAGGCATGGCACTATTGCTAAACACTTAATCCTTGCATACTCATAACTAGATCTAATGGATGTAAATGAGGAGCAGAATAGGACCTGTGTATGGAAAGGTATTAGAGAGTAGGGTTCAATTAGCCAAGGCAACTTCCCCTTATTTTGGTTTTCTTTCTTTATTTATTTTTTCCCCTCTTTTCCTTGTTCTCCTTTTCTCTCTCTCTCTGTTTATACTAGACATCTTTAGCCATGATCTCTTACTCATGCATAGTGAGAGAAAACTACTAGTACATTTGTTTTTCTGGCTTTTAAGCCTATTTTAAGTGTTGGGGATTGTAATTGCTAGTGTGGAAACTAATCTAGATGGTCGATCATGTATTTTGCATCAATTGAGATTTGGGCTAATCACTATAGGTATGACTATTGCATAGCTCCTTCTCATTCTCTCTTTATACCCAAAAAGAGAAAGGTATTAAAAAAATAATGATGCTACCAGAATTTTAACTGCGTGGACTACTTTATACACCCACCAGCTATATGAATTGGGATTGGCCTTGTTGAACTAAGTGTCTAGCATCAGTAGTGTGATATTCAAACAGATTTTTCTTTGTTTTTAAGAAATATATTTCTTTCCATAAACACGAGGTCATGGTATGTTGAACCGACCCGTACCGGACTGGTCCGGTGGCTTATTGGTACGGTTTCGTTGCGGAAATCAGTTCGTGCCGGAGCCAGGGAAGAAAAAGAGAAACAATGAACGAGTGGGGGAGGGAGGGAGAAGCAGCCCCCGCAGCCTCTCTGCGCCCCCGCGGCCCTCCGCAGGAGTCTGCAGCCTCTCCTTCTCCCTCCTTCCCCTCTCGCTCGCTATTTTTATTCTTTCTCCGGTTCCGGCCGGGCTCTTCCGGTACGGGCCCGGTACTAAAATGGTACCGAATACGCTGAACTGGTCTGGTCGCCGACTGGTATGGCTTCCAATACCGATTCAGCATACCTTGCACGAGGTACTGTAGCTTTATTTTGTTAATGTTATGCTTGAGGTCATGGTGATCTATCCATTCTGATAGGTTTTTTTCTTGTGCCTATGTTAATATAACAAACTGATTTTCCTTAGTCTTTCTGCTGATTCCCTCTTTTTTTTTTCTATGTTCCAGGAGGCTGAAGGGGCTGCTGGAACAAGGTAATGTGCTTTCCAAAGTCATGTAGTTTCTTCTTTTGTATTAATTCACAATAAGTTGTTTTATTAAATGTGTGCAGATCTGTACTATTTAGCTGAAACTTTTATTGGTAGTGTATAATGACATACCTGGTTAACACCCCGCCTTTTTTTTCCTGAGACAAAACTTATGCAAGTTTTAGATCTTTTAATGCATTTATTTTAAGAAGATATGCTTATAGTCTTTGACATCATCTAGTTTGGGATAATTGCAATGTTCTCTAGGATCAGTTTGGCTTTTCTAATGAGGAAACCTGAAAAACTGTAACAGTTTAGACAGTTTATCTCAGAACTTTTAGATCATGAAGTTGTTCCAGATGTCCTCCTGGTGTCTATATTTATGCATTATTCAAAAGATTGATGCTTTGCTTGATCTTATGTTCAGATCCCTTTTGCAAGAAGTTGCACACAAACATGAAGTGCATTGTTCTAGAGAAAGAAGTAGAACTGCCTGGAAAATTATTGAGGAGGTATGATTGTGGTAGTGCCGTAGTGGTGCAGTGGGGGCCCTAGCCTACATTATTTGTTTCTTTGGTTGAAAATTCATTCTAAGATTTCCATAATTGATGCAGTATCTGATGCCATTTGTGGATCAAGAGCGGTATCTAATTTCAAGCAAGTGTAGACTTCATCCTGAGAATGACATGTTCCGTGAACAGGAGCAGCACAAAATTCATGTGGATTCAAATGAGTGGCGCTGTGGACTTTGTAAAAAAAGCTTCCGTGCAGAGAAATTCCTTGATCAACATTTTGATAACCGACACAATAATCTACTAAACGATGTATGTTTCATTCAGAACATAAATAAATATATGAATAATAATGAAATATTTACATCAATCAGCTTGCTATAACTGTTACTTTCTTTGGATTTTGGATCTATAACCAATATACACAAGATAGAAATGAAAAAGGCAAGACTAAAAAATAATTTTCCTATGCCCATTATAAGGTGATGCTGCATGGCTCTTCATGGATATGTTGCATCTTATGACCAACATATTATCTCCTTGCCCATATCATTCTTTGCAAGCAACTTTATTTTATCAGTTATTTAACTTTGACATCCTTATAAACATCACTAGTACCGCCCTTCAATTCCAAATAACCATCTATTTATATGTGTATTCCTTGTCACCTATCGGTCATCAGTTAATATATTGATATCATATGCCAGTGTTTCCCGGTTATGAATGCTTGACATTAGCTCCTTTTTTTTGACTTGTAAATATTAAACCGTGATAATTAGACCACTACTATATTCATTTCTTAGTGGTAGATCATCCTCTTCTCTGAGTACGCGGATTTTATACATGGTACAAGAGCTTTCATGTGGAAGAAACAATATTAAATGTTAAAAGAATATGCATAAATAAAGAAGAAATGGCAGAGAAATGACATGTCTTGTTTCTTATCTGAGGTTGGTGGGGCCACCTCTTTTTAAGAAAAAATAACCATATTGCTCTCTGGAAGTGGTTGGCCTTCATGTTTTAAGACAACTCATATGTGGCTTTTAAACATGGCTTAATACGTAATAAACTTGAATGCTAAATACCTTACTCTGTAATCTGCAACACTACCCAAAAGTTGGTTTGGTAGATACTGTAGTAGCTAAACTTAGGAATTAAGATGATGCTTGTCAAAAGAGTTATATGAAGAGCCTTTTGTTAAAAATACCAACAATTCCTTATTTTCTTCCTTATTGACATAATGTATCATGTTATTACTTCTTAACTTTCAATTCTTATTTGATCATATGATAATACATATCAATATGCTATGTTATTTCATAGTATATAGGTTATTAGTTGTTTGTGCAAAGGTTTGGAAACTTGGTTGCATTTTTTATTAGGTGGACCAAGTTTGGAATTTCAGCAATTATTGCTCAAGTTCCTGCCTTCAGCCAAAATAGTTAAGAGAAATTACGAAATATCAAAAAAGTTTTTGGGAGAAATAAAACAGAACAGGGAATAATATATTAGGTAATTTGAAAGCTTATCTTGTTGTTTGCAAACTTTGAATTTATGGTTTTCAACTTTCTGTTTTTGGGATAAAAGTGTGGAAATTTTAAAACATTTGAGAAACCAAGACAGGTCAAAGTGTTATTGTGTGGTCAAAATTGTTTGAATACAATCTCACTATTGAACACCTAATGATGTAATCATGTTGATATGCCGCTTTCATTTTTCTATATAATACATCTGAAATAATGAAAAATCTCTAGTGTGTCTTGATGCCAAAGTAGGTCTCTTGACTCACAAGGTTGGGCTTTTCGATCATGTTTTCTCAACTTATGTCTTGACTGCTTACGAGTGACTCCATAAAAGTGATGATTGCATTTCCCACCCCCTCATATATTGATTTACTAATTGATATTTTTCATCTCTTATAATGTATATCCTAAGTGTGTTGATCAATTTTAGGATCTTATCAAGATTGTAACATGCCACATTTAAATTCGTGCTTCTATTGCTCAAACAAATTTTAACTACACGTTGAAGTTTGTGAACTTTTAACTATTCCAGAGTCAAGGACGATGCTTGGCAGATCTATGTGGAGCGCTGCACTGTGACCTGATGGCTGACTTCAAGAAGACCAAGACCAAATGCAATCCTGCAGCTGCTGCTAGGAACCGCCATCTTTGTGAGGTTCTCTCCTACCTCCATTACTTTTGTAGGATCATATTTCATTATCTACAACAGTCTTTCGAAATCTTATTGTTCATGATTCATGCAGTAAAAACGATCAGAGACAGCTAGCTGTACCTTATGCATGAATATTTCAAGATAAGCTATGATTCCATAGCACATTTCATGCAAATACAGTTAGAGATTGTGGCATTATGAACTCAGTTCAGTTGAAACTTGGAAACAACTATCCTTGAATTCTCAGTCAACCGTTCACGCACACAAGAAAAAACAGAAAAAAATGAAAATGAAATAGTATTCTGATTTTTAATTACATATTGCAGTGAAGCAATGGAAAACCATAACCAAGTAAATGGGTTGTGTTTGCAATGTGCACGTGGATACTTTGAATTGTTTTCCCTGTCCGTAACCAGTAAGTATTGGGTACTAATAAATGCGTGTTGGATGCTTGCTCTAAAATCATATTTTTTAAAAATTAAAAAAAAATACTATGGATACACTTGAGAGTTGAGATACTGTTGGATACATCTGGGGATAAGGAGCCAGATTTTCTTTCTTTCTTCTTTTATGAATGTTGTCCTTTTTAGGAGTTTGTGATATTGATATTCTTTGTGGGGTATAGATTGTGGTCTGCAGAATAGATAATTACTCATTGATGGGTTCAAAGGGTCCAATATTGATATCCTATTTTTTTAAGATTTGCCTTCTAGGCGTATGATATCTTGTTGCATCTATGTCTAGTATTTGTATGCATGCTTCGTAGTGAAACACCTTGCTCTTGTTAAGATCACATGATGAATTAGATATGAAATATAAAATAATTATACAAATCTGTTTTTTTTAAAATTAATAAGAATTCCAGATTCATTAAAAGATTCAGGTGAAAATTAGTCATTGGCATTTTCCACAAAGTTTTGTTATGCCCATTTATTTAGTTAGGGCTTGTTAGCAATTGTTTCTTTTTATTATTTTTTGCTTTTTTAAAACAGAAATAGTAGTAGGGACCAGAAAAAATGCTGATACTTAAGTGAGTGTTTTTCTCCCTTAATTACTAAATCTTCAAAGTTTATGGTAATTTTACTTTCAAAACTTTTGGAAATAAAACCAAAACATAAAGCAGCTGCCACTTCCCCACCATTGTTGCCATCAGTGCTTCTCCACATCACTCCAAAACCATGATCACGACTGAAATTTTCGCTCGTACCACCATCACCTCTCCACTGCTGCTGGAAGTACTGCTGTTGCTGCTACCATTGCAGCCCCCCATCACTGCCAACACAAGCACGGTCACCTCCTCCGCTGGCATCCCCATTCCAGTGCCAGACTATTGAATGGTCATCTCCGCCATAACTAGTACTTATGTCACTGTCTTTTGTGGCCATCACCAGTGCCACTGCCAGTTACAGTTTTCCTCACCATCACCACCGCCAAACATGTTTTAGTGTCTTCTCTTTGAAAATGAAACATTACCCGACGTCTTCCTTCTTTAGAATATCAGAAACAAAACCAAAGCATTTGAAGACCAAAGTAGAAGATTGTCAATTGTGCCAAATACAACCATAGTTATCTGAATAAAATATTGAGTACCCCGCTGTCCAGGTTTCAAACGTATGAACAACTAGTCCAGTTCGTGATGCAATTATGATTAATCTATTTTCCATGAATGCAGATCATGTGATGGATTGATTGTGTGCTGCAATAATGTAAAACTAATTTACTTTCCAATTTATTCTCCCCATTTATGTTTATACCATAAAATCAACAGAGTGCCCTATATGAGTATGTAACTTCAATCATGTACAATGACTGGTTATAGGACCTCCTTCGTTAGCCATATCCAGCAACCTATGAACCACTGATAACATCATTGATCAGAGTTAGGATCAATTGATTTAGTCTACATTGATATTCAGCTTATTGTATAGCCGATATGAAAATGGTTATTGCATTATTAATCTTTTATCTGCTTCAGAGCCTTGCAGATAGCTGTTTTCCCACTAACCAAGGTCGCACGGCAAGCCATCTTCATGGTAATTTAGCTATCTAAACAATTCAATATACGTCTTATTATAACATGTTGTTTGATGCAATTGTACTTGCAGAACTTTTCTTACGGCAATTCTGTGATGCTCACACATGCAGTGGAGGGCGAAAACCCTTCTCTAGAGGGGGCAAGGTAACAGCCTTCCTGATTATGCTGTCATATTTTTTTCTCTCCAAAGTTTGGACTGCTGTGTAAGAACAAGCAAATACCATCTATTGCAGTCTCTTGTCATTGTCATGGAGTTCATTTGCAATGCAAAAATATGCATGCCAATTTTATTGTTGAAAGGTCACAAGTCCCGCATTTTAATTCTTGGCTCATTCTGTTCTTGAACTTCATTTGGCAGTGCAATGTTCTATGTTCTTTTTTAGAGATATTCATTTCTGACTGGTAACCACCATTTAATCCAATCGAATAAAAGAAAATCTAAGTGGCTTATTTTGATGTCTTCTCACATTTTTTGTTTCCTCTTCGTTCCCCTTAATCTGTGCAGAAGCAATCAAGCGTATTTTACCTTGCTGTTTGCATATTGACAGTGATGCTGTTACCTCTGTTCTATCTTTTGGTTTATTTGCATCAGAGGTATGGATCTCATCTACATTCTGTTCTTGATGGTTCCAAATGATGCTCTGATACCCTCTTGTCTTTGCAGAGAGATGAGGAAGGGCACTCAAGATCTGAAACGTATATCAAAAACAATGCGCAAGTCAAAGCCATCCTAGGTGGTAAGTCTCAACAACATGCAGTAACTTTAAAAAAAGGTCACATGTCACCAACTTCGAGGTATCCTAAGATCACAGCTCATGTGTTACCCGTGCGAGGTAGCTTATGCAGATGACAGCTTTCTCCACCAAAACAACGTTAGGTCAAGCTCTTCATGACTATTGGATTCAACAAGCTTATTTTCAACGAATAAAGGGGGAAAAATGTGCAAATAACATCAGTCACTTTAGTTACATTCCAACATCTGAAAATGGAAGACTTGCATGAGTGACTTGATCCCTGGATCAACTTTTGTGCAGGCAAATGAACCTTAAGGGCCTAAGGTTGCACAAGCGATGGCCATCCATTTGCTAAAAAACTGCTAAAGTTCTCTCCCATTCCTTGTTCTTTATAAACAGCCTGTAATTAAAGAATATATCAAACTATTATATTGTTGGTTTTCCTAAATTTGTCCCACCATCATTTAGAACCTGAGAGTTCTCTAATGATCCTTTTTGATACATATAGGGAGCTCCACAATGTCCTGCTTTTTGGTTGGTTTTCTTTGGATACCTTATGTCTCTCAGGTGTAATTTCATGCCTATCCATCTGCTCTGCCTGCCTTATTCATGCATGCTGTATTCGAGCAGGCAGTCATTTTTGACATCTGTCACAGTGTCCAAATATTTCATAACTATCATAGCCCTACAGAAGTTTCCCCAGACCCCCTTAATGTGTCTGTATATCGTATCAGACAATTCATTATAATTGCCACAAACTCATCTTCTATCTGATAGTGGGTTCATGTAAGGTATTTTTCTAGTGCATGTAGCATTAATGATATTTTTTCTAGGAACTGTATTATATAGTTCCATGTTTTCGGTTGACATTATACTTCTTAGTGCTCCAAGTATTAACACCTGAATAACCACGCATCTTCTCCCTGGTTCAGAAGATGCCAGGTTGCATACTTGTCAAGTATGTTGGTGGCTGTACCACCGACTGGGGATCAAATCCTGCCTTCATCAGGGTAGGGTGGGGTGGGTGGTCAGGAGTATCATTGGAAAATGCCACTTTTTTTCTTGCTTGCTGGAATCTTGAGGTTCCTACCTGCATGATTTGTGCCCTCACTTAAAATCACTTTCCTTTTGAGTTACTTTAATTTTATTTATTTGCTCCGGGTGCTTTATGTGCAAGTACATAATATCCACATATGTGAGGCACCAGAAATGGGACCCCACTGCCAAGGAGGCCTTTCTACTGAGATCTGCTGTGTCACCAGTTTTTAGTAACTACTTAGCAAACTTCCAAAGCTGACTGCAATTTGCAAGCTTGATTTCATTTATCACTGATTTTTATGGAGAAATGGCAATGAGAAATGCTTTGGATAAAGATTTTATAAATCATAATTGTGTATTAGTACCTTAATTTTCCTAGCTAATTGCTTATTGTCCATGAAGCAGGCATGTTGTATATTTGAATGCTTATGGGATTGCATGACGTTCATGGGTTGAAGAAGGCATTATGCATCAAAACTTGCAGGCAGGTTAAGCTGGTGCAGAGCTGCTTCACTGAGTCTCCACCAACCTCCTTGTAAAATTGCTTTGAATTGACAGAGGTTCTGTCCGACCTTTGTGTTATCTGGGTCTTCACCTGTCTACCAAGAATGCAGTAGTGCAGTTCATAAATGAGAGTCCAAATTTGTCATTTCCTTCGTGCAGACCACTACTTGAGTTTTGTACCATTGATGATATAATCTGAAATGCCTCAACAAAACTTCCTTCTTTGGAATTGTATGTTCGGCAAGAATTGTAAGCATTCGGCGTGTACTCGAACAGAAACCATTTAATTTTAAAGAACCATGAATTACGATATGCTGAATTCTGCCCCAGGCGATACTCGTTGAAATTCGAAATGCAGAATGTGCTACATACTGGAAATCTGTCACCATTTTTGTCAAACAATTTATCTGATAATATTCAAGTTATACCTTTGTCACCGCCTAGTTATTATCTTGCTCGCTCTTTCTTTCTGCTAAGAATTTATGCTCTTGAAATGTAGATAATTGAAGGTCTTACTGTAATTGAATAAATGTCCTCCATAATAAGTTGAGAAGTTATTTTTTGAATAAATAATTAAAATTTTCTCTTGAGATTCATGTTTATTATACTTGCATCTAATTGTTCGTAATATGTATATTTACATCCAGTTAATAGTTAAACTGTTTTTCTTACGTGAAAAAGTCAAAATTATTTTTGGATGGAAGAAGGATATACATATTTTTTTATATTATTGGGCAGCTGATATGTCACTTAAGATTACTTTGGTTATTTTATTTTTTTTTTTATAATATAGCATTTAGTTCCATTTAAGGTGAACAATTTGACTAATGCTTTATTAAATTATGAGTTAAAATGTTAAATAAAAATAAACCTCAGGAGAGTAACTATAGATTTTACGAATTATTGGATGTTAGCATAATTTGTCTCTAATCGTGCGCTGGGAGAGGAGGGCGTGAGTGGGTTTGTGATTCACTCTTATTTGTATTCTTCTAATGGGTAAAATAGAACTATAGGAAAGGCTCAATCTCATCGGTCTCAAAAGCAGTATACTTGAGAATTATTGAGGAACTTCATAAATAAAAATGATGGTTAAACAAAAATTTGCTGTGACTTCATGGAGATATAACCCCAAATGCAATAGAAATCAACTCATTTGATAGGAGGAAGCCATCCGGATCACTCAGCCTAATGAATGCAACTTTGTTCCCTATCTCATAATCATCATTCAACTGCTGCTCAAAATCATGATAACTCAATGATTTTCTATCACCATCCATTGCAACCACATGTCCACTCTCAACAAATGGTCTGAAGGTTCTGCATAAGGAGAGTGCCAAACAATTCCCAAAGGATCTTCCAAAACTGCTCATATCTAGACCTCTTGCTGTTCTCAGAGAAAGCATCACAACATCCATGGCCATGTCCTTGCTTCCAACACGAGTAGCATCACGATCTACCATTCCATCTTGCAGTTTCTGCACCCAGTCTACATACTCCTTCAATCTTCTTGGCCTTGAAAACCTAACTCCATTGATGTAGCTCGCGGATCCCAGACCAAATCCGTAGAAAGATCTACTTTGCCAGTATGTAAGATTGTGCTTGCACTCATAGCCATTCTTGCAGTAGCTACTGATCTCATAATGGCTGTAACCTTCCTTGGCAAGCGTCTCCGAAGCCATTTGGTAGAAGTTGGCCGACTGTGCTTCTGTGGGCAGAGGGAACTCCCCAGGAGTGTACCTGCAGTCAGGGTTGGCAATACTAAGCTATGGTGCCAAGTTATAATATTTTGGAATTTTACATTTTCTTTATATTGCAAGTTATGATTTTACAATACTTTTTTTTTTTTTTTTGTCGTTGAGGACAATCCTAGGGGTTTGAATGAGGAATGAAATCACATAAAGTGTTCCTACTGAAAATAAAAAAAAAGAAAATCACATAAGGTGTTCAACTGCAGATTCTTTTATTTTTTTGGTAGTTGAGCACAATCCTAGCTGTTTGAATGTGGAATGAAATCACATAAAGTGTTCCTACCGAAAATATAAAAAAGAAAATCACATAAGGTGTTCGACTGCAGATTTTTTTTTTTTTTTTTTTTTTTTTGTGGTTGAGGACAATCCTAGGTGTTTGAATGCAGAATGAAATCACATAAAGTATTTCTACCGAAAATAAACAAAAAGAAAATGACATAAGGTGTTCGACTGCAGATTTTTTTTTTTTTTTTTTTTTTTAATGGTTGAAGACAATCCTAGGTGTTTGAATGTGGAACGAAATCACATAAAGTATTCCTACCGAACATAAAAAAAAGAAAATCACCTAAGGTGTTTGATTGCGGAATGAGATAAAGATAAAACCCTAAAATTATTAAATTGTAACTCTTAAATGAAACAAAATAAAAACCATAAAATTATTACATTTGAATTCTTAATTTGAGTAGAATTTTGCAAATAAACAATTTCTCTCCTTATTGCCTTACATCATACCAATTTTCTATTTTTCCTCTTTCCAATAATTTTAAATACCTGTTAAAATAACTCAACATTTACAATTCAAAATCATGACTTTGAAGTAAGATTCTCCATGCAGAGCTGGTGTTTTAAATTAGAGAAATTTAAGTAGGAAACTCTATCAAGCATTCGAAAACAAAGTCGATGATGTTATTATGAAATAAGAATGCAATCCTATGACCTACTCCCTTTTTCTACAAGATTTTTGCAGAAGATATGGGATTAAAAAGGACTACTTATGGTCTTTTGAGCTATAGAAGATTAGAAATGGAGGTTCCACACATCTAGCATGAGACTCTTCTCTAGTACTTAACTAATGGCGAGCAAGAGTGAGTTCAGCATTGCTTACAGTCGTCCAAAGTTGGTGCCTTGCTCGAGCTGCAGGTCGTAGACAGAGACGTGGGTGGGCCGAGCATCCACCGCTTGGCTCAAGCTCTCCTCCCACATCTCCGGTGTCTGGTGAGGCAAGGAGGAGATGAGGTCCATGCTCCAATTCTCCAGCCCATCGCACCCAGTGACAATCTCTATAGCTTCATAGACCTCCTTCAAGCCATGCGCCCTCCCACAGGCCCTCAGCAGCTCCTCCTGGAATGCCTGGACCCCGAGCGACACCCTGTTCACCCCCAGCTCGAGCAGTTCCTCCATCCTCCCCCTGTCGAAGCTCCCCGGATCCATTTCGATGGAGATCTCCGGGTCGGTGCACGTGCCGAATTTCGATCGGAGTGCATCGAGGACCGAGGCGACGAGGGTCGGCGGCACGAGGGACGGCGTGCCTCCGCCGAAGAAGACGGTCTCGAGAGGTGGCTGGCTGTCGCATGCTGGTCTGGTGGCTTCGATTTCCCGGAGGAGGAGGTGGATGTAATTGGCGATCCTGGGGTCGTCGTCACGGTGATGGGATGACGAAGGAGAGGAGGAGGAGGAGGAGGAGCCGAGGGCGATGATGGGGAAATCGCAGTAGTGGCAGCGCTTGCGGCAGAACGGGAGGTGGACGTAGGCGGAGGTGGGCGGCGGCGGTGTCGGGATATCGGCTGAAGAGGAAAATTTACAAACACTTGGTGTGCGTGGCAGTGCGTTGGGGAAGCCAGGCACAGGTATGAGGTTTCTGGCTTTTTTGAGAAGAGGGGAGTGGAAGAGCATGGGGGGGAACAACGTAGACCTAAGCATTTAAATATCTTATAACTAGAACAAAACAGGTTAATAACAGCGGCAATCTTAGCTTAAATAAAACCCTTTACCTTTTGGCCTCGAGGACTTTGCTTATATTGGTGGAGGACGTGATATCCTCGGAAGTTGCTGTCAGATCCGCAACCCAGACCAGACAACAATATAAGACTTAATGACAAGCAAACCCATATGAGGTCATGAGTTTTGTTAGGTCTGAATTTTAGGCTCCACTTTTTTTATTTTATTTTATTTGGGTCTAGGGTTGGATCTTTTACTATTTGTCCCAAGGCCAAACCAATCCAACCATAAAATGTATGTGGGCTAAAAATTCACTGTCCAATTCAATCCATCTATGGCACTCTTAAAATCAAATGAAGTTTGGTTTGCTTTCGGAAAAGTCTATGGTAGTTTTCAAAAATAACTGAGGTAGTTTGTAAGGACTTCTTCTTTTCTTTTTTCTTTTTTTGGGTAAAACCGGATTTTATTTTAACTAATCTTGGGAAAATATATCTTATGAATTGGAAAATAAAATGTGTGAATAGTCAATAGAAGTTTCGACACGATAGTTTATAACGTATTAGCCGCATAAGTCGCCATTCTCTTAATAGAAATTTCCTATTGAAAAATTGATAGGACTTCTTTCTTTTTTGCTTCCCCTTATCCCCCCATAATGAATGATTAATACCTTAACAAATTTCTTAAAGGAACTTACCTAGAGAGAAAGAAATAGAAACCATACAACTCTTTGAAATATTTCCATGTTTTCTTTTCATGCCACATTGTGCCATTAAATTATGATTTTATAGCTATGTAACATGAAATAATCAATAACAAATAAAATTAGAATTGTAGATTATTAATTTTTATATTAAACTTATTATTGTAAAAAAAATTAAATAAAATAATTTAAATTTATTTTCTAAAATATTCTAATTATTTATGATGCCACGAGGATCCTCATAAAATATAAATAGTCAAACATTAGAATTATCACATTTTAAAGTTTTATTATATTGAATAATGGATATTCAATTGCTTATTTTAATATTTGATGTTAATTACATTATGTTTGTATAAAGATTTTTTTACATGCATTACCAAAGTAAATATAAAGAAATTTTGTAGGAATTTATCATGGAGTGTGAAAGCTATAATTGAGGGAAAATTGATAGTTTAAAACCCTAGAATTTTATGATGCATCTTCTTATTAAGCTAAAAGAATAAATTACAAAGTCTTCCCTACAGAAGTTGTTAGCATGACTATGCTTTACGTCATGTAAGAATTATCACACTCAAGAAGGGCATCATTATTATTGATAAAATAGATTTAAAAGCTATATATTAATATACTATAGTGAATTGAGTTATTATTTTAACAATTTGAGGCCTATTTGCTTGTAGGATATCTCCGAAATAAGGGAGGTTTATTCTAGAGTCCCAACAAATGACTCCACTTTTTGGACAGAGAAGATTATTCTGGTCATTGGTCAATACTATTTATTCCCTTCTATCGGACTAAAGTTTCAAGGAAAGGTGAAATAACTTTCACTCAATACAAAATGGGTGAATTATTTATTCTCTCTCTATTTTTCCTACTTTTTTTCATTTTTTAGTTAATGATCCACGAGGATCATTGGGCCAATGTGGATACTCTAGCTAGCCTAGAGAGGTCTAGATAAGGTCGAAGAGTGAGATCCACTTATTGGAATGCTCAATCATAGCTAAATTTTTGGAGGCTCTAATTTACTCGTAGGACATTTATTTGATATGCTTTTTTTTTTTTTTATAAATGAAATCAATTAACTTTTCAAGCTCTATAATATTAAATTTTTTTATTTTAGCCTCCAATTGGGGCGGTTAAAATTTAAGAAAAATTATGTGAAGTGACTAAAAATTTGATGTAGATGTTAAATCTATCTTTTACAGGATTCTATTTTTTTTTAATAATTATTCCACTAGTTATATCTATTTTGAAAATGCTACAACATCCTTTAACTAGAAAAGCAATCCAATTTGAATTATTTAATGGCGAACTGATAGCATAAATAAAGGCCTTGTAACTAGTTTTATAATTTTTTAATGAAAAGAAAATGAGATCTAGATCCTACCACCAATTATTTTATTTTATAATTTTTTTCAAAAGATTTAAGTTGAGTAGGTTGAAGAAATTTCTTTCTTTTTTCTGATCAAATCAGTTAACCTACCAATTCCTAACCAAACATCAAGTTTTCCTTAACCAAAGTATAAAGAAATCTTTGATGGTAGCAAAAGTTAGGAGCAACTAACCTTGGATTTTGCATCTCGTGACTAAACATAGTCTAAGTTTACACGAACGAACAATGAGTAAGAAAAGGTTTCGAGGATCTACATTACTTTAGATAAATAGTGAAAAAAAAAAGGTTCCTTAAACATGCAAAATGGAATTTACATTGAGTCTTGTATCATGCTTTGTCATTGTATAAGATTTTATTTAGATGCTTAAATTGACGGGTCAAAATTGAAACTTGTTGTGCACCCTAGTGCTTTGGGTTCAGTTAGTAATTCACCTTATTAAATTTGGGCTAGAAGAAATAAGTGCTAGCAGTTATTTCCATTTTCTATTCCAAAAAAAGTTGGTCACTTCTTTCTTTCTCGCTGAGGTACTAAAAGCTTCAAGGCTTTTTGCAACTGTTTTCATAAAGCTTCAAGGCTTTTTACAACTGTTTTCATGGATCAAGGAAAAGTTCTACGTGAGATGCCGTTTTTAAGCTCTTTGCAAAAGTTCTACGTGAGATGTGGTTTTCAAGCTCTTTGCAAATGCATGATGCCAATTGAATTAGTGTTTGCAACATGCTCCATTTTGGCAAGTCAGATTGTTAAGCCTTTGGCCTCTCGTTAGGCTTAAGTTATAGAATATATTTTTTTTTTGTTGGAGGAAAAGTTATAGAATAATTGATAAAAATGCTCAAGCACATCGTTTCTGAATCGCAATGCTCACTAATAAAGACAGTAATATTGATGCTCAGTTATTGTAGGGTTGATGTTTTTAAAGCTCCCTGGCTTAGCTTCGCTCCTTCCTGGCACAGCATAAGTATGCAGAAGGCTTGAGCTTATCAACTCTTTTAACTTCCTAAGATAACCTTTTTGTAAAATATTTAAAGATAGAGAAAAAATAGGAAATTGGATTTTTTTGAACTAATAAAAGTATAGGAGAACCTGGATCAGAGCAGTGCCAAGCGCTGCTTTAAAAGTATTATTGCCCTTGTAGTCTAGGGTAGATGACTTTAACTTCCATTATCCCCATGAATTAACTAAATTGTACTAGTTTGCACCCTAGGATTCTAGCTTATTTTGATCTACAAATTATTACTCATTTTCTTTGGGACATCTATATATTCTTTTTTTTCCCCTTTAATTAACTAGTTAGGTTGATCTATATATTTTCTTGGCTTCAATTAATCATAGAGGGTCAACTGTGATTAAATTCTCCTTTACAAGTGCTGACCTTGTACCTACCTAATTCAAGGGTTAAAAGCCAGATTTTAACTCAACAAACAAAAAAAAATTTAGATCGACATCGTTTTGATTAAGGTTCTACTCTATTTAATCTGCAAACAATTTAATAGGTAACTAGTTAATATGATCTGGGTCCATACATTTTCCTCAAGAGATTTTTGGCCATACTGACTTGTCATCAAGTCCTGCATTTTGCTGTTACAGAACTTCTACAAGGATAGAAAAGTGAAGCTTTCTTTTTTCATTTTTTTTGTTAGAATATAGAGCCCCTGGAGCTAACTAGGGAGAAGGAGCAGAGCTATGGAATCCCATCCTGTGATAGGCATGAGGGAGGAAGGAAGGAAGAATATACACTACATGGGCCTACTAAACCACCTTCAACCTGACTTAACAAATCTAAACCAGACCCAGTCCATTGGCCTACTAGGTTGGGTCATGGTCAACCATGGCTTGGATCTAACTCAAAATATGCAGATTTGTATTGGATAGAATAGATCGAGTTAATAGTTACTATTTTATATCTAAAATTCTAATAATTGATAATAAATTATAAACTTACTAAAAGTTTTCAGATGAGACTAAAGAATGCCAAATTAAATAAATAATTGATACATTCTTAATATATAACTTTACAAACTCTAATTTTAGTTGAATAAATAATTAATAAACAGGAGATCATTCTGAATAAGATTCATCAAAACAACAAATGAATGCTTAAATACAATAAAGCGATATTCCTATATAATACATATATCATAATGACAAATGATGTAGATACTCCCGACCCAAAAAGATGAAAATTGTTACATCTAAATCAAAAGTGGTTGCCATGATTTTGGTTACTGGCAGTTCTTGTTGCAGTTTATGAAGACAATGCAACCGATCCGTCTACAACAGTGCATGCTTATCGAGTAGAAGTTGGGTTTGTATTGTCATCATCAGCATTTGAATCTTCAGATTCCATGTTTCTGCATCAGATCTTTACATTCCATCTCATGGGTAGCTGTGAGCCATCCTTTGTGTAGATCCTCCTTTAATGGTGATATTTTCAGTGGCTTTAAAATTACAGTCACTTTTATGATAAAAAAGACATCCTTTGGTGACCATCTCTGAAGAAAGTATGGAAAAAAAAGACCAACAGAAGAGAGTGCGTTGTATTGTTGTTGGTTTATACTAGGAGAAAGACTAGAGGCAAAATTTAAAAGAACAAGAGCATTACTTGGAATCCAGAAAGCAAGAACATTCTCTTTTCCATTTAAATCTTACTTTCTGAAGTTTTCATGTCCTAAGCCCCATCAAAAGGCACAAATTCCACATTTTTGCTGTGTTTGGAATCTCTCCTAGCTGAACTATTACCAGATATGAAACTTCTGATAAAGCATTTAAATTATAACACACTGTGTTCCAAATTTTGTATATGCATACATACAGAATGGCTACCCTAATGGTTTTTACAAAATTGCAGATGATTTGAAGTCTCTCAACCAACATGGACTAGCGAAAGAACACTAAGTTTCCTACTCATGTCACATTAAATATTTCACCATGTACGGTCCTTCAAGTTCATAGCCCAATTTTCTGTAGTAATGACGGGTCCCAACACCTGAAATTACAGCTAATTTTGTAGACCGGTGCTCCCTTCTAGCAATTCTCTCTGCTTCTTCCATCAGAAGTGTGCCATAACCCTGCATGACGAGAAACAAGCAAACTCACTTTGTAAGCAGACATCATAAAGCACGTGCCGTCATGTAAAAGCTTAATTTCTGTCTGTGAGGCGGTTACATACTTCAACTAAATTATAGATATGGTAGTTCAACTCTTGGCACAAAAGATTGCTACTGAAGTGTGATAGAAACCAATGAAAATGGATTGTGGAGGCAAGAAGTTGATTCTGCATGTGGTCAAGGAATGCCTGAATTCACTTCTCGAGGGTCATTCTGATGATATTAGCTATCTTTCTTCTATTAGTCTTTCCTATTTTTACTGCTCAAATAATTTCTCCCCAATGACAGACCAATTAAACCATTGATTATTTGAGTTATTCAAATTAGAATCTTCCATAACTCTATGGAAATATTTCCTCTAAAGATTCTCCTCTCTCACTCTCTACCCCCCCTCCCCACTCTCAAAAATCCATTTAATATAATTCTTATTCAAATACATTATTTTTCTATAATTTGCATGGAATGCAATTTTTTTTTTTTAAAAAATTATAATCATAAAGTCTCCCCTCAAATGTGCATTGCAAGTGCCCGTTTGTTATTAATTCTAGAATATACAGCATGAATCAAACATTGCAGTCACCTGGTGCTGCAGTTTGTCAGCATCACGTCCATGCACAGGAACTGCAGTTCCATATACATGAAGTTCACGAACAATTGAGCACCTCCCCATAAGTTCAGGGCATGTTGTGTTGTGGCCACATTTACGCAAGCGTAGAAGTCCAACAAGAATATCCTGTTACCGATGCAAAGATTTATTAGATACATTGCAGTCCAAACCCATATTTCTCAGAACTTAAGTAACACAAGGATAAAAGCAACTAGACCTCAACCATAAATATAAGTAAACATAATTTACCAGCCAGAAAGATATTAGCACGCCTCAGAGTAATGTAACTCCAAGAATGAAAGCCCCCCCCCCACACACACAGGTGAAACTTCTCATCAGAAATCTAATACAAATCATTATCCATATGTCTATCATACCCAAGCCTACTAACAATATTGCACTAAGAACAAGATCATATTTAGCTTCAGGCCGTAGGATCTGTGTGAACAAAAATTGAGTTTTGATGCCTTCAATATAGAAAAGACAGTGTAAAAGGAGAACATGTAGATAGACAATGAGAAAAAGAAAATCTATCAACTTACAGCTAATTTTCTTAAGTTTTCATATTATCAACTCCATATATTTTGCATAAAACGATATGGTATTTCAACATAGCCAATCCAGTCTATTTCATTCCTTTCATCACAGCTTATGTTAGTGACCCGATGATTGACAGTCCTTGTAATCCAATGACTTTAATGGATGTGCATGAAGCATGGCCATGCCAGTGTCTAGCATGCTTGGTTAACATGTGTCCATGTCGTATAGCAACGCTATGACACTTAGATACTTATATATATCTATACATACCTAAGTAATCCTACAAGATTTGCTGGACATGCGCTAAACAGTGCCCATGTTGCAGTGTCTTGCACAATTACTTAAAACGTATCCATATTGCAGTGCCTAGTGTGCCTGTTTAACATGCGTCAATGCCATACAACAACACTACAGCACTAGCATTAGTCTATATCTGTGCATATGGACATATAGACCCTCCCCATGTCACCATATTTGGGGCATGAGCTCAACCTAGATGAACAACTTTTCCTTGTCACAGATGATAGTAGCATATATGTCAACAATATCATTCTCTCCAAAGCATGGTTTAAGTTTCAGACAAATTATTTCTTAATTTCAAAAAGACCAATCGGAAGCAGACACCAGAATAAATGACCTTGTTTTTAATTTTTTAAGTTCATTTTTGTTAGATGTTTATTGTTTCCATAATAAAATAGATCAAAACATGACATTATTTGCCTAAACAGATTCTCAATCCAATCATGATACTTTGGCAAATTGCATAAGATTATGAAATATGCAATTGCTCACTTGCTCCATTTTTTAGATAATCTAAATAAATTTATTATGGTTGTTATTTTTTTGACTTTCATTCATTATTATGATACTTTTTGTCAAGTCACCTAACCCCAAAAACAAGCACACTCTCTCGAAGATCTTTCATATTGCATATTAACGCTTTGATTCTCTAAATTGGTACATGAATCCTAATCCCTGAAATTACATTAGTCTTTGCATATAAGTCCCTCGGGTTTGCTTAGCCAGAGGTGAAAAAAATATTCTATTCATATAACAGTGTTGATTTACCAAAAGTTTCTATTAGCTTGATCATTTTGCCCTTAGTAGGATAGCTCAATAGGTTTTATGCTTTCTGATCTTCATTCTCCCTCACTGGTTGCTGATCTCCCAATTTTGAACCTCCCCCCAATTGTCAAAAATATTACAGTTGGGAGTAATTTCATCTCCCAACCTTCTCCAATGTTCCATCATGTAGTTATTTGAGCAAGTTAAAGGCCAATTTGAGAAGAGCAAGGCCGTCAAATCGCCTTGGCAGTCCTACTTGTTGGCCCTTTTAAAGGATTAGGAGGAATGACTAGGAGGCCAAGCAGGCACTTAAGTTTCAAAAAAAAAAGGCTAAAAAATTAGCATAAATTGTACGTTTTTGTTCAGAATGGATGTATAGTTCATAGAAAGCACATCAAGGATCATATTATTAAACAGTAACACTGTACACTACTTTATTTATTTAAGAATGATTTGACCTATTTACTCTAGTTTACTTAATAACATTTTGTGAAGTGATTTAAAGTATTTAAACCTTCTTACAAGCACAACATGCTCAAGCATCAATTAGTATCTAACGGACCAGATCATAGACGGAATCGACTTCTCTCCCTTGAACTAAATATTTAAGGAGAAAACTCGTTAAAAAATTTTATGCCTTCAACAAATCAATGAGCCAGGTGCCAGCCTGAGACAAAGGTGGCCCTAGGTGGTGAGGTGCCCCACCAAACAAGGCACTTGGGTGACCATCTTGTTCGAAGGCTTGGAAAGCACCAAAGGCCTAGGCGGTGGCTGTCCAAGCACCCAGGCGGGATCCCTAGGCGGCCACCTGTGACAACCTTGGAGGAGAGAGTGACTTTTATCTCCTTAGGTGAAACCCCCATGTTAGTTCTACCGAGGAGCAGAGAAATTGGTAAACTTTCTCTTGCTTCATAGTTAGTGTTCTTTGGGTTTTCACTTCTTTGAGCTTTGCATTTTTATTTGTGTTTTCCTTCTTTTACGAATTGAATCTTAAAAAACTTGTTTGGATTGAAATCACAACTCTCATGTGAAGTGACAAACATGATGCAGACCTTGGTGGTGCAACCCCTAGAGCCGCACAACTCCAAGCTCAAGGTGGACAACAGGATGGAGAGTAATAGAGCAAATGAGAAGGAGAAGAAGAGACTTTAAAAAACCCTAGATCCCTTATCTCTGATAGCTTTAGCCCACTTAAACGGCGTTTTTGTCTTGCAAAATTTGTAACCCTTTAACGGTTTAACCACACTTTGGCCGACAAAACAAGCATAATGACTTATATGCATAATGGAGTAGATTTCAAGGATTAATATGCAAATTCAGAGAATTGAGGGATTAATATGCAATATTTCAAGAACTAATAGAAAATATAAAATAAAACCCTCGTTTCAGTTGCTGCACCAACCTTAAGCATAACTTTTAGCGCCCACGCCCCTTCCATTATGCGAGAGTGGGGGTGGTTTATGCAACTTGTTTCCCCACATATGTCAACTCTTAAAGATAGATCATGAATCTAAAGCTTGTTAATTCATTTGGACAAGATTAACAGAATCATTGAAAAGAAAGAAGGGGAAAAGAACAAATCAAGGCTCACCTATTTACAATTTTAAAGAGAATTTATTTTTACTACTTTCACATAATGAACATCCAAACTGCCACTGACATTCCCACTAAAGTTAAAGGATTAACTGAAAGACAAGTGTTTATTAAACTACTTAGGCTCGTTATTCTTCTTTTGAGCTACAGAGATTTGCTGAAGACATCTCTAGAATTTATAGAATGGCGTCCGCTACAATTGTAAGAACTCACAACATCCTTGAAGAAGCCAACTCGAACTATCTCAAGCCAACATCTCAAAATTCCATGTGCAACAGGAGGTAAAACTTAATGGCACCAATTGTCGAATAAGGGCCTGTTTCGATATTCCTACAGGGTTGGACTGAAAATCCTGTAGGAATCCGGCTTGCTGGCCCATTTAGCTTTCATTTTCTAAGAACCTGTCTAAACCCAGCCCATATCCTACCATTTAGCATCCATTGTCTCTTTGTCTTTCTAAAGATCACAACTCATCCTTCTAAAGATCACAACTCATCCTTCTCCTCTTCCACTTCTACCATTTATGTTGCCTCTTGAGAAGATAATATTAAGAAATTTAGAAATTATGTGGTAGGTTGCAAAGGAAAAAATTGAATAACTATAAAAGGAAGTCTCAAAGAAGCTAAAACATCGTACATAAAGGTAGTTCAGTTAATTATTTGATATTCTTTTGCAACTAGGACAGATTTAGGAAAGTTTCCATCAACTTTTGCTGTCTTGAAATTTTACTGTCACATAAAAGCCATCCAATGTAGGAACTTACCATCAGCTTCATCTCATTCCTACTTAGACATCCTAATTTAATTTACATCTAACTAAATCAAATCAGCCACCAACCTGACCTGCCACAACCAAAACCCACCAAACTCAAGCCAAAGTAGATCATGCTCCTCATACCGATAGTCGTCTACCTTTGTTGCTCCGTCTGTGTCTGCAACCCCAGCCTAAAGTCTACCACCACCACTATAGCAGGTTTCTCGGCCAGGGAAAGGAATGGAAGTTGGGAGGGGGGATTTGTGGGATAAGAACGAGGATTCGGATTAAATGACTCCTGCAATTTTTTTTTAGTATTAATCATATTTTAAAATAGTTTATACGACCAAGCATATTTATTTGAACATTTCACCTTGAACATGTCAGTCTTCTAATAAGTTGTCAGCATAAAAAAGCTTTGTTGAGTAGTAGACATGATTTCATACCAAAAAATGGTGAAGCAATTTATGTTATATAATTTCCTTCTTTCAACCAGGTTGGAGAAATATCAGAACCAAAAGGTATTTGATTCGAAAACTTCAATTAAATGGTCCAGATGCTTGGCATTCAAACACATTCATAAACTCTTTCCACATCCATTAAAGGGCATATAAAGTGCTCATTTCATACAGTTCCTGACACTCTTGCACATGAAACTTTTCTTCAGAATGCTATTTCCGTTCATTGTTAGATTCTTATCTTCTTTTTTGTTCAATATATAAAATGCTTCCAAACATCACATGATCCTTTGATTGTTTGCTTCATGAGAACTGCTAGTTTAAGCAAAAAAATATTAGCAATTTTATGCTACTTGTAATTGTAGCAGTATGTTAAGCAATTATATTTGCATCATGCAGATAGCGGTTGTTGGCATAGTGATGAGCATAAAGTATCATATTAGATAACTATATTTTTTAATAACTTCTTCCAGTTAGTAAATCATTAAGGATGCTGAACATGCCATACAGTGATTATTGAAATCCATGGTCTCGCAACTTCAGCTTGTATAACTCCCCTATTTTCTCACCATACACACTTCTATAGTCTGTCAATGTATCATCTTAACAACATATATCTAGCTTTCTACAAACAAACATGCATCTAGTTGCCAAACCTCAAGTTAATAATGATAGTATGATTTCTATTTCAAAACCTAAAGCATGATAAATTACTACTAGTTCCTTCTTGACAAAGTGTTATAATGTCAAAAGCAAGGTCTATGTAACTGACCAGAACTGCTCAATTTGGGACATATCATACCGAATTGGCATGGAATCGGGTCAATTTTGCATGGGCAAATCCAGAACCAGTCAAAAGTGTCGGTCCAAACTGACTGGTTCAACCGCTCAACCAATTTCAGGTAGGGTATTGACCCAATTCGCCTGTGCCTACCTAGTGCCACATCTTAAAACTCCCCTCCCTTCTTTTGTCTTAATCCCAATACCTTAGCCTATCCCATTTCTCTCATCTCTCTCTCCCTCTCCTCGAATTCCCCAAATGCAACTTGAATCCGATAGCTCCACAGCAAGCCTCACCATTGACGAACACCTTGCCTCGATGCCCTTTGACAGCTTAGAACACCAGTAACAACCCCCACTGAACTTGCCTCTGCATCCCTAGTCGCACTCGACGCCCTTGATCTCCTAATCCTAGCAATCGGTAGCATGCCAACCTCATTGCCTCTTTCCCCCTCTCTCTTGGTAAAACCTCTCTCTTAAAATTTGTGTGAAACCCTAGACAGGTGAAGCCAATACCTGACTAACACCTTGTGGCATACCATTGTCAGTACGATACGTTACCCTACCAACCCGATACGTAACATTATGGGTTAGGTACCACAAAAAATAAAAACTATAACCATAAGAATTTGGGAAAAACAATTACCATATATCCAACCATTTCAAAGTACTAAAAACATGATAGACTACATGAAGCATTTTGGAAGGCTTAAGGTTTACTAATGATAGAGATCTAATATTCAAAGGTTCAAGAATCATTTTACAAATAAAATAATTGTACAATGATTAGCACCATGACAAAGCACCATAAAGTTCATATAACCAAATGTCAGTCAAGTCGAAACTCCAGTATATAATATGCTGCAAAAATGCTTGAATTTTCAAAAATAAATAATATAAATTCAAGTTTATGTAGCTAAAATAGAAAAATGCTCCGACTTTTTTTGATATAAACAATGCCTTGGCTTAGTAGTTCATACTTTAAGAGAAATCTACGCAAAAATAAAATTTCATTGTACTATTTAAGCTCCTACCTGACGTGTATCTTCGTATGAGAGAAAGGTCTCCCAACCCTCATTTGCTACATAGTCACGCCGCACTAGCTCTACCTCTTCTGGCTTGATTTTATGGTGAATGTCCTGAAAATAGTTCACAAAGGAAAGAGAAAAAATCAAACGAGGTATAGAGCTCATATCTTCAGCAATAACAGCAAGAGATGATTAACATCTAAAGACCTGAATCCCAGCTTCACGTGTTCTAACATCACGACATTTTAAGCCTAAATCTTCCATGCGAGCCAAAGCAAGCTCACGGAGATTTCCCTTTTCAACTCCTGAAGTAACGAGGGGCATAGGAATATCCCTTTGGACTCTATAAACACGTGTCCATGGTGGTACCATGGAAAGAATCCTGGCAACAATGTCTACCAAGAGCTCTGGTGGGTAATTTCTATACCTGCAACAAATAAGCAAGTATATTAGTCGAATATTATTGCTAGATAGTTTACAAAGTGACTAGTTCAATCAAGGTTTTAAAAATTGTAGGGACAAGAGCTGCCCCTATTTTCCATGGAACTTGGACACCATGCATCCCAACACTCAAGATGGTGGATGTCGCATCCCAACATTCAAGATGGTGGATGTCGCATCCCATCCTGGTCCACTGCTAACTCATCCCATCCCAAAACTCGAGCAGTGCCTAGTCTTGACACTAGGGATGGTGGGATGACAATTACCAAGAATGGACATGCTCCTTGGAAGAAAATTACCTTTTTTCTAATACTAAATAAAAATCACTATCAAAAGTCAAAAGAAAAATAAACCACAAGTCAACATGCAACAATGATCCCTAGTTCAATTTGCGCTCAATTTGCAGGACAAATAACTACAACAGAGAAGACTTGGACAATTTGCATGCATTTCTATGAAAGTATGGAATTTGGCAAGACATTCCAACATAAATTGTACCTGCCAGTTTTCCACAACTCGTAAAGACCAGTTCCACGGATAACGAGTGTTGGGTAGATTTTAAGGCCATCTGCCCTAAAAGCAGGGTTTTCAAAGAATTCTCGAAAACTTTCCAAATCTCTTTCAACTCCAACATTTGGAAGATCAGGCATCATGTGTGCAACAACCTAGAATATGAGCAAGGCAATTAATGAAAAAGGGAAAAAGAATTTAAAAAGCATCATATATTCAGCATGATATTATACAATGACATAAAAATATCTAATTCACAAGTTTTAAGTACCAGATATCCATAAAAACAATAGCAATTGATATAGAAGTAATGATTATCTATGTAAAAATAGGTAAAATGAGTTCCCAAAATATATATCAGGCCTATCTTACAGCCAATGCTCACAAATAATACTAAAAATTGCAATTAATATAAAAAAATCTCTCAGTGGTAAGGAATACCTCCTATTTTTCTCCTCAAAATAGCATTCCTATCAAGTGCTTTTGAGGACTCCCAGCTTTTGACCCAACATCTATCCAAAACATACATGTAGTTCGTGTTGCCTTCATCTAACATGCTACTTTTACTACTAGAAAACATGCTCCATGTAGCTTTACTATTCAGCTCACTCATAGACTACCATGTTACTGACACCATATCTCCATGTTTCTTAGTTATCTTGGTCCTGCCTGATGCTCAAGACCTCTAGACATGTTTGGATGTCTACAAACTTCATCACCGACAACTTTCAGACTTGAATTATGGCAACCACTTATCTAATATTTCACATACTACTATTTCAAAAATAATGAACTTGCCTTTTTCCTTAGTTGATGTGTGTATTATATACCTAATAGTCAAAACATCTTTGTCTTCAAAGGAGTATGATCCGTAGTATGATCCAGAGTCTGAAGTAGGAATTAGACAAGGCGTTAAACTTCAAAATTGTAGATTTGTATGAAATGCATTGTATATTTCTAAGAAATATATGTGATGAACAAGCTGTCTCTTATGCTTTTCCATCTTCCCTACAAGTATGGTCATGAGTTCAGTATTAGAGACACAATGTGTACATGCAACAATTATCCTGTTATTTTTCAAACCCAACTTTAGTTTGAGGTCAATGTTAGTCCAAGTGCAATAATCCTCTTTCAAGCAAGCATACGTCTTAAGTGCATGTGCTATGAAAACTTCATGTAAAATGTGTTTTAACATGTCTCCTTTAATCCTTCTACAAGCATGTACATGCTGACATGAATGATATATGGAAGCATCAATATGGCATCTTTCTTTAGGCAGCGAATCCATATGAGATTTATACTTGGCCCTTGACCATGTAAAATTCATCTAGTCCAACTATACTCCTCAAATTCTAGAATTGAAACGAAAAACAAAGATGGATATGCCATGTGCTCCTATCAAATAAGATCTAGAAAGCCCTAAAAAATGCACCAACAAAAGCTACATGACAAACCAAAATAAATGCATCATTAGTTAGAAGTACTAAACCTTTAGCTGAAGTGTTTTACCCTCCTACTATCATATTGGATGTTATACTTTCTAGAAATTGTCATAAAGTGCTAAGTATCTTCCAATAAAATCTGCTTTTATCTTATAGATTCTCATCAGATAAACACTTCCACAACCAGACTTGTAAGATTTTGTCGTCCTATTTTGATGCTTTGGTAACTATTTTACATGAGCTACTCTCCTTATCACCATTGAATATGCAAATCATTATAGTCTGATATAATAATTTACCAACCTGATTAGTAGAGCCTCCAATCTGATCATGTGATCTAGCTCTGCATTACATATTAGGATATATAGTAGTGCTTCAAATAAGCAGTCAAAAGCAACAGTGCAAAATAGATTCTTACTGGCAGATGTAGGGATTGTTCCCTCTCTTACCATGGAGATGGTGTCTCAACTATCGCACACCTTATGTATGAAATATAAGTATTCTATGTACTTCCTAGCAAGGATACTAATACTTGATATCCCTGGCTATTCAAGATTTGAGTGTGTCTCTGTGTCTGTGTAATTGGTATGATCTTACAAACAAAAGGGAAAGCCAATGATTGGTTTTAGGTAAAATGTTACATGAGTGCCCTTTCCTTTCTCCTGAAGTGCTTCCTGAAATGAGCATTTCCAGTGAATAGTCATTTGAATTTATTTCTATAATGTTTCTGCTTCCGACATATTATGTCGGATAATTACCAATATAAAATTGACAGTAAACAGAATGATGCAGCAACATGCTTCTGTTAGAGCTTAGGTGGAGCCAGCGAAATGGACACTTAATATACTTTTGACGAAATTATTATTTTTATCCATTCACTCATCAAAAAACAAATCAACTTTAAGGTCTATCCACGGAAGGCAAGTATAATAATATACAAGATCAAGGTAAAACAGAGTTACTATTTTATTACTTTTGAAAAATAACAGCAGAATATAAAAGCTCAGGTCTATCTCATAGCACTAAACCATCATTGGTTTAAAATAAAATGGTAGCGTAGAATAGTGTATTATTAAAGAACACTTTGCCACAATCCAATTGATATGTAAGATAAAACAGTTTGCACCTTAAAACCAGCATCTTTTGCTAAACAAAAGCAATCAGCTACAGCAGCTACTGTGTGACCTCTGTTTGTGTCACGAGCAACATCTTCATATGTGCTCTGAACTCCTATCTCCAGTCGGGTACAACCATATGACAGCATCTGACGTAAATGAGGCCCTAGACAGTAATCAGGTCTCCTGATTGTCAACAAGCAAACAGTAGCTTTAGCTGATTCACAGAAAGCTTACAAAAACAGCTTGAAATTTTAGCAATGTTAAATGAAGTCACAAAACAAAGTGATCTTATAGTGGTTCTATTTATTAAAATATTTATAAGAGACATTTCTATTTCATCTTTGAATTTACTTCAGCATTTCTAAAAAGGAATATGCAGAACCTGCAAATTTAGATGGTCACTCACGTTTCAATTGTCATGCCAATACATTTGATTGCACTGTGCTCCGAATAACAGACAGCCTCCTCAACATTTGCAGAAGTGTGTCCTGATAGAGCATCATGAAGATTTCTTATAAAGTAATCTCGATAATCAGCTGGCAAAGACATGAATGTTCCCCCCATTAGGATGAACTCAACCTGCAAAGAGTTTGGAAGTTACAATATGAACATAACTCCTAAAGGATATAGACGATCTCAACAGATCAAGATCAAGAGCCTAATGATATAAATATTGACTGCAATGTAATCGCAAACCTTATCCACACTATGACCTAGCCTTTTCAGTTGATCTATACGGCTTCTAGCTTGGACATATGGGTTATATCTGAAATGATTAAATACATTAAAGAATTAGTACATTAGTGGCAGAATAGATATAGGAAATTCACAAAATTGGGGTAAAGAGAGAACACATGGCATAGTATTCTAAATGCACATGCTCATATATCAAAGAGCCAATTAACTGCAAACATTTCACAAAGCCATAACATTCAAGACATAACAACTGGCTGTATTTTGAGTATGTCAAAACAAATTTCCCTTTTTTAACCTAAACAGAGATGATAAGGTTCACACGGATATGGATGACAGGCATTCAGACCACAATAGTGGTATTAAAAGATCAGACATGCAATGCCATAGCACATCCCAAACAAATGAAATTCATGGACATTGCTCAATCTTCTAAGATGCACATTCAGGGGCCCTGACTTTGCAAATCCATCAGCTTATTTCATTGCTGGAGTTTTCCAATGATGAGAAGGCATATTTTGTTCATCTTCATTTTGTCTTAAGAAGGTTAAGCTTGCAGAAATCTTATATGGAAAGAAAGAGGTAATCAATGTTTCATAATTAAAGTTACTAAGAGATGGAATCTTGAAGGCATTGCATATTGTATGCATATCAACCTTGATAAATAGCGTTAAGGAGGCAGGAGGGTTACATGCTTATTTTATTAGAAAAAAGTATACTAAAAGAATCAGATTTAGAATTCAGTGATGGTGTATCAGGTAGTTATCTGCAGCTTTTACTAGCTTCAGTGGTATCAGAGATGTATAACTATAGCTAGATATTATAAATGTGTCAATAATGATAATATGGTCGTCACCATAAGGGCAGTTATTAAAGTGTATAAACATATGTTAATGCCTATAATTAAAGGGCAATGACTTTGTTTATAACTATTCTTCATTATGCATAAAATTCAGCAGCTTCACTTCTCAAACTGAACCAAATTTGAGGTCATGTCTCCACAAACTGGCAGCGAACAATTGCACATGTTTAATTTTATTAAAGAGCACATATATCACATGCTTCAAAAATGTCATTTTTGCCCGTAATTCATCAAAAAAAGACTTCATTTTTCATGAATGAAGGGTTTCCAGCCAACAAACAGTTTCCAAATCAAAAGAAGACAAGAACTAAACTCAAGAACCACAAACAGAAAATTTCTCAAGTAAAAAAAAAAAACGAGCAAAAGAATGACCTAGCTCGGATGGCTCTCATGCTGGTGGGCTCGTAGCCGGTGTACGACTGAGTACTGTACTCGAAATCGGAATCGGGCCCACCAGGGCAATAGACGCAGATGTTCCCGGTGGTGGCGATGTGAGGGCAGCGGTGGGGCTTGGACATGACGGCGACGACGGCGATGCCGGAGGCGGTGCGGACGGGCTTGGCGCGGAGCTTGGGGAGGAGAGCGTCGCGGTCGGACTCGGGGACGGCGGCAATCATCTCGACGAGTTTGGGGGCGCGGGAGAGGCCGTACTTGCGGCAGGCGGCGGACTTGAGGGCGTTGAGGTCGACGGTCTCGCCGCGGCGGGAGCGCTCGGCCATGGCGGAGACGATCTCGGCGATGGCGCGGACGCGGGCCTCCTCGTCGGAGAGGCCCGGCGGGATCGCCACCCCACCCCGGCCGGGCGTCGGCTTCTTCCGGGGCTCCGCCGCGGCCATCGGCGGCGGCGAAAGCAAGACAGGGGGAGAGAGCTGGGTAGAGATTAGAGAATAAAGGAGAGAGGGTTTTCGAGAGCAATTGCAACTTGCAACAGGAACTGGAAACCGAAATTGAAGTTGGCACAGCCAGTGGCATGTATACCGTATCTGGGTTATGACTCAACGACTCACGAGCTATATCCGGGTTTTGCTTTCGAGTGATTGGCACGTGCGAGACAGAATGCGCGTGGGCTGACCCATCTCATCAGGCCAGTTTTATATATATATATATATATATATATATATATATATGGATTTTTTTTTATGTATATCTTTCAAAATATATATAATTATCTAAATATTTTGGGTGTACATCCTTCTTTTACTTTTTTTTTTTTTTATGTACCATTCTATCTAACGTCGTTAAAAAAAATAAACAATTTAAAATTGAAATCACTGAAATATCCTTACAAGTAGATATGTAAAAAAAAAAAAAACTTTATATGAATATACATACAAATAACAACTTTGTGAGGGTATTCATATAATTACGCATATTTAAGAGGGTATACACTTAAAAAGAATCCAATAAAAAAGATCAAAATCCAGTAAAGTTAATTTATTAATTAAAAAAGATAATAAAAAATTAAATTATCACTTATAGAATAAAACATGTTGACTTACGGGAATGGCGATGCGGCTAGTTGGTGGAGTCATTTGCCATAGAGTATCTCAAAGGCGTCAATTGGTGGAGTCCTTGGTGACAATGGAGCCTTATTAGTAACAAGGCAAGAAGCTACTAGTTATTCCTTTCCTGTCTTTTAATTTATGCATTTAGATCACTTTGCCTTTTAGTTTTTAAATTGATGATTGCTTTCAAAATTCTAAGCTTAGATTTACCTTCTTGCATGGGCTGTTTTAGTTTTACATTAGGTAACTCTGAAGCTCGTCTAGGCTTTGCAGCCTGCTTCAAAGGGTATGGGAGTGATGTTTTTGATGGATTACTTTAGCTATGTTACACCCTTTTGTAACATCCATGAAGCAATCATCAACCTTGCATTCAGTTGGAAAATGAGGAACCAATTTGTCAAGGTTTGATTAATCACATCGTGAGATGAGTTCCAGTTTCAACAATTTCAGAAGTTCTCACTATCTGGTTCTTTGTATTAACCAAAATAAAAGTACTAGAAATGTCAAAAGTAGGTAATATCATACTTAAATGTCTTTTATTGTTTGAAAGGGGTTTGTTCTTTGATACTTAGAAACTGTCAAATATTTCAACTAAAAAGGAAGAAAAGAAGAAGAAAAAAAAATCTTGTTTCACATGATTTTAGATGCATTTAATTTTGACAATCTAACACATGATGGTAAACATGTCACAAGATTTAAACTTTAGAATAACCAAATATAAATCTAGTTACGATTGCATCTGCTGTGACCTAATTTGCTCATTTTTTACGTCTCATTATCTACGAGGTGGCTAATCATCATTATCTATACTGCTCTTTGATTGCTCGAGCAAGTGATCTAGGTATTAAGGATTGGTTCTTGGTAGGGCCGGCTCGAGCCTTAGGCGACTGTGGCGGTCGCTTAAGGCTCCGGCTCAAGGAAGGCCCCGTTTTGCCACCTGCACAGCTACAGCTTTCACATTCGAAAGCTAGGAGTAGGAGGATGTCTGTCCCGCCTGGCAATGTCGCTATAGTGGGTTTCCGTCGACAGACTACAGCTATAGGTGAGTCAGTGACTGAGGTTAGCTACGAGCCTACAACAAGAACCACCAACGGACATTTCCTCCCCCCTTCTATTCTCTCCCCCCCCTCTTCTCTCCTAGTGCTTTTTTTTTGTTTTCTGAGCCTTCTAGGCTTCTTTAGTTTCTTAGAATCTCAGTGACTCAGTCCTCTCTGGCTCTACCCCCCAGACTCCAGTTCTTCTCCAGTTTCTCGACGACTTGACCGTCGACGGCTTCTTCAGTTCTTGGGCCGCCGGCCGCCCCTGCTCAGAGTCCGGACCTCCTCTCTAGCTCTTCTCGGCTCCTCCGACCTCTGGCCTCTGCTCTAATCCTCCTCGGCTCCTCGCCGCTGGCCACCCCTGCTCCGGAGTCCAAAGACCGGAGTCTGGATGACTGGACCTCCTCTCCAGACTCCAGCTCTCCTCGGCTCCTCCGGCCTCCGCTCCTCGCCTTCCTCGGCTCCTCGCTGTCCTCGGCTTCTCGCCATCCTCATTAGTGGTGAGCGGTCCACTGTCCACGGTCCACCGACCACCATCCTCTGTCTCCAAGAGGTAGGAACTTAAGGTTCGTTTGCCAAAGTCCACCGTCCACGGCCCCTTACTTTTTAACTAGCTTTAGGAAGACATCAGACATGTTAGCATAATGTTTTTTTTCTTCTTTCGAATAAATTATGTTTTTATTTTTTTTTAAGTAGGTTTTCACTAACGGGTAACAAATCTATGATGTTTTATACATTCATCTCAATCAAAAAGTGGCACATAACATAGTATTCCTGAATAAGATAGTGTTTTGCAGACTATAGTTATCTTTCATTATTTTTCATCAAATGTACTTCATCAAAAAAGAAAACTATGATTAATGTACTTCATCAAATGGTATATACTGATTAGTGATTACTGAACAAAGGGATTTTTGGTCCAATTGTAGGTTGGTTGTGACTTCGGCGGTTTGGCCTCTTCTCGATAGAATTAAGTTCAACACTACTAGTCGGGACCTGAGTTTGTTTTTCTTGCCACAATCAAGTTTTATCATTTTTAATTTTTTTAATATTTGATTTGGTGTTTTTTTAATTGCTTTGTTTGATAATATTATTTTTAGATTAAAATGTTCAATAGAAAATATGACTGTGGGTATGAAAAACTCAAAAAGAAAAAAAAAAAATCGATAAACTCATTCAATCTCAAAAAGAAGCTCTGGCTAGATTTGTTGTCACGAATAAACAAAATACCACATCAAATTTAACTTAGGAATTAACAATAGAACATGCACCCAAAGTAGAGTTAGAAAATGAGATTGCTAGTGAAACAATATCTAGTGAAGAGCACAATGAAGAATCATATGGAGATAGGATAAACAAGAAAAAAGATTGTAAAACTAGTTCTATTCCTACAAATTTATTTGATCATGGTCAATGAAAAAAGATTGATACAAAGTTTAGAGATCTAATAGTGGAAAGAGGTCCAATTAGAGATTATGATTTTCATTTTCCTAAGGATGAAAACAATAGACACTTCTCTACGATATATTACATTCGTAAGTTACCTAATGGTGAAAAACATGATAGAAAATGGTTAGTGTATTCGAAAGATTTGGATAGGGTGTATTATTTTTTGTAAATTATTTGATTCAAAGCCTAGCAGTCAATTAGTCAATGAAGGAAGCAGGGATTGGAAAAATCTAGGTATCAAGCTCAAAAGTCATGAAACAACAATGAACATATTATTAGCATGAATAGATGGATTGATTTAGAAGTGAGATTGCTAAAAAATAAGACAATTGATAAAAGTCTCCAAGAACAAATAAACCAAGAGAAGGATCATTAGAAAAAAGTTCTATTGAGAATTATTGCTGTCGTAAAAAATCTTGCAAAAAATAATTTAGCATTTCGAGAAAAGAATGAAAAGATCTATTAAAGTATTAACGGAAATTTTCTAAGTTTTATTGAAATGATTGCAGAATTTGGTCCAGTAATGTAAGAACATGTTCGACGCATTCAACAATGGTGAAATTCACAATCATTATTTAGGTCATAATATTCAAAATGAATTGATTCAAATTTTAGCATCTGAAATTAAAGCTACAATAATTAAAAAGATTAAAGAAGCAAAATACTTTTCTGTAATACTTGATTGCACTCCTGATGTAAGCCATTAGGAACAAATGACCCCAGTTTTAAGATGTGTAGATACTTCAACAAGTCCATTAAAAGTAGAAGAATTTTTTTTAGAATTTTTAGAAGTAGATGATACCTCTGGAAAAGGCCTTTTTAGTGAACTTATAAATATAATAGAAAAATATAAACTTGAGATTAACGATATATGAGGATGATAATGTTATTTTGATGATTAACACAACCATTGAGGCCATATCAAATTAGAAATGCAAATTAACTCAATACATCATTGATAAATGGCACACCCTTGATACACTCATGATACATTAGGACTATATGGTCAAAACCACTCTCAAGAATTGATAAACGAGATAAAATTTGTAATAGAAAATGGTAGAAAGCTCAAGAATCCATTTTGGCAAAGTTTCACGTTAAAAATACCTAAAAGGGCAATTCGGTAATTTCAACTGTTAAGGGTATGAAACTCTATTATGCCATGCATCGTAATTTGCTTGGAATATCATATTGTTGTTTCAATGTGCATAACTAACCTTCAAAGTGCAGAAAAACATGGTTAGAGTCGACCCCAATTAGTTTGGAGTCGACCCCGATACATTTGGCACGCCTTGGAACGAAGTGGCACGCCTTTGGAACACTTGGCACAGAGTAGGAGTCGACCCTAGAAGAGATGGAGTCGACCCTAGCACGTTTTAGAAACATTCTAGCACATTGTAGCACTTATGGCATGGATGAACAGCACTTGGGTCGACCCAAGTGAAAGTTGGGTCGACCCAAGTGAAAGTTGAGTCGACCCCATCTTCAAGCTTCAAGAAAACAAGTCTCTGGAATCTCTGAGAGGGTCGACCCCAATGGAACTTGAGTCGACCCCACCTTGAGTCGACCCAACCTTGAGTCGACCCAACTTTGAGTCGACCCAAACAGAGTTGAGTCGACCCAAGTGAAAGAAGGTTGAAATACAAGGTTCTGTATTTTCTGAGAGGGCCGACCCAAGAAAAGCTTGAGCTGACCCAAGTCTGATGAACAGTGGTTTGGGTCGACCCAAGAAAAGTTTGGGTCGACCCAAGCACGGGCAGAAGCATAACGGCTAGTTGTGCAGAAGTGGTTTTTGGACTCCCAACGGCTATAAACGGCTAGTTTCTTCAATCCAACGGTCAGGAAGAATTATTTGGAGGTTGGAGAAGTATTTAAGAGGGAGTATTCATCAGAGGAAGCAAGCTTTGGAAAAGACATCAAGTGCATTCAAGAAAAAACCCTAGCAAGGCAAGCTTCATTCAATTGCTTCATTCAAAGAGCCAAAAGGAAGTGGTTGAGCAGATTCCAAAAGACATTAAGAGCTCCACCAACCCTTGAAGAGTGAAGCAATCTTGACAAGGAAGAGAAGAGCCTTATTAAAGGGATAACTATATTCTAAACTCTTCTTTGTAGCTCATAATTGTTTTATTTGCTCATTTAGGAGCTTTAGTTCCTTGTTATTTATTCTTGTTGTAAGGTTTGTTAGTAAGCCCGTAAAACCAATAGTTAGGTTTGTTGGTGATCCCGAAAAACCAATTATAAAGGTTTTGGATTGTGAGCCCGGAAAACAATCCTACTGTAATCCGAAGGGTTATAGTAAAATTCCCAAGGAAACGCTTGGGGAGTGGACGTAGGTGCCTTGGGGTGCACCGAACCACTATATATCGTTGTGTTTGTGTTGTGCTCGTTCTTATGCTTATTCTTGCATTATCTTTCATCTTTGCTCTAGTTTAATTCATTCAAATAATTTAAGAAAGCATCCACCGCACTTAACTAAGAAAACTTTTAAAACACCAAAAATTTAGAATAACCCAATTCACCCCCCCTCTTGGGTTGTCACCTTGGGCAACAAGTGGTATCAGAGCAGGTGCTCTCTTGTCATTTATAGTCTTAACCGACTAGAGCCAATGATCATGGCAACCCCGCATAATATGTTATTCACCAAGGGACTTTCCATAAACAGACCTCCACTGTTTGATGAAAATAACTATATCCAATGGAAAGCTAGAATGAAAATCTTTGTTCAATCACAAAACTATGAGTTATGGAATGTCATAACAAATGGCCCTCACTCACTCTCTCACACTATTAATGAAAAAGACTTAGCACAATTGAATGCTAATGCTATGAACATACTATATTGTGCTATCCATGAACTGAATTTAATAAAATCTCTGCATGCTTATCTGCTAAGGAAATCTGGGATACTTTAGAAAATATTTATGACAAAATTCAGATTAGCTCACATGTGCTTCAATTACATACTAACAGTGAGCCTGCAGAAAAAGATGTTGAATCTCCCAATTCGGAAGAAAGAACAACAAATGAAGAATTCGGTGATGAAAACAAGGATCCATATCCAAACACCGAAAAATTCAAAAGCTTCCTAAAGACAAAGAAGAAGAGGAAGCAAGAAGAAAGGAAGAAAGAGATAAAAAGCAAGAAAGCCTTGACCAAAGAAGAGTCAAGCAAAAAAATGAAAGTTAGGAGCAATAATAATGATACTAGCTCCAAAGAACTACAAGAGGTAACTAACTTATGCTTTATGGCACAAGAAGATAAGGTAAAATTTGAATCTGATTTTACACCTAATGAATTTCAAGAAGAATTCTCTTATGATGAACTATTAAATGCTTTTCATGATTTGTATGGTGAATGTAGAAAATTAGCTACGAAAAATAAAAATCTTAAAAAGCTAAATCTGAAAATGTCAGAAGAAAGAAATTCTTCCGCTGAAATGAAAGACAAATTAAATTCTGAGAATGAACGCTTAAGATTAAATTCAGAAGAATTGATTCAGAAAAATCAGAATTTAATTAAAGAAAATCAAAACTTAAGTGAAGAAGTTAACCAATTGAAATCTTTTATTAACAAATTCACTGTAAGTTCAGAAAGATTAAAAACGATGTTTGAAAGCCAATATGCTGTTTTTGATAAATCAAGAGTTGGCTGGATTCCTTTGCTCAACAATAAACTCCTAAAGAAAAAGGTTATCAATTCGCCAAGCAAACCATCAAATAAGATAACTTATTTCAAACATAAAAAGATTGGGCATAAAAACTTTACCTATGGTTCTAATACGAATAAATCAAATGGTAAAGTTATTACGATTAAACAGATTTGGATTCCAAAAGGAACCATATGCACTAACCCTCAAGGACCCAAGCAAGCTTGGGTACCCAAAATGAAAATATGAGGGTGTAGATGTAGGTGTGCCAAGCTATCCATGGAACAAATGAAACTTTCATACAAATGGGTGCGTTGACACATAATTAAAGATAAGTCTCAATTTATTCATTAAATCTAGTATAAGATTTAACATTCTACATCGTGTACCGAAATTATCTTTTTATGAAATTACGATACTCTCTGCATCAAAGTTTTTAAATGCCTCATATGTTAAATCTTATCTCAACGATTTTTGCATGAAACTTTCTAGTGCTTGCATCATGATAAGAAAACAATGAATGGATATATATATATATATATATATATATATATATATATATATATATATATATAACCTTCTTCTTCAAGTTTACAAAATCTAAATTCCCTCTCTAGTATAAATATTTGATGCTGATTTCATGCCTTCATGTTAAAACTTCATTGAGCATAATCAGTGTATTCTTGATTGAATGATTAATACCCTCTCCTAAAATGATCTCAAATTCCACTGATTAATTTTAACTCATCATGTTTAATCTGAGTATAAAAATCTGTTAAAGCATGAATATTAATTTTCTTGAACTATCTCTTATAAGTCAAAAATATTTCTTATTTGTTCTAAAAGAAGATTGCTTGTCTTCCTGAAACAAGAGTATCTGTGTTGAAAGCTAAATCATAATCAGAATTTTGATAGAAACAACTACTTAAGATAATCTGATTAAAATTCAACTTGTATATTTTATTGATAATTATCTTATGCAAATAGAATCTAAGTTAAACTGATTCTGAAAACAAAAAAAATTGATTTAACTTTAATGAATCTTTCTATTGCCTCACATGCTTGTTCTTGAACCATTTTACTTAATGAAGTTATCTCTTTAGTTCAAGTGACTTATGCTTGCTTATATTTAGGCAATCTCTTGAGTAAAGTGACTCAAATTCAATTATTGTCATGTCTCATGTTGAGTCATCTAATTAAGAAATATGTTGTATGAATGTTTTTGTATCCTAGAGAACCTAATGAATTGCCTTCAAGAAAAGAAAAAGATTTTGCTAATGATACAGGATTTATGAGCAAGAAATTTCAACTTGAAGGACACCTCGATGAAAGATACAATAAACATTCCCTTGCAAAAAAAAAAAGAGAGATTTTCTTCAGCCAAGGGTGTAAAGAATCTAAAAGGTATTTGGCTTGAAGAATGCTAAATGCACTGGTAATCTAAACTCTTCTCTTGTGAGTTAGTTGAGCAAAATCAATAGTCTGAAATTATATGGTAGCATGATTAAACCTTTAATTGCTGATCATCTTGATATCATGCTTCATTCTCATGCTAGTGATAATTGTTTCATGGTGTGATTAAATTAAAGTTTACTTTTTCCTATATAATGCATAACCATGAAATACACAAGTTTATGCCTCAAATCTCTAATTCAAAATAATTTGTGATAAGCTATGAATCATTGGGCATAATGAAAATGCTGTTTGCATGATATACATTTATATGCAGCATATTAGATTAATTTTTTATTCTGCTCTTTTATGTAATTACTTGAAAATAACAAAAAGAGAGAGAGATAAAGAAAAAGAAAATGAACATTATTCAAAGGAAGTAAAAGCAAATACTCCAATCTTAAGGAAAAGCAAAACAAGCATAATATATTCGGCACATTTGTGAGACTTGTGTGAGCATTCTTTTGGAAGGGATAAAATCCGTAATTAATTACATTTAAACAGGAGAAGTTTGAAGTGAACATTTTAACCTTTCTATATTGCTCATCACAAGGATGGTGCCAATGGGGAGGCTAGTGGTAGTACCCGGCACTATTTGACCCAACTATTCGGTGTAGGGTATATTAGGGACGGCACAAGAGGGAGGCTAGTGGTAGTACCTCGTGCCCCTTCCAACTCCATCAGATAGGAAGCAAATAGAATATAGAGCATAGAAAAGTTCAACCGAAAAACAAATGAAGATAATCAAAATGTTCATTAAGTGGTTAAAGAAAGAAATTAAAAAAATTAGGCAGAATGAATTGATTATAATTTATCTTTCAACTTGCCTAACATTAGTACATAATGTCCTCCAATTTGTACCAAAACTCAATATGAATTACAAAGATTCTGGATGTGCTCTAAGGTTTTTGAAATATATGTTTTCAATCTTAATAATTTAAGATGAGCTACAATGTAGAAGATGCATATCTCAAATTATAATCCTAAAAGCTTCCTTGAAAATTTTTATGAAATTCAGAATCTGATTTTGTATAAAAGCTTAAACTTAATTTAAAAATGCTTCTATCGTTGCATCGTTGTAACTTTCATTATATGCTTCAATGATTGCATCATTTTGGAGAATAACTCAATATGATTCCTAGATGAAAACTACAGTTTAAGAAAAATAGAATTAATTTTGATGCCTTGATTATTTGCTCCGATACGCATCTGAAACACATCATTTTCTATCTTATAAGCTTATTAAAATTGGCCTAAATGATGTATTTTTCAATAATCTTAATTGCGTACAAATGTTTCTAAACATATGATTTTATTTTGATATTAAAAAGATTTATTGTGCTTCATGTATACATTGCTGAGAAACTATGACTAAGAAATTGAAATTTATAAATATACACTTGAGTGATCTTCTATATATTTTTCTTGCATAGTTAATTGCTTCTATCATTAAAAGAAAAAGCTATTTTTAAGAAGAGAGTAAATGATCCTAAAGCTTGAAATATTTCATCTTACTCAAATAATTTTTAAAGGAAAGAAAATATAATTACTTTTGAAAGAAATTTGAGCTTCAAAAGAATTATTTTCTGATTAATATTTCAGTGTATATTCTCAAAAATTAAGAGGAAGCATAATTTGTTCTTGAAAGTTTAAATGGAGTGATTGCTATATATTTTGAAAAACCCTACATTCTTGATATCACAAAATTTCAGTTTTATTCACGCTTATCATTAAAATCTGAAATTCAATAAAAGAAAAGAATGTTTAAAGAAGAATGCATCTTTTGAGGGGGAGCTTTAGATATTCTACATCTTTGCATGCTGTATCTTATTCAAAAGTCACTTACATTTGATGCATACCTTGAAATGTTTCATATTTGATTCATGATCATTCTTGTTAATTTCTGAATTTAACTGTTTTACTTACAAAGCATGAATTGATATCAAGAGCCTTATATACAAGAAAGAGACATGAATTTCTTAAAGCTAAATCATTAAAGATTACTCTATGTAAATTTGGCAAAGGACTTTTAGCATGCTTTTAATGTCTAATTGGTTTCAAACTGATATCAATTTAAACATATTTTGGTATTAGACTTTGTGCTTCATTGAATATCTTTTGAAAGTTGGATTTTCATCTGTACTTAATTGGTAAATCACTTGTTTTGAAAACTAAGTGAAAAAGATTCCATTTGTCTTAGTATTGAAAATTTACTTTGGAATCTACTAATGAGCTCTTATTGGCTTGCACTTTAGTGTTTCAATCTTGAACCAATTCATTTTAATTGATTTTGATGCTATGATCTTTAAAGGAGTAAAAGAAAGTCGTTAAGAGAGCTTTAAAAGAACTTTCAAAGCCCTGAATTTTATGTATCCTACATTGCATAAATTCATGTTTTGGTATCTATGCCCCAATACTTTTATATCATGAAAAAACTTTAAAGTCATTAAGAATTAAGGATTCAACATAATCTTATGTTTTTCGAGTATATAAGTTTTAATCTTTATCTGCTCTTATACTATACTCTGAAAATTAATTAGATTGCTCTCATGTTGCTATATACTTAATATATTAAAAAAAAAGGGTGTTGGATTTCCATTCGTGCTTTTTTTGAATATTATTCTTGATACTCTTTGAAATAACTTGAAAAAGATTCTATCTACACCTGATTTGAAAACTATCTTTGGAATCTACATTTAGAGATCACTTCTGGCTCACATCCTAAATGTCTCATTCTTAAAGCCAAACTTTTCATCCTTGGTTTTGATGATATCTGTTACCCCTGAAATTGTTTCAGGTTTACTCTTTTTGAAAGAAAGGTAAAAGAACTTTAAAAGAATGTTAAAATCATCAAATTTGATGTGATCTCATCATAATTTTGAAACTATCTTAATTGGCACTGATCTATACTCATTATCTTGTCATGATATTATTGCCTTGAGTTACGTGATTCATATGCTTGCAATAATTTGACATACATTGAATGAAATATTGCCTTGTGCTTAATGTTTCACTATTTTGCAATCTTTTTGATATTGTCAAAAAAAAAAGAAATATCTGAGTATATGCTCATAATGCATCATGTTTTGAATTGAATATCAATCAGCTTAAATTGAAATATGTTCATTATGTTAAAGCTGATTAACTCTAAAGCATTATCATGAAGTATGTTCTTAAAGTATCTCCCAGACTTTGTATTTGTTTTGACTTACATTTGCTCTTTGTGGTAGTTTGTATTTCTTCTCTAAAACATAGTGCTTTTGGCATAGACAATGTTTCTCTTGAGTTATGATCTTTGTGATTGTCATTACAATGCTATCCATTTCATTGTTATTCATTCTTTTTGATGATAACAAAAAGGGGGAGAAAATATAAGGGAGAAACTAGAAGCAAATTCTACAAGAAAAACAGTATAGGGGAGAAAATATAATAGGGGAGAAAATATAAAAGGTATATATTGCATACTTAAGGGGGAGACATGTATTATACACTTAAGGGGGAGACATTTGACAAAGAGAAAATCTGAATCTGGCACATAATCATAGAGATTTTTCTTGCCTCGATACATAGCTTGAAACTCTTGCTTTAAGGGGAAGCAAAGCTAAAATTCATTAGGCATTCTACTTGGATAAGATAGGGGGAGTTTTTGGTTCATTTATACAAACTCTAAATAAGACTATTTTGAAACTCTTGAACCAAAAGTACTTTATGAATGTTAAATCTAACTTTTCATATGAATGCCAATTTGCTTGCACTCAATATTTTGTAATCATCAAAAAGGGGGAGATTGAGGATGATAATGTTATTTTGATGATTAACACAACCATTGAGGCCATATCAAATTAGAAATGCAAATTAACTCAATACATCATTGATAAATGGCACACCCTTGATACACTCATGATACATTAGGACTATATGGTCAAAACCACTCTCAAGAATTGATAAACGAGATAAAATTTGTAATAGAAAATGGTAGAAAGCTCAAGAATCCATTTTGGCAAAGTTTCACGTTAAAAATACCTAAAAGGGCAATTCGGTAATTTCAACTGTTAAGGGTATGAAACTCTATTGTGCCATGCATCGTAATTTGCTTGGAATATCATATTGTTGTTTCAATGTGCATAACTAACCTTCAAAGTGCAGAAAAATATGGTTAGAGTCGACCCCAATTAGTTTGGAGTCGACCCCGATACATTTGGCACGCCTTGGAACGAAGTGGCACGCCTTTGGAACACTTGGCACAGAGTAGGAGTCGACCCTAAAAGAGATGGAGTCGACCCTAGCACGTTTTAGAAACATTCTAGCACATTGTAGCACTTATGGCATGGATGAACAGCACTTGGGTCGACCCAAGTGAAAGTTGGGTCGACCCAAGTGAAAGTTGAGTCGACCCCATCTTCAAGCTTCAAGAAAACAAGTCTCTGGAATCTCTGAGAGGGTCGACCCCAATGGAACTTGAGTCGACCCCACCTTGAGTCGACCCAACCTTGAGTCGACCCAACCTTGAGTCGACCCAAACAGAGTTGAGTCGACCCAAGTGAAGGAAGGTTGAAATACAAGGTTCTGTATTTTCTGAGAGGGCCGACCCAAGAAAAGCTTGAGCTGACCCAAGTCTGATGAACAGTGGTTTGGGTCGACCCAAGAAAAGTTTGGGTCGACCCAAGCACGGGCAGAAGCATAACGACTAGTTGTGCAGAAGTGGTTTTTGGACTCCCAACGGCTATAAACGGCTAGTTTCTTCAATCCAACGGTCAGGAAGAATTATTTGGAGGTTGGAGAAGTATTTAAGAGGGAGTATTCATCAGAGGAAGCAAGCTTTGGAAAAGACATCAAGTGCATTCAAGAGAAAACCCTAGCAAGGCAAGCTTCATTCAATTGCTTCATTCAAAGAGCCAAAAGGAAGTGGTTGAGCAGATTCCAAGAGACATTAAGAGCTCCACCAACCCTTGAAGAGTGAAGCAATCTTGACAAAGAAGAGAAGAGCCTTATTAAAGGGATAACTATATTCTAAACTCTTCTTTGTAGCTCATAATTGTTTTATTTGCTCATTTAGGAGCTTTAGTTCCTTGTTATTTATTCTTGTTGTAAGGTTTGTTAGTAAGCCCGTTAAACCATTAGTTAGGTTTGTTGGTGATCCCGGAAAACCAATTGTAAAGGTTTTGGATTGTGAGCCCGGAAAACAATCCTACTGTAATCCGAGGAGTTATAGTAAAATTCCCAAGGGAACGCTTGGAGAGTGGACGTAGGTGCCTTGGGGTGCACCGAACCACTATATATCGTTGTGTTTGTGTTGTGCTCGTTCTTATGCTTATTCTTGCATTATCTTTCATCTTTGCTCTAGTTTAATTCATTCAAATAATTTAAGAAAGCATCCACCACACTTAACTAAGAAAACTTTTAAAACACCAAAAACTTAGAATAACCCAATTCACCCCCCCTCTTGGGTTGTCACCTTGGGCAACAATATAAAAGGACAAGAGTATGACAACGGATCTAATATGAAAGTAAAACATCAAGATGTACAAAGAAGATTATTAGATATAAATTCTAGAGTGTTTTATACACCATGTGGATGTCATAACTTGAATTTAGTACTATGTGATACTGCTAACTTATGTCCTAAGGCTATAATTTTTTTTAGAGTGATACAACAAATTTATACCTTATTTTCTTCTTCTATAAAATGATGAAAAATTTAATAAAATAATATATCCATATTGACTCTTAAACCCTTGTCACAGACACGTTGAGAAAGTCGCATTGAAAGTGTCAAAGCAATTAAAAACTAAGCTTCTAAATAAGATATGCCTTAGTTAAATTAGCGAAAACTAGTGAAAATCCTAAAATAAAAAGTAAAGCCACATGCTGAGCTACATATGAGATTGAGAATTTTGAATACTTATTAGGCATGAATATTTGGCATGATATATTGTTTGCTGTTAACTCGGTTAGTAAAATTTTACAATCTGAAGACATGCATATTGAAGTTGCTATAGATCAATTAAAATGTCTCTTTCTTATTTGAAAAGTTATAGAAAAAATGGATTCATGAATGCTTTGAATTCATCTAAAGAAATTGCAAATGAAATGAAAATAGAACCTATATTTCGTGAAAAACATGTGATCCGTAGAAAAAAATATTTTGATGAAAATAGTAATGATGAGACAACAAGATCAGCTGAAAATCTTTTAGAATTGATTACTTTTATATATAGTAGATCGAGCTATTTCTTCAATTCAAAATAGGTTTGAATAATTTACCATATATGATAATATTTTTGATTTTTTGTTTAATTTTAGAAAGTTAAAATATTTGAATAAAGATGATTTGAAAAAGTGTTGTTTTAATCTTAAAAACTTTTTAAAGTATGGTGAATATTCTGATATTAATGGTATTAATATGTTTTCAGAGTTAAAAGTTTAAATTTTTTTTTTTATAAATAGAAACTAGTACTCCTATTGATATTTTATGTTTTATAAAAAAACAGATTCTTTTCCAAATGCATATATTGCTTATAGGATATTGTTAATAATATCTGTAACAGTTGCTTCTGCTGAAAGAAGTTTTTCAAAATTAAAGTTGATAAAATCTTATTTGCGGTCAACTATGTCACAAGAAAGATTAAATGGATTAGCTATATTATCGATTGAAAATAGTATCTTAATGGATCTTGAGTATAAAAGTTTAATTAGTAATTTAGCTTCTCAAAAAGCTAGACGAATTATTTTTTAATAAAATTTAAAAGTATTTTATACTTATTAAAATTTTTTTATCATTTAAATAATAATAGAAAAAAGCCTCTTCTAGTGAGTTCGCCTTAGGCCCTCAAATATATTGGGCCGCCCCTGGTTCTTGGATGGTCATCGAGGGAGATCAAAAGCTTATTTAAGATCATGCTATCTTTAATATGATTTTACCCAATTCCTCCTCCCTTTTCTCACTTTTCATATTTCTTCCAAACTGGTAGTTGGTAGTCTTTCCTTTACAGTTGGTAAGGAGGTCCGGTAACAATTACTACTGCCACCATAAACGAGCGACTAGGAATCCTAACTCGAAAATACCATAAACTTAAATTTCTCATATCCATCTGATGTACAGTCACAGACTTATCCACCTGTTTGGTTATTATAAAAGAAAAGGAAGGGAAACAAAAAGGAAATAGTTCCTTATTTTTTGTCACTGAAAAAAGGTAAAAGATATTGAACAATCTTTAAAACTCCTTTGCTATTATGGCAGAAAGCAGATCCGTTATCTTTTATGCTTGGACAACCATGTAGCCTAGAAAGGGTCCATTTAAAGCCTAAGGCCCATTTCTTGGTTCTCTGGAAGCTGGTTGCATCACCTTTGCATTTGATTTTTTCCCCTAGGTATTAGGATTGGCCTTACATAAGCTTTATCTGTCTTAGAAAGTTTTTTGTGTCAATTGTGGTGAGTATGGGACATCTCACTTGGCTACTTGTCAAGTGTGTACTCACTCTCTCATTCACTTCCAGACACACAGAAAATACTGCACACAATTTGACCATAGGATCTAGCTTTACAAATGTCTGCAGAAACATAAGCAATTTGCAAACATTGACAAACACTTCTGGGCCTGTGGCACCAATGAATGTGAAAAACCAAATCAGGGTAATTGCCAAAGACATTTTTCTGGAGTAATCCTACATGCCACCATCCCTGTCTGATATCGAACCTTCTGTTTTGAGGAATCTTTGCAGAAAGTTTGGTGCAATAGCTTAAGAATACGTAGTGTGATGTTACAAGAGACCATGGTTCATTCTCTATAAGAAACTGACCTTTTGGACATTCGAAAGTGCACACAAAATCTTTAGCTGTCTAATTGCTAGATCTTACAGTGTGTTTTTGATAACCTGGTTCTGCCCAATTATTTTACCTTCCTGAATTAGACCTTGGCATTACTTTATTCATCCACTACGATGTACTGTCAGAAATAACATTATTTTATCTTTGTGAAGGATTGCTGATGCTGAAGAAATTCTAGGAGAAAGTGAAGTTTGTGAAGCTCATTTGGCTAAGTCCTTGTTTTACATTTGGATCGGTGATAAGGTATGTCTGTAGTCCTTGTATCAACTTATACTGTCGTATTAGCGAAATTGCTTACATTGAATATTGTTGTTTGCTTACAATCATTTCTCGATGCAGGAGAAAGCATTGGAGCAGCTCAAAATAACTGAAGGGAAAACAGTTGCTGTGGGTCAAAAGATGGACTAGGTGTTCTACACATTAAAGCTCAGATTCTTTTACATGGACAATGATCTCATTTCCAAATCTATTGACAAGGCTAAGAAGTAAGATTGTAATTTAAAAGTTCTATGCTGAAATCTACTCCGCACCATTTTGTCATTGGTGAAGCATGATTGCAAACCTTTCTTTTGTTGTCTGTATGATGATGGCAGCTTGTTTGAGGAGGGAGGTGAGTGGGAGAGGAAGAACTGTTTAAAAGTGCATGAAGGCCTATATTGCATGAACTTTAAGAAAGCAGCAAATTTTTTTTTGGATTCCATATCAACCTTTACAACTTATGAGCTCCTCTTATGTCACATTCATCTTCTATACTGTCCTCTCAAGCATTATATCACTGGATAGAGTCTTACGTAAACAAAAGGTATTCTACCACTTTTTTATATGTATTTGGTTCTTTGAAATTTTGAGTTGAAATACATTTCTGACACAAGATATGACAGGTGGTGGATGCACCAGACTGTAATCAGCAAGATTTCTTATCTGTCCAAGTTTGTTAACTCCCTTTATAGCTGCCAGTACGAGTCATTTTTCTCAGCATTCTGTAAGTATTGAATGTCACTGTGCATATCTTAATTCTGAACTGCAATCCATTCTATTTGTTGGTATTGGCTTAATGCATAAATAACAGCAGTGGATGTCTTACTAGAGGTTGTCATGGATCCTATGGTTTTCCATCATTAACTTCATTTTGGGGCATTTACATCGATTCAACTCTAAGTCATCTTAATTGGTTCTATATCGTTCTATTAGTGATAGCACATGATGAATGCTTCATCTTATTATTCAAGCTTAATCTCTTGGTCCTGCATCAGCTGCTCATTTACCTCAGCATCTTTTTTACTGTAGCATCTACCTCCCATCTTCCGGTATCTTTCTGATTATAAAAATCCAAACAATGATGATAATTCTCAAGAAATTCGCAGTATAGGCCTATCATCTTTTAGTGGTATCATCTATCAAACAGCAACCATTGCACACATCTCCACATAACTCGCCCTGTTCAATTCTTTTGTAAATATCTTCATCCTTCAGCCCCTTTCGGGTCTGTTTACTGGAATGATTTGTTTGATGTCTCTGATTTGGTAGAACCAAATTCCCTTGCATATTTCTTGAACAAAATTGCATGAAAATATTCCTAAAATTCTATATAATATGCTGTTATCAGACATGATGCTGACTGTGGTATTTTCCGCAAAATTCTTCTCAGCTAGCTTGACTGAGTAGATAAAATTAGATTGCTATCTACAACCTCATTCTTGGTACTACATGAGGGAAGTTTTCACTGTAGTTTATTCTCAGTTCCTTGAATTGTAAGTGTAACAATGGAAGTAACAGCAATGGCATTTGGAGTAACTGTGGATTTTAGAGATCTGTAAGTATGTTTGCTGGAGACTTGTATGCCAGAAAAGGGACTTTATGTTAAGCCTTTCTAGGCTCTTCATGTTTTTACCCGTTGCTACTATCTGATAATGCTATGAGAACCTAAAAAAAAGGGAAAAAGTTTCATATCGCAGATGTGCATATCCTCTCCATTGGACTTCTCAAGCTCTCTTCCTGCCAGAAAGTTTCTTATCGGGCGGATAATAACTCCTGGCATCCCGGCAGGGCATATGAGGGAATGATTGCAAAGAGTACGATCATCTCGAAACAAATGATGAAGAAGATTTATCATAATTTTTGTTAAATAATGGGTTCCAAAATGCTGTCTAAGAGCGAGTAAGAAGTGGTCTGAATGTCTAGACTTTGTTCATGTTTCTTAACTCCGAAGGTCAAAACTTGATGCAGGTCAACAGAAAAGATCATAGGTTGTGCAGTCAAGTAAATTTTCCATTATGCAGTGGCATCTGAATCAAGAAATGTGGTCAACAGCTCAGATGCGCTCCTCCAAAGAGCATTCAGGTTGTAGATTAAACTATCAGGAGTCAATTTGTGGAGATCATGCTTATTAGATTAATGTTTCGAGGATACTCCACGACGAGCAGCTAAATGTCCAAGAGGTTAATGAGATTATCAGTGTTGATTATCTTTAACATTGTACTCTCCCTCTTTTTTTTTTGTGGTAGAAAATGACATTCAAATTGCTCTTACATGAGTACAACCTGCCAAATCAGAAGCAACCACATTGTACACTTCCTTTAAGATAGCCCTCAAGGAGGCAAGAAGAAAGATGCCCCTCAAGAGGGGCAGCCCTCAAAGATTTCAGAGTTTTATATGGAGTCCAGAGAAACTAGTGAGATGCTTCTGTTAACAAACTGTGGACCAATGTGCCAAAAGGGCCAGTACAATAGCAAGAGTATAACTCTTAAGTTGCACATGTTTTAAAGAAGATCCGAGCATTTCTTTTTTTCACAAATGCTCCAAATTGCTAAGGCTAATTGGTTGAAAGTTGGCCAAGAAATTTAGGGTAAAATAGATATTTAGGAAGTTGGTAAAGCTGCCTTTACACTTAATTCAGATTTAACTCTTTGCCCATATGAAGTAGATAGTTTACTCCAAACATTAAACCATTTATTCTTGGTCTACTCACCCAACAGCTATTTATTTAGGAATAAAGTCAATGCATTTACTATGGGTCTACTTAGCAACCAAATGCATAGCGTCTATCACAAGGTTCAGACTATAGAGAATTAGTTCAAATAATTTGAGAAAATTCCTCTTTGACTGCATTTTGTTAGAGAAGATGACAAGGCTTTATTGAGAGACAAATATGAATTTTTTCGGAAATGATAGAACGAAAAATGTCTTTGTACACGACAAAAAAATTATCCCATGAAGACCTGTATAATTATTGGGTTTATACCAATGAACAAAAAAAATATAACTCAAGCAATGAATTAATAAGTCAAATAAAAGTTCTAGAAAAAGAAAAAAAAGGAAAGAGATTTTTATTATGTTTATGTTGGAGCACGGTGGGGACAAAGGGCTAAATAGTAAATATGCAAGCCATGGCCACAAATTCTAGTTAGGGAAGCTCTTATGAATCTCAAAGATATAGGCCCTGTTTGGGGGAGCTTTTGGAGGGCCAGAAAGCACTTTCTGGCCCTCCAAAAGTACTTTTAGATGAAAAACTATGTTTGGTAAATTTTTCAAAAAGCTGTTTCAGCTTTTGCGGGAAGCTGAAAACAGCTTTTGGGAGGAAGCTCCAATTTGGAGCTTTTGGGAGGAAGCTGTTTCAGCTTTTTCGGAAAGCTATATTTTTGACAAAAATGCCCATATTAAAATAACATAATTACATAGTTTATCCCTGTATAAACCTAAAAATCTGCTGGAGCCAAGAACCCAAGCCGTCAGACTCCCTTCCGTAAGAAAAGGTATTTTTCTTTTCAATTTTTGTATGCATCTCTTGAACCACATTTTAGAAGAAAAAAAATTTTAATCCTTTTCTATACCTTCCAAAATCAATCTATTGTTTTTTTTTTATCATCAACCTCGCGGCCCACGCTGAGGTCCTCCTCGAGCGTGGACCATGAAGAAGAGCCCCTGGACCGCGAAAAATTATTTTATGAAAAATTATGAAAAATTATTATGAAAAATTATTTTATACTAATAATTATAATATTTTATATCTTTATTTTTGTATTATACTATAAATATAATATCATATTATATTATATCATAATACATTAATATGTTATGTTAAATAATTTAATATTATATTATATTATGAAAAATTAATTTATACTAATAATTATAATATTTTATACCTTTATTTTTGTATTATACTATAAATATAATATCATATTATATTATATCATAATACATTAATATGTTATGTTAAATAATTTAATATTATGTTATATTATGAAAAATTAATTTATACTAATAATTATAATATTTTATACCTTTATTATTGTATTATACTATAAATATTGTATTATATTACATTACATTATAATACATTAATATGTTATTTTAAATAATTTAATATTATGGTATATTATGGAAAATTAATTTATAATATTAATTATAATATTTTATACCTTTATTTTTTATTAAACTATAAATATAATATCATATTATATTATATCATAATACATTAATATGTTATGTTAAATAATTTAATATTATGTTATATTATGAAAAATTAATTTATACTAATAATTATAATATTTTATACCTTTATTTTTGTATTATACCATAAATATAATATCATATTATATTATATCATAATACATTAATATGGTATGTTAAATAATTTAATATTATGTTGTATTATGAAAAATTAATTTATACTAATAATTATAATATTTTATACCTTTATTTTTGTATTATACCATAAATATAATATCATATTATATTATATCATAATACATTAATATGGTATGTTAAATAATTTAATATTATGTTGTATTATGAAAAATTAATTTATACTAATAATTATAATATTTTATACCTTTATTATTGTATTATACTATATATTACATTACATTATAATACATTAATATGTTATTTTAAATAATTTAATATTATGTTATATTATGAAAAATTAATTTATAATATTAATTATAATATTTTATACCTTTATTATTGTATTATACTATAAATATTGTATTATATTACATTACATTATAATACATTAATATGTTATTTTAAATAATTTAATATTATGTTATATTATGAGAAATTAATTTATACTAATAATTATAATATTTTATACTTTTATTATTGTATTATATTATAAATATAATATATATTACATTATATCATAATACATTAATATGTTATGTTAAATAATTTAATATTATGTTATATTATCAAATATTAATTTACTCTAATAATTATATTACTATTATGCTATATTAACATAATATTATTTTATATTACAATAATATTATACTATATCATATATTTATGTATTAATTTATGTTATGTTTTATTATGTTGTGTTGTATAATACTATGCAATGTCCTTTATGGTAATTTTGTTATGTAAAAGTACTTTCTCAGTTTGTTTACCAAACACAAAACAAAGTACCACAGCACTTTACGAATGTAGTTACCAAACAGCAAACAGCTTTTTATAACAGCTCTACTTCAGACAGCTCTACTTCCAACAGCTCTACTTCCAACAGCTCTACTGCCAACAGCTCCCCCAAACAGGGGGGGAGCTTTTGGAGGGCCAGAAAGCACTTTCTGGCCCTCCAAAAGTACTTTTAGATGAAAAACTATGTTTGGTAAATTTTTCAAAAAGCTGTTTCAGCTTTTGCGGGAAGCTGAAAACAGCTTTTGGGAGGAAGCTCCAATTTGGAGCTTTTGGGAGGAAGCTGTTTCAGCTTTTTCGGAAAGTTATATTTTTGACAAAAATGCCCATATTAAAATAACATAATTACATAGTTTATCCCTGTATAAACCTAAAAATCTGCTGGAGCCAAGAACCCAAGCCGTCAGACTCCCTTCCGTAAGAAAAGGTATTTTTCTTTTCAATTTTTGTATGCATCTCTTGAACCACATTTTAGAAGAAAAAAAATTTTAATCCTTTTCTATACCTTCCAAAATCAATCTATTGTTTTTTTTTATCATCAACCTCGCGGCCCACGCTGAGGTCCTCCTCGAGCGTGGACCATGAAGAAGAGCCCCTGGACCGCGAAAAATTATTTTATGAAAAATTATGAAAAATTATTATGAAAAATTATTTTATACTAATAATTATAATATTTTATATCTTTATTTTTGTATTATACTATAAATATAATATCATATTATATTATATCATAATACATTAATATGTTATGTTAAATAATTTAATATTATATTATATTATGAAAAATTAATTTATACTAATAATTATAATATTTTATACCTTTATTTTTGTATTATACTATAAATATAATATCATATTATATTATATCATAATACATTAATATGTTATGTTAAATAATTTAATATTATGTTATATTATGAAAAATTAATTTATACTAATAATTATAATATTTTATACCTTTATTATTGTATTATACTATAAATATTGTATTATATTACATTACATTATAATACATTAATATGTTATTTTAAATAATTTAATATTATGGTATATTATGGAAAATTAATTTATAATATTAATTATAATATTTTATACCTTTATTTTTTATTAAACTATAAATATAATATCATATTATATTATATCATAATACATTAATATGTTATGTTAAATAATTTAATATTATGTTATATTATGAAAAATTAATTTATACTAATAATTATAATATTTTATACCTTTATTTTTGTATTATACCATAAATATAATATCATATTATATTATATCATAATACATTAATATGGTATGTTAAATAATTTAATATTATGTTGTATTATGAAAAATTAATTTATACTAATAATTATAATATTTTATACCTTTATTTTTGTATTATACCATAAATATAATATCATATTATATTATATCATAATACATTAATATGGTATGTTAAATAATTTAATATTATGTTGTATTTACTAATAATTATAATATTTTATACCTTTATTATTGTATTATACTATATATTACATTACATTATAATACATTAATATGTTATTTTAAATAATTTAATATTATGTTATATTATGAAAAATTAATTTATAATATTAATTATAATATTTTATACCTTTATTATTGTATTATACTATAAATATTGTATTATATTACATTACATTATAATACATTAATATGTTATTTTAAATAATTTAATATTATGTTATATTATGAGAAATTAATTTATACTAATAATTATAATATTTTATACTTTTATTATTGTATTATATTATAAATATAATATATATTACATTATATCATAATACATTAATATGTTATGTTAAATAATTTAATATTATGTTATATTATCAAATATTAATTTACTCTAATAATTATATTACTATTATGCTATATTAACATAATATTATTTTATATTACAATAATATTATACTATATCGTATATTTATGTATTAATTTATGTTATGTTTTATTATGTTGTGTTGTATAATACTATGCAATGTCCTTTATGGTAATTTTGTTATGTAAAAGTACTTTCTCAGTTTGTTTACCAAACACAAAACAAAGTACCACAGCACTTTACGAATGTAGTTACCAAACAGCAAACAGCTTTTTATAACAGCTCTACTTCAGACAGCTCTACTTCCAACAGCTCTACTTCCAACAGCTCCCCCAAACAGGGCCATAATAGTTAGCAAACAGATTGACCACTTAATTTATGTTGCTTCATGGTCCTAAGCCAGATCGAGTTCTATGCATTTGCAGAATCTTAGTGAATCAAATGATTCGGCCTAATTTGACTGATCCATGCATGAAGTATGTGAATTACCCAATCCTTACCAACTCAAAATTGAATTAGCCAATTCACATATATTCATTTAATCACATTAATATAATAAAAATTGTAGGTATACCTTTGCAGATACAAATGAGGTTTAGCAACTACATTACATCGGGCAGATGTCGTATCCATATGCAGTCGAGCCATATAGAGAACAAAAATAATTATTTGGTTTAGTATTGTTGAATTAAAAAAAAGATCATTTGCCCCAATAGGGCTGATTCAAGCATGGTGTAATGTGAGATTCAAGTCGTACTTATTCAAAGTCGAAATAGCATTTCTTATCTTTTATTTGATGGCATAAAATTAACAAAAATTAAGTGCATTATTTTAAAATATGGTCTAGGTGGTCATGTGTACCTCAAGATATCTAGATGTGGTCTTCTGATCAAATTGTACTAGGTGTATTCAGTCTCCAAATGCAGCCTAGTCTTGTAGCAGTTTAAAAAATATACGCTTAAATTTTCTTATTTTTATAAATCTTATTTATTTTTATTTTTTACTTATTTTTATTTTTTTTTATGTTTCTTGTATTTTAAAATAAAAATAATATATGTTAATGGCATGTGGAATATGGACCATGCGGTACCCCAAAAACCAGTATGGTATGGCTTCTTTTTAAAAACCTTGTAAGTAGACTAAGTTTGCTGGTCCTTCATTATGTTGCAACAACCTAGCTATAAGGTTTAGAGGTCTGGGATTTCTTAAAATCACTGTGCATTTATTGCTTGGTTGTTCTTTTTTTTTTTCCATCTTTTTTCTTTATGGAAGACTTGATTCCTAAATGTATGACAAAAAAAAATAATTTATCATTTAACAACTGCGCAACTAAACGCATTATAAACTATAAGCAGCCCAGAAGATCGATCTTGATAGGATTCCTTTCCCTTGATTCAATGAAGGAAGGAAAGTTTGCATGTGATTAAACATATGTTAATCCTCTTGCGCGCTTCCACTACGAACCCTAGCATTTGCAAGCCCTTAATTTTAGGCTTGAGAGCTCCTTTTAGTTTAGACTTGGCATTGGTATTGCTATTGTTTATGTTATAGTTTATGCATATACCTGGATGTTATAGTTTATGCATGTTCTTTGTTTTTCAAACAATGTGTATTAAAGATGACTTCCAACCAACATGTTAACCACCAATAGTAGAGGCTGAACTATCAAAGTACAGTGAATCCAGCATTAAACAGCAGCACATATCAATGATTGGTGAGAGAAGATAAGTTTATTCAACAAGATGGAGATTGAGGGGAACAGAGAAGAAAAGAAAGGATTGAGCTATGCACCATTTCTCAGAGAAGAACAAGGAATCAGGAAGAGAAAAAGAAAGGAAAGGATTGAGAAATCCACCCTGAAAGTGATAACTATGAAGTCAAGCAGGAAAGATGATCTGAATTCGGTTCAGCGGTCCATTTCTTTCTCTCTTTTTCTTTTTCCTACATGCATAAAAAAATTCAATCCTAAAGATCTCAAATTTATTTTAATTCATTGACCTTGAACAAATTAGATCTAGAATTGCTTAACAAGAAACTTCGAGCTAATAATGAAGAACACTATTAACAACTACAATAACAACATGTGGATTGTGAAAAATATTCTAATTGCAAACTTACACAATATCAGAAGCAACACACCTACTTGAAAAGAAACACCCCAACACCCTTGAAAAAAGTTGGTAAGCTCTATTTTTTGAAATATAAATGGTTAACCGACATCTGACATACAGTGCTTCTCAAAAGGATGCATATATTGTATATGCCCTCTAGAAAGAAAAGGCATGTCAGATCTCGTCATACACATTCATCTGCCCTCTCCTGTCCAATGTTTTTGAAACTTCAAAATGTTATCGAGGAGAACATTAACTCATAAACCATAGCTTTGGGGATAATTTAGCTTTATAAGTATGTCCTTTTCATTATATTAATATACAAAACTGTAGAATTGAAATTGTTTGGGAAAAGAGAATCTAAAAACATAATTTAAAATGAAAGAAAGGTAAACCACACTCAAACACCTTTTCTTTATAAAATCAATATTTATATAAATAATATTCAAGATCATTAATTTTGTGATAGTTCATAATATCAAACTCCTATGTAGTACACTTAGAGACCGCGGGGGGGTGGTTAAAACTGTTAAATTATATGCTGTTTTTAGAATATATGCAATCTGGTTCTGCAACATCTTCAGCTACTTAGCCATTTATATTAATTAGCAAATTTAACCGACAAATTCTGGTTTTCTCCATCACAGTGGCAGATCTACCTAATGCATTGACATCTATGCCATGCATGATTGTGGATGCCATCATCATATCACAAGTATTTATAGATTAAGACAAATTTGACATTCTGATATTTTTCCATGTGTCTGAACTTGTCGGCACGACGGTGTGAGGATGTATCTGTGCTTGGGGTTTAATTCAAATTTCTTTTTCTTCAATTCAAGTGCGATCATGTATATGTCTGGCATGCAACAATGGTGTCATTATGATTTTAACAAGATATGCCATATTACCAATATGTTAACCACAAAAGCCTTGTAAATGCATAAATACTTCAAAACTATTAAAAGTTTAGATCTTTGATTCATCGTTTTTTGTTTTAATTGCAGTCAAATGTAAAAATTCAGAGAAATCTGTTTTGCATGAATGCTGAGAGTAATGCAAAAAGGAATTTGGACATTGTGATTATATTGCAGGGCCAGATATTACTAAAAGAAAGGAGCAATTTCACATTGTTGAGACTCCTCATCATACAAGATATAGCAGAATTTCCATTGAAATATGTTTCTGTGTATTATTTCCCTTTTCCTCTTCTTCCCTTTTATTGACTAATTACAAGCCTGACATGGACTCTTACATGGAAAAAATGATGGGAATTATGGGAAATTCCCAAATGGAAAGATATCTTCAAGAGGATACAATGCTTCCCATGAAGGAAAAGAATCAGTAGTATCAAACCAGCATAGGTTGGAGCCCCCAAGACTGGAGTCTCTTTGTACAGAAGAAGGGTGGAGAGTGTCATCCATCGAGAATGAGGCGCCGGAGCTGCTCGAAGGGTCGGGCCGAGGCTTCATCTCTTCAATATCCAAGTTTTCCCATGACATCACATCCCCATGCAAAAGAGCTTCAGTGCCATTGGAGTCAAATTGGACCTCCTTTTGTTTCTCATTTTTCACCAGAAGTTCTTCTTGGCTACCAGAGACCACCAAGTCCATAATCTCTATGCTTTTGCCTTGGACTTGTGGGGGATTAGATTCTGAATCAGAGTCACTCTTTAGGCCGCCACCTTTTGCAGGCTGTTTGAGGGGCATGTGGGTCACAGGATCCAATCCCAGGAGCTTCAATCTCTTCTTGATTCGAGTGTTCCAATGGTTCTTGATTTCATTATCGGTGCGGCCTGGGAAATAAGAAGCTATCTTGGACCACCTGCCATGCATATATAGGAGAAAATCTCAAGTCACGCGGAGAAGATTAATGGCTAAAATGCTTCATTCCTTACTGCTATGTTTAATGAAATGATTATTAGCCCCTCAAGGATAATATGATGATTGATCTTGAAGGAGGAGACCTGTTACCGAGGCGCGAATGGAGTTGGATGATTTGGTTCTCTTCATCCTCAGAGAGTGCTCCTCTCTTAAGATCAGGCCGAAGGTAATTTGTCCATCGTAGCCTGCAGCTCTTCCCACATCTCATCAAGCCTCCGTAGAGTGTAGCAACAACAAAAGCATATCCACATCATCTTGTTAGCTAATTCTGAACCAAACTCAACTCAAAATTAAGCTCAGGCTAGGAGAGGTTTGCACATGTATGAAGAATAGTGATCCTAAATCCTCATTTCAGGCATAAAGATTTTCCCGAAAAGGAGAGCTAATTTTTCGAAACAAAAAGCTCCATTCTTCAGGTTCTATAAGCTATATATCTTCTTCAAAATGGAATTAACAAAAAGCAACATCTCACTCATTTTAGTCTCGTGTGGGCTTGCTTTCATAAAACTTAATCTCTAACAAAAAAGAGAGAGAGATACCAGCAAGCTTTGGAACAAGACGCCAACAAGGTATCCCATTATTGACGATGAAGTTGGTGAGCTTCTGATCTTCCTCCATTGTCCATGGACCTCTCTTCAATCCAATCTTATCGCAGCACGGCTGTCTCCCCATATCCAACAAGAGAGAAGAGAGAGAGACAGAGGGAGAGAGAGAAGAGCAAGTAGAACAAGAAGGACACAAGCTTTGGGTGGAAAGCTAGTGCATGAGGACCACCCTATCGAAGGAGTTATAACCCAAGGCCCAAAGATTCTTGCCAGTTCATGCCCGGCTTAAAGAAATGGTTGTGTTTGAGGGCCACATGATTGAAGAAGGGCAGGCACAAGAAGTCGAGTCAGTCCACAGAACTCGCAGGACAAACAGAAATGGAGGACCGTCCAAATTAACAAAAAGTGGCTCGGAGCAAATCACCTTCGAAAATATCGCTGAAAGATTCTTTTGATGAGCATAAAAAATAAAGAAAAGGAGGTGGTTGACGAGCACGCAGACATGCAGCCAGGTCCATTTAATCCCATGCCCTTTCTTTGGAGGAAAAACCCGGACGTGGAGTGGATTCCGTGGTCCCCATGAAGCTTGCCTTGCCTTTTGTCTTCAAGGAGTGGCCTCCCATTTGTGTCCCAAAGTAGGGATGGAGGGAGGGAGGGTTTCCGGAGGCTGTGTCCTCAAAGGACAGCATCCATGATGCTGTTCTTTAGATACTGCTACCCATTTTGAGATTCCATTTGATTGGGTGAGCCAATTGCCAAATTCTTGGTTTGATTTGGTTTGGGTTGGGTTGGTGGTTCTTGAAGCACAAATGCTTTTTTTAATCCCTTTGATGTTCTGAGTGTGAATGCATCTGCTTAATTAAGGTTGGATTGATAGTTTTTCTAATAAGCTAAGATTATGGTATGGATCAACACAAGCAAGTTTATGTCACTCAACTAAATTGGCTGTTGGGTGCGATGATACTAGCACTACCGCATCGGATCCCATCAGAGCTATATGAACTATGTTTGTTTGGCTCTTCCAACCACGTGACATCTTTTTTTGGAATGACATTAGCAGCAGCTGACCTTAGAGATAGGAGCCCCCAAAAGGTTGTGGAGAGGTTCATTTCCTTTAGATTGGCTTGTTCATGCGTAGAGATATAATAGTTGATAAACCAATTGGCTTGGACACATAGAATAACAAACACTGTTATTGCCATCCTCAAACTCAGGCGGGAGTTTAAGGGTTGGCAAGACATTGATTATCAGTTGCAGAAAGGGTGTTCCTCTTCCTCTTGATCGACTCCTCTTCCTCTTTGTCTCGACCGAGTACTCTTCCTCTCGTGGGAGGAGAAGACTTCGCCACTAGCCTGCAGCGGCCGCCGCCGGCTGCGGCCCGGCCCCCACGGCCCAGCCTCCTTTCAGCGTTGATAGCCTTGAGGGAGGAGAAGAAAGGAAAAGAAGGGAAGAAGAGAAGAAAAAAGAAAAGAAAAGAAAAAGGAAAAAAAAAAAGAAAAGAAAAGAAAAGGAAGAAAAGAAAGGAAGAAAAGAAAAAAAAGAAAAAAATAAATAAATAAATATACACACACACACATATATATATATATATATATATATATATATGAATGAACAATAAATAAATAAATAAGATAATAATAAAATATATTGTAATGAAATAAAATAATAAATAAATAAATAAATAAATAAAGCCGTCGCGGTCGCCATGGCCCGGCCCCCTTCTGGCGCCGTTGGCCTCGCGAGAGAAGAAGAAAGAAGAAAGAAAAGAAAAGAAAAGAAAAGAAAAGAAAAGAAAAAAAAAGAAAATAAATAAATAAATAAATGTATATATATATATATGAATGAATGAATGAATAAATAAAAAAAATAATAAATAAATATATTTCAATGAAATAAAATAATAAATAAATAAATAAACAAAAAAGAAAATAATGAGTGAGTGACAAATAATCTGATCTTAATGATATTGATAGGTATAATAGATTTCTCACTATTGAAATTAGTTAAGTAAGTTTGGAACTCAGTTCATATAGCCTCGAATATAGTTAACTCACCATTGTAATTAGGTTAGTAAGCTTGGTACCCAGGTAATACAATATGGCACATATTTAAGTAAGCTTGGCACACAGTTAATCGATGTTGGAACACTTAATCTAGCCCGGCATCTAGTTAAATCTTCTCGGTACACAATTAAGTAAGCTTGGAACACACTTAATTTAGCATGGCATACAATTAAATCATCTCAGAACACAGTTAAATCTTCTTTACACAATTAAGTTAAGATGGCTCAATATTGCAAAAACTTTGAAATCAGTTAACTCTTTTTTGAATAGTTAACTTTTAACTTAACTGTGTACAGAGAAGATTTAACTGTATGCAGAGAACATTTAATTATATACAGAGAAGACTTAAGTGTGTTTCGGGCTAAATTAAGTGTGTTCCAAGATTTCTTAACTTTGTGCCATTCTAGATTAAGTGTGTTCCAAGCTTACTTAACTGTGTGCCGAGTAGACTTAACTGTGTGCTAGGCTAGATTAAGTGTTCAAACATCGATTAATTGCATGCCAAGCTTACTTAAATGTGTGTCATGCTATATTACCCGTGTACCAAGCTTACTAACATAATTATAGAGAAGACTTAACTATGTGCAGAGAAGATTTAAGTGTGTTTCAAGTTAAATTAAGTGTGTTCCAAGATTTTGTGTTATGCTCGATTAAGTGTTTTCCAAGCTTACTTACTGTGTATCTAGAAGACTTAACTGTGTCCCAGGCTAGATTAAGTGTTCAACATTGATTAACTGCATGCCAAGCTTATTTAAATGTGTGCCATGCTATATTACCTGTATACCAACCTTGCTAACCTAATTGCAATGGTGAGTTAACTGTGTTTGAGGCTATATGAACTGAGTTCCAAGCTTACTTAACTAATTGAAATGGTGACAAATCCATTGTACCTATCACTATCATAAAGATCAAATTATTTGCTACTAACTCATTATTTTTCTTTTTATTTATTTATTTATTTATTATTTTATTTCATTGAAATATATTTATTTATGCATTTATTTATTTATTTATTTGTTCATTCATATATATATATATATATATTTATATTTATGCATTTATTTATTTACTTTCTCTTTTCTTTTCTTTTCTTTTCTTCTTTTCTTTCTTTTTCCTTCCTTTTCTTCTTTTTTCTTTCTTTTCTTTTTTTTCTTTTTTTATCTCTTCTTTCCTTCTTCTTCTTTCTCCTTTCTTCTCATTCCGCGAGGCTGGCGGCGCTGGAAAGGGGCTGGGCTGTGGCGACGACGGGAGGGGGCTCGGGAGGGGGCCCAGGAGGGGGCCGGGCCGTGGATGGCGGCGGCTGCAGCGGGATAGCGACAGTCGCACTTCCCCTCCTTTCTTCTCCTCGCGAGGCTGGCGACGCTAGCGGCAGCCGCGACGGCCGTGAAAGAGGGTCAGGCCATGGTCGGTGGCGCCTGCGGCAACTGCGGTGGAAGCGTCCAGCCTCCCTTCTTCTTCTCTTCTTCTTTTCTTCCCATTTTCTCTTTCCTTCACCTGCAACTCAAGGGAGAGCTTTCCTCGTCGGAGTGCCCGGTAGGGGCCGAGCCGTGGCCGGCGGCGACCACAGCCTGGCCGTTGCAACTAACCTCCTTTTTCTTTCTCTTCTTCGGTGGGAATGGGGGGATCAACACCTCCCCATCGTAGGGGCGGGGGCATTTTCGATATTTTTTAAAAAATAAATTGCTCTTGAGGATCGGAAATTAAACTTAGTAAAGTTGTTGGACCGAAGATTTTAGTTATGGTCAATGGAGACTTTTTGTTATACCACGGTCTTTTGGAGGGTGGGAAATTAATTACCCATATATATTATGCCCGCATGTGTTTATGTATGAGAAAATCAAAATAGAGATATAGTACTATATTAGTTTGCTAAGAACCTAGCTAAACTATCTAGCAAGAGATTTGCAAGGAACCTAGTCCATAATTCATGTTAAAGGATGGAATTGAGACCTATTAGTTAGTCATCCGTCATGGTAGCCCAACGTAATTGAGTGGAGATCCCATGAGATAAGACTCAATGTGGATAGTAAATTGATACAGAAAAATCCTTCTTCTATACCTTTTTAGAATATAAATGCCCAATTACAACAATTAGATGAGAAGCATTTATTTTGAATATGTTCAAGTTTTAAAGGCTAGGGCTTATGCTGCTAACACCCTTGGAGAGCATAATTATATTAGCATGGTTATGGAATAGCAATATATGAGAACTAAGGCTTTCTCTAGTCTATTTATGAAATCTAGAATATTAGTGCATGACCATAATGTGTCATCGAGACAAACCTGACTTTAAAACACTGGTACTTTGCACAAGGTTCTAAGTTTAACATTTCATTTACTTTTCAGATGAACATGCGTTGAAGCTTGCTTGTGCTGGATGATTATTCAAGCCCAAAGGACATTTTTCAATACCAAAAGACATATTTCATTGAAAAACACAGTATATAATATTACCTAGTTTTCTATTCTCTAAAATTCTAAAAGCATGGGGCATTGTTAGAAATCCTTCACATTTTTAGTGATTTTATGCAATGTTTTATTAGATATTTCTTTCATGTGTTGTTGAATTATTTGTGTTATTAGGTTAGGTTAGAGACGTAGTGGATATATCTATGATTTGGCATGGCACAAGTGGGCATGTACTCTTTTTATGATATGAAACATATTACTATTTTGCTTCTGTTGCCTTTTAATATTTTAATATATTTATTGCATTGATTCTTCATTTCTTTGTACAATTTTTGCTATATGAGATTCCATTGTATTTGTTGTTTGACTACTATGATTTGATTGGCTCTGTCTTGCTCTCGCTCTCTATAAAAAAGAGAGGTCATGATTGGATTGGCTTAATCAACTAGCTATTTATTCTACATTGGGTATTCATTTTTAATTGAAGAACTAAGATCAAGAAATAATTATAGAAAAAATATTTATTTAAAATGGCCATCACTGAAACCCAATCTATGTTTTTGAGCTATTTTTCTTCTTCTCTACCTCCCTACTATCTTTGAGTTCTACATCCCTTTTTTTTGCGCTAAAACAGGTATTTCATATATTACGAGAACGAATACATCCAGTAGAATCAACAAACAATAAGTTACATAGTGCCCTAGGCAATTCCTCCTCTCCTCCCTACAGAGTGTCTCTTGAGTGGCTCGCCATATACGCTGCCACCCAGTCCGCTGCCCCATTGGCCTCTCGGTACACATGTGGAGCCTGAAAGGCCACTGTATCATACACCATGTCCCAAATGTCTCGAAGTAAGAGGTGTACCCCTCCCTCTCCCTCTCCCTCTCCCTCTCCGTTCGGGTTCTTTTGGACCCAACTGATGACGGTGGCTGAGTCACCCTTCAATATGATCGAGATAGCCTGGAGCGCTCGTCTAGCGTGGCATAATTTGGTCCAGGCCACCCTCAGATCTACTTCCAGCACGGAGGTGTCAATCCATTTATATATCTTGAGTTCTAGTTCTAGTTGTAGGTTGTTTTTCCGTGGTTAAGCAATCCATTTATATTGGCAGGGATAAATCTTTCTTTAAAGGCAATACTCAGAGTATGTCTTGATTAGTAAACTTTTCCTCTCTCTTTTTTGCATTTTTTAATTATGATTCTAGCTAGGCTTTTACTCATGTATCTTGTATTTTTATAACACTTTTTTGAGGATAAATGTTCAGCTTATATGAACAATAAACTATATTTTGTTATTTTATAATATATGATCTTTTTTATTGGTGTTTTGATACTAGTTGGTAAAGCTTTTAGAAGTAATTAAACATATAATATACCTTACGCAATTTAAGTTCTAAAGACATCACTTGTCACTAACTATTTTCTAAAATTTCTACCAATCTAGCTGTGCATGTATTTTTGTCTTTCCATTCCATATATCATCACTGAGACCTACTATCTTAATTTTTATTAAGTGTTTTTCTTTTCTTTAAATATTTACTTCAAGCAATCTTATAAACTTAATATTTGAAGAGCTCACCTGATTTATTACTGGATTTCATATTCCTTTTTTCTAGCTAATTAATTAAAAGGGAATTATAGTGCACAAGACTCCTACCATATAGTGGGATATGGGATGGTCATATGCACGTATGGCCTTATCTCTACGTACAAAAAGGCTATATTCGTATTTTGAACCTGTGATATTTAGGCCATAATGAAGTAATTTTATCTTTACCCCAAGGCCCACTTTTTTTTATGCAGCTAATTTATTAATTACCAAAAATGACAAATGAATTATGATTGACTCTCTTAGAAAAAATAAAGATTCTAATATTTTGCTGCCCGTAACTGTTCTTTTAAAGCTAAATATGTTCGAAGATATGTCTTTTTATGTGTTGGATAAAGAGGATAAAGCTGATGTTATTTCATTGAGGCAATGAAAACAACTATACTAACAAATAACTTAGTGGCTCCAGAGCACCAACATGGCTGTTCAATCAACTCCCTACATACTAAGCAATTTCCATTTCATAGACACAAAGTTCTCTCTCCATTTTGCACGAATAAAGCCTTGAAAGATCATCTCACATAATTACAGCTTCAAGCATTCAATTGACTTTAGTGATGGGGAAAAGAAATGGACATTCCTTTCCCTTGAATCAAATTAATCTCAAACATAGTAGTAAGAGGGGTGAAAAAAAAAACAATCAGCACCCTACCATCTAAACAATTTCCATTTTGTAGATACAAAGGTTCTCCTTTTTGCTTGAATAAAACCTAAAAAGATTGTCTCATAGAATTACAACGTATGCATTTGAAAGACTATCACGTCTCCAACCCGTGATCGCGAGCTGGGGGGTTGTAGCAACCACCACACACTCATAGAAAACTCTTCCCATGAGCATGCAAGGCATCTCAACATGAAGTCATAAATATGCAATAGAATAATTTAAACTAATAATATGCAATCTTTATTTTATCAACTAACTCAACTTACAATGTCTCACAATTCTAATACTAGTCTAAGGTAATACATCAATTTAAATAAATTCTAATCCAAGATAACTTATGCTACAGTTCCTCTAGTTGCTCTTCCATATTGAAAAACTCCAATCGAGCTAATTCTTCGGATCTACGAAAATAGTAAGAAATCATATAAAAGCTATACAACCCACTAAGTAATGGATATCTTAACTAGACAATTCATTTAATAAAAATATTAGCAAGAATTTAATAGATAATTTAATAATAGTCTAAAAAATATTACTCTAATTTATATATCTATTTTTCATTCAAATCACTATCCTGTAAAATTTATAAATCACATATAAATTCATTAACAATTTATTCAATATAAAACTAATATTATATAAATGAAGAATTTAGAAAAGACAGATCATTACTTATCTTGCAAATGCAATCCAACTAATAAATTCAATTAATTTCAATTTTTTTTTCTCATAGCCTAATATTTCAAAATTTTACTTTTTATTAGAATTTCATCATAAAAACCCTAAATTCCAACACCCTCATAGGACTGACCAAGCAAGAGTGCCCGATATCTAGGTCAGCCTGATCAAGATGATTTCATCAAATCATGCTTAGACTAGGGCACATATGGTTTAATAGCGATTAAAACTAATAGTGTATAAAAAGAGGGGCTGGCACACTGTCTGATGACCTTAAATCAGGATCCTTCACCAAGGTTGATCCAGAAATCACTAAGAGTCATATTTGCGGGATTCAATCAACTCTAGAGAAAGAAAGTTTAGGTAGGCAGAGGAGAGAGAAAGAAGAGAGAGATAAAATAGAGGGAGGAGAGAGAACGAGAGAGAAAAGAGAGAAGGGGGAAGAAGAGAGAGAAACCTCTCTCTTCATGAATGGGGAAGTCACCTTCCCCTTCGCTTTTTTCTTTCCCCCCTTTCCCCAGCAGCACCAATGGAGTAGTGGCCATAGTGGCCCAGCCCCCACTCGAAGGCGCCCACAGGTGGCCGCAGCTCCGGCCAAAGCCGGCGGTTGGTGGCGGCAAAATCGCAGGAGAAGATGACCGAATTAGGGCACCCTTTTTTTGGACGATTTCTCGGTGATTTGCTAGCCCAAATCAGGGTGGTTCACGGCTAGGGGTGGCAATCAGGTCGGGCCGGAAATAAACAGATCGGATCAGATGCAGGTCGGATTAGAAAATCATAAACCTGAACCCGACCTATTTATTAAATATGTCACGAATTACAACCTGAACCTATCATATTTAATAAATAGGTAAAACGATCCGACCCGTTTAACCCGTTTAATAAACACAATTTCAAAACGCAATTGCCTAGACCTAGAGAGAAATCTAATTAACAAAAAAAAAGGAGGCAAGAAGAGGTGAACCTGCACTGGACAGGCCAAGATGATAAGCGTCGTGGGCCGCCAACAAATGTCTTTTGTAAGCATGAAATAATGCAAACGACTCGTAGAGCAGAGAGTGGGTTTGACAGATTCCTTTCACCTCCAGCATCTCGAAGAGTCTTTTGAAATCTTGAATCGCGTCACCCTAAACACCAACAAACAGAAGAAATAGAGCTTACATAGTTACATCGAGGAGATGGGAGGAGGGCTTACATAGTTACATCGAGGATTCAGATCTTGAGGAATCTGATGTCGTTGCTGTAGCGCTCGTCATCCGGAAAATTGTTGATGCAGTCTTCTTCCAAGAGATTCTTGAAGTGAGCGGCGGTGGCGCCGTCAGGATCTCTTCTGAAATCATCGAAAGCCTTGCAGATGGACCTGAGATGAGCTAGTTAAACCCATTAATGAGGAGAATGGGAATAGGTGTTGGAGAGAGGGGAAGAGAGGAGGCTCACTGGAGCCAGGCGAGAATGGGATCGGCAAGGGAACGGGCGAAGGAGGAAGGAAGAAGAGCTAGAAGAGTTTAATCTAAGTCACTGAGAAAGTCGAGAAGTCCTAAGGCTGTAACGATGGGCGATGGCCGCTCTGCTGACTGCCGCTCTAGTCCTCTGGATCTCTGGTTATCTGGTAAGCGGATGGAGAAGACCACTTAGACTAGCTATGGTCCTATGGATGATGGACGGGCAGTAGGATCGTGCCAAACAAGTTAAACGGATCAGATATCTAAAATATATGTCCAATCCAATTAATAAACAGGTTAAACAGATTAAGCTATTTACGATCCAAACTTGTTTATGATGGATCGAATATGGATTGAATCATATTTTGCTATCTCTATTCACGGCCGAAAGATCAGAAGAGAGAGAAGAAGGAGACGAAGCCTCAGCTTTCATAGAGATGGTCCAAGTAAGTGGAACCTGCCATGCTTGGGTTGCAAGTTAGTGCTACCTGACTCGGTAATGTGAGACTATACTAATATAGTTGACATTTTTGAACCAGTAGAAAATAATTTTGTAATTGTGAATGTGGGACTATACTAACATAGTTGATATTTTCCAACCAGAGATGTGCTGCTTAGCAAGCAAGCACTCAACCACTGAGCCACAATAATGTTCTTAACTTACATATATAGTTTTTTTGCCTTATTATAGCATTCAAGCCATTAAATAATCATCTTGTATATATTACAATATTTCATATTTTAATTATTATTTTCTATAAAAAATAGATTCTTTTTCTTTGATAAAAATGAAAAATTAAATTTATATATTTTCAAAACTTTATTACTAAAAAATATTTAGAAATATTATTAACTCTATGTACTACTATATTTATATATACTTTTCTTACAAGCCTTCTAAAAAATAAATAATTCATGATTAATTTTTATTCCTACTATAATTAAAGAGTAATAATAATATTTTATACAAAAATATAATATTTTTATATAATATTTTTATTTTAAATACTTTTAATTTTAAAATTTTAATGAGAATTTAGTCAAATGAGTAACTTAGACTCTTGAACAAATCACTCTCCATGTGAGTTTAAGGACCATACCTTAAATCTTTATTTATCTTATATTGCATGCAATTGTATAGTGAATTATGTTACTTCTTATAGAATTATATAATGAATATTAGTTTTCATTATTAAATTTTATAAAAAAATCCGATTTATATCCAAATGATATTCAACTTATATTTATATTTAGATAAAAAAATATGCATGTAACCAATATTAGACTTGTATCAATATTTATACATAACAAATATAGATATGTTTAATATCCGATTTATTTTCATATCCGTTTAGATCAAATATGGATACTAATTTTGGTATCCATTTAATATATGCGTCTATATTGCGTTGAAAAATATGGATACAAATATATATTTGTAGCTGCGAGCCAACTTTATTAATTGCCCACCATTTTGCTGGGCAAAAAAGTAAACCAAGTTCCTGCAAATATGCAATTAGAAAAAAAGGAGATCCAATTAATTAGCCACTAAGTTGCAAGATGGGAAATATAAATATCAGTATATGTATATATATTTAAAATTGAGTTAATTTGATTGAATCCTAAATATTTTTATACTTGGGATTATTTTGTTCTGAATAAAAAATTTAATCAATATTGAAATATGAACTAATTTATTTTTCAATTTGAATTATCCAACTCTTATGATACTCATTGTGAAAAGAGAAATCAAATTTTTTTGAACTTTTCTCATGATATATCATATAGAATAAAATAAAAGACTTTAATTTTTATTTTAATCAAATGGAAGTGGATTTATTTTTACAAAAATAATGATGGAAATGTAAAGTATCCTAGCATAAATCTAACTGTTATTAATTACTTGAACGCATATGAATAAAAAAAATAAACTATTAATATAAAAGTAAAAAATGTCGAAGATCACTGTCTTAGATTTCAGATTTCGAATCCAATCAGATTTGAAAATGGATGCGGTTGGATTATATCTTACCTCGCTGACTTCGCCTGTATTTGACTGTAACTTTTGCCATCCATCCCAACTCAAATGAATTATTTTACTCTTTTTTTATGACTTTCCAATCTCGCAATCATGGCAGATACAGCTTCCAGTCCAAATTTATCAGGTCCCAAATTATAGCCGTTGGAGGCAAATTGATGCCCATTTCAAAATTTCGACCGTTGCTCTTCCTCGAGTTACAGAGAGAGGGGAGGGTTTTCGTGTACTCCCACTAAGCCCTGGGCAAGAAGAAGAGCAAGAATGGCGGCTGAAGAAGACAACAGCCCAAACAATCCACAAAACCCACCCAGAAGATCTCCCCGGGCGACGATGAAAGAGAGCATTCTTAGCCCTGGCTTCCGGTCGGCCGCCGCCATGGCCGGCTGGGACGAGGAAGCCCTCCTGCTCGCCAGTCTCGTCGTCGAAGACACACCCGTGAGAGAATCCAGACGCAGGAAGCGCCCCAGTCCGCAGTACAAGACCCCTCCACCCACCAACTCCAACAGGTAGTAGAACAAGGAGGACGAATACCCATCCCGATCACACGTCCTCTGTCCTTTTCCATTTCTTTCCATCTTTCTTCTTGATTCTTTTGTTCACTTCTGACTTCTTTAAGGTGATAGAAGTCCTAATAAGTCCCTTTTAATGTTGCAGGAAGCGAAGATCTCGTAGGCAATCTCCCAATGCAATCCCCCCTGTTGTTCTTTGTCTCGATGATGATGAAGAACAGACTGTTGCAAAAAAAGGTATTCTTTCTTCAATTCCATCATTTTCCTTTTGTTTCATGCGATTTGAGTCTTCTTCATATTGGGTTTTTGATTCATGTTTGGTGTTTCATCTGCAGATCCTGGCGCTAAAAGGAAAGATCCGGAGATTGTTGTTGCTGCCGAAGAGAAGAAGACAGAGGGAGAAGGAGCTCCGGCTGAAAAGGCCTCGAGCAAAGGCCTTCCCTGCATGGATCGGCTGAGGGAAGAGCTCTCTTGTGCTGTGAGGAGCTATTCCACTACCTATTCTCTTGATTTGGTTTCTGGAATGATCTTTGTTAGAGTTTCCTTAGATTTTTTTTAAATATATATATATATACAAACGTGGTCTCTGTACATTTGCAGATTTGTTTGGACATTTGCTTTGAACCGAGTACAACTCCTTGTGGGCACAGGTAACACCCAAGCTCTAAATTTTTGTTGTTTTCCATTATCTTAATGAATTAGATTAGACTTTTGTCTAATCTCTCTATTTTTTTTAAAAAAAAACTACAAGCTGTAAAATAACTAGTTAATCCAACATTTTTGCTCTAAGGTATACATATATCAGCTTTCAATTGGATTTTATGTAACAACCCAGGACCTCACCCAAAATGGCTAGCCGGAAGGTATTATTTGGGTTCCTTGATCCTGTATAAGTACCCAAGATCTACCCAGCGAATAACCGATGTGGGACTAAACACACGCCCGCACGGATCCTCACATACTCCCCCCGTTCAAGCCCTGACGTCCTCGTCAGGCTAAGGGTTCAAATCCATTCAAATCTAATCATTAACACCACGATCGGTCCGTGGTCAACCCCAATGGATCCGTGCTGCAGTGTCCCCTAGTCCACATAAGTTATGGGCCGGGTCCACTCTGATACCATTAGTAACAACCCAGGACCTCACCCAAAATGGCTAGCCGGAAGGTATTATTTGGGTTCCTTGATCCTGTATAAGTACCCAAGATCTACCCAGCGAATAACCGATGTGGGACTAAACACACGCCCGCACGGATCCTCACATTTTAGGAGGAAAGAAACTGGTGAATTACTGTTACTATTCTCTAAAGTTGCATATCAATAAGGATACATTACCTTTTTTCCTTGACTGGTTCTATAAATCCTGAAAGAGCCTCTAGAATTGTGATTTTAGGAGCCATAAAAGCGTTAAAAGGCCCTCTTAAGGTGTTACCTTATGAAGAGCTTTAACATGGCTTAAAGCATTAGTTTTAATTCCTTGATTTTCCAATCATTGCTCCATCATATTAGTTCTTATATAGTTTTTATGTTTTGCAGCTTTTGTATAAAATGTTTGAAATGTGCTGCTGCTAAATGCGGAAAACGCTGTCCAAAATGCAGACAACTGATCAGGTGATCTTCACCTTCAGTAATAAGTTCTTACAGTTGACATACTATATTTGAGTAACTTTTATTTGCTAGAAAGAGAGGAAGGTCATGGGATCAAATGCAAACTTTTGATTTTGATTGCAGCAATGGGAGATCTTGCACGGTGAATACGGTACTTTGGAACACCATCCAACTCCTATTTCCTGAGGAAGTTGAGGCAAGGAAGAACTCAATTTCTGCGACCTCACGCAGCAGTACTGTCCAAAGTCCTGAAAAAAGCAGCAGTAGTAATATTAGAAATAGCCATGCAAGTAGTAACACTAGAAGCAGTCATCCAAGAAGCTCAACCCGGGTTTCTCAAGTGATGGATAGGGAAAGAATCATCAGACGAAGAGCCATCCCGAGCCAGTCTGAAGATGCTGCATTGGCTCTTAGACTGCAGAGGGAAGAATTTATGGTAGCCTTTCATGACAACCGTGAGCAGCAGAGGAGTACACTTCATTCTGCTCGAGCAAATTTGAGAGCTATGGCCTCCAGAGCTGTTCATTTTCGCACTAGGGGCTCGTCCACATAGCTTCACCAATATTTCTGTTCTTAATTTCCAAATTAAGGATGGACTAGGTCGCTGCACTACGATCTGAACAATGTTATTATCAGCACAATGCTTAAACCGTGGTTTGCTGCAATATATAGAGCAGTCCATTTGGTCTTCTTTCTTATATGTTACTAACATCAGTACCATGCTCTGTGGTCTGTGCTAATTAAAAAATGTTAGTTAAGTTGTTAAGGTGTTTGAGAAATTCATTATATTCTTGTCACTGCCTTATTATGAAATGTATCATGGAAAGGAATGAGTGTTTGTAACTGTTATATCTTTCTGTATATCAAGGTTTTGCAGCCTTGTTTCTCCACTTCTTGTAGAAGACTGCTTCATTTACAATAGAAGATCTTGCTTGCCAAAACTCTCTCCCTGGTATATCTATCAATTATCATGGAATTACAGTAGAAGGTACTGTGAGTATGTTACACCATTTCAACTGGAATCTTTTTCTTCTTTTTTTGAGTAAAATTTCGACTGGAAACTGCTTTAATGGTGCACAAGAGTTCTGCTCTTCACCTTGTGGCCTACTCGCATTATAAAATAGACTGCCTTCATCTTTTTTTTTTTCTTTCAAAGGGAAATAGACAAACTCCATAGTAGTTATAGAACCAGGGGAACAGTAGGGGTATAATATCTATGTTTTGTAGATATGATGACTAGAATTATAATGCTCTCTCCAAATAGACAAGAGCTTCTCTGCTTGGAATATGCATGTGCTGAGTTTTCAGCTATAAAATTTGAGAGGATGTTGTTTGAACTGACAAATTCTCCAGAGTGATTTGCTGATAGACACTAACATGCTTTATGTTGAAAGATCAACCATTGTGCAATAATGATGACCATATAATTTCCATACATGACTTTGTGTCTGTAGCCTTCTTCATAATATTCATTAGGTGGTTAAAAGCATGCATTTTAATTTTATATGTACCGCATGTTAGAATAATTTCAAAATATGAGCTTACACTGATTGCGTATTTTTGTTTTATAAAACGGGTTAGACGTATGGCTCAGAATGGTACTATGGTTAAGCCCAATATGATATGTGATCATTTTCGTTTATGGGTTTTGTGCACCTTGGATGTATAGGATTGAGTCCTATTTAATGTGGTAATTTTGGTATGTAGGCCAGGAAACCCAATTAGGGTTTTGGAGCCTTTAATGGGAAGGCTCCTCTATGTTTCCTATATATAGGCTAGGTCCCCCTCTCCTCTCCATATGGTTGATAGCTTGCCCCATTGACGGCTATCTTTTGTGAGGAGCAAGGAAGGGAAGATCCAGCCGCTATTATTCCAGGTGATTAAAGAACGTATTCAATATGTCTTCCGCAGGTATATTTCTCAAACTTGAATACAGTAATTATGTGATTGTAAATCTTAGCATGTTATTATTTTTACAATTAACAATTGGTATCAGAGCCTCCATGCTAGGATTAGAATCCTTCATATACAATTATTTTTTTTTTATCTGGATTTATGGATTTTATACATTGGTGAATGGATCTTCTGCATAAATCGGTCTTCCATTGATAATCAAATATCTGGTTTGATTTTATTTTAGTTTTGAATGAAATATGATTGTATATGATTTTCGGATTAAAAAAAAAAAAGGTTTTCACTGTTCATCTTCTTCCTTTTCTTTCCCGTGAGCTCTTCTTCCATGAAACAAAAAAAAAAAAAAAAAGGAAGGGGAACACCGAACAGCGGCGGCCAGAGGAAAAAAAAAAAAGTGATTTAGGGTTTTTCCTTTTGATTGGGCTTGGTCCTACTAAGCCTAACCTGAATAGGTCCATAATTGCAAGTTGGGCCCTTTTATTTAGTCAGCCCATGTTTATTTCATTTTGCATTTTAATGGACCAGAATGGGCCCATGGTTGCAGGTTGGGCTCTTTTATAAACCAGCCCAATTTTATTTAATGGACCATAATGGGTTTTGGGCCCGGCCTAAGAGTTAGTAACCCATTTAATTATTGTTTTAAATACTGAATAATTTGAATTCAGCCCTCATGCATATTAATTATTAACTTCTTAAATTTTGGACATTTCTTGCTGTCATATATGCCTTGAATTTTGTGATTAACATTTTTTATTTAAATCACATGTGATTTTGATTATGATTATAGCATGTTTAATGGTTATGATTTTGTCACATAACTATTATTTTGTGATTAAAATTTTTTGGGCATAAAAACAATCCTTATTTTCCCATTAAGAGAATATTTTGAAATTGAAGTGGGTGGTAGCCACCAAAGTAGCACATTCACTGATATTTATCTGATTTTCTCAAAAAAAAAAAGAGGGTAGCATTGCATTTTTCTAGATTATTGCATGCAATATCTTGCCCGAAGGTGTTATTGTGTATGATGATTTAGAAAAATGACATGAAGTGATTAACGGGATTGCATTAGCCTAGAATCATTCTTCTGCCCAAAGGCGATGGTGTTTCGAAAGCTGATGTGACTTTGTTAATTGGCTTCATGATATGTCTTAAGAGTACCTTATAGTGTGTTGTATTGTTAGCCCAAAGGTGACTTTACAATGATGCACCAAGGCTCTTACCGTAATTAGACTTATATGTTTTTCAAGTTGATTACGGACTATCTAATTAATAGCCCAAGTTGATTAGATAGATATGTTATCATCCATTGATTGCATGCATCATATTTGGATGATATTAAATAAAATATGTTGTTTTCGCAGTTTTGAATGCCTCTTCCTATCAAGCCAAATGTTTGCCGTTGAAACCTTGACTGGAAATAATTATGTGAGATGGAAACGAAGCATAGAAATAGCACTGGGTTTTCTTGGGTTTAGATTTTGCTTTAGAGAAGCAGCACCGAGCTACGACCTCTCTGATGCACTAGTAATTTCAGCACCTCTTCACTAATCTGCAGATCCTCTCAAGTCATGAGCTAGGCTTCGGTTTCAATTTTGATAGTCAAGTAATGGTTTAAGTTTTATGTAGGCAAACAGATAGATCCCAAGCTCATCTACTAGGTTTTATTGGGGAATTCTGAAAGTGTCGATAAGCATTAGGCTTTTCTAGGCAGAAGTTAATGAGGGTTTTCAAGTTAAAAAAAAAAAAACAAACAAATGATGATGGGTTTCTGGAATCAAACAACAGTTGAACTAATATGGAAAACAAACCGCCCGCTGATCACAGATCCATACTTAGCAGCAATGGATGGAGTGATGTGAGCAACAGACCAACTTGCTGATAAAAAATCTGCACTTAGTAGTAGACTGGTAACGGTTAGTAAGCTGAGGACTCTATAAGAGCTGAGTATTGAGACAGCATGTTTATAGACAATTAAGAGATTGATTTGAGCATCGGAAAGGGACTATAGGGGCTGCTTTAAAAGCAGACCGAGCCAGTATAATCAAATCTGAGCTAAGTTGGACCAGAAACCCTTATTCAGGCTGGTGGCTACTTCTGATAGTTGAGGCTATATGCATGTAGAACTTGAAGCAGATTTAGACTGGTTGGGTGCAGAAAAAGGGAAAAGAATAGAAAATATTTTGAAGAAAGAAGACTTGCTCCAGACTCCCCATCTTGGTCAAGCCTTTTACTGAAACAATAAAGCCCCTAAGTTGGTTCAAACTTGAAATTAATTTTAAGGAATCAAAACATTAGAGAAAGTAATATATGCATGTAGAACTTGAAGCAGATTTAGGCTGGTTGGGTGCAGAAAAAGGGAAAAGAATAGAAAATATTTTGAAGAAAGAAGACTTGCTCCAGACTCCCCATCTTGGTCAAGCCTTTTACTGAAACAATAAAGCCCCTAAGTTGGTTCAAACTTGAAATTAATTTTAAGGAATCAAAACATTAGAGAAAGTAATATGTGACCTTTCATAACCAATACAAAGGTCAACTCATCTCAATATTTTTGTCAAGATTCATCCAACATCTTTAATATGTCCTGAAATCATGGCAGACTCCATGAGGACTACTACAGCTAATTGATATGTCCTAAATATGTGGCGGACTCCACAGGTCTTACTACAGTTTATTGGCATGCCCTATCTCCTTTGGCAACCATGACATTCAATATGAACCTGCTAGCATGGTCGTTTTATGGTCCAATTTCATGATATAGTCACCTGCAATAAGGCCTGTACTATACCTACTATTAATGGCAAAATGCAATTTCCCCAATTGCTTGGAACGAAAGATCTGGTCATCGAGCCTTTGTTGGTTTTGATGCAACTGACATATTTTAAGCCATCAATAAACATCCATTTTCTGTGTTGTGGCATAAGCATTTATAGCACATTTCAAAGGAGCGAATGGAAAGATTGATGAAAGCTGACATTCTGCCCTCTCTGAATTTTTCAGATATTTACACTTACGTAGATTGTATTAGAAAAAAAAAACTGACTGAAACTATAAGGAAGATATACACTAGGAGCGATGGTTCTTTTGGATCTTTTCATATCGATATTAGTGGACCGTTACTTTCTACTATATGTGGGAACAAATATTTCAAAATCTTCATTGATGATTTCTCGCATTATAGTTATGTTTACTTGAGTAATGATAAATCTCTCGCTCTTGAGAAATTTAAAATATTTAAAATGGAAATAGAAAAGCAATGTGGGAAGAGTATTAAAATTGTAAAATCTGACCGTTGTGGTGAATACTATGGTAAGTATGATGAGTCCGGTCAGAACATGGGTGATTTTGCGAGATTTTTACAAGAATGTGGGATAGTTCCTTAATACATAATGCCAGAAATAGCTGAGCAAAATGGCATTTCTGAAAAGCATGATCAGACTCTGAAGGATAAGGTTAGCAGTATGATTAGTAAAACAAATTTGCCAGAATTCTTATGGGGTGAAGCATTAAAATCTGTCATATACATTTTGAAAAAGGTTCCTGGTAAAGCTGTTGAGAAAACTTCTTTTGAATTGTAGACAAGACGTGAACCCAATTTAGCCCATTTTAGAGTTTGAGGCTGCCCAGTTGAGGTTAGGATTTATAATCCTACTGAAAAAAAATTAGACTCCAAATCTACACCAGAATTTATAGATCAAAGGGCTATAAGTTCTATAGTCCTAATCATGGCACCAGAATTATTGAGTCCATTATGGAAAAATTTCTTTCTTGTACTTGGTACTAGTGGGAGTTCTGTATTAAGGAAAACTTTTACAGAACCGAGTCAAGTTGTGGTTTCAATTTTTTTTGTACAAGAAAGAGTTATTTTTCAACTGATTGCCACAGTTCATGAAGAACGTGGGCATCAAGAAGAGCCTCACGTTCCTCCTTCAACAGTGGTTGAGTTAGTTTTTTGAACCACAGGTTAGGAGACCACAAAAAGAAAGAATGTCTGCCCTGCCTAATGACTATATTGTCTATTTACTAGCGAGTGATTTTAATATTAGGCATAACATTGATTCCGTCCCTTTTAAAGAAGCATTAACAAGACCTGACTCAGATAAATAACTGAATGCCATAGAAGATAAAATGTTTTCTATGAAGAGAAATAGAGTTTGAAAACTTGTTGAGCTTCTACCATATGTTAACACCATAGGTTGCAAATGGGTTTACAAATCCAAGTTAGACTTAAAAGGAAAATTTGGTGTGTAAGTTGAACAAATCTATATATGGGCTCAAGCAAACATCCCGACAATGATATTTGAAATTTGATTAAGTTGTGACTTCTCTTGGTTTTGTTGAAAATACAGTGGACCAATGCATTTATCTCAAGATCAGTGGGAGAAAATTTATTTTTCTTGTTTTGTATGTGGATGATATTTTACTTGCTAGTAGTGACTTAGGGTTACTTCATGAGACAAGGAAAATATCATTGCTAATTTTAAAATGAAAGATCTTGGGGAAGCTTCTTTTATACTGTAAATTGAGATATAGCGTGATAGAGATCATGGCTTGTTGGGACTTTCGCAAAAGACATACATACGACGCATCCTAGAGAGGTTCAAAATGCAAAACTGTGCACCTGGTGATGTACCTATAGTAAAAGGGGATAAGTTTAGCAAAGCCCAGTGTCCAAGAAATGAACTTGAAAGAGAATCTTTGAAAAACATACCCTATGCAAGAGCTGTAAGGAGCCTGATGTATGCTAAGTTTGCACTAGAGCAGACATAGCCTATGCAGTGAGTGTCCTTAGTAGATTTTAATCGAATCTAGGATAAGAGCATTAGAAAGCAGCTAAGAAAGTTTTGAGATTATTGAAAACGACTGAAGGTTATATGCTTACCTTTCAGCATATAGATCATCTTGAGATGGTAGGCTACTCAGATTCTGATTTTGTCGGATGTCAAGATAATCTGAAGTCAACTTCAGGTTATATTTTTATGATGGCTGGTGGTGCTATTTCTTGGAAAAGTATTAAGCAAACTCTAGTGGCTTCTTCTACCATGCAGGCTGAATTTGTGGCATGTTATGGAGCTACAGTTCAAGCCATTTGGTTGAGCAATTTTATTTCAGGACTGAAAGTTATTGATTCCATCTCGAGACCAATTACTATCTATTGTGATAATAGTGTAGCAGTATTCTTTTCAAAGAATAACAAGAGTTCATGTGGCTCTAAGCATATAGATATCAAGTACTTGGTGGTCAGAGATAAAGTTAAAGAAGGGCAGACGAAAAAAAAATAGAGCATATAAATACAAAAACAATGATTGCAGACCCATTGATTAAGGGACTCGCAACGAAAGTCTTTAAGACAAATATTGCTAATATGGGCATTGTGGAAACCTTTGATGTTTTTGGTTAGTGGGAGTTATTTATGTAAAAGAACTATATTTTGGCTTGATCCTTTTTACAGGGTATGTAGGCAACCCATATGCTTCGGGTACAACCTCTTTCAATTATAAAAATATTTATCTTCCTATTTATAATTCTGTATTTTGTGCACAGAAATTATAATTATGTTTGAGCATGCATTGCACATATGTCTTTTATTATGATATCATTTTGATCTCGAGATATAATGCATAAAGACATGATGTGAGTCTCTTTTGAGACATGTGACTTCTTTTGAAGTATTTATGAGGACCAATATGAATTAGCACACCTTTGATCACATTTTGGTGCTAAGTTCATACTACATACTACCACATTGGTTGGAGGATGGGGATCCATGTCGATAAGGATGTTAGCATTTGTAGCTGTGGAGTGGTCTTACATCGATTAAATGGTGTAACGACTTCCATGTTCAATATTGATGTTCTTGTTGGACCGGATCATGTATCCAAGGTGATTATCATTTGAGCTATATATGTGGCCACTTTTGTAGTCTAACCTGAGAGTCGTTTTCAAAACAAAGTTTTTTAAATTAATATGACAATCCGTGTTCGCCCAAGTGGGAGAATGTTAGAATAATTTCAAAATATGAGCTTACACTGATTGCGTATTTTTGTTTTATAAAACGGGTTAGACGTATGGCTCAGAATGGTACTATGGTTAAGCCCAATATGATATGTGATCATTTTCGTTTATGGGCTTTGTGCACCTTGGATGTATAGGATTGAGTCCTATTTAATGTGGTAATTTTGGTATGTAGGCCAGAAAACCCAATTAGGGTTTTGGAGCGTTTAATGGGAAGGCTCCTCTATGTTTCCTATATATAGGCTAGGTCCCCCTCTCCTCTCCATATGGTTGATAGCTTGCCCCATTGACGGCTATCTTTTGTGAGGAGCAAGGAAGGAAGATCCAGCCGCTATTATTCCAGGTGATTAAAGAACGTATTCAATATGTCTTCCGCATGTATATCTCTCAAACTTGAATACAGTAATTATGTGATTCTAAATCTTAGCATGTTATTATTTTTACAATTAACACCGCAAGCAAATGATGTCCACAGTGCTCTCAAACATCCTGGGCTCCTACATTCTATTGAAAGGCCGCATTTGACATTAACATGGAAGAATCTTTCTGCCATACATTGTGCTATTTTCAGACATCATCTATATTAAGTAAGCTGGTTTCACTTGATAATTCATCCACTGCTTGTTTTCTAGATAGCCCACCCTCCTCTTCCTCATGGTCTATGCTATTCTTATGTTATACATTGGCTGCTGGACATACATGAATAAATCTCAAGATAGTGTCTCAAGCTTTATTCAACTATGTCTAATAGGCAGGGACACATACTTGGATGATGTACCCTCAAAGGTGCATTATATCACCCTCTTGTGAATCTTTGATTGCACATGTGAATAATGATAATGGATAATTTATCTGAATTCATTGTGGAATGAAATCATTAAATTGAAAATATGATACACACACATACATGCATATATATCCATTGGAACTACTAATACATGACACAAAAGTAGAGTTGCTATATATACATGTACATGTATATTGGTCTGTAATCAATATTTAATTGTTGGCATATGTATTTCACAATAGCAGTAATTTAGCTTTACTTGAGCAAGTTATATATGTTCGTTAAGAACTTTTAATCTATCTTTTTTGTTGGTGTGTGTGTGGGGAGGGGGGTGGGGGAAGAGAAACCCTCTCTCTTCTCTCTTCACGAATGGGGAAGTCCATCTTCCTTGTCTCCTTTCTCCATTCTCTCTCATCGGTAGCAGGTGGCAGTCGCGGTGGCCCAGCCTCTCACTCGACAAAGGCCATAGGCGGCTGAAACTCCAGCCAAAATTAGTGGTCGACAGTGGAAAAGCTCGATGGAAGAAGATTAAAATAGGGGTGCCCTATTTTGGATGAATTTCGGTAGTTGCCAGCTCAAATCAAAGTGAACGAAGGTCAAAACACCAGAGAAGAAAGGGAAGAAGATGAAGGAATCTTAACTCGGTCCTGCGAGGCGTTCCAACAACTCTTCCTGGCGGAAATTGGAGGAAGAACTTGGAAAGAAGAACTTGAAATTGCGGTGATTTCTTGCCTATTCTTTGATGGATCTCAAAGGAAGAGGATGAGTGGTCTTAAATAGGCGAGATTTGGTCTTTGGATCGCCTTAAAACTTCAGATATTTTGGCGTGACCGTGATCGGGGTGTTTGGAGTCCTCTTTTCCAATCGAATGCTAATGGCCTGGCAAATTTAGGCTGGCCCATTAGCCCCAAAAAGTAGGCTATTGCAACTTTATTACTAGCTTTTAATAGAATATTTTGGCAATCGTAATTTCTCATCTCCTATTATTAAGTAGTTTGATTCATATCATTAGGTCTTGTATACTCTCTTGGGATTACCACAAAGAGCATGTGATTGTGCCATGAACCCAACCAGAGTAGTGGGTTTAGGACGTTATAATAAGTAAAGCAAAGGGCCAACTTGGAATATCCAAGTGCCCAATCTATTCTTCAAACCGTCAATTTCTCCACTTCCATTGCAATTCGGTTTAGTTATTTATATGCTAATAGCTCTCTTTTTTTTTTTTTTTTTTTTCTAAAGAAAAAGGGGTAGGGGGGAGGAAGGGACAAGTCCACCCCCGCGTAGCAGCCCCACTGGGCCCCCGCCCCACCAGGAGAATGTTCGATGCGGGCAGAAATGACTGTGTGTTGGGCACGCCGACCGGTTTTACTCATACCCTCCCCACCCGTAGGCCCGGCTCAGCTACTCCTCTGAGCTCTGGCTCGAGTCCCACGTGTAAGTACGTCACACCCGGCACCACCCTGGCTACTAGCGTTTCAAGAGCGGTCCTACACCACAAGTCCAAGCAGTGGCCAAAGTAGTGAGCTCCGGTCCACAATTTAATCGTCGCCGCAGCGATTCGAATTTGGAACCTTGTGGTTAGAATTGCTGCCCAGTACCACTAGGCTACCACCTTGTGGCATGCTAATAGCTCTCTTCAGATTGGGCGGTGGTCCACCTACTCTTACTCACCTTGAGAAATTATATCCTATGTTTGGTGTACCAGCTTAGGAACATCGAGCCAATCCATTTCTACCATGTGGCCATTCTGGCCACCTCAGCATGAGGGAAGAAAACCCCTCTCGTGAGCAAATGGAACCCTAGCTACCCCCCTCTTCCAAGAGGATGAAAACACGCCGCCTGCATCCTGATCTTGACCCTACCCTCCCACTCGACTTGATTCATGAGCTTGGCGGTGAGGGAGACGCAACGAGCATCGTCCTTGGTGATGGAGCTAGGCCAAGAGGAGTTGCGGTTGGAGAGGAAACCACGAAGGTCGGTGGGTGAGGAGCTATTTGTTGGAGTTGTGAGAGCTGGCGATATTGGTTTTGGAGGAGGAGGAGGTGGAGGTAAAGGCGAGGAGGAGAGTCCTTACCATTGACAACCCCAACGAGAGGTGGGCTGGAAAGAGTTGCCCCTTGTACAATAGCTGCATCAGTGCGTTGGTGCTTCTTTCTTTTTTATTCCTAACAATAAGGTGGCCATAATGGCTACATAGCAAAAATGGATTGGTCCAATGTACCGTTGAACTAGTACTCCAGATGTAGGATATAATTTCTCTACTCGTCCATCCCAAAATCACACGTTAGGAGAGTGCCAGTCTCAAGTGCAGAGGGCTAAAGCCAGGAGGGCTCTGGGGAGGTCACCAATGGTGACGAGGTGACTTGGGGTGGGAGGCTAGTGGCCGATGGCGAGAGTCTGAAAGGACATGGCTGGTGGAGAAACCACATAAAAGGAAGAATAGGAGGGTGGGGAGGGATAGAAAGGAAGAAAGTAGTGCATAACTAAATGATAAGAACGAGCTGTAGCAGCCTTGCTGTGATTTAAACTTTTCTATCCTAGCTCTCTCTATAGTATTCTTTTAACTTTCTTATCTTATCCTCGAGAGAGTGAGAGTGAGAGGGAGGGATTGAAAAAAAAAAAGTAAAAAAAAAAACTCTTTTAAATTTTTGAAAGTAGAAAAACTTCTTTAAAATTAAATTCTATATTTGAATAAAATTACAAGCATGCTATCGAGTGACCTTTGACAGCTAAAATATTTTTTTCTTACTTTATTATTTATTAGCTGGTTAAAAATTTTTAGGTATCAAATCAGTCCTCAAAATTTACGGTCATGCTCTTTTTTTTTTTTTTTTTTGAGTGAAGCTGTTAAAATCTCTTGCAGCTATGGCACGTGGCAAGAGATAAATGGTCTATCTGTGAGAAACAAAAATATATTTTTTTCATATCCACAAACAAAAAATGTCCACATTTTATTTCCTCGCCCAGGTATAAACACGTCCGTGAGTACTCCCTCGCAGCTGATCTGTAGAGAATCCAAATTTGCTATCGAGGCCCAGCGATTGGATCAGAGAGAGAGAGCTGAAAAAAGATAAACAACAGAGGGCTGAGAGCGTGACCGGTCTCCAGACTGTAAGCTTTATCTTCTCCAACGAGCCGAGCTCTCTCTCCTTGTAGAGAGAGAGAGAGAGAGATGGAAGTGGCCATGTCCGTCCGAGGTCTGGCTCGCCTTCCGCTGTCCAATTCCAAAGTAATAGCCCACGAAAATGGCGTCTTTCTGGGGTCGCCTCTCCCTTTGCGAAATCCTACCAGCCGAAGGCAGTCCGAGAAGAAGCGGCAGCTGATGGTGGTGGAGGCCGAGGGGAAGAAAGGGATGATGGGCCGCCAGTTCCAGCGACCTCCCCCTCCGGCTCTCCCCAAGATCGAGGACGACGGCAACCCCCGATTCGTCATCTTCATCCGAACCACAAACGTCTCTCTCTCAATCCCTTCTCTTTTTCTTCATTCTCTCCTTTTATGGGCCCTTTTTTTTTTTTTTTTATGATAAATTCACCTTGTTTTGGTCATTAGTTTCTTCTTTGGGGATTTTTCATGCTTAAACAGTCGTTTTGCGGTTCTTGGTGCCATCTTGAATGATTAAAAATGCGTTGTTATTTATAAATTCTTTGTTTCTTTGTGCCGTTATTTACTTATAAAAATTGTACTCATGGTTGTTTGTGATAATTACTTGATATGATTGCGATAGAATGGTTGGTTCAGTTATAGAAGACAGGGAACTAAATGTGGAGAATGTTGTCCCTGTATCTGGGCGAGTTTGTGATGAGTAAATAGAATGCCATTTTCATGATGATAGTTTTGTGGGATATGTGAAATAAGGGTGGTTCTAAAATGGTTTAGTAACTCATAAACATGTCAGTAAAAAAAAAATGATCAGCTGATGCGGAACTTTTCTCTTATTTCTTTGTTGTTCGGTCCATACGATGCCAGTCTGAGGGGAGGATTAAGGGGACTCACTGGTTGAGTATTTGAGTGACATTTTTGAGTGATATTTCTGAACTATGCTAGCGTTTTTGATGGTGAGGCTTTTTTTATGGGTGATGCTTGTTCAAGGTTGTTTGATGACTATGCATCATAAGAGGACCAATGGTTTTGTTATATATACAACTTGGCAGGAAACAGTGGCATTAGTATAAGCGGTTTGTTAATGAAAAGCCACGTTTTCTTGGACTTGATCAGCTAGCTAAGCATTGGAAGTACAGGATACGGACGAGTGAATGAGATGTCGCGTTTGGAGCTACAATAGCAATGGAAGGCCTCAGAGTGTGAGCCTGCTTGCTGCACTCCTCATGTGCCTTCTAAATGGCCTAGGCATTTGAAAAATAATTACACCACTAATGCAGTGTTGGAAGGATCAAAACATGGTAAAGAAGTGACTATAATCACAACCTCAATAATAGTAGTAGCAATAGACTTTGAACAAGAGATTGGTTGTAGACAAAACAGTTGTTATTTATGTGGCTCAAACTTGGCTGCAGGCACATTTACAACCAATGCATTTGTTGGTGATCCTCAAAGTATGGTCACTAATCAAGGTAGGATGGAGTGACATACAAGCCCATCTATATAACATAGTTCCCATCTATATAAAGTTGCTCACAAATATACTTTAGTTTGTAGAACTCCCTGATTGACTGGACATTCTGTTAAGAGGGCTGAAGATTATGCTTGGGGGCACAAAACCACTCCATTTAAATGTCAGAGAGACATGCCTATTGTTAAGAAGTTGGCAATGTGAGGAATGACAGCTGGAAATGGTTTTGTCAGGTGATCTGATCTCATCTTAAGTTGCACAAAGATGAGGCAAAAATGGAGCTCAATGACTTGGAGGTCAAAGATGAGTTGGCAGATGATGTGGGCTGCAACTCAAAGCCATCAAGTCAATCCCACATGATTTGTTTGTGAAATGTGCACAAGCAATGATGGATCATACCAAGGTACGCCATACTGTACCGAAGCGATATGGAGTGTACCGTACTAGTTCGGTAGTAGTATGTGGTACGGAAGGCGTACCAGCACTCAGTATGCCAAACTGGCTCCTATACCAAGCATACCGACATAGGGTGACGCCAGTACAGGACTCGGTACTGAAATGGCGTACTTGGATATACCATACAATTGTCTGCGCCAATGAGATTGAGATTCATGTTCTAAATTAAACATGCCTTCATGATTGTGGTAAGTAACCATGTATGCAAGAAGCTTCTAATTATATAAAAGGGCTAACCTTGGAAAGAATATGCTCAAAGACATCAACTGTTGAAGTGATAGTTCATGAAGGGGTCTCTCATGGAAGGAAAACTCTTAAAAGAAATGATGACATTTTAAAAAAGTGGAAGGCAAGGTTGCAACAAGCACCCCGTACACGATGAAGTTTCAAAGAGAAAACAAAACAGATTGATGACAAAAAGACTAACAAAATGGGCCAAAAATTTAAGAAATCATATCAAAAGTTACAGAATATCCAGATATTTCAAATGAAGGGTTGAATAGTTCTTGAGGAGGAAAATACAAGATTACTTGAGTATTAGTTAGCAGGTTGTAAATTTAGCAATGGATTTTTGTATGTAATATGCATGCATGGTAGAACTTTAATTAGATGCCTTATCCAGTTACTCTTATTGATTCCCTTCCCCCTTTCTACAGTCATTATGCACTTATATGACATTGTAAAATAAAGTCTGAATGTTTTCTATAAATTAACTATAACATCACACAGTTTTGATGTTCTATTATAAATTATGTATGAATTTGGTGATTTTGCAGGTGTATCTTTGGTACCCTCTTAGTCTAATAACAGGTGGCACAACTGCAAAGATTATGGTTGCTGCTAAAGATAACTTTCTTGGAAAATATATCTATAAAGATACTATTGCCAGAAACCTGGCAGCTGTGATTTACAGAGTAATGCTTTCTCTCGGTACTTTTAAAAGGTTTTGGCTTTTTTTGCTCCTCTATGGTTAGAAGCATGCTTTTATTGATTTTAGTCCATTTAATATATCTAGCATCTCTAGGGCTTGCAAAATTTGTTTGTAATTTTGTAGCAACTCCTAATTAGTCTGAGTAGGTTAGCAGGATTTTATTTACTTAAAGGGTAAAAGTTTGTTTTCTGTTGTAAGGACAACTTCTTATATGTTACCTTGAACTTTTTCTTAACATATATTTGTTTTAATGTTGGGATATTGATGTTGATCTTGCATACTTATTTGTTTATGTTTGTTACATCCATATTTGTATGTTTCTTCACATAAAAAAGTTAAACATGTTCTGAAGAAAAATTTATGATGACTAATGCACTGGAATCAAATCAGCAATGCCAAAAATGTTATGCATGGCATAATCTGCAGTAATGCTAGTGCCTTATTGCACAAGTCTCCGATGCAATGCTGCTGCACACTAATGCTAGACATGCCACTATGCCAGTGCAAGCCAAGAACTGGCACAGCAAGGCAAATTGCTTCTTGTGCTAGTGCTAAGCCGATATCTTACCGACATGAAAATATTTTAATCCTTGTTATCACCAATCTCCAGTAATCTTAGGACAAAAAGGAAAAATTAAAGCAATAATATTTAGAAAAAAGTCAAAAAATTTGAACCTTCATGACAACCCTTGTTTTTTTGTGTGGTGATTTATGGAACGAGCAAGGTTTTAATCTACTAGTTTTTTTAATCAAATATGGCAATTGAAACTGGCTATCATGAATATGATTTGTTACAACAGTAACCATCTAAAAGAAAGATTGCATGGTCATCTCATATCAGCATATGGGCATTTTCTTAAATGTCAATGGCATTATTAGAATTCTTGCCAAATCTTTTCTTCATCATTGCTTTGATTATTTTACCTTGCAAGAAGTTTTTATGAAATTTTCACTTCCACCCTTTCAGAAATCTACCTTAGAGTCAAACATAGTATGACTAATTTACTTCAAGAAGTTTATTACCATCAAAGATAAGCTTTTTCCATTTGTCTTAAAGCCAACCTACTCATATGACCTGTACAGCTGTTAGAGTGGGCGGAACTGTTCAGTTCTTAAAGAAGAGGAGAGATGCAGTAATATTCATTAAATGATGAGTGAATCAAACATTGACTGCAATGGATGAGGACTCTTAAAGTAGCCATTTGATCACAAAAGCTTAATCTGACATAGAATAGGTCAACAATGTATATCAGGCTCCACAACCCCTCCTTCTGGATCATGTATATAGAGGATAAAATAGTCAAGAAACAAGTAAAATGAATCAAGGCGACAACCATGTAAATTAGATAAATAGCTGACCTAGAGGGAATTGGATTTATGATCTCCAACAACATAAAATCTGATACTATGTTAACTAACCGCTTGATGCCAAAAGCTTAATTAGGGAATGAGTTCGATGATGTATATCAAAGTCAACACCACTCCTCTCATATGGTGCAGACAACAAATGTGGAGGGATAAACAAATCAAGACAACAACTCAAGCAATTTAAGGTGACAACTGGGCTATGTTACATGAACTTAGGTTTGTGTGCTGGGTGCAGGTGTGCATCAAAGTATTGGATCCTTTCAATGTCTAAGAATTTCTTTTACTGATCTGTGTCCATGTATCATGACAATTTCCATGCTTAAGTACCAGTTGCAGGTAGTTCGGGCTAAATTGAAGGGTCTGGGTAACGTAGCAACCAGGTTAATTAAATAAATAATTGCTCGATACAATCACAAATTATCTGAATGCGCAGAAAATCCTCACCTGTGCTGTCTTTTTTCCAATTAGGTTTTGTTTCTAGTTTTAGTGGGGAATGGAGGGAGATTTGATTGTTGTCCAAGCACAGAACAGCTAGTGCTTTGAACAATGAATTACTATCATTATCCAAGAGTGCTATGGATGATGATATTGTTGCAAGGTTCACAACATGAGTGGAAAGTCTTGAAGTTATTTGTGACCCTTCTGTCTGAAGTACTTTTTCTTACCTGGACAACACAAACATAATTTTGTAGCTATTCTGAATGCTGTGAGAGTTGCAAATCTGATTCCCATGATATTATTATGTATTTTTCTTCTTGAATTTAATGCTTCAATGATCTGTCTTACTTTTCTCCTGAAAAAATGTATAAGTACAAATATTGACCTATCTCAGTGGATCCTTATTTGTATTTATAAAGGTAAAGCTATCTTACTAGTTAAGCAACTGGTATTTTACATACAAAGATAGTGAGGACTAAAATACTCTGTCGTCTGATAAATAGGACTGGAGAAGATGTACGTACGGTAAAAAATTATCTGATACGGTGATGCTATATTGAAAATTTGGTGTGCCATGATTCATACATGATGATCAGAATGCCATGTCTCGTGAAATTATGCTATGATTATCCGCAAGAAAGACTGTTATAGAAAAAGAATTTCTTTTGCCGTTATTATTTATTATCCCATCTGGATGTGGAATGTTTCATTATTTTGTGCAGTAATTTGTAGAATTATTTTGTGTGCAGCCTCTTTTTTTCAAGTGCAACTAACTTTATCATCCATTGCAAATAAAACAGGATGAGAAGGAGATACAAAAGACAGCATTCAAGCAATATCGTGTGTTGCGCTCTGCTACTGCATTTAGATATGGCTACAAACTTGTTGTAATGTCTCCTTATTCCGACTAGATGAAATTTTGGTGTTGGTGGCCTCAGAGTGAACAGGACATTGTTACCCTTACTTTTACTATTACTATTCTACATTCTTCAGCTTATTTCTTGTCACATGCAGGAAAATAACAATTTGAGAGCTGCCCTTTCTACGAATGATGTTATTGAAGTATGTTTGTCATTTTTATTTTGTCTTAGTTCCTGCACTTTTTTATAAGAATTGTATATATATATATATATATATATATATATATATATATATATATATTTATATTAACTATATGCATTACAAATTTACTTTTGGTCTGTATGATAATCTGTGAACTGCAAATCCAATTTGCTCTCCCCTCCACAGAGAGTAAATGATGGAGCAAGTGTTCCTTCTATTCTCTATCAGGGCTAAGCTGGGTACACATTTATAAAGGTTATGATAAACAGATGGTGAGCATGCCATCCAAAGGGAATAATCCATAATTACAAAATACAATATATAGGTACATCTTACACTGTTACTCAAGCTCAAGGTCAGTCCTACATGTTGAGTCTGGAAAGTTGGGAAGAATGCTGAGCTTTGAACTTTAGTAAGAAGATCAACAGATTGAACCGCAGATGGAATATAGTGAAGAGGTGCTCGGTAAGCTGATGATGTTGAGCAAAGAAAGCATCTATTCAAAAGTGCTTGGTCACTCATGCTTAGTAGGATTGGAGGCAATTTGAAGAGCAATTATATGCTTAAGACACAGAGCTACAATTCTATTAAGAAGCTCAAATAAAGCTGAAACTAAGGTGAAAATAGAATTGTAAAAGTTTAATCTAGCGGCCTAAACCTAGCTCCTTAGAATCAAGGGATGAGAGCAGGAGCAAAATTTCATGTGAAAACTGATATGTTTTATGTTGCTCATGGCCAATGTTACTTGGACATGTGACATGGGTGTCAAGTGCCCAAGTGTTAAAAAGAATCAGACACAGGAATCTTCTAAAAATCAGACATGAGGATATGTCTGCATCTTATATACATATATCTTTATATGTATTGATGTATCATGTAGGCATATAATGAATAAAGAACCAGGTCCATGTTCCTTAAGTTCCAAAAATTTGATAGAATCGTTGGTAAGTATTATCTTAGAAATAAAAACTTTCTTTTTGAAGTGCCACAAGTGGACATATAATGATGATGGCTAAGGAGTGTCATGAAGTGTCCCAAGTGTCCGAGTGTCAGACATGTCAAAACACCCAACGTTTGAAGCGTCCAGATAACACTACTCATGTCTCAAAGTGGCATAAGGAGTAGAAATTAAAGTACAAGAGGTATATGGTTCTTGAAGGCATACTTTCAGTAATTCCTACTGCAATGTTCTGGTAAGGATGTCATGAAGATTAGTACATATGCCAATGATTCCCAAAGCCACTCAACGGAAATGCAAGCACATGCTATCAGTAATGAAGTAAGATGATATTTCTGAATTGTTTGTTTGTCATCATGTGTAGAAAGGTTTCTTTGGATTGGATAGTGCTTTCATGATGAATTAACTGAACATTTTATTAGTCTAGTCTTCTACCAAGGTAACAAAAAATATCCTCTTATTCTTGAAGTAGAAGACATGTGAGATTCAACATGTCAGACTGTATGAGCATTGGCTGAACTCAAGTGAAAAGTGGGATGGTTTGGACTATTTGATGGTCAAGAATTTGAAGAAAGAAAAACTTGTACATTTAAGGATAATGTCACCTTAATATACTTGTCAAATAGGGAGTTTGGTTGCTTATACATATTGATTCTTTAAACACTCCCCTACCTGCCAGTTGGATGTTTTTTGCTTTTATCATACTTGAATATGATACTAAATTGTCATACGATGCGTTCAGCTTTTGCCATATCAGTTTACCATCTGTTCTAAAAGATCCTTTTCCCTCATCACAACTCTACATATTGCATTGTAAATATTGCATCATGCAACTACAATTTCAAAGATTTAAAATGGTCTCATCAAGTTTGATGACAATATCAACTAGAACATTTGAGGTCATTGAGAGAGGGAAGAAAAAAGGTAAGAATTACTCCTTGGATCGGTATAGGAAAAGTGAGATATGGTAGCAAGAACAAAGGAGCAGCCAATGAAGCTTCGCAAATACAAAGAGGATGAATCTTGAAAGGTGGATGAACCTAGAAAAAATTGGTGGCTATTGCCTTGCATAGAAAAGGAGAAAGAAAAAGAGCCTGTTCTTTCATTCAATCATTTACAAGCAAGGAGAATCTGGAAACTCTGGGTGATTTAGCTCAAATAGGTTTGTTAGCTAGTTTTGACCTTTTAATGAGCTCAATTCGCTAGCATAAAATGATATATTTGACATAATTATTGTATTGGTAGGGATGCTAATGAGTGGTGAACGTATGCATAAATTGGCTCTGGCTCTTTACTTTTGGAGCTAGGTCAGCCTTGGTTGGTCAAATTGTATAAGCATAAATTGTATATGCATACGTTGGCCCCAGACGAGGCTTTATTAGATATATGTATAAGCATTATGGTTTGTCAAATTGCCCCGATCTATCTAGACTAGTGTGTACCTTATCGTCCTAGAATGGTTCCTAGGTTTGATTTGGTACATGAACCAAATCGGTCTATACCGGTCTGAATTGAGTAGAATTGCCCTACACTGCTAGGTACCAACACATACTGCTAGTTTTGGGCGGTACTATGGCTGGTGGTGAGAAAAGTGTTGGAAGCCGACATCCTTGCAAGGTGTATATTGTATTGTGTCAACCAAATCGTACCGAACTACTAATATACAAATAAGATTTCTGGTACTGGTTTTCCGAACCTTGATGAGCACAATGTCAATATTACGAAAATAAAACAATATTAAAGTTTTTAAATTCTGAAGTAAATCTATCATTTTAATTTATAAGCTTTTTGAGTATTTTTTTTACTATGATAAAACAGGCTTACTAATGTATGTAGCTTACTAATAGACATTCAACAAATATATGCTACTTAGCAATATGAGACACTATCGGGGACCCTATGTAGTTCACTTGTGCTAATCTATTAATGGAGCCATATTTGATCTCAATTAACAAGCCTTGCTAATTCAGCTGTTCAACGCCCCTAACTATGCATGAAGTATCCCTTCAAGTGGATATCTGGACACAGAATTCCAGCAGCAAAGTGGCCAAGACATAATTTGACAGTAGTCAGGAAAGTTATTTCTACCAGTAACCCAGCCTTTAAGTAACGATCAGTGAACAATGGGAAGCCCTGGTCGTTGAAGCCTGCCAACACTGCTAAAATTGGCTGTGCTACATCAGCCTAACAAGGCCTCTTTAATGACACCAATAAAGGCAATTGTGCAGGAGAATTCATGATTTGGGACAGTGAAATATTCGGGTAGTGGTACCATATTAAAGAAACAAAATGGAAGAAATGAATGCTCCGTTAATTTAGGACTATACCAAGATACATAAGGTATGATACTGTAAGTAGTAAGGAATAATATGTGAAAGTATAGAATTAGTCAGGCAGTGTATTTGGTTGCTTGATATAACCATCAATTCCTAAATGTATTTGTATTCGTATTGTTTGGGGATGTAGTTAAAGTACAATCATGTGGAGTATCTTCAGCTGTAAACTCACGACTGCCTTCTTTTTTCCATTGGACGAGTTTAGGCATAAAAAATTTGCCTTTTAGGAACACTCTTGAAAATTTATATGCAACCACTTTTTTCATTATTTACTGAAAAATGCAGAATTTAGCTCTGTGACAATGAAATTTAAGTTACATGCCGCATGTGCTGAATTGTAGTTTACCATTCTCTGAATATTTGTTCTAATAGAGTCAACATGTGGGTGCATTGATTGTGTGACTACACAGTTTGCTTATACATCAATTTTTCTTGGATTAAATTTGTATTTTCAATTTAATTTGCATTTTATGCTTTTCATTTCCCCAGATATTATTAAGATATGTAGGACGATTTCCAATAAAGCTATTTCCTTTTCAGCTTCCAACACAGGAAGAGCTTAAAACTGTTCTTGATAAGGTGAAGGACTTTTTTGGCGATGCTGCCAGTGGTGCCAAAGAATCATTTGGGAAGCTTACTACATTGAATTCACTGACAAATGAAGAAAAGGAGTCGAGATCTGAGTGAGTTTCAGTGCAAATTGAAAGAAATGCTCTCTTTTTTCTTGAAAAGACAAGCAAATTAGTTTGATTACTTTTTTTCTGTTGGAAAACCTAGTAACTGCCAGCATATAGTGCATGGTACTCTTGCCTATGGGTAGACTGCTACCATGCTGAGAATTGAGAAACCATAGTATTCTTACAATATTTTTTTACTACATTTAGCATTGTAAAAATGCTGATCATAAGCTCTTTCCAGTATGATCCTTTTGTAACCATGAGCAGTTTCATCCATCAGGCTTGCCATTTGCTTGGAGCATTAGAAGTATGTATAGAATGATCAGTAACATTCTTACTTTTGTGCTGTTGCAGGGTAAAGAGCTGATGTTATGGTCTTCTCAGTAGCAGGAATGCAGGAGAACCAAGGTCTCTGATTAAGTAGCTGTTTTAGATTTGTTAAGACTTACAAAATTGTCTGTATAGTACTTGCAGTAAGGAGGGGGGGGGGGGGGGGGGGGGGGGGACCGGAGAACTGTGTAAGCTTTTGTCTATTTCTTGATCTTCAAATGGAATTTGCAGATCTTTTCCATCTTTTGCTTTCTCATCAGAATGTTTATGGTGTGGCTTGTGTGGTTATGCTGCTAGAGAATTCAAAAAAATCTAGGTCTGATGGAAGTATAGCTGAGGAGTCATATGTTGATTCGTTGTATCATTTCTATTGAGCAGTTTGCTTGTATTTGTGACAAACACTGAATACCATAATATGATGGCTTGGGAATTACTGCCTTTCCTAGAAACTGAAAAAAAAAAACCCCTAGAGGACTATAATAGGAGTAGGAGCATTACGGCAAGCAAAATATATTGGAGAGTAGAATGGAGTCTTCATTATTCTTCAATTTCATGTCAACTATTCTATTTTTTCAAGCAGAAAAACTTTCTGAACATATGGTGGTTATTAATTGCCACTTATCTTCAAACCTGCAACATCTTAATTGGAGAGATGGATGCCAATCAGCTGACCTACCAGTTGGTGGTCTTTAAGGTAGAAAAATAAGTTTGTACTTTCTGTTGAAAGGAATCTTTTCATTCATAGCCGCAATAAGATGACTTAGATAGGGAAAATGGAGTAAAGTCTTTGAAACAATCATCTTTGCTAGCCGATAAGCTCAATAACCTTGAGTGCCAGGTATGCTCTTAAAATAAGGTGAGATTACTAACATTACAATCATTGTAGTCGGGGCTCATCCAATATAGAAAATCTGTCACTTCTAGTGGCACTTTTAGGTTAAGTTCCAATGGAAATCTTAGCAGTTTTAAAGGTTTAACTATATTTGAGTAGATATTTTATTGAGATTAGCTATTCAATTCATGCAACATGGCTATGATCTAAGTATATTTTGATAAACATGGCTTTGTTATAGACTTATAGTGCATACTTTAATAAATATAACTATGTTAAAATGGTGAAATCCAGTTGAGCAATGCATTGAGGTTCCTGGGTAAGGAAATTGATTAGGAGGCCGGGCAAGCAGCAGTTCTTTGGTTTGTGTGACTTTTTAGATAGTTGAATTATTTCTTTGGAAGGTTTATTAACTATTCTTAAAGCTTTACAAACTAATTAATACCCAGATTCTAATAAGCTGATATTTGCAATGACTGAACCAGACTTTGCAAGAAAGCAGGCAAAGTAAACCTGTCAGACTTCGCTTTTACAGAGACACAATAGCTGTGGAGGCTGTTCTGGTGGAGAGGCTTTCTTTGTTCTAAGACATAGCTGAATGAACTACATTGTAGGTTTTCTTCAAGTCTTCTCGCCGATGACAAGATTATATCCGGCGAAGCAAATTTTGCACAATAAAAGGAAAAGAATAAAACCAGTGATGTAAATTGTATTATTGATCATATGCATGAACATGCAAATATCCAGGGAACAATTTGCTTTCAAGTTAGAGGGTTGCAAAATTGCGATCTGGGCAAAAGCAGAGAAGACTGTTGTCCACCTCTCATCAGATGTAAGTTGCATGTATTATAACTGAGATAAGTTTTTTTTATTTTAAGGGAAACAGGAAGTAAATCAAAATTAAGAACATAAAAAGAATCATCATACAAAAGATCCTCTGAATTGCACCATAAAATATACTTTGAACTTCTATCCTTGAACACCCCTGTTTTGGTGCTAGAGTACCTGCTGGTCCTCTTTTATCAATTCGGTGTGATTAGTACCTTAAACTAATTATTGAAATATTCTGAAATTATAGTAGAAAACAATACCAGAGCTTCAAAGATTCTTAGATCCATGGAAAGAAAAATTTTCATAAACCAAAAAAGTATGCCTGAAGAATCTCGAACAACACATTTCCACAATAATCAAAGCAAAATCAAGATGCATTTAATAGTTAAAGTTTGAAGTATCCAAATGAAAGTAATTGAAATTTTACTATCAAGCTTCACTTTGTTCATCCTCCTTGAACTCATAACCTTGACTAGTTCTTGCAATTAGGATCAATGGTTCTCGCTTCCTCGTAGCAAGTCCAAAAATCTCACTCATGTCAACATCTTCAGCACCAACACCAGGTGGCAACTCCCAATCAAAATGATACAGAAGCTTAGAGAGTGCAGTTTCTATAGTGGCCAACCCAAAAGAATAACCAGGACAGCCTCTCCTCCCTCCTCCAAATGGCAACAGCTTGAAATCCTGCTGCCCCTTAAAGTCGATATCGATGTCGTCAAACCTTTCTGGGTTGAACCCCAGAGGATTCTGCCATGTCCGAGTGTCCCTCCCAATTGCATAAGTATTAATCAATACTCTTGTTTTGGCAGGGATTTCATAGCCATCAATGACACATGCCTTGATGGATTCTCGCGGAACTAGAAGAGGAGCTGGCGGGTGCAATCGCAGGGTCTCCTTTATTACAGCCCTCATGCAGTGAAATTGATCAATGTCACTCTCCTCTACAATTCCTTTGCTTCCTACAATCCCTCTCACCTCCTCTTGTGCTTTCTTCATTACTTGAGGGTGCCTGGCTAGCTCTGTCATCACCCATTCAAGAGTTGCTGAGGTTGTATCAGTTCCAGCAACAAACATATCCTGATTTGAAAGTTCAAGAGTGAAATAAGCTGCAGCTTTAAATTTGGATATTTGCCATTGTCACAAAATGAAATAAAGGAACTAGTTGATGGGAAGTGGCATCAATCTTATGATGGTAAATATAGACATCAAGTATTTTGCAAATTCTGCAGAAGAGAATGACTACTTGCTGTAAATACGATGTCTTACTGTTAGAGGTGAGCTTTTGATGCATATGAGTGAGCACACAAGAACTACATGAAGACTGGGGCATTGCAGATGCAACAAGCTTAAGCCAAGTCACAAAATCAGCATCATAATCCTAAATCAAGGTGGAAGAACACCTAGAACTGCTTATATGAAAGGCATCAGCTAATCACTTGGTCAAAGCTCTAGTCTTCATTTAATAGAAAATTAGTGAACTAAATTATTATAAAACTAGAATAGCATAATTCGGTTTAAGGTTCTTGAGGTCCAATTTCTCTAGATCACAGTAATTCATGTACGGTGCAATTATCATAACAGAATAAGACAATATTAAATCTTGATCTGAAACAATACCAAATCTTGGTTTGTTTTTGTGTATGTATGTATAAGACAAGTTTCTACAAGTTTTTCCTTCTACCACGTGGCATAAGAATATCGGGCAATTCACATGTGTGATTCATGATAAAAGCACCAATCTTTTTGGACTCCCCTGGTTCATGGAGAAAGAAAGAGAGAAAATATGGTCAACAAAAAAATAAATAAATATCTCATGTTTGGTTAGAGTTTTTAAAAGAGAGATATTAGACTTTGCACTATCTCGGGGTACTGATTACTAGGCGGCAGCTACACAGGGGGGGAGCATGTCCATGGAGATGAGCACCAGGCGGAGGCTGGAGGGTTGGCAGACGGGTGCCGTGTCTATAATGGGCAGGGTCACACTTGTTCGGTCAGTCCTGAGCTCCATCCCTCTTTATCTATTGTCCAACACCCTGGTGCCTATTGCAGCGTTACGTTGTATGAAGTGATTGTTCGGAAGCTGTGGAGTGATTGATTAAAACCCCATTTGATTTTGATGAGCTCAAAGCAATTGAGTATATCTTGTGATTACTAATGAATTCAATTGAGTGTTTCAGTGAAAATCCTGTCCAAGTGTTTCTAGACTTGGTTCATAGTATTTTGGATAAGTTAAGAAGTCTGCATGAACCAATGTCTGAGACTCGAGTCGACTCCCGAGTATCACGAGTCGACTCCAAGCGTATCAAGTTCACTGGCACGAGCTCGAGTCGACTCCAGATTAGTACGAGTCGACTCCGACTGAGAACAGAAAGAAGAACAGAAAGCTTCATCTCAGAACCTGTCAACGAGTCGACTTCTGAAGTGCGTGAGTCGACTCCAATGTTCACCGAGTCAACTCCAGGGAAGTAAGAGTCGACTCCAAGCAGTCACAGGCAGAAAAGTCAGAGAGCAGTTTTCGGGTCTGAGATTCGAGTCGACTCCAGTGGAACGCGAGTCGACTCCGATGGTTGGCAGGTCGACTCCAAAGAAGATAAGAGTCGACTCTCAGAGGAACACAAGGAAAAAGTCAGAGAACGATTTTCGGACTCTGAGATTCGAGTCGACTCCCGCAGTACACGAGTCGACTCCGAGACTGAGTGACCATCAACAGACAGAAGACCATGTTACTGCCTCTGAGATTCGAGTCGACTCACAGACAGCTCGAGTCGACTCCAAGACAAGCTACACGTCAAAAGGCAGAAGACCAACTTTCGGAAACTGAGAGCCGAGTCGACTCCAAGGAGGTTCGAGTCGACTCCAAGACTGGATGAGCCAAACGACAGAGAATCGAGAGTTCGGGCTCTGAGATTCGAGTCGACTCCCAGGACAGTCGAGTCGACTCGAGTGGACAAAATTCAAATTTGGATCCACGGACTTCAGTGGATGAGCCGACTCCAAAAATTGCCAGGTCAACTCCAGAAGTTGGCGAGTCGACTCCAGGTCAAGACGAGTCGACTCCCAGTCAAGACGGCAACTTTAATTCAAATTTGGAACAGTTGCCGAGTCGACTCCGGAAAAGCGTGAGTCGACTCCTGCTACAGCCGAGTCGACTCCTGATCGCGCGAGTCGACTCCAACCCACCAACGGTCATATTGTCAGGCTGCGCAGAGTATGCAGAACGGCCAGAAAAAGCAGAGTAACGGCTAGTTTCCGTGGGGATTGGCTTAAATAGCCACAGAGGACTGTAGCAAAGCAGAGAACAGACATTCCACTCCAAGCATTCAAGTTTTCAAGCTCTCCAAGTGCTCTTAAACGAAAAAGGGGAGATCTGCATTTACTGCTCCAACAACTTCTTCCCAACAATCAAAGCTTCCTCCTCCTGCATTCAAGTGGACCACTCTTTCAAGAGGAGACCGGAGTTCCAGAAGCCATACCTCTTCACCAGCTTAAAAGCGTTTGAGGGCTTCTAACTCCTTTACGATTATATTGTCTTAAATCTGCTTTTTGAGAAGCTATTTTCTGTTTTCTTCTATCTCTTGTATTTACTTGATTCAATCGGGGGATTGAATCAAGGGGTTTAAGATTGGTTGGTGAGCCAAGTTAAAACCAACGTGTGTAAGGGTTTGATTGTGAGCCCGGGAAAACAATCGGGGTTGGTTCTAGTCGGTGAGCCTGGAAAAACCGACCGAGTTCGTTGTGAGCTCGTAAAACAACAAGTTTGGTTGTGAGCTTGCAAAACAACCGGCTGTAATCCAAGGGGGTTATAGTGAAATTCCCAAGTGAGACTTGGGGAGTGGACGTAGGAGCAAGGGTTAGCTTCGAACCACTATAAAACTTTGTGTTTGTAGTGCATTGTCTCTCATCTTCTTCCCCGCACATTACTCACAGCACTAGGCGTTAATTAAATAACTTGCTATAGTTTTTAATTAATCATCCACAAAGTTTTAAATTAGCCAAATTATATTAAAAACCCAATTCACCCCCCCTCTTGGGTTGTCTATCTGGGCAACAAGTGGTATCAGAGCCAAAAACTCTTCCACTCAAGAGTTAAAAGATCAAAATGACAACCCCATTTGGATCTTCTCACATTGAGGGTCAGTCCACCCAAAGACCCCCTTTCTTCAATGGATCTGACTACTCATACTGGAAGGCTAGGATGAGAATATTCATCCAAGCCCAAGACTATGAGATGTGGTCCATTGTAGTAAATGGGCCATACATCCCATCCATATACGTAGATGGTGTTAAGGTACCTAAACTAGAAATGGACTGGGATGAACATGACATGAGGAAGGCACAATTAAACTCTAAAGCTATGAATGTGTTTGATTGTGCCTTAGACCGTAATGAATTCAATAGGGTCTCTACTTGCAATTCTGCAAAAGAGATTTGGGACAGACTTGAAGTGACCCATGAGGGCACGAATCAAGTGAAAGAGTCCAAAATAAATATTTTGGTTCATAAATATGAACTATTTAAAATGGACTCTAACGAAACATTACATGCATGTTCACTAGGTTTACTGATATTGTCAATGGCCTAAAAAGCCTTGGCAAGAACTATACTAACAGTGAACTTGTCAGGAAAATCCTTCGGTGTCTACCAAGGTCGTGGGAAGCTAAAGTGACGGCAATCCAAGAAGCTAAAGACTTGAACAAGCTTCCACTTGAAGAGCTCCTTGGATCCCTTATGACGCATGAGCTTACCATGAAACAACACAACGAGGAAGAGTCCTCCCATAAGAAAAAGGTAATAGCTTTAAAATCTACTTCTTCTAACAAGGACTTGTCTTGCAGCAGCAGCAGTGAAGAAGAAGAAGATGAGGAAGATGGTGGTGAGGCTCTTCTTGTGCGCAAGTTCAAGAAATTCATCAACCACAAGAAGTCCTATCATCAAAGGAGAGGCCCCTCAAATTCCTACCGCAAGGACAAAGGTAAGGGAAGGGAAAGTGAGGGGATCGGCTGCTATGAGTGGCAAAAAGCCGGGACACATCCGAGCTGAGTGTCCCTTACTAAAGAAGAGCAGCAAGTACAAGAAGAAGAAGAAAGCCCTTGTCACCACCCTATCGGACTCCGACGCATCATCTTCATCATCGGATGAAGAACAAGAAGAGAAGGCCAATTTTTTTTCATGGCCAACGAAATGAGGTAACTTCCGATACGCACTATGATTTTTCATTTGATGAACTTTATGATGCATTTAATGAATTAATGGTAGAATATAAGGCTATAAATCTTAAGAATAAAGAACTGAAAATACCAATCAATCATACCTACTAAATACGATAAATTAGTTAAGGATAAGGATTTAATCACCAAAGAAAATATAGAACTTAAAACAAGCAACCAACTTTTAACTCAAAAGACCAACACCTTAACTAAAGAAAATGAAAAACTAACTAAGGAATTTTCAGAACTTAAAAAATATAAACAAACCTTAGATAAGGATCTTACTAAAGAACTTAATGATCTAAAAGCCGAAAATCAGACACTAACTAAAGAACTTAACAAATACAAACCCTTAGTTGAAAGATTTACCTATAGTTCTGAAAAATTAAACATGATACTAAATAGTCAACGTGCAGTGTTTAATAAAGCCGGTTTAGGATATAAACCAAGGAATAAGCAAAAACTTCTTAGTAACTTCTTTGTTAAAGCTGGGGGAAACAAAAAACTAAGAAAATAACCTGCTTTTGTTGTGGTACAGTAGGCCATAAAGCAAATGTATGTAATTTTAGAAAAGTAAAACTAAAAGAAAAATTAAAAGGGTATGGGTTCCAAAAGGAAACCAACTTGACTAACCATGAAGGACCAAGAAAACTTGGTACCTAAGATGACATGATTTGCTTGTGTAGGAGTGTCTTGCAGCCAAGGTCAACAAAAATTGCTGGTATTTGGATAGTGGCTGCTCAAGGCACATGACGGGTGATAAAGACCAATTTTTCACCCTTGAAGCTAAGAAGGAGTGCTGTGACGTTTGGAGACAACAACCAAGGTCACATCATTGGTATTGGTAAAGTTTCAAATCACCCCTTCTACTTTTATAGATAATGTTAGATATGTTGATGGTCTTAAGCATAACTTGTTAAGCATTAGTCAATTATGTGACAAAGATATGATGTTATGTTTAAACCATCACTGTGCTTATAACAAATACTAATGATAATAGTTTAGTTTTTAAAGGATTAGACGTGGAAATGTATATGTGGTAGACCTAGAGACCTTGCAAAATATAACCAATGTTTAGTTGTTAATGAAACTAAAGATAATAATGCTAGTTGGTTATGGCACCGTAAGTTAGGTCATGCAAGCATGGACACAATAACTAAATTAGTTAAAAGAGATTCCGTGATAGGTTTGCCAAAGTTAAAATTTGAAAAGAACAAAATCTGTGAAGCATGTCAATTTGGCAATAATCTAGGAATTCTTTTAACTCATAAAATGTGTCTCTACCTCTAGGCCTCTAGAATTATTACACATGGACCTATTTGGTCCAACTAGAACAACAAGCCTAGGTGGAAATAAATATGGTCTAGTCATAGTAGATGATTACTCTAGGTACACATGGGTCATGTTTCTAGCACATAAGGACCAAGCATTTTCCATGTTTAAAAAGTTCCATAAGGAAGTAACAAATGCTAGAGAGTCTTCAGTCATAGCCATTAGAAGTGACCATGGTACCGAATTCGAAAATCAATTATTTGATGAATTTTGTAGTAAAAAGGGGATAACCCATAATTTTTCTGCACCTAGGACACCACAACAAAATGGAGTTGTGGAAAGGAAAATAGAACACTAGAGGAAATGGCTAGAACGATGTTATGTGAAAGTAACCTCCCTAAGTACTTTTGGGGAGAAGCCATTAATACTTCTTGCCATATATTAAATAGAGTTTATTAAGACCCATTATAAAGAAAACACCTTATGAACTGTGGAAAAACAGAAAACCAAAGTTAATTATTTTCATGTTTTTGGATGTAGGTGTTTTGTACATAATAATGGGAAAGATAATCTAGGAAATTTGACCCTAAATCTGATGAAGGAATATTCTTAGGTTATTCTACAACTAGTAAAGCCTATAGAGTCTTTAATAAAAGAACCTAGTTATAGAAGAATCTATACATGTTGTTTTTGATGACTCTAGTGACATCTCTCTAGTAAGAAGTTAATTTTGATGATGATATTGAAATACTTGAAGAAAAGATAGATGAGATGGGATTACAAGATGATAATCAAAAGTTGATTGAAGGAGAATCATCAAGCCAAGAGCTATTAGTGGATCATGGGCTAACTAAAGCTTGGAGGTATGCTCACGGGCATCCTAAGGAACTAATTCTAGATGATCCATCACAACCGGTTAGGACTAGAGCATCCTTAGAAATTTGAATAACCATCTAGCTTTTGTTTCACACTTTGAGCCCAAACATATAGAAGAAGCCGAAAATGATGTAAATTGGATAAATGCAATGCAAGAAGAACTAAACCAATTTACTAGAAACAAAGTGTGGGATCTAGTAGAGAGACCTTCTGAATATCCAATTATAGGTACAAAATGGATATATAAAAATAACTAGATGAAAATGGAATTGTTATAAGGAATAAGGCTAGACTAGTAGCAAAGGGTTATAATCAAGAAGAAGGCATAGATTTTGATGAAACCTTTGCTCCCGTAGCTAGACTTGAGGCGATTAGACTTCTATTAGCATATGCATGCTCTAAGGACTTCAAACTATATCAAATGGATGTAAAAAGTGCTTTTTAAATGGGTATTAATGAGGAGTGTATGTAGAACAACCTCCTGGTTTTGAAAATCATCAATACCCTAATCATGTGTATAAACTGAACAAAGCACTTTATGGACTAAAACAAGCACCTAGAGCATGGTATGAGAGACTTAGTAAATTCCTATTAGAACATGAATTCTCTAGGGAAATGTAGATACAACATTATTTCTGAAAAAGAAAAATAAGGATATGTTATTAGTACAGATTTATGTTGATGATATCATTTTCGGTGCTACTAACAATCGCCTCTGCGAGGAATTTGCTGATTTGATGCAGAGTGAGTTTGAGATGAGCATGATGGGAGAGCTGAACTACTTCCTCGGGCTTCAAATCAAACAATCTGAAGGAGGCATCTTCATCAATCAAGCAAAATATATCAAGGAGATGCTCAAGAAGTTTGATATGGAGGGAAACAAGTCAATCAGCACCCCCATGAGCTCATCATGCAAAGTTAGACCAAGATGAATCAGGTAAATCTGTAGATCAAAAACTTTATAGAGGTATGATAGGATCTTTACTGTATCTTACTGCAAGTAGCCTGATATTATGTTTAGTGTGTGCATGTGTGCTAGATATCAGGCTAATCCTAAAGAATCACACCTAGCTGCAGTTAAGAGAATTTTAAATACTTAATGGAACTAAGAACATAGGGCTATGGTACTCTAAAGAATCTAGCCTAAACTTAATAGGGTACACAGATTCAGACTTCGCTGGATGTAAGCTTGATAGAAAAAGTACCAGCGGGTCGTGTCAATTTCTAGGAGAAAACCTAATCTCATGGTTTAGCAAGAAACAAAACTCGGTTGCATTATCCACTGCAGAAGCTGAATATGTTGCAGCCGGGAGTTGTTGTGCTCAAATCTTATGGATTAAACAACAATTAGAAGATTATGGCATTAAACAAGATAAAATTCCCATTAATTGTGATAACACAAGTGCCATAAATCTAACTAAAAATCCAATTCAACATTCAAGAACTAAACACATTGAGATAAGACATCACTTCATAAGAGATCATGTATTGAATGGTGATGTGTCACTCCAATTTGTGTACTGATAATCAATTAGCAGATATTTTTACAAAACCCCTAAGTGAAGAGAGGTTTAGTGTGCTTAGGAGGGGATTAGGAGTGATTGATCCATCCTAGTGGGAGTTTTCACTAGATTAATTGATTTTGATGATTAGAATGAGGTTAAAATAGAGTTTCTATCAATGATCATCAAATCAGATCCTTAATTAGGTGATTTTCCCTCATTTGGCACGATTATAGCATGGTTTTAGGTGCGTGCCAAGGTTAGAGACGACTCGAGTAAGTTTCAGAGCCGGCTCCTAAGGGGGAGTCGACTCGCGCATTGCGGGAGTCGACTCGCAAAGATGGCAGCTGAGGGGGAGTCGACTCGCACACTGTCGGGAGTCGACTCGAAGTCTACAGGCGCATAAGAGAGTCGACTCGCGCATATTCTGGAGTCGACTCGAGGTCGAGTCGACTCGCGACTCAGGGAGTCGACTCGCAGTCGGGATCCGACTTTTTAACCCTAGGTTTGTCGTTTCGCAAACACTTTTCTCAAGCCGCCACTGTTCAGCCCTAGAGCCGACTCCTAGGTCGTCCCCGATCGTCTCCAAGCCTTTTCCGTCGATTCTTCGCCGGACATTGAGTTTCCGTCCGTTCCTAGGTCATTTCCGGTCCGTCCCGAGCTTCCTCGTCGGTCCTTCACCGTCCTCTAGGTTTTTCTTCCCGTTTAGGTCAAGATGCCTCGTAAGACCGTCGTTAGGAAGAGGTCCCGTCCCGAGGCCGGTCCCGAGCGGCGCTCCAAGGCGCGGCACGATCCCGCGAGGCAACCACCTCCGGCTCGTTCCCCGCCTAGGGCGGTTCCGAGGCCGTTGGCCGGGAAGGCCGTCACCTCCGGGAGGTATGTCGATTTCGACTATCTCTCCCGGGGGGTTCACCATAGGTGATAGGCTTAGAGCCCAGGGCCTAGAGTACTTCCTCACTTGGACCTTCCCACTATCCTGGCCTAGTTCAAGAGTTTTACAGTACCGTCCATCGGGGAGATGGAGGTATCGAGGGCACGGTAGTAGGTGTCCCTTGCGTGTCACGGAGGATCATTGCCCATCCTCACCTTCCATTAGTAGGGGTGGCTCCCGCACACCCTGAGGATAGAGTTGAGGCCCTTACGGTCGTCTTAGGGCATCCACCTCAGTCCCCCCTAGACGAGGTATCTGCTAGCTCACTTCCTATTGAAGTGAGAATCCTTTTGAGCATTCTGTCCAGGTCCATCTTCCCTAAGACAGGGAGATTTGATTTTGTAAATGAGAGGGACTAGCTATTATGTCTTATATCCTTCAGGACACCCCGATCAACTTCCCAAAGCTCATTATAGGTATATGTGTGAGCCCCTAGATAGACCTAGGCTCTCACTCCCATACGGATGTTTTCACTCTTCTTTTAGGAGTACGAGATTCCCATTCCTGAGAGGGAACCCTCTCGTGCCTTGCGATGGACTGATCGCTTGTGTACGGGGACTATGCACAGGATGGGGTTTCGGAAGAGAGAAGGGATCTGGGTTAGGAAGTCTACCCTCACGCTCAGACCACCAGACCTTCACCCAGTCCTGAGCCGATTCAGACTACCCAGACCTTCCAGACCATCCAGACCTTCCATCCACTCCTCCTGCTCCTACCACCTTTGCCGGACCTTCCTCCTCGGCTCCACCATCTATGGAGGTCCGGATTGATCCAGAGCAGCTCCGGGAGCTGCGCAGGAGATCGTCGAGATGAGGGATGAGCTGCTTCGGGAGCTCCGAGGTGCGGTGCCTGCTCCCACTCCTGCACCCGTATCTTCTCAGTTGGTCCCTTCCTTGACAGCCGTGACTGACATGACGGCTCATGTACGGGAAGAGATCTACAATATCCGGAGTTTGGTCCAGGCCAGTTCCACAGCATGAGTGAGGTCACGAGCTCCACTCGACAGATGCGAGAGGAGATAGGTCGTGACATGCACACCACACCGAGGGGGCCGAGCGCTTGTCGAATGTACTCATCGACAAGCTGGACGCACTTCAGACATCGGTGACTGGGCTTCAGGCGTCGGTGACAGAGCTCTCCACTACACATAGCAGAGCCACCACGTCTATCATCGCACAGCTTGGCCATGTGATAGATGCAGTCACCCTCCTCATGGAGCAGAGCCGATTGAGAGGAGGAGCCACATCCTCGAGAGGAGGAGCCACATCCTCCAGAGGAGGAGATGCATCCTCGAGAGGGGGAGCCTCATCCTCGAGGAGGCCATAGATGTTTTTGTGTTTTGTCTTGTTTTGCTTACTTATTGTATTCTCAAATGTATTCACATTCATATCAATACAATGAGTAGACATTTTATCTTCAATTATGTGCCATTTGATGTGCCATTTGTTGATTGCTGCCATTGATTGTGTGTGATTACCTCCTTTTGGTTATGATGACAAAAAGGGGGAGAGATATGTATAAAATATGGTAAAAATATGTAAAAGGGGAGAAATATTAAAAAAATATGTAAAAAAAATCAAATGTAACGATAAACTCTTAAAAACACATACAAATTTGTTCTAAGTGGATTCGGTACCTCGAGGCTCATTATCTCTCTTTTGGGGCTCCTAATGGAGTAATCTCCAGAATCTATTCAAAGGGATATTCGGAGATTAGCTGAATCCTACTCAAGAACAAATTGACAGATTTTCCCTCTAAAAAGATAAATTCAGTTCAAAAACTTCAAAGCATTAAAAGAAAATTCAGAGAATCGAAACATTAGTTGAATGCATATGTTGAGGGGAGAATCTGAATTTTAATTCAAGCTAAATCATTAATGACATATAAGCCAAACAATTGATTGCATAATATGTAGGCTTATATAATTCCAAATGAAAGGGGGAGCTTTAACTCCGAAATTTAATGTTTCACTCCTTTCAAACTTGGATAAATTAAATTATCAGACATTTGAATTCATTTATGGTTTTTACTTCATTATTTTATGAGCAATTCATTTTACATATACTCAAAGTTTTGTCATCATCAAAAGGGGGGAGATTGTGGAGCGATTGATTAAAACCCCATTTGATTTTGATGAGCTCAAAGCAATTGAGTATATCTTGTGATTACTAATGAATTCAATTGAGTGTTTTCAGTGAAAATCCTGTCCAAGTGTTTCTAGACTTGGTTCATAGTATTTTGGATAAGTTAAGAAGTCTGCATGAACCAATGTCTGAGACTCGAGTCGACTCCCGAGTATCACGAGTCGACTCCAAGCGTATCAAGTTTCACTGGCACGAGCTCGAGTCGACTCCAGATTAGTACGAGTCGACTCCGACTGAGAACAGAAAGAAGAACAGAAAGCTTCATCTCAGAACCTGTCAACGAGTCGACTCCTGAAGTGCGCGAGTCAACTCCAATGTTCACCGAGTCGACTCCAGAGAAGTAAGAGTCGACTCCAAGCAGTCACAGGCCAGAAAAGTCAGAGAGCAGTTTTCGGGTCTGAGATTCGAGTCGACTCCAGTGGAACGCGAGTCGACTCCGATGGTTGGCAGGTCGACTCCAAAGAAGGTAAGAGTCGACTCTCAGAGGAACACAAGGAAAAAGTCAGAGAACGATTTTTCGGACTCTGAGATTCGAGTCGACTCCCGCAGTACACGAGTCGACTCCGAGACTGAGTGACCATCAACAGACAGAAGACCATGTTACTGCCTCTGAGATTCGAGTCGACTCACAGACAGCTCGAGTCGACTCCAAGACAAGCTACACGTCAAAAGGCAGAAGACCAACTTTCGGAAACTGAGAGCCGAGTCGACTCCAAGGAGGTTCGAGTCGACTCCAAGACTGGATGAGCCAAACGACAGAGAATCGAGAGTTCGGGCTCTGAGATTCGAGTCGACTCCCAGGACAGTCGAGTCGACTCGAGTGGACAAAATTCAAATTTGGATCCACGGACTTCAGTGGATGAGCCGACTCCAAAAATTGCCAGGTCAACTCCAGAAGTTGGCGAGTCGACTCCAGGTCAAGACGAGTCGACTCCCAGTCAAGACGGCAACTTTAATTCAAATTTGGAACAGTTGCCGAGTCGACTCCGGAAAAGCATGAGTCGACTCCTGCTACAGCCGAGTCGACTCCTGATCGCGCGAGTCGACTCCAACCCACCAACGGTCATATTGTCAGGCTGCGCAGAGTATGCAGAACGGCCAGAAAAAGCAGAGTAACGGCTAGTTTCCGTGGGGATTGGCTTAAATAGCCACAGAGGACTGTAGCAAAGCAGAGAACAGACATTCCACTCCAAGCATTCAAGTTTTCAAGCTCTCCAAGTGCTCTTAAACGAAAAGGGGAGATCTGCATTTACTGCTCCAACAACTTCTTCCCAACAATCAAAGCTTCCTCCTCCTGCATTCAAGTCGACCACTCTTTCAAGAGGAGACCGGAGTTCCAGAAGCCATACCTCTTCACCAGCTTAAAAGCGTTTGAGGGCTTCTAACTCCTTTACGATTATATTGTCTTAAATCTGCTTTTTGAGAAGCTATTTTCTGTTTTCTTCTATCTCTTGTATTTACTTGATTCAATCGGGGGATTGAATCAAGGGGTTTAAGGTTGGTTGGTGAGCCAAGTTAAAACCAACGTGTGTAAGGGTTTGATTGTGAGTCCGGGAAAACAATCGGGGTTGGTTCTAGTCGGTGAGCCTGGGAAAACCGATCGAGTTCGTTGTGAGCTCGTAAAACAACAAGTTTGGTTGTGAGCTTGCAAAACAACCGGCTGTAATCCAAGGGGGTTATAGTGAAATTCCCAAGTGAGACTTGGGGAGTGGACGTAGGAGCAAGGGTTAGCTCCGAACCACTATAAAACTTTGTGTTTGTAGTGCATTGTCTCTCATCTTCTTCCCCGCACATTACTCACAGCACTAGGCGTTAATTAAATAACTTGCTATAGTTTTTAATTAATCATCCACAAAGTTTTAATTAGCCAAATTATATTAAAAACCCAATTCACCCCCCCTCTTGGGTTGTCTATCTGGGCAACAGAAGCTTTATTTGGGGACGACGGGGGTAGCAGAGGGGGTGTCCACCTTTTGGCCTAGGAGACTATATGCCAACTGACCAGCAGAGGCGGATTGTTGGTCCATTTATTAGTAAAGCGCCGGGAGATACTAGCGACTATACTAGCTGCTAGGTTCCTCCTAGAGTCGGAGAGTTTATGAGGGGCGCTACTGAGGGCAAAGTATGGAGCTCCGACGTGTCCGGTTGCAGTCCGAGTTGGGCGTGGGTGCTCTTTCATATGGCGAGAGATTTGTGTCCATGCCCTGGCGATGCTACTGGCGATCAGATGGGAGATCGAGGACGGACGAGCGGTCAGTGTCTTGGAGGATAAGTGTCTTTATGAGATCCCATTGCAGGGCTGGCCCACTATGATCGACCACAGAGGGCAAGAGGGATGCAGAATCTATGATCTCTTCATTTTGGAGGAACGGAGATGGGACGAGGCCTCGTCAGGTTGTTGTTTGGGGAGCAGCTTGCTGAGTGGGTCCTGTCGGTACCGATCCCATCAGGAGAGATAGCGAACAAAAGGGTCTGAAGCTTGACCGGGAGGTCAGTGGTGTGAGCCTGGATGTCTCCAGGCAAGTTGGGAGGCCTTTGGCGTGGTAGATTGATGGTGGATGAATCTGAAGGATGCGCATCCACCCCCATGTTGCTTTGTTTCTTTAGAAAGTGGCATGGGGGTGCTTGCCCATCAGAGGCGTGCTGGTCAAATGAGGAGTGTGAATCCCTAAAGCTTGTGTGGACTTTCCGAAGGTGGAGGAGTTCATCTACCATGCACTCATTGAGTGTTCGTGTGCCAGTCAGATTTGGAAGTGTGCTGCAACCCACATTAACCATCAACAGGTGTGGTCGTCCATTGAGGACTTCCTGGACTTCTTGGAGGCTTTGGTGGGGGGACCTGGACTCAAGGAGAGGGGGTCATGGGTTGCCTATCTAGCTTACCATTGCTGACTGGATAGGAACGCCTCAATCTTCGAGGATGATGTTTCTCACCCGAGGTCAGTGGCAGACATAGCACTATTGCATGCAGCAAAGTTCGTCGGCATCACTGAGGTTTCATCTGTAGGGTTACTTAGGAAAACCTGGGGCTCCAACTCAGCTACTACAACCCTCAGGACTGTGTTTATTTTCTGGGTGCCCCCACCTCCTAGCTTCCTCAAGGTAAACTTTGACGACAGTATGGTCGAGAGAGGAAGATGCGGAGGCATGAAATTTGTCATCCAAGATCATGACGTCAGTGTGGTCTATGTCGGAGCCTCTTTGTAGCCACTTGTTCTCTAATTTTGTTGGCCGTATTCATACCCGATCGATGTGAACCACCGTTTTACCAAAAAAAAAAGAAAGAGAGAGAGAGATGAGAAAATAGTTTTCTATAGAAATAAAATTTTTTCATTTTTTGGAATAAAAATTATGTGAAACATGAGAAAGTTCAATTTCCATCCGTTGAAAATTGAAGTATTTTTTTTAAAAAATGCCTTTAAGTTTTTAGATAGCATCGGATAACTGGTATGTTACATAATTTTTTTAAAAAAAGTACATGGTCAACCAAATATAAATCATTCTAAAATATACCACTTTTTATAGTTAATCAAATATATAAAAATTATGTTCTAAAAAATATTATATATTCAGCAAACAAAAATTATTTCCGTCAACCCTCTTTGTGCTCGGGAGTTGCTTTCTCCAAGGAAAACCCGCCAAAACGACATTATCACTGTAAATAAAAACATGAAACACGGCCATACGTCGCTACGTGCCAAACATCTACCAATCAACACCCGCTTTCGTGTTCCGCATGACACGGACCAGCGACCACAGCACGACTCCAAATCTGTGACTTTAAGCCACTGTAGACCCCACCAAGTAGTTACGTCGACGCAATGGCATTCAGATGAACGACAAATCCCAGACCATAACAAACAAACGGTCTAGATTGTTCGAGATCAACATGTGAACGCTGGATGCAGCTACCGCATATAAATTAGATAAGGATAGACGTACCTAATTTTTTCGATGGGTCTCAATAAATTATCTGGTATTCTTACCGCCTACTTGAAATGAGAGAGGGGACGAACCAGGACGAGGGCTTTGAGATTATCGTCAGTGATGGGAACCTCCAGATCTGGGGACTTCTGGATCCGGAGCAGGACATCCAAGAAGTCCTCCTCCTCGCGATCCGGCCCGCCGATTCGACGTTGGTGGTCGGCGATTATTTCGTCGCAGACGGCGCTCAAGTCGTCGCGGTTCTTCTCCAGCCGCCGCCGCAGCCCCGTCACCGAGTTCACCCACTCCAACCCGGGGAAGAAATCGCCCAACGTGAACCCCGCGAACAGCGCCTGCCACCAAAGTAACGGCCGTTATAACGACGTCCGCGGGCTCTACCTTTTTTTTTTTAAATAAAAGGTTTTTTTTGGCACAAATACCCTTCAAAAAAATTTAAATTTATGTAAATACTCTTTTAAAATTTATTTTTATTTCTATACCCTCATAAAGTATTATTTTTGCACAAATGCTCATAATATAATGGTTCTTCTAACGCGATTGAAAAACCATATTTATTTTAATTAAAAATCAAATAGAATTTTGAAATTACTTTTTTGTCCTTCATCGTAATCTATTAAAGATATTTTAGTCATTTTAATTTGAAACCGTTAATTTTGTAATGACGTTAGGGGACATAGGTGCATATACAAAAATAAGAATAAAAAAAAATAGAATAGCAAATCAAGTATTTTATATTTATGAGAATATTCATGCAAATTTTTTTTAAAATAAATATAGATAATGGCCATTTGAATAGCAGCCGTTATTTTACCGTTTGCCCGTTATAATGGTTTATGTCCTCTTTGTTTATACTCGTAGACTACTTGTTATTAATTTAAACATGCATCCTAGCCTAAAAGTAATACATTATTTAGTAAACAGCGGTCTAAGTCAAATAATGTTCCTTTAATACACTAACAATCGTTATTTTGACCATAAATTTCTTTTGTAAACATCTAATGTTGAACATTACGATATTTTTATTAACAATCATTATTCTTAATTTGGCAATTAGTTGTTGTATAATTGACATAACACGGTTACTGAATATTTCAGGAGTTATGAAAATAACATAATTTTTACATAAGAAACATTTCACACAAGCTGCAAAATATAATTTTTAATCGAATAAAGAGTTTTTGGAAACAAAATCCAATAAAGAGTTGAAAAAACATGCACTTCAAAGTCTAGGCATTCTAGCCGTTGCAACGGGCCGGATAAATAACGGCCGGTATGTCCGTTACAACGGAAAAATACTGTTTCGGAAGGGGTTATATAGGCCTTGCCTGCGATTCCGCAAGCACCTCCGGCAGCCGGGAACCCGGCGGCGGAGAAGCGCCGACCAAAGGCGACGCGGCAGAGCACGTCGTTAGCGAGGTTGAAGAACCGGGCGCTGAGATCGACGGCGCAACCCCCACTGCCGCCGGCGGTGGCGGAGGAAGCGACGGAGCGGAGGAGGCGATGGACCTCCTGTCGGCGGACGAGGCCGTAGGCGGCGACGCGGTGGGGAGAGAGGAGCTCGGAGACGCAGAGGCGGCGGGCCTGGCGCCAGTAGGGACCGGCGGGCGAGAAGGTGACGTCGGAGCAGCCGAAGGAGAGGTATCGGGCGGAGAGGAGGGCGGGGCGGGAGGCGAGGGCGGCGTCGTGGGTCTTGAGGACCTCGCGGGCGAGCCGCGGAGAGGCGACGACGACGAACGGGACGCGGCCGAGGCGGAGGGAGAGGATGGGGCCCAGGTGGCTGGAGAGGCGAGCGAGGGCGTGGTGGGGCATGGAGGTCAGGAGGTGGAGGTGGCCGATGAGGGGAAGGGCCGGCGGCGATGGCGGAAGGCGGTCGCGCCGGCGGTGGTGGTGGAGGTGGTAGGAGAGATAGAGGGTGGCGAGCAGGAGGAGGAGGAGGGAGAGGAAGGTGACGGGATCCACTTCCATTCTATCTTTGATTGTTCTTTGATTTGTTTTGGAGAGGGAGGGTGATAAAATAAGAGGGAGCGTCACAGAGCTGAAGTCTCGTAGTGCGCTCTCAAATGCACGCTCATGAATCACATCAACGCCGCGCGTCGAACATTGTCCTAACAGGATGGGAATCTAGTGAGGGCTGCTATGCGGGGTGGGTTTATCCCTTCCTCCCCCCCCCCCCTCCCTTTTTGTGTACCAAAAAAAAAAATATCACATCAACGTCGTTGAATTATTCCAATCCCTCGTAACGTGCTAGATTGGTACATAACTCGTAACTTACATAGTAGCAGTAGAAATAAAAATAGCAGCAATACTAACACTACTACTACTACTACTACTATTACTAATAATAATAATAATAATAATAATAATAATAATAATAATAATAATAATTCGAGTTTGAAATATCAAAAAGAGTTATGAATGTTTAGGCGCATACAAGCTTGATATATATAACATATTGATCTTTATTTCTTCAAACTTCTAATACCAGAGGGAACTCCATAGGTATCTACTAATGCAAGCCCTTTAAAATGGAACAAATAATAAAATGGTGAAGTCATTTAAACATGGAACAACAAAAAGCAAAATAAAAAAGAAAATGAAAGAGTTTGCTTCCCCCTTAAGTCTCACTATAAAAAATCACTCTGACCAAAATCACGAACATGCTACGTATCCACAAACATGCCCTTTTTTGGAGACTACAAAATATCTCAAAAACAAAAAAATCATTTAGCTCAACCCTCTTGATAACATCCAGCCCCTTATTTGCTATAAACTATCTAAACGTTTCCAAGGAGAGTAAGATATGAGATCATGCAGGCGCTTTAGATCCCTTAGGCCAATTTCTTGGAGATTAATTTCTTTGATGAAGATAACACATAGCTGGTTTTACTTGATAAGTTAGGTAGGGATAAGAAGAGAGCATCTACTAAGATTTGAAGGGTCTTTATCAATCTTTTTTCAATAAACTGGATTCTTGTTAGAGAGTCTTAAGGGAGTGAAACTACTCTCTCAAAATTAGAATCTAGCCACTAAGATCAATAGGAGGGGCACTTGGATAGCAACAATGGAAGAGGATCCTCCCCTCCCTCTCTTGTATTATATTTTATTGCTAAATGAATTGTTGATGCTTTCAATTCTCAAAAGAGAGCCTTTCTACCTTCTATGGAATGCATATCAATAGAGAAGGGAATGAGCCAACTAGTTGATTGGCTGGCTAAGGTACAACCAAAAATAATGCTACATATTATAACAATCATATCCTAGCTAAGCTTGCTTATCTTGTAAACACAAGCACCTTTGGTTGTACCTTTATTAGAAATAAATAAATTCGAGGCTTGCCTTCAACAAAAAAAGGTAATCTAAATTCGACTATCTTATCTTATAAGTTTTGAAATTATAGCTCTATAGGTTGTATCAACCTAGGTCCTCATCCAAAAAGATTAGCCAGGAGATCTAATTCGGATTCTTTAACTTTGTATATGTATTAAAGATATATTCTGTACATAATCGTTGTGGTACTAAATGTATGCTTAAACAGGTCCCTACATACTCCCTTCTTCTAGATCCCAACGTCCTTGCTAGACTAAAGGTCCAAATCCAATCAAATTCAATTACAAACACTATGGTCAATCTATGGTTATTCTCAAATAGACCCATGCTGCAGTATTCTCTAATCCGCATATACCATAAATTACAAACACTATGGTTTACCCGTAGTTGTCCTCAAATGGACCTGTATGGTAATATCCCCTAATCTATATGGGCCATGGGCTAGCTTCATTCGGATACTATTAGTAACAACCTATGATCTCATCTAAAAAATTAATCAAAAGTTATTCTTTAGGTTCCTTAAAGCTTTATATATGGGTTTTTTGAATGAATATCCTCTTAAATATTGAATTTTGCATGAATACCTTTTTCAAATTGATATTTGTATGTATACCCTCGTAAAATACTTGTTTTGCTATTTTACCCTTTTTTATCAGTATTTTTACATATGTACCCATACCATCTAACGTCATTAAAAAATTAACGGCTTGAAATTAAAATGACTAAAATACCCTTTATGGGTAGATGTGCAAAAACATATAAGGCGATCACGATGGAAAAAAGGTAATTTCAAAATTTTATTTTTTAATTAAAATAAATATGGTTTTTGTTAATAGTGTTAGAAGAACCATTATATTAGGAGTATTTGTGCAAAAATAATATTTTATGAGGATACAGAAATAAATATAAATTTTAAGAAGGTATTCATGCAAATTTGAATTTTCAGAAGGGTATTCATGTAAAAAATCCTACATATAACCTACTTAGTGTATAATTGATATGGAACTAAAACCACGCCAACACGAGTCCTCAATTAGGTTAGACAAAAGAAATTATCAACCAACTTGCTTGTAACTCCAATTACATGTAACTCCATCCACACCGCTAATCTCCACATACTTCCTACAAACTCTTACTCAAAATAAAACTTGTTGAAGATCCTCCCTTTTCTTCTAGCTTAAACCAACAAAACCTCTCCTCTCTCCTCCATCTCTATGGGATTGACATCCAATCATTAAATATCCCGACAAGAGAAACAAGTGAGTGATTCTCTCTCTCTCTCTCTCTGTCACGACCCCCGCCCCGATCCGGCAGGCCGCCACGACGGTCCTAGGGTGCGGGTAGGCATAAGGCCACCAGCCACCACGTAGAACCCTACTAACCTAACACAAACATTCTTAAACCTTCGAAACATTTTGGCATGATATATGCACAAAATGAGCACTTTTGATCTATGTTAACCTATCAGGATATATCAAAACATACGACCACTCTACCTGTCAGAGCAGCAATCACATAACCTGTTGCATAATAAACCTAGACAATATATAGCAATACATTATCACAGGCACACAACTGATCTGTATAAAACCTGGTTCCCAATCCATTCAGGGCCGAACCATATCCACAACAGGATCTATGTCTATAACTGTACACTATATACAACTGAAAGGTTTATAATACACCAAAAATATATAAACTTCTATTCTACATTATACTATGGAGCAGCATAGCTAGCAGGCAACCTCTAGTCCTGCACCTCTCTATACGGCACCTGCCCTGCAACAAGGATATCAACTAGAGAGTGAGTATATGAATACTCAGTTAGTGGAGTAGAGAGTACTATGCACATGAGACAAGATATAATCATGGTTCGAGGTGAAATCTCAAGAGCATATGAGCAGTCATCGATAACAGGGTGCACAAAACTCAACATAAGAAATATGGAGTAAATCATCACAGTATCACTGCAATCACAATCAATTCATCTGGAGCATATATAGAATAATCAAATAAACATGAATGATACATCATGAATATGCTCAACAGATTATAACACTGAAATATGCAAATCAGGGTGTCAATATGCGAAGTCATTATTAGACAGTTATTGGAAGGTGGGTCTTACGCCCCAGGCGAACCACAACAACTTCTTACTATCACATGCATATGCAGGATAAGCACCATACTGATAATGTAAATGCTGGCTAGTATCCAAAATAGAAATTCATAGAAACATCTCACATCTGCATACTAAACGGCACCTCGCGGAGTCTTACTTTGTCCGGCAGCAAGCCATACTACACCTCGCGGAGTCTTACTATGCCCGGCGGCAAGCAGATATATGTCGCAGGACTGACCGATCCTATGCCTAGGGCCGTGTCCCTCCTAGGAAAGGACTGGGTTCCGCCCACCCAGAAGGCTACTATGTGCACACAGGCCGATGTCTAACCCTACCGACTATGGATGTCCTGTAGATACTGCCAAGCCGTGCATGAATACCATAATGCACCCTCCCAATACTCTACTGAAAAGGAGTATAATCAAGACTACCACTTATTCGACCACGAACCAATCATAACTAGACATCAGGGTTGGGAGTGAGGAGTCGGGGAATGCAATGTAACTCAACATATTACTCTTTTTTCTTCTGTAATTCCTCTCAATTTTTTGCAAATGCATGTACAGAATAATCAAGCATGGAGAACAAAACGAGAAATCTACCACAGCAATCAATCAATAAGCTCAAGTGGAATCAAGTCACACTTGGCAACATTCATGAAAATGAATAAGGAATGTGCTCATGGTGCAAAGTACAAACTTTCACTCACCTGCCAATCCAACACGGTCCCGATACGCCTCCGAAACTCTATAGAACGCAGTAGGGGACTTCTTCCTCTTAATCTTTGGCTCCTTGCCCAACTAAAACATGCATTAATAACACATATATTCTTGTATCAAGGCCCAATAACCTACGTATCACTTGTAAGCATAAAAGTTTCAGTTGACCCAACTCCCCCCCTTAATTAACATTTTTTCTTTTTTCCTTATTCTTATTAATTAATCCTCAATTTACATGAATCATGATGCAAGAGTATCCCACACACACCTTGGACCAATGCTATAGGGTCAAGGTGTGCGAAAGGATCGAATCCTTTCTAATCCAAAATTTTACTGAACCTTGGGTCGACCCTGCTTGGGTCGACCCCTGCTTTCCTTGAGTCGACCCAACATCATCTTTTTTCATCTTCTTCATCCGGATGAACAGTAACCCGGATTGACATCCGGTTACTTCATCCCGGATTCGATCCTCATACCAAACTCCAAACTCTATAAAATTTTTACCCAATGTTTTACACTCATAGGGGTTTCTAAAATGGTAAGATACATCATCATCGAAGGCCGATTGACCCCCGAAATAATTTACCGAAGTTGTAACTTCGACACAGTTTTTTTGCAATCTCGAAAAAACTTTGTTGAAGCCCAACCTCCTCACTTTGGATCCCTATCAAAGACCCTATTTACCCCTTTTTTATCTTCAGATCTCTAAACATTAGATAGAATGAGTTACTTACCTCTTTTCCTCAGAAAAATTGAAGTTCTTGCACCGAGGAAAAGAGATCACACTCCTTCCTTCTTCTTTCTTTCAGCCGACAGCACAACCGGCTCCTTTGTACCTCCGAATTCTCCTCTGTGCTTTCTCCTCCTTCTTCTCCTTCTCCTTCTCTTCTTCTCTCTTTTCCTTCTCTTCTTCTGTTTTCGGTGTTCTTTCCTCCTCACCGCTGAAGGCTAAGTTCTTTGGTTTTTCTTCCCTACTACGTATCTCCCCCTGATCAATCCCCAACATACGTGTCTTCATCAAACCAATTCTCACTGCCAGCAATTCATTTCATCTTTTATATATATTTTTTTGTTTAAACTTATCAGATTCCCATTTTGCCCTTATCATATCAATGCATCTTCAATCATGCCATTAGATCCTAATTTCCAATATTACCCCTCTCTAATTACTTAATGATTATTCTATTCTTTTTATATAAATTTTTTTTCGAGGTTATTACACTCTCTCTCTCTCTGTTGTTTTACTATTTCAGAGACTTCACTATTGGTTCCAAATGATAATTTTTTGCTTTTGTTGCTTCAACTCCTTGTTGTAATGTTTCTATTACAATTATGGTTATTTTAGAAATATTCTTGATCCAGATTTGTATACTACATAGCCTACTTATATCAAGGATAATAGTGTCCTTATTTGTCAACTATTTGATGACTTTCATTCTTCTGGAATTAGTTTGCAAGAGATTTGTTACTTTATTGATTTATTGCTTTTGATAATTTTTATTTTTTTTTCAAAATTTGTTTTGATTTTATTTTCTTATGCGGAGATGGTTAGTTGGAGACATCTAAATAGTGTTCAAAGTATGTTTTCTATATCCCATGAAAAAACTTTAATGAAGGGAATGTTATGAGTTTTCTCCTTTGATATCCATTTGGTGGGCCTATTGATGGCTTGTTTTGAATCAAATGTGTGGGTTAATAATGCCATTTGACAATTTAGTCATGTGTATTTAGCGAACATATGAAAACTAAAATTATTTTAATCTCTAGAAACTCTTGGTTTGCAATGTTCAGAATTTTGAAATCGGATCAAGCTATATATCTTTTATCTGCCTCCAACCACAATAACATTAGACCTAATGAATTTGATTTGGAGGTTGTATTTGTAATGACACTGGTAAGGCATGGATATGTGAGTCATAAAAAGAAGAAAACTTTTTCTGTTGAGAAGAGACAAATGGTAAGAGGTCCAACTTGTATAGCCGTGCAAGGTTTATCCGGTGCATGGACAAACGCCTTTGACACGTGCGAGGTTAGCGCAAATCCTAAACCACTACAATCTCCTAACAAACTCTCTTTCCCAACACTCATGTATGCTACTTGACAAGGGAAGGAATAGGCTCAAGAAAGAGAAAACGTGGCAATCTTCCGTTGTCAACTTAGTTGTTCGCCATGTTATTCACCATTGCCGACAACCATTCTAGGAGATCCTTTGATTTCTTGGAAGAGTTTTACTTTGCAAACAAGAGAAAAAGATATTATGTTTGAAAACTCTGATTGGCTAACATAAAGGAAGAAAAAGAGAGGACCCAATGCCATCCTGAGTTCAACTTGTATGCGAAAGAATGATTGATATTTTATGATGCTGGCTGTTAGATCGCAGTCTGCATATATCTTAAAGTACTCCGAACTTCTTTATTCATCCACCTGCTTAGATCTCGAAACGACCATTCCACAATCCTACGGTAGATTCATGTGAAGGAAGGGTTGTATCTCTCGTACAAAAGAAGAATTCGTCTTCCTTCACATGAATCTACCATTGGATCATTCAATAGTTGCTTCGAGATCATGCAAGCACTGAATGAAGGAGTTCGAAGTGTTTTGAGATATGTACAAGGCGTAATCTAACTCTTGACAAAAAAAATTAATCATTCTTTCATACAAAAGATACAATCCGAGCCCTTCGCTATCACCGGCAGCTATTGACATTCCATTGCCACCAATGCATCCTCTCCTCTTTGCCCACCAGTACATACAGCCCTTCCACCATCACATAAACCAAAATAGAGGAAAAGAGTTTTGCAAATTTGAAAATGGAGAAGAAAAGCGGGAGAAAAATAGGTCACATTACTTACCTTAAGAAAAGGAAAGGAAGGGACAAAAGTACCAATTCAACTCATTATGGGACTTGGAAATTGTTGAAACAAGTTAAAACCATCTCAAATTTTAAACATTCTTAAACTTGTTAATGTTGGACTAGTTTATAAATAACAGATAGCTCATCTTTGATTAACAAGATCCCTGAGAAGAACCTGTTAACATTCTTAAACCTATTAATGTAAGAAGTTTGATCACCTTTCCACAAGTTGAAGGTTCCACAAGATTAGGGGCTTGCAACAGTCTACAGCAAGAGGGATGGTACTAGACTACTCCCTTTCTTCTTTCTCAATCTTAATCATGTTGGAGCCATCTTAATTCTTTTTCCTCAATGTTGGGGTGCTAAGAAAGTGAGTTGAGATTGGAAAAATGGTTTGCTTTTATCAATGAAAAAAATGGTTTACTTTGCAATTTATGTAACCATCCACATGTGAAGAGCTCATGGCTATCAACTCTGCGTAGCCACGCAATGTCCAATTTTATGTGCCATATAAAAGAGATTCAATTGTGAATATGAGACCAAATTAGCATGTTTATCCTTGGAGTTTATAAAAATCATGCGTTGTAGTCATTTTCAAATGGTTTTGGAGATATGAAGCACTTTTCATAATAGAAAAATTTCCTTGGTCACTATTTTTTTTTTTGGTAATATCAAACTACAAAGAAAGCTTGGAAGACATGATTAGTTTTCTTATGGTGCTATTCTACAAATTAAGGCACAATCCACGAATGGACCGATCATTAACTTTTCCTTTCTTATATCCTATTCTATAAATGATTGTTGGATGCAAAACCATCATTTTTTCTCATCTTCCTGATCTGTTGAAACAATCTATTTTCCAAGAGTACCCTTGTGAAGATGCTCACCATCTCCCTTGCCTCTCACTCCTCCACAACCTTTAAGGTGCCAATCCTTTTACTTGTTTCTTCTCTCCTTGCTTAGTCAGTGTTTCTTATGCAAGGATTCATGATGGTATGGAGCTTAGAATATAGGCTCTGAAAGACATCTTTTTTTCTCTTTTTCAAGAGAAAAACTACTTTATTTTTAAAATAAAATGTTGATCTAGATTGAGCAAGTTTCCTTATTTTTCAACCTTGAAATTTCAACTTGTCTACTCATGTAAGAGAACTTGCAATACCATATTTAATTGTTGGTTTTGATTAAACCCTGGTATTCTATTTTCTTTATACAGTTAGCATCTTTTGTAAACCAAAGGATAGAAATTGCCAAAAAAAAAGGTTCTCTATTAGTATTGGAAGTCCTCCAATTTATTTCCTCGTTAACTCTATGTTAAAGAATACTCTCTTTGTGCAAAATTTAACTCCACAAAAATGCTTTTAAAACTCGAAAAATTGAAGATGATTCTTCTCTAGCTTGAGAAAAATATTCTACAACACACAACAAAGATTGAGGATTGAAAAGAGTCAAAAGAGAAAGAAAGGAACAGAAGGAGTCGGATTGTCGGAGATAGAATAAAGATAGAGAAAGAGAAAGGTAGGTGGAGAGAGACAAGAGGGTACATTTGGAACATTAGTGTCTATTTTGCTGGAGTTGGATAAAATATATGGGTTTTGTCTTTGCATTCAATAGGATATTGTGTATATATAAGAGTACAAAAGTTCAGAAAATCGGATTCCCATAATTTTAGTGCAAAAAATAAGGAACATGTGGTACACATTGTATACATGATACACATAGTAGAAAATTTTTCTAATATTTTCTAATATTCTCTAATATAATGTCATGCCCCGAACTCAAAACGTAACAGACACCGCATACCTGTATGGTGAACCATACAAATATGTAAGACTATAAATCATAAGTAAAGCAATAATAATTCTTGAAAATTTATTTAATTAAGAACTTATTCAAATAATTCTTACAATAGTTCCAAAGTGACATGAGTCAATATATACTAACTATTTTTTTAAATCAAAACTAGTCTACATAGTCTGACTAGAATTTCAATAACTGAAAGTATCTTCAAATGATCTAGTGCACTCTCCTAAGTCCCCAACAATTATGCATCTCGATCTGAAAAAAAGTATAATAGTGAGTTACACTAGTCTAGTAAGCAACATAACACCCCAAAGTGGGGTTTAAGCATGCCAAATAATTAGTAAAAAGCAAGATATTGATCAAAAAATAAATTAATTCTCGAATAATACATATATCTTCTTTGGACTACACTATAGGGATAGTTCAAGCCCATCAAGATTTATCTGATTATTGAGATCAACAAATTCTTTAAGTGCACTGCATGTGTAAAAACGATGGGAATTATACGTAGACAATTCATCCCATAGATCTTTGAGAGTAGTGTAGAAGGTTGCAATTGAATCATTGTGCCGTTCATGATTTGGGATTGTGTGATGAACCTAAAATATCTGAGGAGTGTTTTGCTAAGAAAATAGATCACTAAGATCAGTCCATACATCATGGGTTGTCTCCATATAAATTAAACTATTGGCAATGTCTTTTGACAATGAATTGACAATCTATGAAAGTTTTACATACAGTTACAACACATCTAGTGAAGAAGATGTTGTGAATTAGCTATTGGCTTAGATAGGATTCCATCGATAAACCCTAATTTGTGCTTGGCCTCAAGAGCCTTGCGCATCACTCAACTCGATGTGGGGTAGTTGTTTCCACTCAAAAGTTGTAAAACCAACACAATTCCTAGGCTATCTGAGTGGTGGAGAAAATAGGATAAAAAGGGTTCATAGTCAGATATAGAGGAGATGAAGGAAGTTGAAGATACGGTAGAGTTGGTGTTGCCATCAACCATGGAGAAAGGTAAAAGAAAACAATTAGGATCATGAGTTGATGAAGGTCACAAGATGTTATGGCTTTGATACCATATTGGAATTGGGTTCCTATGATTTCAGTACAAAAAATAAGCAACGTGTGATCACATTGGACACATGATACACATTGCAGAAAATCTCTTTGATCTTTTCTGATGTTCTCTGATATTCTATAATATGGTATCATCTGAAAATCTTCTTTGATATTCTCTAATATGTTTGACATTGCTAAATGCTTAGTTAGGTTATTAAAGGCATGGCATCAAGCATGAGCTATACATGGCTTTAGAGCTTTCCTCCAAAATGATTATCACTCAAGTAATTAAAAAAATTATCAATCCATCTCAAAACTTGGTCAAATTATATTAAATAAATTAATAACCTATCTAAAAATATTAATGGATTATAGCAAATAAAAATCACTTGATTTTGGTCTAACTAGTAAGGTTTTCAAAAGATCAATAAATGAGTTGATACTTTTGGATTGCGGATCAAATTCACCTTGATGCTTGTATTCATAATTTAGAGGTACAATCAAAACTCTATGCATATATTGATAACCTATTGATACACGTGGTCAAACATGGTACGTATTATTTGTTAAACACGGCACAAATTAACAATGCTTTTTAGTGATTGCATTTTATATTCCTCGCTTGATAGACTCTTACTCTAGACCTATATATAAAATTGAAATGTACTTATTGATGTTTTCTCTTGTGCTTCCAATTTCACATCCTTATCATGTCAACAAAATAAGAAGATTAAAAATAGATAATGTTTCATATTTGTTCATATGAGTTTCCTGATGGATATGTGCACTTTAATGAAAAAATGTTTTGTGAAGTTCTATGGTTAGTAATATTAATTAAAGAATAAAGATGTGACTATGTGGTTAGTACTAATAATTTAAGTTTTTTTATTTATTTACACATGAGTCAAAATAAGTCATAATTTGTCTAAATTTTTCCTTGACTAGCCAAACACATTTCTTTTTCGTATTGGCAATCAGTCTCAAGTTCCAAATCATTATTGGCCCAAATCTAATTCTCAAATTAAGAAACAATTTGTCAAATATGGTTAAATATTAGTTAAATGATAAGTGCTATAAATATACGGTTATGTGTGATTTACATATATCTCGAATACCAGGAAACTGATTTTGACATATCCATCGGGTAGCACCACCTAATATAAGTGTTAAATGAAAATCTCTTTGATATTGTACTATCAACTAGTTTATTCCACCTAGTTTTGACACTGTTAGATATGATCTAGCAATTATAAATAGATTTCACTTTTTAATTTTTTATACCCTTCTAATCTATAATTAAGCTCCTAAATCCTTTAATGTAGGCAAAAAGTATCCCTACTCAACATTCATGCACAGACCAAAAAGTATCACCAAAAGATCAAGAGTGACCTTGGAGAGCCTAAATTAATGGCCAAGCATGAATGTTAAAATATAGTCGAAGGAGTATATCAACAAAATCAAAAAGAAGATGGAGTAAGAAAGAAATTAATAGAGAAAACTAAATATGTATTCAATAAAGTTCTAACTCATTCCTATACTAAACCTTGGCTTATATATAATAAGGCTAAAGGACAATAGAATTTAACTATTTGAGTTGCTTTATCATGACTTATTTGTATCTAACCTAGTCCACAAGATAAAAACAGGATAAAAAGGCAATGAAACTTTATAACTACTAACTTCTTTGTTTGAGGAAAGTCAGTTTTCTCTAACAAACTTTCATGTTTGGTGGCATCTGCAACAACTTGTGACGCAATGTGAAACATTTTATTAATCTGTGATATCCTAACAGTTATACACAAACAAAAATATTTCTCAAATTTTATATATTTTTCTAAAGATACCTATATTTCAAAAAATAAACATGTTACCAAGGTTAGATGGACTAACATCTTCGCTCAAGTCATGGTTAAGCAGCTCCACCAATCTACTTACGAATAATAAATAACTTGGCATCATATATCATACACAATTATGTCATGAGCTTATTAAATGCCACATTTCTTATTTTCAGAGGATGAGATTGAATAGAAACATAAAAGGCTAAAAGTTTGTGATTTATTTGATTTTTTATCTTTTCCTTTTCCTTTCTTTTTGGTAAGAAGATATGTTCGATTTGAAAGAGAAAAGAGATAGAGCTCTTGTATGATTTTTTTTAAATTTGTTTTCTTTAGGAGGGTGTTCTGAGTTGTAGCATTTCCATGGCTGAAACCTTTTCGTCCATGTTAGCACGACCCACTTGATAGTCCATCTCATAAAATTTAGATCGTATTTATCAAGTTATATAAATAAGACATAATAAAAATATTACTGATGACTAGGGGAATATCACTTATTTAAACACTAGCATAGTACCAAAACCCTTAAAAGAAAATGTGAATAGATACTATTGGTAGCTTAAATAAGAGCATGCCATTTGAATATTCTTTTTATTTCTTAAATATAATTTTAAAGTGAGTTTATCAAAAAGGGAAAAAGAAAATAGCCTAACCAAGTAAAACCTAAGTCTAGGGTGATTAATTATAGGGATCATTTTAAACTACTTGGATCAAATCGGCAAACTTATCATTCTCAAACACAGACCTAAATCATACTTGGTCCACCTATCATGACAAACAAGTTGCTATTTGCCAATTGCTCGATTCTAGAGTTAGCCTCCTTTTCCTATTAGAGCTTTCTAAAGAACTCTTTCAATTCTTCCCTTTTATCCTCATTGTGTCCACTCTCCCTCCTCGTGGCTCCGACCGGATCCAACAAAATTTGATCTTAGATTCTCCTCTCATAGTACCCCTCCCTCTCTTGTGATTATGATACAACCATTTATCCTTACAAATTTTCAAATATAAAATCACTAGATTCTCCAACAGCCATAATCCATAATTTACTCCTATAATTGCATAAAACATGGTAGTAGGAGTAGATCAACAAAATCGAAAGAAAGGGGTAAGAGGAAAGATATTCATGGAGAAAATAAAAAGATATTTAAAAAGTTCTAACATATTTCTACGTTGTATCTAACAAAACCACTGCATGAGACAATAGATTTAGACTTTTTGGGATACTTTATCAAGACTTATTTGCATCCAGGTGAACCCACCAAAAAAGTACAAGGTATAAAGATACGGACGATGGCTTGCTTAGTAGGTGGAAAGTTGGTTGCTTTTAATAAACTTTCATGTGTGATGACATATGCATCCAAAACCTTTTCCATAATATTTATATTAATCTATAATATCTTGACAACTTTATATTAAGAAAAATATATTTCTATTTTTATATCTTCCCCAAATATATATATATATATATATATATATATATATTAGAGAAAATAAATATATTGCTTAACTTAGAAGAATTGTCATTTTTGCTTATGTCATGGTTAAATAATGTTCCACCTGCTGCAAATGGGTTGGATCGATCTGTGATCCGATCCGACACGACCTGCATAAGATCCAACCCGACTCGAATTTTAGGATCCGCGGGGCCGAGTCGAGTCCTAAATTTGAACTCATTTTATTTTTTGGGTCGGATCGGCCCTACCCAATCTCAATCCATATCCAAATCCGGATCCGACCCAGATCCGACCGAAATAACCCGTTAGGTTAAAATTTGTAGGCATGGATTCGATCCGGCTCGACCCGATTTTCAACCAGATCGGATCTGGGTCCAAAATTAGAACCCGAATAAAAAACCGGATCGAATCGAGGTCACTCAGGACCCAATCTGACCCAACCTATTTACAGCTTTATATTCCACCAATGTATTTTAGAACAACAATTGTCTCGGCATCATATATTATACATAAATTATAGCTCCTTGTGGATGAGTTTATTGGATATCATTTTTTTTGGATGGAATTTATAGCTACATAGAGGGGCAAGTTTGGGGGTTGCATGATTTGAAACAAGAGACAGAGGATTTGTCTGATTTTCTTCTTTGTCTGCTTTAGAAGGGTGTTTTGAGTTATGAGGTTTTCAAAGCTAAAACCTTACCATCCCTATTTCAGAAAATTTAGATTAATTTATCAAATTATATAAACGACAAATTTTAAAATATCTTTTATAACTAGGAGAATGTCACTCATTTTGAACACTACCTATGCCCTTAAAAGAAAATGTTGATAGATACCATTAACAGATTAAAATGGGTACATCATCATGTGAATATTCTTTTTTTTTCTTTCTCAATTACAACTTAAAAATGAGTTTATCTATAAAAAAAGAAAAAAAAAAAAAACTCAACAAGTAAAATTTAGGTCCGAGTTGATTAATTGAAAGGGATCGTTTCAGATGAGACGGGTCGAGTCGGCTCAAATTTTGAATCGTTCCCGAACGCGAGACTACATATCGTGCCCGTTCCGAGTCGTGACAAATGGGTCTTTGCGGATTGCGAGCCCTAGAATTAGCCCCCTTTCTCCGCTAGAGCTTCGCCGACCGCTGAAACATCTTCCGCCTCCCCTGTCCCGTGGATTCGATCAGATCCGACCTCATTCCCGACTAAATCCGGCCTCAGATTCTCCTTCCATGGTCGGTCACCTCTCTCTTTCTCTGTACCTCTGCTCTCGCCGCTATCTGTATCCATTTAAGATTTGAACGGGGAAAAGGTACTCGAAAGGCCAAAGTTCCCATCAAGAGCTAACCCATCCCGATGATTTCTTGTTTCTTTTTTTTGGTTTTGTTTTGAAATTACAACTTCTGATGGCTTGTTTGTTTGAAAAAAAAACAGTTTTTTTTTTTATGTTTCTAGTTTGGTAGTGGCTGAAACCCGATTCTCTTTTTGGGGGTATTTGATGGGGATTGGAGGTTTTGGTTATTTTTCAGACAATTTGAATTTTTGATTTTTTTTGGTTATTGATCTTCTTTTCCTTTCTTGTTCACCTTTTATTTTTTCCGTGCAGGTTGCGATATAGATCTCTGGATTTAATCAGGTCCCGTGTGATAACGGAGAGGAAAACAAAAGGAGAAAGAAAAAAAATAAAGGGCGAGGTAAAAATTTTTTATTTTAGGGTCCCCTCAGCAATAAAGTACTTCTTCTCTATCTCTGCTGTTTGCTATTTTATCAATTAGATTTATGTACTGATTCGTTTGCCGCGGTATCTTTCTTGGTTATTTTTAATATCTATTAGGCTTCTTATTGATCTAGTTGCAGCTGATTAATCTTGATCCCTTCAGATATAAATATAACATCAGGACATTATTATAACCTCCTAATTTAAAAAGTCAGTTCATTCGTGTTGTACCAAAATCTCTTAAAGTAAAATTATTGAGTTGAAGTTGACATGGTCTTATTTGATTTTGTCAAATTTATTTTCTGCGCTGATTTAAGATTAAAGTTTATTTGAGAAGCTGGTGAATTCATGTTTTTCATTGATCACTGTATGATAAAGTTCCATTATGTTAAAACGTTGCCACTGATTATGTATATACCTATATGCGTGCACCCAGGTGCACGCTTTTGTGCATTTGCATGCATGTGCATGAGCGTATGCAAGCATGCACAGAGACACATGTTTAAGTGTGTGTGCATTTGTGTGCATATGCATGCAATATAAGTATGCAGATATGATATTTTACGTGTTTGCACTCTTTCACTTTGATGTCTTGGAGTATAGATTCTACTTTCTCTGTCAATTTCTCTCTTAATCTGGGTGTGCTTGCTTGTGCACATGTATGCACGGAGGCATGTGTAAGCATGTCCATTTTTTTGTGCATGCATGCAATATATCTATGTATATATGTAATTTCACATGTTTACAGCCTTCCAGTTCGATATCTTGGAGTAATACAGTCTACTTTCTATCTGTTGCTCTCTTAATCTGGATTATCAAAATACAATCTAGGCTGGATTCAGGCTCTAAAATAATAATTAAAAAAACAAATGTAGCAAACTACAGAAAATACTGCAACTAAAACTCAGTGGCTCTACTTGAAATCGAAGCAGAGACCAAGATTTTGGTCCTCGCTTCAGTGTTATCATGGATTTTCCTTTGTCTATGGTATTCTTATACATGTACAATCTAGGCTTCATGAATGGGGCCAATCTGTAGAATTTCATTGTATGTTGCAGGAGACATGGTTGGAGTTGTTCTACAGTTCGTTAGCTTTAGAATCTTTTATTCTTCAATTTTTTGTCACATGTAGATGGATTGAACTAGGGTATGCCGTACCGGCCCGTATCGGCCGGTACGAACCAGTTCTGGTTGGGACCGGTACCGGATCAGTATGGAATCCGGTACCGAGAGCTTTTCATTGGAAAACCAGCTGGTACGACTGCTGTACCGGTACGGAACCGGTACGTACCGGACCGGTATGCCACCGGTACGCCGACCGGTACCGGTACGGCGGATCTTGGATTGAACCAATTTACACCAAAAAAAAAGAATCATTTAAAATTATTTTTCATTACAAATCTTTTTTAGTTCACAAGGATGATAGCTTCTTTTTATCCATGTTTCCCTTTAGCATCTCTTCTAAAAAGTGCAGAACATGGTCTAGAATGTTTTTTTTTAAAATAATAATAATTAGACCTTATAGTAAATAATGATTCTTAGCCTTTTTCATGGCAGACTCCCTGACATATCTATTGAGGTGAATGCAATATACATGCAAGTCATATGATTTAGGTAGATATTAGTTTATCTCTGTTGATGATTATACGAGTTAATCTTCTTGATTTTCATTTCTATTCACTTTTTTCCTTTCTGCATTTGTTATTTGTCTGCTAGCCTTTATCAGCCTTGTAGCAATGTGTCGTAGAGCTTCCTTTCTTTAAAATGTCAGAAATTGTTTTCTGAAACAATTGTATGTATCCAATATTTAGTTTTTGCATACTTAGATATTAAAACCATTGCTCATTCACTAATTTTCCATCATGTTTGAGCTTTTCTTTGGTGTGAACTTATTTTTTTTCCTGCCTATAAACATGTATGGATAAGAGATCTTCAAAGCACATAGTTTTTTGCTTTCAGAAATACTGTAGATCATAATCATGTGAGTCCTTAAGTTAATAAACACATTACTAGTTTTGTGTTGGTATTCGATGATTCGAGCCGTTGGATATGATCTACTACCTCTAAATTGTTTATATACCAAATTTTTTTTGATTTGGAGACCCATAGTCTATGTATCAAGTGGTCAAAAAATTGGACAATCTAAATAACACGAAACAATATTTTTTTTGGCTACTTAATGCATAAGGTAGGGGTCTCCAAATCATATGATTTGTAGTGGCAGTAGATCACATTCAACAGCTTGGATTATCGATATGGAACTCCCATCATCCAATATAGACCTGACCAGATCTGAGTGGAAATCCACTTGAGTGTAGCCCAAGTCCAGCTCTCTCTCTCTCTCTCTCTCTCTCTCTCTATATATATATATATATATATATATATATATATGAATTATATTGTTGGTCCTCTTATTTAATTAACATAGGTGCAGGGCTCTATCATCTAGTAAAGTTCATATTTGAAAATCATAAACCATTACAACATCTATTGAAAAAGAAGGAAACAGTTACAGTGAAAATAAATCTGACATGGACGGTGATAACAAATGGTGATAGAAAGGTTCCTCACTTTCTTGCTCTCCTTGATTGTGTACCTCATTCCCTTTTTCTCAGACTTTCCCTCTCCCTTCTTTCCCTCTCTCTTGTCCTTCTTCCGTTCTCTTTGGTCTATGCTCTCTATCTATGTACTTCTCTCTTGATCTATCTTCTTCAACCTGTCTCTCTGCAGCTCTCTTTTCTCTCTCTCTTTCCCCTTTTTCTAACTATTTCTTCCCTTCTCTCTCTCCCTCTCCATCACTTGCCCTCTGGAAACTCTCAGATCAGCCATCTCGCCAACTAGAGGAATCTTCTAGATAGGAACCACAAGAATTGACATGCGAGAGCATCTTGAATCACTTCTCCACAGACATCCAATGCCTTAAGAGTAGGACCCAATCACCAGGTTGCTATAGTGTTTTGCATCTTTGCTTTTTTTTTTTTTTTCCTTTCTTATGAAGTCCAAGATATCTATGTATTTTCATATTAATGCATATGATTAGTTTCATATGCATGACAGAGTCATATGTCAATTAAACCTGAGTGTTTGCCATTACAGGATCAATCCAAATCCTTACTTCAACTGCAGCCACTAGTTAAAGATACAGTATAGTTATATAGTAACAGTGCCAGCAAAAGCAGATCTTCCAGGCATATCGGTCCAAGATGATTTTGGTATTTTAGCATTCTATTAAATGCAGAAATGAGGAGACTGGTCAACTTAACTATTAGCAAAGAAATGATATGGTCGACAGGTTTTACAGTAGGGAATTCTTTTTTCAATTGCAGTTAGATTTCTTTTTTCTTTTTTGGTTGGGGTGGGGGAGGAGGGCACTTAGATATTTATTTCGTAATTTTCTTTTATCCTTCTTTAAAAGCAATGTATCTAATTTTGCTTATCTTCTTGCAAACTTGTCTGTTAGCCAATTTTAATATCTGTTACCTTACTTAGTCTTGCTTTATATCCTCTTTCTTTCACAAGGTATTTTCTACAGTAATTCTTCCCTGTTTGTTTGTTCTTCATGAAGTGATTATAAAATGAAACCAGTAGTTCTGGCTTTCAATCAATTAGTTGTATGGTTATTGGTTATTCTTTTCTCTGTGCAGGAAAATGGCTGGAGGGTTTAGAGTGCTTCATCTTGTTAGACCATTCCTGGCATTCTTGCCTGAAGTTCAAAGTGCTGACCGGAAAATTCCATTCAGGGAAAAAGTGATCTACACTGTGATCTCTCTTTTCATTTTTCTGGTTTGCAGTCAACTTCCTTTATATGGCATACATTCGACTACTGGAGCAGATCCTTTTTACTGGATGCGTGTTATTCTTGCGTCAAACCGTGGAACTGTCATGGAGCTAGGAATCACTCCAATTGTAACTTCTGGACTGGTTATGCAACTCTTGGTTGGATCGAAGATCATTGAAGTGGATAACAGCGTTCGAGAGGATCGTGCTCTTTTGTAAGTGCCAACTACTGAAATGTTGCCATTGTTATCGAACACACCTGTTCTTTAATTTTTCTTATTGCGTATGAATCTGTGATAAACTTGAGTAATGATACTGCATCATTTAGACATTAATGCCCAAAGGAATTCAGGTAACGAATCAGTGATGCAAAAGTTTGTATAAGCTGTTTCTAAAGTTTAAACTAGTATTCCCTGTAGGATAAATATGAAATCTCATTACCCTCTCTCAGGCAGGCTTTGGTTGGTTTTGTTGTCTTTTATGAAAAGCAATCCCACATTTAATAAACTCGGAAAAAATATGAGGAAAGAAAAGGAAAAACCTAGCTCAATCTCACTTGGCTTACATGGACATCTAAAGATGCCATACAAGAGACACTTTCTAATTTATTAGGCAACTAAATTGATGTAATATTGGTACTCTTCCATGATAAACATGCACAACTATGCATTATGTATACCACTTAATGAAAAGGGAGTTGTGAATATCAGAATCTTCCCTGTAAGATTTTTCATGTCAACTTTCTGACCAAAAGGCCCTTCAATTAATTTCAGAATACCTTTACCCTCTCAAAAATTATTTCACTTTGGGAACAAATCTGTCCCCATCATTATTTGCTATAAAATTGTTCCCTAGACATCATTTCTTCTTGTTGAGCTCTTTCCAGATAAACCAGCCTTCCACTTCTAATCCCCAACAACTAAGGAAGCAAATGAGGAAATGGTGGATGTAATATGATCTTCTAATTTGTTAGAAGGGAGCTGGTTACAACCTAGGTAGCATGACTAGATGCTTCTATCCCCTTGCAATCACTGCCAAATATGTCTTAGTTCTGATCATTGACATGTCTACTAAAATGTAGGAAATTAATTAAACATTGGCAGGCAGCAATTTGAGGGCACATCTACTCATTAGAGGCATTTCATTTCAAATTGGACACAATACTTGAGGGATAGTATGACAATGATGTTACCTGAATAGTGTCTAAGCCTCATCCAATTACTAATTCTGGAATCTGACATAGTGTGGACTATGAACATGATGATGTTGATGGATGTGAAAATTTGGAATTTTTTAATTTGTTTTCTTTTGTAAATTAAACCTTTTTTAAAAATTTGTTTACTTTTGTTTGCTTTGTTTTTATGTTTATATTTTACTCTATATTATTTCATATTTTAATTTTTTGTGCTTTAGTTTTTTTGTTATGTCTTTTATATTTTTACTTCTTATTTTCTGTATTACAAATATATATCCTTTTCCTTTCTTTTGGTAGGCAGTATCTTTTACATAACATGCATTGCATGTTCCATTCTGCTAGTATACATAAATGTTTACAATACTTGTGAATCAGAAAAAATTTTTGATAAGGAATTTACTCTATTGGGCTTATGCTATAATAACTGTAAAGAGTTTTTGTCAACTAAATTAAAATACGTTGATCATCATGATTATGTCAAGTTTAGAATGCGCTCAATGAGCTGGATGTATGAACCCTTGTGCGCATGAGCATAAATAAGAGGCCATATGATAGCTCATGTTTCTATGAGGCATGTGTATTTCCTGAAAATATATATGTCATTTGTCTTATATGACCACTTGCTGATGGAAAACCCGAATATATTAAAAATAAATAATAATGAAATGCCTTGTATCATTAATAAGAAAAGCAAATAATGTATGTGTGTTTATTGTTTGCATTTGTTACTTTCAAACATGTTACCTTTACAGAGTAAGTTGTCGTTGAGTCTTGTTTGCATACTTTATGTGTAAATATCCTTGTTTTAATCAGATGCAATCCATCATTAAAGCAAGTCGAATAGGTAGTTGACCTGATACTAGTTTTCATGTTTAATTTTCAGAAATGGTGCACAAAAGTTACTTGGCATCTTGATCGCTATTGGGGAGGCAGTTGCATATGTCCTATCTGGAATGTATGGTAGTGTCAGCCAATTAGGAACTGGAAATGCAATTCTCATTATACTTCAACTTTTCTTTGCTGGTATCATTGTCATATGTTTAGATGAACTTCTCCAGAAGGGATATGGTTTGGGATCCGGTATTTCTTTATTCATTGCCACCAATATATGGTAAGTTCATGATTTTTTTTTTATTTATCATTCTTACCTGATGATTTTTTATTTATTTATCATTCTTACCTTCATGATTTTTTATTTATCATTCTTATCTTGCAGTGAAAATATTATCTGGAAGGCATTTAGCCCTACGACCATTAACAGTGGGCGTGGTGCTGAATTTGAAGGCGCTGTCATTGCTTTGTTCCATCTACTGATAACTCGAACTGATAAAGTCCGTGCTCTTCGTGAGGCTTTCTATCGTCAAAATCTTCCAAATGTGACCAATTTGCTTGCCACAGTTTTGGTCTTCCTCATTGTTATCTATTTCCAAGGCTTCCGTGTGGTGCTGCCTGTGAGGTCAAAGAATGCTCGTGGACAACAAGGATCTTACCCAATTAAGCTGTTTTACACATCTAATATGCCAATCATTTTACACTCAGCACTTGTTTCTAACCTATATTTTATCTCCCAGGTATTCAAAGCAGACACTTACAGAACTGTCAAACCATATTAACCTTTCTTTTTGTCCAAAAATATCTAATTCCTTTTGATTCCTGTGCAGTTATTGTACAGGAGGTACAGTGGCAATTTCCTTGTAAATCTTCTGGGCAAGTGGAAAGAATCTGAGTATTCCGGTCAATCCATCCCTGTAGGTGGTCTGGCTTACTACATCACAGCACCATCAAGGTGATTAAAAAGTTACATTTCATCTCTCTCTCTCTCTCTCTCTCTCTCTCTCTCTCTCTCTCTCTCTCTGTGTGTGTGTGTGTGTGTGTGTTTTGTGTGTTTGTGCACGTGCGCATGTGTGTGTGTGTTTTGTGTGTTTGTGCACGTGCGCGCATGCGCACGTGCATGTATGTGCGTGAAATGTGCATAATCTTATTATTTCTATCTTCATCTACAGTATCTTACTATCTTAACCTTTGGTGCCAACTATGCAGCCTGGCAGATATGGCGGCAAATCCATTCCATGCGCTTTTCTATATAGTTTTTATGCTCTCAGCTTGTGCACTTTTCTCAAAGACTTGGATAGAAGTCTCTGGATCATCAGCAAGAGATGTGGCCAAGCAGCTCAAGGTACATTTTTTTTTGCTTTGGTTGTCATCCATTGCATTCAATTAGTACACAAATTTTAATTGGAGGTCATATGTGTATGTGAACAAAAGGATATTTGACCATGTTCAGACATAATGTTAGGGTTGGCTATAGGTAGGGATTTGGAGAAGACTTGGTTGATGCCTGAAGGGAAAGAGGTTTAGTATTTGGGTTTTATTTGGGTTTGAAGAGGGAAAGATGAAAGTAAAGTTTCAATGTAAAGTAAAACAGGGAACAAGAGAGGTGCAAAACAAAAAACAGATTTTTATAGTATTTGATTTTTAGTTTCCTCTAGATTTGTAAGAAAAGCTACACACAGTAAGTGATGGCTTAGGCTGTTGTTCATAGAAGTTCCTTTGGCTAGTCAAAACAAATCAAATATTGGGAAAATATGCATTTTTATCCATTTGACTGGTAATATGTTGGCGATGTTTCAGCCCAAACTTTGACCTGTCTGCATAAAAACCATGATAAACATGGATTCCTTGCTTCCATATTCTTCATGAGATGTAGTCAGTGATACTGCTTAGTTTATTTCCAAGATTCGGTCACGGGAACAACTTTTTGGCACCGTTTCTCCTGATGGGCAGGCCTAACCTTTTCATAACACTTTGAACCAGTTCTCTTTCAACATTGCAGGTTCTTCTTGTATGGACTCCATCAAACTGCCTAGTTACAGGCTAAACCAACTTCTGATTAAGCAAGAATCGTGCCCAACAATTGATTGTCTTAAACCCTAGGGATTACGATTACCATCATGGTGATGGAAATCTTAAATTAGGTTATTTTCGTGGGCTCGTGTTTTTGTATTATTGGGCATTCTAGTGTTTTATAGATGAGAGCTGAGGACTGTAAATCATATTAGGTTTTATGCTTTGATAATTTACTTACTGGATACTCTTAAATGTATAACATACTGGTAGATGCGTTGCTAATGGGGTATCGAAATTTTGGGTATTTTGCAGGAACAACAAATGGTGATGCCTGGTCATCGGGAGTCAAATTTACAGAAGGAATTGAATAGGTACATCCCTACTGCAGCAGCTTTTGGTGGAATGTGCATCGGTGCGTTAACAGTTCTGGCAGATTTCATGGGGGCCATCGGTTCTGGAACCGGTATCCTGCTTGCTGTGACAATCATATATCAGTACTTCGAGACATTTGAGAAGGAGAAAGCCAGTGAGCTTGGTTTCTTCGGCCTTTGATGCCGATACTTGAGATACCTTTAACTCCGATAAGCCCGGTCGCAGTTTTGATTGGCTGAGACAGATACAGACATGGTTTAGCGCTCTTCTTATGAAAAGCTTTTGTGCTGCAAAACTTCTGTTGGCAAGTATACAATGTATTCTAGTAATGTTGACCTAGTATGTTGTTATTGAATTATTAGTACAGTTGGATTGATATTTTTAGGAATGACATTGTGAGACCCTGTTTTCGCATGGTTGGTTGGGTGGAAATCGACCTAGCTGGCCCTGATCCTCGTTGCCAGGGAGGGTTCTGTTCTTTCTGACAAATCTTGCTTGCTAGCGAGCTTAGATTTTGAAAGGATAGCGCAAGAAGAATGCGGAATCTGCAGTCTCTTCTTTCTATATCTTTCCCTCTCCGCTTGCCAGGATCACCGAGATCTTCTTCCTCCTCCTCCATTTTCCTCCCTTCTCTCCCTCCCTTTCCTTCTTTCCTTTGCTTTGGCTCACCATGCCCTGTTTTCGTGCCACTGAAATCCTGGCCGCAGTGTCTCCTTAGAGCAAGGTAAGAACTAGGTTTCCCATCTCTTTTCCTTATCTCCAACTCCTCCCGATCGGCCTAGCAATGGCTGGAATCTGGCAAAGGATCGTTGGGATAAGAGAAAAAAAAGAAGAAGAGCAACTCTACTTGGTGGGCGTTCCACCATGTGCAGAGGTCTTCGACCGTAGCTCTTGCCCTTCCCCCTTTCTATTTCGTGATGAAGATGAGGGGAGAGCGATGAAGAAGAAAAAAGAAAGAAGAAAAGAAAAGTGAAAAGGAGAAAAAAAAAAGAGGGAAAAAAAAAAGAGAAAGCAAAAAAAAAGAGCAAATATATATATATATATATATATATATATATATAAGAAAAATTGAGAGAGATGTTTCATTTGGTGCAACCATTTTCTCTCTACCTGATTTGTAGATCCTAGTTCGATTTATCTAATCGGAACTTGAAGCTTGCTCATGTCTATTTTAAATTTTTTTAAAAAATTTAATTTAGATTTAGATTTTAAATAGTGAATAGAAAGTAATTTATTATCTTTAGACAGTTTTGATAGGTGCAGCAGATTTGCCCAACTAAGTCTAGTGATCTTTTGGCGAATAAAAATAAGTGACCTTGGTACAAACCTTATTAATTTCAAATCACTGATTAATTTTAGGTATGAAATTATGAATTATATTTGACATGATGGATCCTGCATTTTTTAAAAAATTTAGGATCAAGCATATGATTGTAAATATTTCATGTTTTTTGCTAAATAGCATCCTTAATGAATAGTTTATTGTAAATGATTTACGTATAAATTATGATTATGAAAAATTATATGAAAATGATATACGTGTAATGATTTTGCATTTTAAACTTTTGCAATGCCATTAAGCATTTCCAACCTATTTATAAAAGTATGATTCATGAAAAATATAAAATATTTTACAAGCTCCCAAATAGCTACGACCGCCTTTAGAAATGGAGGCCAATCGACACTCTGGAGCTAGCATCCAACAAAAACAACCCTCTGCCAACAGGTTAAAGTTGGTAATGAATATGAACTATGATATCTTATCGGTTACGAAGATGGCCCTGTCATGGATTATAGTGATCGTAGCGCAAAAAATTTGTGAGTACTGTTTTAAATAAAAGTTTAGGTAAATGACAAACATTTGACGGTCATGAATATTTTAAATTGTACTTTCAATTTTACAAACTTGTATGATTTGTACGTACATGATTGATTTACTATGACACAGTTTGTTATTATATTTATAAAATATTTTATTTTATAATATAATTTTATTTTCTAAATGATGCATTGAATCATGTAAAAATTTTATGTTGGATCCGATAAGATGGTGCATAGTTACTTACTAAGCTGCAAAGCTCATTTGTTTGTTGTATTTTTTTTTCAGATAATTATGGTGGCTAGGAGCAGGAAAAAAATGAATGAATGATGAAAGAATAAAGCTTGAAGCATAGTTGCAAGCTATCAATAAGCGTAGTTATGACTATAAAGTTTTGAGTTATATGGTCGAAAATATTCAAATGTTGGATTTAGATGCAAATAAAATTGGACAAATTTTATCATGCTATATTATATTTTTATTATGGGCTTCGTGTTATTGTGGGCAATACCTTATGGTAGGACGGCCATGTCATGCTTCGGATCTGGGGCATGACACACATCTCATGTTAGCTGGACTGCTGATGGGTGCAATTTTCTATATCTCAATGGATTATTCAGAACAAATTTCTATTGATGTGGCTTCCATTTGGCAGTTGATTCCCAAGCTTTTGCCCTAGTGGATGATAAACCTTGGCAACACGGTTGCCAATAATTCATGACGTTGGCAACCTCTGCCTGCTTATGTTTAATGCTGTGTTGGTTTTGAAATTGAAATTATGATCTCTCTTTGGCTGGATTTTACACCATTGTTTTCCCTTGGTTTTTTTCATCTGTTGTGTGGTATCATACGGTTGCTCGGATGGTTATTGTTGACTGCCAACCAGTTTCCTAACCGATCCCGCATAAAACCTAACCATCCAGCGAAATGAGATCCGCTCGTTCCGAGCTGGTCGATTCCATTGACAGTATGGATGGTGCTCTTTCTATTTCATTACACCGCTTGCGACAAAGCTCTCTTTCAAATATCTCATAAATAATGGTAGGTCAGAGTTGGCGAAAATGTGAAAGAGAATAATAAAAGCAATCAATAAGATTTTAATTCAATAGGTCTTAACAGCGCCTTGGTCCAACCGGTAACGTTACAACACCCAAACGTGTCATTTTATCCGTAAAAACACTGACATAATCAAAGAATACTATTTCGTTTCATTACCGTGTGTTATTTTCTGCTGTGATAGCTACCGTGACGCGTATGACGATGTCATTGATACCGTTGTCCAAACTGCTATTAGGAAGCAGCTCCTGAAGGTTAAGCCCTCGGTCAATATTTATAACTACCAGACGTAATCTCGAAGAACTTTGGATGATAGGATCCTTCCGTGCAGCTTCCAATTGAGTGCCTTCCTCGACTTTCTTATTGACCGACTACTTCTGCTACCTATTTAGCTGCATGGTCTCATATCACGCTCTTTTTTTAATCCGGGATTTGGTAGGAAGCATAAACCTACTCTGTGGGCCCGCGCTTGTTGTTTTATATTTTAGAAGGCCGAAAAAAAACCCTGAGGTCTTCTTTTCTTTGTTTATTTTCTTGCAGTTTTGGTGAATCCTTGTCCATTTCTGCCCTCCCAAGTCCCAACTACCACCATCTTTACGTGGGCCTCCCCTTGACTCCGTTCCCAACCAAAACCGATGCATAATATTCTTTGGCCGAATGGTGCAAACACTGATCCGAGGGAGCCAAGCAAGCAAACGTATGCTCCCTTGGCAACTTCCTATTTGCCGTATTTGGCGTGTGTTAGGAGCCTTGAACTCCTTGACTGCGTCGTTTGACCTTTTGGAGCTCGAACTCCCCATGCATGTTAAAAGGGAAAGGGAAGGGAAGTGCCTTCCTCTCATATCGAACGAGGCCTTCTCTTCTACTTGCTTGGAGATGGCTGGGATCAAATTTTCATCGCTGGCCGTTGGCTTCCTTGTCCTCCTGTTGGTGGCTTCCATGGGTCCACCGGTGATGGCAGCCGATGGCCCTGCACCGCCACCAACCCCCGGCAGTGGTGGTGATGGTGGTGGTGGTGGTGGAAACTCCTCGGTTCGCGAGCTTCCTTGCGTTGCTTCGACCTTGTTCTTCTCGCTGGCATTCTTTGTCTCCCTCTTCTACTAGTGGGAAGAAGTGAGAGGTCACATAGGGGGCGGTTATGTTGATATATCATTACTTCACCAGCCTTCTGTTTGCTCATTGTTTCATTTCATGATGGGAGTTGAGGTTGTTTATCCCATGTAGTGTTGTTTTATTGTACCTGGTTATGATTCATCTATTGCACTTATTATTATAGTGATTTTTATTTCTCGTTATTGGATTCATCTGTTTATCCCTTTTTTCATCCTAGTTCTGAAATGAGCTTAATAAATTTGATCCTATCTAAGTCCGCGGCCACACAATATCGGTAGAGAATTGCCGGCTTTTGGTTGGTTTTTACCATAAAACGCTATTTTCGCTTCTTCTCCTGTCCAATATGGATGACACCGTGAATGGCCCAATCCATCATGAGTTGCACCATTCAGCTCCCACCAAACAGAACATGGATATAATGATGCAGCATGGCACCTCTATTTTATTACAATTCACGCACCAGCAGAATTTAAGCATGTAATAATATATAGCTTCCCGGTGCACCGCCGACAATTCCTTAAATCAGGGAGCTAGATTAGACACAATAGGATTTGATGCAGGGATATCAGCAATTTGAGCTCAAAATTCCCTACACTATGCACTGCTTAATGATTGGCAAAGAGAGCTACGACCTGATGAGGAAATGTTACAGTGTGCGGAAGGGGAAGGGGCATGGCCCCAAAGATGAAAGTTAAATCAGATTTAATTGAATCTACTCTTTCTGAAAAGTATAACATCCACTAGACATTATGAATAAACGACACGATATACACCCAAGCAACCTGATTAGGATGAGCACCAAAAAGACTTTAGATTACAGCTAATTGATGAATTGCTGCTATGCCTGTATATAGATCATCATTGTCGTTGCCGTCGTTGTCATTGTCATCATTATCATCATCCTTACCCATGCCTTCCCTGTCAAATTGGGATCGGCAATGTAGCAGAAGCACCAGCTCTTCTTCCAGATTCCAAATGCTGATAAATCATACAACTGCAGACTATCCCTCCATGTCTAATAAGAGAACTCATGGCCACGAGTGGATATATACTTCTTGACCCAGATTGCGATGTCTTCAGCACACGCTTGCGCTTGTGGTGTCTTGAGAAGTACATCGAGTGTGGCAAACTCATGCACTGCATCCTTGTACTCGAGGAGGGGAGCATCAACATTGACCTTACGGAGCTCCTCAGAATATGCAATTGCTCGATCCTTCATCCAGTCATGCTCTGCAACCACTGTCAAGGTTGGGGGCATGCATTTTAGCGGAGGCCCCCTTCCAGGTATGAGGGGATTTGCAGCCGGATGGTCTAGGCTGAATTCATCCTCTGGTAAGAACAGCTTCCAAGCAAGCAAGCACATGGATTTGTCATAGAAGTAGGAGTTGGCTAGTTTTAATTCCGAGTGGGTTGGGACCTTTCCAATGAAGAATGGGTACATTAGGACCTGTGCGACCACCTTTACAGGATCTAACAGCTTCCCAGCTTCAACTGCCTTCCGGGCCACAAAATCTGCAATGTTTGCACCACAGCTAACACCAAGCAGAACACACCTGCTTCGACATAGCATCAAGCAAAGCATGAGTTAATGCTGTGATAGCACCAAAGCTAAAATGTCTCAATATTGTTTGACTCCAAGGGAAGCACCGTTAGATATGATGATTTCAATTTTGTACAGCAGGTTTTCAGAGGAAAAAATAAGAAAATCCAAGAATGGAACAAAGCTTGATTTTATTTAAAAAAGAGACTAGTGCAAAAATAAAAGGTAAAATCAGCTTCGGCCAGCTTAGACTATTTAATAATTAAAATATGAGTAATGAATAAGGAAAATGGGTGACATTTAAACGAGTTTTAATTGGAAAAAAGGCTCATCCACTGACAAGTCTAGCACATGTACCTGTTTTCAGACATCCACTTTTATTTTTGCTTCTACTACCACCAATACAACATTGGCTGCAATTACATTATAATATGTACTTCCACGATTAGATTTATTTTCTAGTCCATCTTTAATATTTTCTATTATTCTTTTGTCTATCTCACTTGAAAACATCTATTGACAGAGACAGAAGGAAGTACATTTCTTAAGCCCTTTTAGTCAGATAAAACCGCTAAATAATTTTTTTTCTCCAAGACTTGTATACATTTCTTAACCTACAACAATAGCAGAATAAGACTTTTCTCAATAACCACTTATCATAACTTGGAACTTGTGCCATGAGCCCATGCTACAGTTTTGATATTCCCCTATATATAAATTAACCTTACCAAGTCTCTTTTGCTTAATTCTTGAGCTTGCAAGATGAGGCAAAATCTTCTTACATTTCCAGCACATAAAAGAACACCAAAAAGTCATGGGGAAGCTTTATCTAAATCCGACGTCACTTTGTTTACACTTCATTACAACATGCAAGGGCTTGGTTGCATGTAGAATTGGTTCGCATGCGGGTTTTCAGTTGAAGTCTCTGCATTCTAAAAGCAGGCTTTCATCTTTATGGTCTCATAAACAAATTAATATGCATCTACAACCCCATGAATTAAAAGAAGAGTACGTTCTTACCTCCATGAATTAGAAGAAGGGAGTTTGTTCTTCATTGTCTCAATAACTGGCACATGTTTAGAAAAAATGATGGTAGAAAAGGTTTGGGGCAGAGCCCATAATGCAGATTTGGAGAATGTAGAGAACATTTTACTATGTGTTAGAAAAAAAACTAACCATCTAGGTGAAGATATCACATTTAATTTTTCAAATCATGATACTACATTCATTAATTCTTGTATCATAATAAATCATCCTACATAAAGAAGACAGCATTATCCCTATGGAATTTATTTCATATCATGTTAAAATCTTCATATGGCACATGACAGTTTATTCTTGTTTTTGACTTCCATACAATTGATCAATCATTTCTTAATTACCCAAAGATTTGGAGACCTCTAACTAAAGATTTTTATTCTTGGCATGTACAGATGAAAACAAACAAAACAAACATCACTGAAAGTTTGATCATACCATGTGCCACCATAGTTCCTAGATTTTCTTGCTCGGGTCATTGATGACCCTCCTCTTTGTATAGACAAGCAGAAATGAGTATTTAGTCTGCAAGTTCCTTTACCCTACCTTGCTTCAACTCATTGTGCATTTATCAAGGGTTGAAAACAGTTGCACTGCATGAGAAGCTGGAGTGCTGCATAGCACCTCAGCAGTAGGCAATCACCTAGGCGAGTGCTTAGGCAGAAGTGGAGGAAGAGGAACAAGAAGGGAGGAAAAGGAGAAGGTGAAAGCAGAGGGTAAGAGGATGATGTTAAGGCAGAGAAAGACAAGGAGGAAAGTCCAAGGAAACAGGGAAGAGAGGGTGGTGGGGAAGGACAAGAAGGTAATGTGGATGACAGGAAGCAGAGATGGGGTACCCACATGACTCTTGACTCATATTTTCCACCTAACCGATGTACTGCCTAGGCTGCATGTTTAAGCTTCCCAGGCTATTTTGGGCATAGGCAACTGCTATTTGGCACGGCTGCATTCTGGTGCCATGTAGGCATTCCGGATAGGCAAGGGTCTAGACAAGCATATGAAACTGCATGGACAGCTCTCAGAGCAGTGATGTATCCATACCGATGATATATATTAACAAACAGGTATATATCCTCCCTCTCCCCTCCTCCCCTCACCCCCCCCACCCCTCAAACTGCACCTAGAATTGGGAAACGAAAAACAAAAAGGTGTCTGACATGACAGTCAAATCTGCAATACCGTCACCAACTTACATGGATTAAATAGAGCTATCTTTGGTTTACATCTAAATCAAATATAGAAATTAAAGCATTTGAGCATCAAATATTACCATGTATAACATTTATATCCCACATGCTCTTACTAACAATAACATGTTTTATCTTCTTACCTTCTAAGGCTCAAATCTGCTGCATCTTTATACTTTTGCAGCCATATAGATTGTGATCTATACCTACATGTCCTTCCATATAAAGCTAACTGATGACAATGTAAAATATTCTGTATATACAATGTTATCGTTCCTATAATGGGCTTGTATACCTCTAGAGAAGTTTATTCATCGACATAGTGAAGAGAATTGTTTTACCATCAGTACAAACAACATCGTATCAACAACTGTGGTCAAAGTTGGCTTCCACTTTTTGGAGCTCCATTCCTCAACCCTGATCCCTATCAGCTTCAATTGCCCTTAACATTAAGGCCACACAAGCAGGATACCATCCCTTCTGACTGTTGTTGTGCTCAAGATTGTTTAACTCCACTACCATCCCTTCTTGGCTCTACTACTTCTTACACTTGTCCTTGCTCTACCCTGGACCAACCCCATCAATTTATTTGTTCTAAACTCAGTGGCTTATTTAGGCCTCCATTGCTCTTTCTGGTTCTATTCTATTTTTGATGAATTGAGCATAGACACTTAATGCGGCATTAAAGAGATTCAACACATTCGAGAAGCAGACTGATCCAACGCATTTGTCCATTAAAGCTATCTGCCCATTTTGGTGACTCTATTTTAGGTAATGTCCTTAACCTTTGTGATACCATCAAATAGTCATGTATGAATCAAATAATCAAGACCAAGCATGTAACCCCACTCAGTTCAAAAATTTCAGCATCGTAGGTAGACCTTAGCAAATCATGCTTGACTGTCTAGCTAGATATTAGGTGGGCATGTCCAAAAGTTTTTGGCCCATCAACCCAAGTCAGGCCTCACATTTGTGACCCAATTACATTTCAGGCCAGCCACAGACTAGAAAGTCTATTGGCCTGGCCCGTCCTAAAACCATGTATTAATTTGCATTATTATTATTTATGGATTTTAGATATAAAATTTAAATTATTATATCCTAATTCATTTAGATTAAACCTCCAACCCTATCTCCCTATCTCATGAAGACTCCCTAATCATCCATCTCCATGTTCATCTCCTCCCTACCTTTATGAAAGCTTTGTATGATGTCAACTTTAATCTTAGGTGGCCTCAGCAGATAGCACTTAGCCTATCACCACTTAATTGAAGAACATGATGCCAATCATGGTCACTGGTCCTATATCATACAAAGCTTTCGTAAAGGTAGAGGCATGGGGAAATATGTTTTGGATAAAAGGATAGGCCTCATGATGGCGATTAAATACAATTAGATGAATGGGAAGAAGAGAGTTTTCTGAATGCAGATTTTTGAGCTATACAAAGAGGATATGAAACGTACATTTTGCACATGGCAAAAGGATGTGGGAGATATAAGATACATATCATAACCTTTAATATTGAGTTCTAATATGTATAAACATTCAAGGATGGAATACATTTAATTTTGGCTTATTATCTAGTTAGGACTATAGGTGAGTCCTATTTAGGGAAATGGAGTTAATTGAAATTGACATTAAATCTAATTTTTCAGCTCCCTTTTGTTTGAGGGTTATGATGGATTAGCACCCCCTTTGACCTGCTTACTCCCAGCCATTGTTGACAAACATGTTTAACCGCCCAATTTATTCAAGGTTAGGGGTAAGTATTTTAAACAACACATGGTGCTACCTTTTCCTTTTAACATGTTGTAAAACATTCAACCATATAGGGTGAAGTAGTTTGCTCCTAGGCTAAAAGGGGTCAGGAATAGTTTAACCTATTAATTCTGGACAAACTCTTTCAAGCAAACCTGACCTCAGAGTAATAGAGTTAAGCTCTTTCATTGATTTTTAATACTTCGATTTGACTAAATCGGGAACCTATTGTGGTATGAGCCATCAATAGCTTTAATATTTGGAGTATAAAGATCTCAAAAGTGATTAGGTCAAAAGACTAAAAGGTAAGTTCCGTGTTGATTATGCAGTGAGCTAAAAGAAACTTTAAGATTCATTGATGACAATAATTTACCAATAAGGACCTCTTAATTCCATTATCAGTTTTGACATATACATATTTCATTGTTAAAAAATGTTTAAAGGATGAAGTTATTAAAATTTGTCATAGCTAGCCAAAAAGATGATTTAAAATAAGTTTTTGATTATGCTAAACACAGAGGAGTTAAATCCATCCTCAAAATGTTTGGCTTGAGTTTGGCTGAAGAAGGCTGAAGAAAGAGTGGTTGGGGCGAGATCAGATATCTAGTCCTATACAATATTTGAAGAAACACAGCTAGGAATTATGGAAACTGGTGTTTGGAGACCTAGTCAACCTTCTCGGGTAGACTTAGTCGAGCCATTGTCTGCTAGGCCTAGCAAGTCGTCGATTTCAAATCTAAAGCTAAGAAAAATGCAGCCAAGCTATCTGACCTTGATGGTTCAACTGTTAAATCAACGGAGTCGATAGAATCGATAGTAGCAACTCGTGCAGGTCGAGGAACAAAAATATACTAAAAGGAAAGAAAGAAACAAATGAAATCTTGGTTTCTAATTCTGTTTGCTTAGCTCCCATAAGTTGCTTCTCTCTCCATCAAACCTACGTCTTCGTCACTATCCCTTCATGAGTCTCTATCACCCTTCTTTTGCAATCTCCATCGCTATTCCCATGGGTGATGCCGAGCACCCAAATTCATCTTTCTTTGAGATCTTGTCACTACCACCACCATGGTAGAAAATTCATAGTCACCAAAGGGCTGAAGAACAGTAGGGAAGTCTCAGGCCGTAGGTGTCCACGAAAAAGTGCTTCCATGCTTGAGAAAGGTAAAAAGGTAGGCTTTTAGTTAGAGTTTAGAGACAAAGAAAGGAGTAGAGGTATTATGAGATGAAGATTTGATCCCAACCAAAACCTAGCCACCAGGCTAGCACAATGGATTGAAGGAGGCTAACTCCGAGTCATGAAAAGAGATCATGCTATGACATTTGGAGGAAGGTGGACAATGGAGTTTGCTGGCAGATACAACTAGGTCTGTGATCCCATGACTTCTCGTATCCTGCGGCCAACTCAAGGTTGACCTGTCTCCAGACTAGAGAACCATGACATAGACTACACATCATTCAAGTAGCGTCAATGGGTTCAAAAATATTAATAGAAGCAACTTTCTCATGGCTCAATCAAATTAATAAGGAAATCTGCATACTCAAAAAAGGAATTAGATTTCAAACTAGAAAGAAAACATGAGTTGTGAGTACAACAATATTGTGGATCTTTTGTACCGCCCAAATCCTACATGTAAGAAGTTGAAGTGGTCAACAAGGCCAAAGCAGAGTTAGAAAATCAATGCAATTTGCATGACAGAGAGGTTTAAAGAATGGGGCTGACATAATGGGATAAGGAGCAATGCAAGTGTTTTACAAATGATCTTAATTGGCCCATCGACCAAAAGGGTCTATTAGGTCAGTATATAAAACACAAGATCATCATGCATCAAAGCATCAAATCATATTCAGCAATTCATATTGTTCAAAGATCTCAAGACCATTAGATCTTAGTGAGTTTTTTGCGTCTCCTTTTTGAGCTTTAACCAGCCATAAGTCCCTATTTTTGCTTTCGTTTATATTTATTGAAAGTTTTTGAGCTCATAAAGAATTGTTTTGGATGTTGAATGAATGCTCTTATTTCTTGTAATAGAACAAAAATGGTCAAACTTAAGTTTGATACATAAATAGAAAGCATTATGTTTTTGTGGGGGGGAGGGGAGGAGGGTTGGGGGCAAGGTGTAAAATCCTAATACCTAGGCTCATATTGGTCAAGTGCCAGTCAAATACAAATCATTATGGATTGATATTGATAGGAAAAAATAACAGGGTGTTCCATCCTTTTTGACTCAATATGGTCAATCTAGGTACCATATCGAAGTGGTTCCAACAAGCCTAGTAGTTTCCGCTTGTTACTAGTCAATGCCCAGTGGTAGCCCTCGATTAAGCCCAGTTTTCCCAGAATCAGACAGCAAGAGGCATCCTAAGTATTTTGTTATTTCAATAGACTGTTCATGTACTGCCAATATGGTCTAGAACTTGAATCCGTAGGTTAGGGGTGACCTTAGCCTTGGTGATCTGTTGGGATTTACAGTCCATTGGGTGCTCTATCACCCTTATAAATTTAAGATACCCTGCCACTTTTATTTCATATTTCTGGCACATACTTTGTATTTTCTTTGCATTATGCTTTAGTAAGCACATCAAGAAAATGATGTTTACCCAATAATGCGTGCTTACTAAAGAAGTTTATACAATGATAACCTAGAAGTAACAGCAAAAATAAATAAATAAGGGCAGGTGATGTGATCACTAAAATGGTGACACAAAATAAATTGGAAACCCCCAATGGACCTAGTTAAAAGCCAAAAGAATATTAGAGGCAAAAGGCTTAACTTGGCAGTACAAAGAAAATTTGGTTCTTGGTGTAGGGAACTTATTGGTGCCTACATCTATATAAGTAAGATGAGGTTTCATCTTGGTGGTTATCTTTAAACCATGGAATCAACATAGTATTATAAGTAATCTAGGGTATTTTTGCCAACATCAAGCTAATAACAACCAATAATGGAGCGCTACCAAGGAATTGCATCATTAAAACTTTCATATCAAAACAAAACACAAGTTTCAAAATTTAAATGTCTGAAACAAAAGTGGATATAAGTCAATGGCACCTATATGCACAGTGTACCATACCAATCCCAAAGTTTTGTTGTCCCACCCAACTTACGAATCGCAAAATTATTGAATCATGTGGCACACAGCACATGTAGGTACCCTTCACTTGCACACACATGGAAACAGAATTTGCCTTTTATAATGAAAGGTCATCTCCTCTTTTTATCTCACAGAGGATATGTAAAACAAAAAGGTTTCAGTCCAGCACTTTTTATTAATCAAAAACCTTGCTGACCAAACCTTTTCTAGAAGCCTTTAGACAATAACCAAATCTTACAGGACTAGAAGAACCTTTTCTATCAATTCAATCTTTGCATCTAGTAGCTCTCTTTGAGACTGGCTTAGAAATGTCTGGGCTTAACACAAAGCCTAAAAGATCATATAAGAGGATGATTTCTATTTCCTAGCTAGTATATAGAGCAAACCAATGCTTAAGGAAACATAATGAGTTTCTAGCAATTTTTTGCATGAGAATTTTCAGGTAGTCGATGCTGAACATATAATGTCATTGTCTTAATAGTTTTTAGAGAATTTAAAGGAAAGCATTTTATATATTTTATTTCCTCAACTCCATTTTATGATGAGATCTAAGCAGAACTCCAATCCATAAGCAGCAGCTGACTGCATTATTTTAGGAGGAAGAAATAAGACTACAGAAGCCAGTTGTCTAATTTGAAGAAAAGAGGAAAAGTTGAGGTTAAGATCAGTCAATCTCTAATCTCTCTCTCTCTCTTCTTCTCCGTTCTCTTCCTTTTCTCCTCTCTTTCATTCAGATTCATTTCCTCTTTAGTCAGGGCAGATCTGATTTCAAGCAGGCTCAAAACCAATATTTTAAGTTTCACTTCCTGGCCTGTACAGATATCTTGCCAATACAGTATGCCCCTGTGCCAACACATGTTACACCATTGGAGCAGGCACATCACCCGTAACATGTCTTGATACAGGAGCATACCGAGCCCTTGTACTGATACTAACCATACCAGGTTGTTGTGGCATGCTTTGTATCACCCTATATGCTAGGTACTTAAAATGTAGTTTTAAACCCTTACTCGAATTATCTCAAGGCAACCCAATAGCAAATCACTAAAATCCATCTAGTTATATTTCCATACAGGTACAACCTTAGAGACATTTATCTCAAGAACCTCCATCACTTCTACATGGAGACAAATCATCAAGAGGCTACATAGTAGGGGCTGGTCCTTGCCTCCTCCCACTACCTTCTTGGAGCTGCTATGGAGTAAAATTTTACAAAGTGTATTGCCTTAACCTATTCATATAATATTATATTTGCACTTTGCATGCATCATGCACATTATTTTGCCTTTGAACAAGGATGCTTGTTTCTATCATTATTTGCAAGTTTCCCACCCCTTGCCACACTAATTTTGTATTCTTGGCATATATCTTAGGTTGACTCTGCATGGTACTTTAGTTTTATGGAATGACAACCTAGGAGTTACATCTAAACTTAAATAAATAAATGCAGGTGATTTGATAGCTAAAATGGTTACATCATGGGGGTCTTTACCTCCTACTAAATTCTCAAATTGCTATAAAGTAAAATTCTGCAAATTGAATTGTCTTCAGCCCATTATTTTGATATTTCACTGGCACTCTGCATTGTATCATGTTGATCACTGGCTTGCTTTTTGACTACAAGGCTTTTCTGTTGTTGTTGGAAAACAAACTTCGATAGATTTATATTATGTACTAAGAGAATAGAGCAAAATAGGGTGTAATTTCTAAGACAAGACATACATTTATATTTTATAGAGCAAAGCCTTATGGCCTACATGCAAAAGTCTAGACAAGCTTAGGCTTTTTGTTGACCCAATGTATTGATTTTTATGAGGACAAAACAATTGAGTATGATGCTAATGATTTTATATTTTTGGAGCAGTTAATTTGTTATATAGGAAGCTCAGTGAGTTTGAGAGATTAGAGAAGCATGGAGAAATTTTTGAAGAGTTTTGGAAGTTTCTGTAGTGGATGAGTTGACCCCTAAAGATCACGAGTCGACACCTGAATGGCCACAGATAGAAAATAAAAGGCAATTAAAACAATCTTTTCACGAGTCAACTCCTGAAGATTACGAATTGATCCGTCTGCACCTGATAACAGTAACATCTAGTTTTTCTACGAAACCAGAACGGCCATATTCACTTCCAACGACTAGTTTAGCATCTATAACGGCTCGAAATATCTTCCAACTGATTTTTGAAGGTATAAATGTATAGGAACAGTCAATAAAAAATAAGAAGACGAAGATCAAAAAAAATGAGTGGATAAGGTAAAAAGAAAGAAATGCAAGTCTATCACCACTTCTTGAGCTTCAACTTAAGGATCAATCTGAGAAGTGATCATTTAACTCCTCTACCCACTTTAAAGAGAGCTTCCAAATATTGACAGAAAGCTTCAGCTTAAAATTTTCAAATTCCATCACAACATCAAGAGCAAGGGCAAGAGAAAGGGGGAAGTGCTAAACTCTACTCACCAAGATCTCAACTTTCAGAGCAATCAAACTTGAGCTTCAACAGCATCAATCCAACCTTTGTAGAGGTTATATTGTATGTATTTTCTATCTTTCTTTTCTACACGAGATTAAGAAATCTTGTATGGAATTTTTGGTATAGCTAACACCGTAAAAAATCAGCTGGCTTATAAGATTTGGTTGTACCCGTGAAACAACTACTTTGCGGTCGATTGTCTTGAAAAATCGACTAAGTTTTGCTGAGCTTGAAAATCAACAAAGAGTTTCTAAGGGTTGAAACTCGGAGTTGGTTTAGCCGTACCAGCAAAATAGCTTGATTTTGGTTTGATTACTAAAAAAAATCAACTGGGTTTGGTTGTGAGCCTAGAAAACAAATGAGTTGTAATCTTGTATATAGATTATAGTAAAATTTTCATGAGAGAAGCCTTGGGAAGTGGATGTAGGAGCTGAGTTTGGCTCCGAACCACTATAAAATCTTGGTGTTTAATTTGTTTGTGCTTATTCTTATCTTCTGCATTTATTTATCATTCATTTCGCTGTGCATACTTCAATTTCAGATTAGTTTTAATTAAAAATTATTTAAGTTTATAAAAAAATTAAAAAATCCAATTCACCCTCCTATTGGGTTGTCATCTTGGGCAACACTTTTGCCTTATATATTTAAATTATGTCAAAACATCAACTCCAACAAGTTGGAAGCATTTTACTGAAAAAAATTACCACAAGATCTCAAAAGGGTCAGTTCGATGTAGAGCAACACTACTTAAACACTTGGCTTGTGCATGAACACTCACTGATCATGATTCATTAGGAACTCAGAAAAGCGGGATATATTAGCGATGGCTACATTCACTTTGGAGAAATTAAAATGAATCTTAATAAACAAAACATTTATCTTTCAAGTGTTACTGTCTTGCCATGGGTCGCACCAGCTGTTAAACTTAAAAAGCAGACAAAATATGAAAAAGTGTTTTCGATTCTTTCAAGGAAATGGTAGACCTATGGAGGAAATGGTGAAACTATTTGGCAAGAACAAGTAGATTTTTCAATTGGCAGTGCATCTATGTATTGTCATTACCTAACATCTTTGGGGCAAAAAGGAACCAAAGAAAATTTAATGATAAATGCATGCATAATTCCAGCAATTTGTCGTGTAGGTAAACAAGAGCAACTCCAACTAATGGGAATGTAAACTAAATAAATACGACACAAGCCAAACCATTTTGATGATTAGAAATGCAAAGATAGGGAAATCTTGTTTGGCCAGCAAACAGAATTAAATGGAGAATACATTGTAAATGCAATGTACACTGAGTAAGCATAGTTTTCGGGCAATGTATAATATACCAATGCATCTTTCAAGGAACTGATTAACATTACAAAATTAACAAGAAAAAGGTCATCTAGATTAGGTAAACTGAAGATATTATTTGACTCAATCCTAACAAAGAAAATATCTCCATCTACTTGTATTTTAGATCCTTCCAAACTCCATCTAGATCTCTGGAGGTCTTCCCTTATATTTTTAGCACTTCACCTACTAGAAAGTTCCTCATCTTACCAGGCAGAATGCACTCTTTCATAATTTTATGCTTAACTGATCTCTTTATGTCATCCTAAGCATTTAATCTTTCTAATGCTTATCTTTGTCATCCAGGTCTTTTCCATTGCCCATCACAATGAATCATACAATATTGTAAGCCTTACTGCTGATAATTTAAATGATCAATACATCAATAAATAAATTGAATTAAACCATGATACAAAACAATGAAATACAATGCTCATATGCAAAATGGTTTAAGAGAATTGTTAAACCAATCAGCTAATAAAAGCAATATAACTTCCAGAATTAAAAAAATAACTTACAAAGAATACTTTTACTAAATTCATTCTTGAACTTGCACACATGCTCAAAAAGTTCATAATAATTACTAATTTTGATTAAACAAATTTGGTTACATCATTTATTCAAAACCAACCCATGGAGTATAATTCAGTCAAAATTAAGTTGTATTTTGCATCAAAGGAAATAAACTCACCAAAAAGAGCACTTAAAACGTAAATTTGAAAAATATGATTTTTTCAACATCGAAATAATACTTGGCTTCTTTTCAACTTATGGATCAAAATTAAAATTCTGCCACAGACTCACAATCTGTAAAACCATCCCTTTCATTTATTTCATCATTTAAATAATTCTAAGAGTATTAGCTTTTTTGCAATGGAAGACCCAACTAGTAAGCCATCATATAAACAAAAAGAAGATGCAATAATAGTCAAACCAGAAACCTATAGCCTCTGAAGCAATTCCATCAAACTCATTGAGAACTTTAGTAATCACTGTCTTGAAACTCCCTTCTTTTTTACAATCAAAATTTTGTGCTTTTATGGAAGTGAAATGGAGAAACCAGCCCCAGTTCCATAAAGTAAACAAAAACAGAGCCTGCAGTCCTTTTAATTAACAACATCTAAATATATCAAAGTGAGAATATGCACTATACGAGGCCTTATTAATCCTTATGACCACAACATGCCTAATATGAAGGAGCAATGTTAGACTTCCAAAGGAGCCTTCCACACCATTGGGAATGAATTTATCCTGATGCATTACTTGATTTATAAGCAGATTTTCCTACTTATCATTTAAAAGATTTGACACTGTTTTACTTTACGCAACCTTGAAAGCTAGTACATCTCAACCATAATAAAGATTGCAATAAAATATTTAATTGAAACTTTATCCTACCATGGTACTGTATGATCCTTCTTCAGCTTATTTTAGTACATATTCAATATTCTTAGTACTTTATTATTACCCAACAAGAATAACTTATAATGTCCAAGATGACTCCTCAAGCTCCAGCTACCATCCATGGTATAGTATTTCATAGCTCATTTCCAGAATCATCAAGAAAAGACAACGAAAAGCATATAGATTTTAAGACTGACAATGTAATTAACAAGCATTACAGTTTCAACACAAGCAATGGAATTCTCCTCCATAAAAATGAATATGAAAGCACCCACTATTCCTGATATTCATAAGCATATCTCTGCTCTTGATAATACTGCAACAAAGATCCACTAGTTCTAACAAGAATTCTCAACATTCAGCTGTTCTACTAATCGTTGTCTTAAACTACAGAATTCTGGAGAGCTACTGGATAACCACCTATAGATAAATCAGCTTGTAGCAGCCAGTATATATTTTGATTCTTAACCTAAAACATGTAGAACATAATTATTCGAGATCACTAGAAGTACCATGAAAAGTTACTTTTCCACATTTTCCAAAAGCTACACATGGATCAAATAAAAATTTCCATTAGAACTAAGCAAGTTCAATCTTGCATATGAATATGAATCCCGGTTGTAAGGTCCAGACTGAAAAATTTCAACTCCAGCAGGTACTATCAAATGCCCTTCTACAGTCGAACATTGAAACCGTGTGATACCCGATGCTGCTATTGCCACTTTCAATTTTTTACCAAATTCGGTTCGCTCGAACTAATTCCTTAATGCAATGTCATCTTCACTATCAAAAATATATATATCAAGATCTCGCAAAAATGGCCAAGAACGACAACAATTTCACGACATCATCAATAGATCCAACTCATCGACACCAATAAGTCAAATGAAAGAAACGAGCAGAAGGAACTGCTAGTAGACTAGTAGTAGTAGAAGAACAAGAGGAAGAAGAAGGAGAAAGGAACCTGGAGGGATCAGCATGAGCCGCCAGCCACGGCTCCACCATGGACGCCCCAAAAGTATCCACAATATGCCGCTGCACATCCGACCGCCTGACTTCCGCCGCAGCCCCACCACCAGACTTCGCACTCCCCATCGACTTACTACACTCCGCCAGATTCGCCTGCTTCCCCAGCCAGTTAAGCACCTTCAGCCCATCCTCAAACGCGGCCGGGTACCGGCTCTCGGGCGCCAGCCTGTACCCTACGGCAATCACAATCGCCTCGCAATGCCTGGCGATCCGCCGGCAGAAGAAGTCATTGGCAGCGGAGGCATTGCTTCCGGCGACGAACGCGCCGCCGTGGAACTGGATCACGACCGGCAGCCGCCGCGCGGCCGCAGGGCGGCGGGCGGATGGGCCAACGGAGGGGAGGTAGCCGCCGTAGGGGGCGCCGCCGTCATAGCTGTTGCGGCGGGGAGGGGGGTGGGGGGCGGCTGCCGCGGGCGAGGGCGAGGGCGAGGGGCAGGGGGAGGGGAGGCTGTTGCGGCGGATGGGAGGAAAGGGGGAGGGATCGGGGAGGAAGATGCGGACGGAGAGGGAGGTGAGGGGGTCGATGTGGATGTCTTTGGTGGCGACCTTGTCGTCGGCGAAGGAGGGGTTGACGGGGGCGGTGGACTCCTCGGGCCGGGAAGTGACGCCGAAGGGATCGAAAGAAGGGTTCTGGATCCGGGACTGGAGGCGGTGGCGGAGGAGTAGTTTAAAGAAGACACTGTAAAGCTTCACGCCAACGCTAGGCATTGGCACCTCTCTTTCTTCCTTCCCTTCTTTTTCCGCGGGGGTTTTCGGGTTGAGAAGAAGAGAGATGGGAGGTCGGAGATCTGGGGAGGGGGGCAGGTGGGGGTAGTTCAGTGAGATGGAGTGATGGGAGATAAAGAAGAAAGCGTGGGGAAGGGGGAGGTGGGGAGCAGGAGGATGGGGACATGGCCCTTTTGTTGGCTTCTGGAGACAGCTTCTTGGAGTTACTCTGTTGCGATTTGGGTTGTATCTTTACCGCCTAAGAAGGATTCGCCTTCCTTCGCGCGAATCTACCGTTGCGTCATCCACTGATAGATTTGAGATCTGTGCGGTGTATGATCCTACGGTGGATTCTCGCTAAGGAAGATGAGTCTTTCTTTCTCACGAAGGATACGCCCCGGTCGATGCTATAATTGCTGTTCAACTTAATTTAAATTAATTACTGGGGGAGGTCTCCCGTGCGTGGTAGAAGTTGGCCAGCTGGCTTTTGCATCATGGAAGGAAATAAGAGGCTACAAGATCGCCTGTCACGCACGGTTTGCTTAGTGGGACCAATCAAACCGTGCCATATGGCATGGAGGTGAACTTTGTTGCCGTTGGGATATAGGCAGGCCACTCTCGAGTTTGATGTTGTGCCTGATGTGGCGCCTAACGAAAGGTCCGACTCATCTAGCCCAGTAAGTTGATCCAATATTATTTTGCCACGTCGATAAAAAAAAAAAGTAGAAGTGAGTGAAAGCCTGGGAGGCGGATTGGGAGAAGAAGGCAAGAATCTTCCTGTTGGTATAACGGAAATGCAGGGCTGGCAATCGGATCGGATCGAGTATAGAATAAGGGCTGGCAAGAATTTTTTTAATACAAAATCTGTTTAGATGTTTTTATAAAATTATATTAAAAATTTTATAGAAATTAAGCATGGTGATCCATCTAATTGCTTTTTCCAAGAATCTATCTAAACTCAGAGTAAAAAAAAAAAAAAATGTAAGATTGATGGAGCCCATTCAATGCTAGATGAAGTTTGATTGATATACGGTCATGCTTAAATAGATAGCTCAATTCATGAATCTTACAGGATTTTCAGCTCAATTTTTTTATAAATATTCAAGCATACTTTAAATATATCAAAAATTCACTTTTGAATTTGACTATGTATAATATAATTCAATTTTTTTAAAAAAATGAAACAAATTAAATGCGATAAACTGGGCCGAGTTGGGTCATACTCGACGTATCTTGCGGGCTAAAGTAGTTATACTTGAGGATGACTCAGCTATGATTATTGCCTTAATCTAGAAAGGCACTGGCGGTACGTGTAGATGTCACCTCTTGTTTCGAAATATTCAGATCATGATTACTGGTGGCATGGTGTTCCGGGCCAAGTATGTTTACAGATAAGCTAACAAAGCCGCAGACTAAGTGGTATCATACGTGGCCAATCACTTTGGAGGGGCCTTATAGGTCGGAAAGGAGGCTGCCTAGAGTGCTCTGGAATGTGTTATCTTTTTATTTTTTTTTAATTATATCATACTAAAATTATATAAATCATCCGTTTTAGTAAAAAAAATAATTAATTAATTACCGCAGCTTCCACAGTGATGACTGCCGTTTAAAGTACTATTATGATCAGTTTGAAAAATGGAAGAGGTGCTAGTAACTCATCCATTAGAAAATGGCAGATGATAGAAATGGAAAGTAAAAACAATAATTTATTTGCTGAGTTCCCTATTTGGAAAATAAGACATCAATATTTTTTTAAGAATGTTATCTTACTTTTTTTTTTTTTTGGTAAAAACGGCTACTCATTCAAATAGATCTAACATGAGTACAACCCGCCATGTCCGAAGAAATAAAAGACAACAAAGGAGAAGGAGCGTTTATAGTAGACGTCCACAAAACATCCCCAGAATGCCGGGCCACAAAAGAGGCGACCCAGTCGGCGGCCCTGTTCGCCTCTCTAAACACATGACCAATCTGGAAACCGACCATCATCTGAGCCATCCTCCGAGTCTCCCGAATAAGGGGGTGACCGTCACCGTACCTGTCCATCCCCCGGATCCAATCGATCACCACCGCAGAGTCTCCCTCGAGGAACACTCGCTCGGCTCCAAGGACCTGCCTGGCATAGGATAAGCCCTCCCAAGCAGCCCGCAGCTCCGCACCAACAACTGCGATCCCAGGAGTCCGACGCCCACCTGCAGCCACCAACCTACCACCGTGATCCCTGATCACAAAGCCGACCCCTCCAGTCAAACCGTCTAGTGACCTACTGCCATCGAAATTTATTTTGAGATAGCCAAGGGGTGGGGGTACCCAAGACACAGTAACGAAAAGGGGCGCTGAAACAGCGTAAGAAGTACCCCAGGTGTCCCTGACCATCCCAGAAGAAAACTCAGTGGCAGCCGCCATAACCTCCCTCGCATGTCGTGCCGCTCTGTCCACCACCATCCTCGGAGGCACCCGCCTCCCCTCAAATATGCCTGCGTTCCTATCCAACCAAATGTGATAAGACAGGTACGCCCTCAGTATACCCTCCGCTGCCAGCCTGGGCCTACACATGGAATCTCTCAACATCCGCAACAGATCCTGAGTCGAGACTGCCGCATCAAACAAGGGGACCGAAGAACACTGCCATATCTGTCGAGCTCTAGGGCACAGCAGGAGAACATGCTCGATGGTCTCCACGATATCACCGCACGTCTCACAAAACTGAGATACCCCCATCCCACGCCGAACAAGCAGACTCCTAGTCGGGAGACATCCCCAAGCCACCTTCCAGATGAAAAGTGCCACCCGTGGATGAATCCGTAATCTCCATATCCATCCTCCCACGATCTGTCGCGCTGGCGTCCTGCAGAACAACGAAAAAAGATCCCTGGCCCTCACCCGCGACCGCCCCGTCGGAGTCCAAAGCAGCCTATCTGACGCCCCTCCAGAGGGAATTGGCAAGGCCAGAATCAACTCCGCCAACTGCTCACCAAACACCTCCCTGATCATCCCCACCCTCCAATGGCTCCCCTCAGAATCCAGCAGATCCCTGACCCTGCACCCAGCTAATCTCGCAGAATCCACCATGGTCGGCAAACAACATATCGGCCAATCGGTCACCCAGCTGTCCTCCAGCACATCTATCGAGCGCCCATCACCAATCACCCAGCTGTCCTCTTGGAATGTTATCTTACTTGATAAACATGAAATGGCCAAAAGAAGTGGATTTTACTCTGAGTTCGTTGGAGGAGCGTGAGAGGTGAGACCGTCATAACGGCTTGTTATTTTAAACCTTGCACGAGAACAGAGTGAGCTGGTGGCGCGTGGGAACGATACATTCTCGATGCGGATGTCCGGCCAGGGGCAGCAAATGAATACTTCGTTGTGCTCTAAAAGTCGTGCTTGAACTGCCTCATATGCTTTATCATAATAATACTACTTGATAAATAATTCATATATTAGGAGTGGAGCTCCAGGCTGCATGGCAGGGCGCTGTCTATGCAAGACGGATGCTAGAGGCCAGACACATCATTCTGGAGGGAGACTCGACGGTAGTGGTCGAGTGGATTCTACACGGAGGGCGGAGGGGAGCAGTGTACCCGCTATTCGGCGATACCTGGTAGTTGATGAGCGAGTGTGATTCCTTTCAAGCCGTCCATGTGTACTGAAAGACGAACATAGTGGCTGATTGAGAGGCTATCTATGCCGCTCAGCACATCGAAGAGATTATTGGGACACGGGAGTTGGATGTTCCTTCATCTTTGAGTAGTTTTTTTTTTTTTGATTGGGTGGCGATACTCAGGCTTGCCAACGTAACAAAAAGAAAAAAAAAATCCATAGATTTAATGGAATCAGATGCTGTGGCGTAGAATTATTAAAATAGTACATATTTGGTGAGACATTGTGGGCCACTGTAATACTAAAAATTGTTCATCATATAGATAAAGATGCTAATCATTTAAGGAATCGTTCTTATTTATATAAATCATCGATGTATATTTGGAATTACAAACATTGACTATAGAGGGGAATCAGAGAAACGTTTTTACATTCTAATTTGTTAGTAATTTGGGCTGGCCAATTTCAACCTGATCTCATTTTAGTTTATTGGGCTGAGATTGGACCCATATATGTGGGGTTAAGTATGGACCGCTGAGCTTGGGCCAAATGTGTAGTAACTGAGCTGAGCCTGATATCACCTACAGCCCAGCCTAACCAGTCCAATGTGCACCCTTAATTTGGAATTAAGCTAATGGGTGGACCCACATTTTTGAAATGGCCTAATAAGGAGAGAGAGTACAATCATCTAATACATAGTAGTTTTTTCAGCATACTAGTTCTTGTAGCTTTGTACCAAAAGGAATATAATTTTGTAAAAGAACCCTAGGGGTCTTGAAAAGAGTATGATATCTTAGGAAAGCTCTAAGACAGTTAAATCGCGATCCGTTGCTACTTGAGCAAAGGGAAGTTAAATTTTGATCGGGCTCAAGAGTAAGGTGAATATAAGATAGAAGGGTGGGCATTAACTCCTCTCTCTCTCTCTCTATATATATATATATGTATGTATGTATGTATGTTTGTATATATGTATTTATCAACCTATCTAAATATCTATCCATCCATCCATCCATTTATCTATCCATATGCATACATATGCACCCCTCATGCAACCCTCCTCCTCCACTGCTGCTCGAGTCTATCGTCTCCTTTCGATGGAGCCCACTTCACATGGCATTCCTCCTCCTGCTCCTCCTCCTCTCTTTATCTTTTGTCCAGAGATGCATGATGAGAAGCCAAACCATGGAAGAACTTCTTAGTTTGTGGCTCAAGGCGAAGAAAGATCCTTCTGAAAAGCATTTATATCTCTTAATTTTGAATTACTACTGCAGCAGCCAGATCATGTAAGGAAAAAAAAAAAAAAGTTAACAAAAATTTCAAGCATTATACTCTATCATCATTTATATGCTTGATTGGAATTGGCAGGAATGACTACAATAATCAGATAACCCGTATACAGCAGTTTCAGAAATCAGCAATCTTAACAGCAAAGCAATCGATGCTTGCTTCCCTACGAACCAAAGCGTCGCAATCGACACGGGCAAAATGAGCATAACCAATAAAGAATTCCCCACGCGGCCACCGCGCACGAATCCGCGCCCTCGCTCGTCGTTCCTTCCACACATATTTAACTGAAAAATATTTCAGAATACCACCCTTCCCCTCAAATCACACCAATTACCTTGTGCCACAACAGCATAGAAAATTTTTAATACCAATACCGATGGATAACATCCCTACATGGCTCGCTGCACGAAAATTAATTCTTGTCGGCAGATCCAAACGCGAAAAAATTAATGGAACGAACACGTTTCGACCATGAAACTTACCGTATTATAAAAGCTGTTCTCCCATCAAACTCCCTCTCCAATGGCGGCAGCAGCAGCAGCAGCGGCAGAGATGTTCACGGTGGAAGTCACCTCCCAAGAGACCGTCAAGCCTTCTTCCCCCACTCCTCCCCACCTCCAAACCCACTCCCTCTCCTGGTTCGACCAGCTCGCCCCTCCCTCCCATGTCCCCCTCCTCCTCTTCTACTCCCCTCCCCCCTCCCCTGTCCTCCAATCCCTCAAGCGCTCCCTTTCCCAGACCCTCTCCCTCTTCCCCCTCCTCGCCGGCCGCCTCGAGAACGAGGCATCTCAGATCCGATGCGGCGACCAGGGCGTGGAGTTTTTCGAAGCCCGCGTCGACTCCACGCTCTCCCATCTCCAGCAGCAGCAGCTAAGTCTCCAGTCTCTGGATGCTCTGCTCCCTTGTGACCGCTCTTGCAGCTGCTGGGGGCAAGCGCTCCTCGCCGTCCAAATCAACACCCTCTCCTGCGGCAGCGTCGTCATCGGCATCTGCGTCGCCCACAAGATCGCCGACGGCCTCTCGCTCGCCAATTTCGTCACCGCATGGGCCGCCGCTGCCGCCGGTGGCGGCGGTGGCGACATCCCCCGCCCCAACTTGGGTGCCGCCTCACTCTTTCCCCCTTCCGAGAAGGCTAACCTCGCCCTGGCCTCCGTCAAATGGAGCCTGAAGCCGACCAAGAAGCTCCTCACCAAGCGGTTCCTCTTCGACGAGGCGAATCTCGCCGCTCTTCGAGGCTCGTCCTCGACGCGGGTCGAAGCGGTGGCGGCGCTCGTCTGGCGGTGCGCCATGCGGGCCCGACCAGAAGAAGCGGCGGCGAGGGTGTCGTTGGCATTCGTCGTCGTCGACGTGCGGGGGAGAATGGAGCCGCCGCTGGATGGAAGCTCGTTCGGGAATCTCTGCATCTACGCGGCCGCGTCGGAGGTGGAGGCAGGGGACGAGGGGGCGAAGCGGCGGACGGAAGTGAAGCTGAGGAATGGGATAAAGAAGATCGATAAGGAGTACTTGGGGCAGCTTCAGGGCGCGGACGGGCCGCTGCTGGCGTTCGAGAAGGGGAGGGAGGCGGCGAGGGAGCACGGCAAGGGAGATGACGATGTGGACGATATTGATATCTACTACTTCAACAGCTGGGCTCGGTTTCCAGTATACGAGGCGGATTTTGGCTGGGGGAAGCCTGTGTGGGCGGGCACCGCGAGGTTCTTCTGGAAGAATTTAATTATGCTGATGGGGAGGGGTGGGGATGGAGGGATGGAGGCTTGGGTGACTCTGGAGGAGGAGGAGATGGTGAAATTTGAGAAAGACCAGGAGCTCGTTTCCTATGCTACTTCCCTCGCTTCCATTGCAGCCTAGCCTTGGAACTTGCTGCTGACAAGTCTTAAATAAGGATGGTAAGCTCTCCAATGAACAATTACTATTTATCTCTAGTGTTTTTCTTCAGTATTAACAGTTATCATGAATTCTTGTTCTCTTTTTTTTTTAAAAAAAAGTTATAGTCTTTGACTGCTCTTGATTTCATAAAGTTTTCTTGTTTTTGTTGTTAACTATTAGAATATCTTCAAGTTATGAGGTAGCAGAGTCAATCTAATGACTCATTGCTCAATATTAAGGATATGATACGAAGCTAGTAGACACCTTTATCTCCATAAAGGAGATATTGAAGCAGAGTTTGGGAATCATTCCTTGGTGAGGATATTGATCTGAGGATGGACAATTTGTTAGAAGTTATAGTCACCCTGGCAGCAAGTGGTAGGGATGATTGATTTGTTGGAAGTTTGAAACCTCTGAAAGGGTTGGGGTGTTGTGTGGGAACAGTTATATTTGTTGTTGGCTCTGAACAACAATGGAAAGGATTTACCTCACCACCACCCAGGGTGGAAGCATCAGATTAGCGAACAAGTGATGCTTGTTCATGCTTTCAAAAGTGCATGCGACACAGTGGCAACCTTCTCTAAACCAACCCAGTTCAGTTAAACTCGGAAAACTATCTTGATTCACAAACCAGCCCATTTCCTTCTCCCCCTTAGTTGGCTATTAGCTCCCATCTCCATCTGTGTCCCTCATTCTCTTGTAAATGCGGAATACAGTGGACATGGCTCCTTGGTACTTGGAAAGTGGATTGTCTTGAGGAGAGGAGTGCCAAATATCAGATCCAAGTCCTAATTTCTTCATCGTATATATGTTTTTGGCTAAACTTCATCATTAAGGCCTGCAAATGGAAATTTTCAGCACTGTCAATAGCTAAAAGACAATCTGTCTGCTATGGAAAGACATAGATATCTAAAAGCATATATGGCACCAGAAAAGTTAGGTAATAGAGTAATAACATCATATATACCACCTGATGTTGTTTCTGCTAGGAATTTGTTTTAATGCCTCGACTTTTGGTTTCTTGCCATGTTCAGCTATTGTGTTTTGTGATCAGAATGATTGAAAGCGTAAGTTCTGAATAGAATTGTTCGATCTAAGGTACCGTCCAATAGTTTCTTGCTAAGAAATATTGTACATTCTTTTGGGTAAGAACTTGATAGAAGCCATACTCAGGGTAGCTTTTTTCCAGACAGAAAATGGAGTATATTTGGATTGGATAATACGGTACCATATCATTGCAGGCATTGCACAAGGTCTTCTTTATGTTCATTAAGACTCAAGATTCAGAATGGTTCACAGAGATCTAAAAGCTAACAACATTCTTCTAGATAAAGATATGACTCCCAAAATTTCAGAATTCTGGTATGGCAAGAACTTTTGGAGGTGATGAGGTGATAGCCAAGAAAAGAAGAGTGATTGGGACGAACTAATATGCATCCCAAAGCATTCACAATATGGATGCATCTAATGTTTCTTTCCTGACCTTAAAATGTTGCAATCAAGTTAATCTTATATGCAGTGGATATTTGTCTCAGGAGTATGTGATGGATGGGAGCTTCTCAGAGAAATCTGCTATATTTAGCTTTGGTGTTCTAGTACTTGACATCATAAACGGGCAAAAGAACAAGGGAATCTATCTCTCCTATCCATCCCTCTGCCTTCTTGGACATGTATGTGCTAATTCTGCAACAAATTCATTCAGGATAGTTGGCTTTTTGTTATTGTTAGTTTTTTGGCGTTACTCCATCAAATCTGCATCAAATCCTATCCATTCCTTCATTGTTGTACTTTTTTGGTGGCATTCTGTTATTGTTAGTTTGTCTTTCTATTAGATGTCTGTGTGTAATCTTACTTTTCCAATAGAGATTTGTCCTAATCATTTATATAAATTTATAAAACAGAGAATAATTAAAAAATTAAACATCATTTTTTTTGAAATAAAGATTTCTTTTCAAAAGGAACTATTGAAATAAATATTGAGAATTAGAGGAGAGTTATTTGGGGATCAAATTGTTAGAGAAGGAAACGGGGATAAAGGGGGAGAGGGTTGCCAAATAATGGTATTTAGGAAAAGTAAACATTACATTGGATTGATCCAAGGATAAATCAGCAACTCTCTCCCTCAGGACAAACACTATTTTGTAATATATAAATGCAGCAATAGTTGATGATCTAATACATAACGAGATTACTAGTTAACTAGCTTGGAAAAGTACCAAAGTACGAATTAAGTTTCTAGCCCATTGTTTACTGTTCTACTCTTAGCTGATCGGTTTAAAGGAAGAGAGATGATTAAAACAGCAAGATAAGCTCATTTCTTTGCCATTGGAGGCCTGAATTTGGAAGGACTGACCAAGTGAGGAAGAAGGGAAAATGCCAACGGTCTCCAACTGCGGCAGGCTAAGTCACAAAGAGAGCGGATAGCAGCACTCGATGCTAATTTGTTACAAAAAAAAAAAAAAAATCGTGTATTGTTTGAGGAATTTGGATGCATAAAGCCTCTTGCTAAGATCCTTCAATTTAATAATATAGTAGTTTATGATTTTTTTTCATAAAAGGTACTGATGCACTGGTCAATTAAAAGACAACCACTTGATCATCCTCTTCTAGTTCCTGATAGTGATCTCCTAAGTGAATCTGTATTAAGGCTTATTTGACCCATTTAAAAATAGTACAGCGACTTAACCAACTCTCATTGTTTCTCATCCTAACTTGTGGGAACCCTGCTATCAGTGTTAGGAATCAAACTTTGGGTCTAAACCAAAGAATCAAAAGCTAAAGTTGTTTGTATACTCAAAAATATAGTTATATCTTCTTTGGTCAAGCTGACATAAATAGGACAAGTTATCAAGTTTCAAGTCATTTCGAAGGGCCTCTAAGATAAGTGGCTTGTTCTCTTATTGTGTTCTATTGTCCAACACCAAATCTTAAATAACTCCTTAACACCATGACCACTATAAGTTCTGCCTTTTCTTCCCTAGACGTTGAATCTGAATTAGCTCTTTCCTTTCCCTGAAACAGTGGATGTGATAACAACACTTCCATTAATGACTTGCACCACCTGTTCAATCTTTTAAACTTAATCATTGTGTAAAAAAGGAGATATGAATAATCATTTATCTCTATCTGAAAAAATTGTAGTAATGAATACAATCTAAATCATTTATTGAGCTAACAACCAAAAGATCCCATGTATTTTCTTCCGCCAAATGCTAGTCACAACTACAACTGGGCTCTACCCATTAGACCCACCAAAATCCACACCATTAGGTAAGGACTAACATTGGGCCTATGTTCTCAATGCTCTGATTGGAAAATATAAAAATGAAAATATGAGGTATGTTTTAGCACATGCTCCATCATATGATTGGGTCCATAAAAAAGGTATGTTGATTGATTGGTTTACTCATATGAGCGGTCGCCCTTGGTGCTTGCATAGCGAGCAAAGGTGGGACATATGTCCGTGGGTGTCTCCAACCAGCCAAGATGAGGTTATTTCTTTTGTTGACCGAAATGGATAGTCCTACATTCCATTTAGCCTATAGAGCGAGATCTTAATTTGGCACCTTAGGTGAAGAACAAATAGAGAACTCGAGTTAGATGCTTAAGTGATTAGACTAAGATCCCTACAGTGAGACATTAGATATATGCTCTTTTTGAAAAAGAGAGCTCTATCACAGCATGTATTTCATACTATATGCACTTTAACATAAGTGAAGGTGAGTGAATGGGATCTCTACTTCTTCGCAGTGTGAGTCCTATGGGTATATTAATTTATGCCCTTTATGACCTTTGACTATGTCAAGAAGTGATGGCTCAATGATGGCTACTTTTTTCTTATTGCCTATGGCCATGGATGATTTGGTCTAAAGGGACAATGCTTGGAAAGCGATTGAGTTGGAGCAAAGTGGCATGAGGGAAAAAGGAAGATCATCTAATAATACATCATGTTTTATACAAGACAAGTTATGTCGCTATTAAGCATAGTGACATAATCGTGAGTGGATTACATAGCAGGGTTAAGCATAGCTCTTAGAGGTGTTAGAGATGCTTAGTCCAACTTGGTCAAATAGGTCTGGGGCGTAATGCGCACTTATTTTTAGGGATATCCCTATGCTGGTCCTTTTTATAGATTCGATGTTGGATTCCGGACTTGCAGTTGTACTCGGAGGCCGCATGACACATTAGTTGTATGAATGGAGTCAATAATAGGTTTGATGAGAGAGATTCACAATAACCTTATGTCCATTAATGTACGAGTCGGAGATGTTGGACTTGAATTCCGATCCAAATCAGGCCGCCATCAGCAAACCTGGCCTAGTTGGAGAAATAAGCTACATGGGATAGAGTGGTAGTTATCCACTCTATCCATGATGGGCTAGTGGGGTTGAAAACTATCAGGTAGTTTTCCTCCACATTTTAAGTATAAGAAGAGTCTTTTAAAACAACACATAAAAGAAGAAAAATGTGTAAAAACACAGCGAAAAAAAGAGAGAAAAAGTCTCTCTCTCTCACACACACCATAGTTTGAATCCTTGCTCTTGTAGGAAGAATTTCACTGCAAGCTTTGTAATAACCGGTTTGTTTTTAGGCTAATGGGCCGGCCAGAGAGGCCAAGGCCCATTAAGAGCAAGTAAGCCCTATTTCTCGCGATTGGGAGAAGGAGAAGACTCCCGACTGGAGTCTTCTTCCTCCTCCGTTATCGCCGGACTTCGGGAGTCCTAGAGCGATCTAATGACCAACCCAAAACCCTAGGAATCATCTACTTGAGGCCTTCTCCTCCTTGGATTTTCTCCACTAGAATTGTCAAGAATAGTCGTTGATTCCAAGCCCTCTTCCCGAGCTTTTTTTCTCGATTCCTCGCCGAAAAGAGCTACTGAAGGCTTCGCTGGACTAAGGTAAATGTTCCTCGTCTTGCTCCCCTTCCTTTTCTAGTGTTTTAACAGACTTTGCTTGGGTTTGAGCCGGCTAATCACCGGGATTGGATCCAAAATAGGGTGCACTATTTCGGTTCCCTTCTTCTAAGTATGCCACCGCCGCCGGCCGTCCTCTGCCTCATGTCTCTACCTCCAGCCGCCACCTCGTCAGACCACCATGACCATAGCCACCAGTTGCCTCCTTCTTTCTCTATTTTTGCCAAGAAAGAAGAAATAAGAAAAGAAGAAGAAAGAAGAAAAGAAGAGGAGGAGGAGAGAGAATCATCCCTCTTTTTCTCTCTCTTTCTTATTTTCTCTCTCTTCTCTCTATTTCTCTCTTTCTTTCTCTCTCTTCTCTCTCTTTCTCTCTCTTGCTTTCTCTCTAGAAGATCTATGGAACCCATTATCAGATCTTGTCGACCTGATCTACGAATCTGAGTTAACCCCTATAAAGGATCCTGATCTGCCTTGATGCCTGGGCTGCCTATTGGATCGACCATGCCGGCCCTATTAAATGTTCTTGAAATCTTCATTGATGAACCATGTTTATTAATTTTACCCCTGATTATGTTTGATTCATTGAGTGAATCGTTTGGACCTGACCCACATGAAACCATTGTATGCCTGATCAAGACTTCTTGTATTATTTTATTAAAATCACTAATTAGAAATTAATTTCATTGTTAATATTTTAAATAGGTCTAGCGGAGTTGCCTAGCGAAGTCTGACGGTTTAAGACGAAAGAGGTAAGTAAATCTTATGCTATTTACTAGTTTTCGAACTTATAAGCCTTATACTTCTTATTAATTTTTAAATTTTTACTTATTTTCTAGTATTATAAAAATATGAAAATATGAAAATAGTATTAAGTATTGATGATATCATGTTTTCCTAAAATTAAACATCAAGCATACGATATTATGAATCTCATGATTTATTGCGAAATAATGGTTTTGTGAATATTTTAATACTAATGATTGGTTTATGAAATATGAACTTTATATTTATGAAAATTGTATTTTTTGTTATGAAAAGAATAATTTTTTGATTGTTCTACTGTTGAATGCTTATTTATGGGCTATAAACTCTATAAAGTCATTTAGTGTTTTATTCATGTATAATTCATGAAATATGACTTAAGCAAAATTGTTTTAAAAACTATGGTAAAAAGGCTCTCAGATAACTATGTGTGTCCTCTGAAAGTGAGGTAGATCGACATTTAGTTCCATACGACCCTACCAATGGATAATAGTAGTTGGCATACGATCTTGCCAACAGATAATATTAGTTAGCATATGACTTTACCAACGGGTAATAATAATTGATGTTTGTCGATTACGGCCTTGTCATGGATATAATAGTGACCTTAGCAATGAGTCTGAAAGTAGTAATTTGATCATTAATATGGTTAAATGGTAAATGATTTATGATTTTATTTATGCTATACACCTGGAACCATATTTACGACATATTGATGATTTACGTATGTATGATTGACTTTATGACTTACTTTATCATATGATACTATGATATGTTTTATTTTTCAATAATTGTTATTTTTTTATATAATGCATCGATTTATGCAAAAAATTATGTTTAATCCAGTAAGATAGTGAAATGTTTACTTACGAAGATATGTCGCTCATATACCTTTATTTTTCTTTTTATCTCTCCAGTAGGGTCGATAAGAACGAAGGATGGCCTAGGCTTGGAGTTCGCGCAAGCAAGCTTGGCTATCTTTATAGCAGAGCAGAATTTTAGTTCTTCAATTGATTGTGAAATTATAGTTAGTGATTTTCGGAATAGTAAAGATTGTGGAATTGGTATTTATGTTTCGATTTAGACGCTTTGAACCAGTATTAGTTTCATTTAATGGATAATAAAATTGAATTCCTATTTATTCTACTATATTTGAGATGGATTTGAAGGCTAAATGTAATGTTGACTTCATGTTGTCGTGAGTTGTACCCTTCGGTAGCATGACCATGTCATGTTCTAGACCTGAGACGCGACAAACTTTAATTTTAGAAGGTTTTTGCAACATAAAATAACCAATCTAAAATCCATTTGGGCTTACTTGATGGTATACAAGTTATAATTATGTTAATGTAATTTTTACTTTTGAATTTTCTAGTTCTCTCAATTCCCATGACAACATCTATCATATTTAAGTTGGCATGTTTTTAGAATTTTTTTTAACTTGAAATTAACGGCCCATTTGGTATCATTATTGTTTTTGTTTTTTGTTTATTTCTTCTACGAATTAGTGAAATACTACATGGAGATTGATGTTGAATGTAATATTTGCACAAAACTTCTTTTATTCATTGCTTTTGTTTTTACTCATTTTGAAAACATTGTTCTTTGCTATCAAAAGCTCTTAGGATTTTCAAACTTTTTTTTTTGTAAAAAAAAAACACAAGTGAGTTCAATCACACATGATGTTTTCATCTAGCTCACTTTTCTCCTTGGGTTTTTGGAAAAAGAAAAAGCAATATCAAATGGGCCCATAGCAAATCAGAACAATCAACAGATCTACCTGGCAATAATTATGTATTCTTAAATTGGGAATTTTCTAACACCATTTCATCTGTTGTTATTTTTCAATAGTTCATGTAGTAGCAAGTTCTTCTGCTCTATCACAGAAGAAATATTTTTCTTTTGAGAAAATATCGCAGAAGAAACATTTGAAACATCTAGATGAAATAATTTAAACCTAAGGATTATTAAAGAACTTAATTCCAAAATACATCTAGATAAAATAAATAACTTGTACCAATTAAAGAAAATTTCAATTTTGTGAGGTAAACAATGTTTATTTGTGGCAAATACATTTTACATTTATTTTTGCTTTTGTAGTGGCTTTACATTGCAGGGGTTGTTGAAGAACATCTTCTTAACTACATTCTGGTACAAGTACCAAAGTATGCAAGATATAATAGTGTTATGGAAATTTTTTTTGAAAGAAAAACAAGTTCAATTCAGTTAAGAATAACATCAAAGATGGATTTGTGAGGTATTCAAAATATCAAGGAGATGACAAGCACGACATAATAAGGATGGCAGTTTTCTCCATTCTATCGGGTACCTGATCCAACTCAATCCTAATGGGACGAGTTTTACCTGATCTGTTTAGAGTCAGTGGTGGGTACGGATCTTAATTCCAAAATCTACAGTGGATCTGGGAAAGATATGGATAATAGTAAAACTCATTTAGAATTTTACCCGATATATATGACTCCTCTAATCCCTTTCATCATTCTTTGCCTTACTCCACTCACTTGTATGCTTTTAGGTTCATCTACATCATGACAAGGTAGCATAATTCAAATTTTTCTTAACGATTATGATGATAATGGAAAAGAAACTATCGTGATTGATTGTGAGAAAAATAGAACTTATGAAAGACTACATATCATAATGCTTTATTATTTTTTTTAGGTGATTGCTTTTCTTAATTTATGAGACATTTGACTTCCCAAAAAATAATAATTTTGTTTGTTGTATTTCTATATTTTATGAGAATTTGGTTTGCTATAATTTATGTGAACTCTTATTCTATTCAATGTTATGTGAGGTACTAAGGTTTACTCTTATATTTTTTTTATTTGTTTGAATTATATGAAAAAAATTGTAGCTTTGTCCAACCCGACTCGTCCAACCCATTTTATCCAACTCTATCCACCTCGCCCTATTCCGAGATGGGTTCCGAGTGGATATAGGTATATAATTTCCAATGTAGGGCAGGTATGGTTAGCAGCCTGCCATCCCATACTCGGCCTATTCCCATCACTAGGCACAAATATGAAGAGGCAGAACACGTAAATATTGATTGGCTTGTACACTTGGTACTTGCTGATGCCAACTAGCCAAATGGACTACTTTTCTCTCTCTCTTTTTTTAACGTTGGAACGGCTATGTTACAAAGCCCTTGAATAAATACATCCATTTGTATTAGACAATAGAATATCCCGATATTGTTTTGGTAGAATAGAAGTAGTCTACTGCAACACTGAGCCTATATGATCCTCTACAAAGAAAGCTATCAAGTCAGCAATCCTATTTGCCTCTCTAAATATGTATCCAATGAAGAAAGAAACAATACTCGATTTGAGTCTCCAAATATCCATCATCAATAGGTGAATGGATCTCTGATCTTGTGCTTCCATAGTGATCCATGATAATAACAACTTTTCTAGAATCTCCTTCAAAAACGATATAATTTGCATGTAAGATAGTGACGGCATATACCAATCCCTTGCAGGCAGCTATTATTTTAGCCAATGGAACTATTATGTCAAAAAGAACAGAACCACCCACTGTAATGAATGCAGACCTAGATTCTCAAATAACAAAACCGACACCACCACTATGGATTATTTGGATTCATGCAAATAACCAAAACAGATTCTTTACCCACTTCTAATTTTATTTTTTCTTGGGTGGAAAGGAATCGGACAAATGAGATACAAATAATAAATAACGTACTACTAGTTTTTAAGTGTCTCCTCCATTTCGCAACAAAGAGGAAATGCTAATTCGACTGCATCATTCCGGCACTCCAGTAATGCCTCGACATCGCCAGAAAGGTACATACTATATGTCCTCGCACCTCCAAACCATCGTATAGATTCCTAATTGAGTTAACTTAGCACATAACTAGGCATTAGCCTCCTCCATATTTTGACAGATATTGATTTAGGGTATCCCAAACAAAAAGAAGAAAAGAAAGGACACTAAAAACTCGTTTGTTTTGTGGAAAAAAGAAGAAAAAAATGTGGTTAATAAAAAAACAGAGAATTTTTTTTTGTTTGATTAGAATTTTAAAAGAAGAAAGACAGAAAAGTCGTAGAAGATATGTTTGGTACGTAGAAGGTACAAACTATTTTGGGGAAGTCATATATTCAGATATCAGCTTCTGGGAATGAATAACAGATTTGTCAGCAGCATCTCAAAGTACGTAGAAGGTGCAAACTACTCCAGAATGAAGAACAGATTTGTCAGCAACATGGTGCAAACTATTCCAGATTCCCATTTAGGTACTATCCCAAATTGATCCTCAAAAACCTGAATTCTACTGAAATCACTCACATAAGAGAATCAAATCAGGGGTTCTGTCGTCCAAATAACGGTAGCATGGAGTATCATAGTACACAGTTCACGTAAAGGCATATTATGTATTTTCTTTCATTTTCAAATATCTTGGTAATAAATGGACTTGCGAGGCTGCTATGTGTTGAGGGATGCTTTCCTGGGCAACTCATCTTCAGATTATTGACGTCGATAAATGTTGTATTTATAATGGCAAATGCACCAAGGCAATGAGTGAAGCTCTGACCTTGGTTAATCAGAACTATAACAGATCAGTATATTCTGAAACAAGAAATACTCGAGTTTTGACAAACTCGGCAAGTTTTCGATAAGAGATTGCATAATCTTCTAACATCTATCTATACCATGTTTCCAGATAAGACCAAAGGATAAGCTATTACAATATTGAGGACTTGTATAACGGAAATAAGAATCAAGCTCAGAAACTCATAAGAAACACATTGGACCAAACAAGCCATTGATGGCACAAGGCATTTGGACGAGTGGTGGTTTTTGACTTACCACAATACAATTACAGATGATGTAAAGTAAATACAAAAGTGGGAGCATCTCCACTATACGCTGATGTCAATACATCACCCGTCCTGATGAACCCAAAAGTGATTCCATGCCTCCAGAGATTTCTTTTGATACGAAAAGAAAGACAGTTTTTTGTGTGCGAAGTTGACGCACACATGCATCCACATGTTGAAGCTTGGTGGATGTGCCATGCAGATACGTGTTGGTCCCAAATGCAAGGACTGCAAAGAATTCTCAACATTCCATCTACCAGCTGAGCTTCCGGTAACCATGAAGAATTTCTTCGGGACTCTAATGTTCCATTGGGGCAGCATCAGTTTCAGATAAAGGTGCTGCAAAAGGGAAAAAAATAACATAAACCTGTCAGGAAGCCCTGCATAGTTTGTGTAAAAACGACATGCAAGGGGTAATCTCAAGAGCAATCCAGGGAAGTGAACGTAGAGGTTCGAACTCGACTAATACTTCTGTCAATTGCTTACCCAGCTTGAAGCAGGATGAGAGGTGATCAAATAAGCAATATTTTGGAGACATTTACATGCCCATATATACAAATCCATTCATCAGCATAAAATTCCAAACAAAATGAGAGGGGTCCATGAAGAAAAATGTTTTGTGAAATAATACGTCCCAAGCAAGACGCACGTGCACGTGAAGAGAAACAGAGAAAGAACCAACCGGAGTGAGGAAGGGAGAGAGAACCATGACTTTAGAACTGAAGCGTGGGTGGTTGATATAGAGGACTATCTGCCCATCCAGGAAACTGGTCTTGGTTTTTTGGAGTTTTGAAAAATTCTAATCTCTTTCTCCTCTCACCTTCATAGTATAGATTGATTGCAGCATTTGCTCTAATACTATTTACTTCTTCAGTGAGCTCTGATATTGACTTCTGCATTGCTGGAATAGCTTCCTTTAGTTGATTGATGAGGCCCTACGTTGCAGACAGAGTAATATCAGGAAGTAGTCAAACTATAGAAACATAAGGCATAAAATGGCTTGAATTTCCAGCACAAAGATAACAACAACGTAAGATGAAGCAAGGATGACACGTACAATTTTAAATATCATTAGGGCAATCTTCCATAATATAAATGCATATATATAGGATGATATGTATGATGTGCATTTTTAACCCTCCTAGGAACCCTGATTGTTGGGACCATAACTGGGTTGTACCTTTTCTATGTACATATAAGACAAGGACACTACATATTTTGGAGATTACGTCTGAAACGGCAGTGTGCATCCCATTCTGCAAGGTTTTGTGGTGAAAATTGGTTATGATCATGGACTACAAAGGATGAAATCAACTTAAAGTAAAATTCATGGCGAGCACTCACATATGCATATGATTAACCACCTAAATCGAAAATCCATCAAGTACCTAGAAATTTAAACTCAAATGTTTGGTAGTTATTTTCTTGTCTAGAAGCAGAAATAGGGTAACCAAAATGATTAGTTGTCATTAAAATAGCCACATGATCATGATCCAATTTGCAACATATACAGATCAAATTCCAGCGAGTATTGATGTTCTGAGCCGTAAATTATAATAAATCACTGCACCTTACCAATAAAATCATTCAGCATGTCCACTTGATGCATAGGTAAGAAATTTCCAATCTTGCCACTTCAATAATATAATGCTGTAGATCTTGATCAATAGCGTAAATTTTTGCATTTAAATAGCCTTTCATGCACTTTGCACTGATTTACTGGCTCGATAGCAGCTAGCACATGTACAATCATATAATGAAGTTATCTCAGCTCAAGTAATAGTTGACGAGGCAATATTGCAGACAAGGCAAGACATTGCTGTAATCCAGTTGCATATAACAATCAATGTTACCCTAACAATCCATAATTTAGGTTTCTTGACATTATGTGACAGCTTTTGGCACTTCTATACAAAATTCATAATTCCAACACTAAATTCACCGAAGCTTTTATCAATGTCGCAAAGCAACTTGTCCAACTTGTACACATAAGAGCGAACTCATCCTTGTGTCATATTTCCTAAAGGTTTCTGCATTGGAATTTTTTGAACACCTTGACACTTGACATCCATGTCACGTGTCCGTGTAAACATTGAGGATAATCATCTTTATGATATAAGCAAATGTCTCTGCATAAATATTACAATCCAACTTGAAAAATCCACAAGTAAGAATCAAACCTTATATCACATAACGACTTACAACAGTACTCATATCAGCAATCAAATGGTGAGAAAATATTGCATTCTCTTGAATATTTTCTGGACAGAGCCAAGATTATGTGAATGTTGCCTAGTATCTCTATTTTCTCCACAGCAAGCCAAAGAGACCGAAGCACCACAGAATTAGGGAAACTAATAATAGTTAACAAATGAAATCTAAATGATTTAATTTATTATTGTGCATAGAGCACTATAATTTTATGACTGACAGTTACAAGGAAACTAATAAAAGGAGATCTGAATTTTTTTTAGTAAGTCTAGTGACTTGTAATCAAGGTTTAGAGATTCGTGTACCATGCCCATGCCAATCAGGGGCAGTATAGCATGCATATGATAATGTATATGGCATGTATGAAAATTTATAATAAAATTCACAACTAGTACGCTAAGCTACTTCTCTTTATTCAACTTATTTTACCCATCAACCCACTTCAGTTGTTTTATACTAGTATATAGACAACTTGTAGACACATAAATGTGGCTTTAGACTAATATATAATACTTTAAGATCAAAAATCACTCTACCAATTGTCTGCCATTTAACATGTGCACTGCTCAGCTTCAAGTTATTCATTATACAGATTAACTTTACAAACCTATGGTACACATCATGGTTTGCCGAACCATTCTGTACCGGGCCGGTATGGACCGGTTCGGCCCGGAACCGGTATTCGGACAGCGTGAATACCGATTCCAGCTATCTGGGTACCGGCTCCAGCTGTTTTCAGGCTGGTACCGATCGGTACGCATGCGTATCGGCCCGTACCGGTGCGAACCTTTTTTTTTTTAACCACAACGCGCGCGCTGTGGTGTGAGAGTGCGTGGCTCGAAAGGGCCATGCGCTCCCTCGAGGCAGAGCGCCCGGCGCGAGCACAGGGCCACACGCTCGCGCGTGGTTCCCCCCATGTGTTTCCACGCTCGACGCGATTTCACGGCGCATGGGTGCGATTTTCCACGCTGGGAATCGCCCTGTGCGGGTCATAAATGCCACAAAGTGGCATTTGGACAACTCTACCGCGTCGGCGTGTGGACGCGGACGCAAACCAAAAAATAAAATTTCCGCACGCGTCCATGAACCTAAATAAAAAATATATATAAACAAAAATCGGTTCATACCGGACCGGTTCCGGTACGAACTGGTCTCTAACCGGTCCGGTAGGCGACCGCTACGCCTGCCGGTACCAATTCAGCGTACTTTGGTACACACAAACACAAATAAGTTTAAACATTCATGCTAAGAACTACCTGAAACATGCAATTATTTATAGGTTACCAATACATTATAAGTGTAATATAAATACTATTAGTACTACGGGAATTCCATATATTGAAGTACATATACTATGGGATACCATTACATGCTATGGTACTGTTGCTGGAAATTGGACCCGGGGGCAATCTTCGGTCGAGGAGAGGGAGCGGCTGTGAGTCCTCACGGCGGGGCGGCGATCCGTCGGCGGGCGGCGTCCTCCGTCTGGGGCGGTCGGAGAGAAGGAGCAGCAGGCCCTCGCAGCGGGGCGGCGATACGTTGGCTGGCGGCGTCCTCCGTCCGGGTGCCTGCACACGAACCGGTGGCCGGGTTTTCCGGCGCCGGCCCTCCGACGCTCAAGTCAGGGAGGGGGCAAATAGTGCGGAGAAGAAGATAAACAGTGATTTTTTGAGTATATGAATGTTCCAACCCCCTCTTGAGAGGCCAAGGCTCCCTTTTATATGCGGGGGTCGGTTTACCTGTGATGTAACAGGGCGAAGCCGTAGCACGGCTTGACATGTTGTTCAGGTCGGCGCACGGTCAGGCGAATTATTGCGCTGATGTCGGCGGTGAGGGTGTCGTACAGCCCGAACTAGCACGCTATCAGGCGAATTATTGCATTGGTGTCGGAGGCATGGCCGAGATCAGAGACTTATCATAGTCGATTAGACCCTGCTGGGTTGATCTGCCGTGGAGAGCTGAGAGTCCGTAGATGGCAGGAGCCACGCGCATTTATTATGGAGTAAGCCGGAGATCCGCATTTATTATGGAGTAAGCCGGAGATCCGCATTTATTGTTGAGTGTGCCGGAAGATTACAGCGACCATGCGCAATAAATGCCGGAGGGGTGTTAGAGTACGGTCCTCGGCCGGACCTCGGAGGCGCGCGGCCGTAGTAGGTGGCTGACAAGAGTAGGCCTTGGACAGGTTTCTCTTAGGTCGGAGGTTTCGGGGTCGGTCGTCTTGTGGCCGAGCGTTCCGAGGTCGGACGCCGACTTCGGCTGTCCGGGGTCGGAGATTGTACGGCTTCTTAGGGGCATTTATGTCGTTTGGGGGGAACCTTATTCCCCCCAACACTACCCCCCGACTTCCGAGTTCGAGCGGCTTGTGGGGCTCGGACGTGGGAAGTAAAGTCTGTCATTAAGGTTGGGGGGCAGGTCTCGTCCGCCCCCTTGTGCTTTTCGGAGTTTTCATGGTGAGATATGCGCCCTTTGGCGTCTCGAGGCTGCTTTATTCGGTGAGCTAATGATGAAGCTCGTATCATCATGCTTCTTGAATCGCCAGGATCGTTTTACGGCGGATTAATGATGGGGGACCTCGAGCTTGTCGAGGCGGTGTCTCGAATCCGTAATCGACGCTTCTGGCTCATTAATGAGTGTGCCGTTACGGGGTTTAAAACGGACACGCGGCGCGACCCGAGGTCGGACGCTTCCAATTTCATGTTACTTGGATCATAATTCCGAAGAAGTGGAGGCCTCATCGGGGCTCCACGTGTCCCAGATCTTATTAAACGAGGGGAGCGGGGGTTGCGTCCGCTCGTTCCTCAAGACGATTTGATTCTGTGGACCCATGATGAGGCCCCGAGATCCGATGGGACAACGCTTCGATTTCGTATCCGATTTATTAAACCGGAGTGAATACGGTGCCTCGGCTTCCGAGGTCGACACGTGGCGCAACCCGATCGGGGGGATGGGAACCGACCCCGTCGATTTGGGCCGTCAGGGGGGTCTATATAAACCCCACGAGTCTGCCCTAAAGGTCTTGTTTGGCTGCCTCTTATTTTCGTCGTCTTTTCCCCCTGCTTCCTTCCTCAACCGAATCTTGCCGGTGGTGCCCGGAGCGATTTCCGGCAATGTCCAGTAGGTTTTCTTCCTGTTTTCACTAGGGTTTCCTTTTTTCTTCTCCTCGCCAACTTCCATTTTCTACTCTTAACTTTTGCTCCACTCTTCTGTGAGAATGGGTTCCGGTCCCGAAGAAGTTGGGTCGAGTCTGTCGGGAGAGGAGCTGGAGTTAATCCGCTCCCGTTTCTTCTTCCAGCCCGGGTTTCGCCTTGAAACCGCAGGGCCGGAAGACAGGGTGACGCAGCCGCCCCCAGGTCGGATCGCGGTTTACCGCGAGACACTTTGGGCGGGCCTGCGTTTTCCCGCCCATGAGTTCGTGAGCAACTTGCTGGCCGAGTACCAGCTTGTCCCGGCGCAGCTAGCTCCGAACTCATGGAGGACCATAATCGGGTTTTTGTCCCTGTGCCTCGGGCACGGGATCCCGATTTCGGTAGGCCTTTTCCGCCGGTGTTTTCTGTTAAAGAAAAACCCGGCGGACGTAGGGTGGCTATATTTCGCCTTTCGGGGCGGTATGTCACTCTTCCGGGGCACCCCTTCCTCGATTCATGATTGGAAGGGAAGGTTTTTCTTCCTGGCGTCTGCGGCGCCTTGGGGGTTCGAGCCAAGGTGGGGACACCCTCGGCTGAAGGCCCTCAACAAACTCTCCGAGCCCACGGGGAGGGAGCTGAGGACCCTGGACTCTTTGCGAGCCCTCGGGAGGGGCAACGACCTGACCGAGCTCCTGCGGGAGGACGCCCTGGCGAGCGTGGGTCTGAGCTCGGCGCGCCCCGAGGGTAAGGGCGGTTGCATTATTTTATTTATTTATTTCTTGTTCTCTGCCTTTACGGTCACCGGTCTGACTCTTAACAAAATTCTTGACTTCAGATATTCCACGCATGCCGACCAGCAACACATCACTTTTCTCTCGCCTGAGGAGGCGAGAGGCCGAGGCCGGGGGAGCTGCGCCCCAGCCTCGGAAGAGGGCGAGGACAGACGGCGCTTCTTCGTCGGCCGGGACGAGTGGCCCCGAGGCGGGGGCCCCTGCAGTCGACCCGAGGCGGGAGCGGGTCGTTAGTGATGCGGGCCCGTCGGCCCCTCCTTACCCTACCCCCCTTGCCCAGCGGGGGGAGCCGTCCGTGGTCCGGCCGCAGCAGCCAGGACCCGGGCTTACCCGAGGCACCGAGGCGAGCGGCTCCGGGACCTCGGGTTCGATCGTGCCGAGCTCTTCCCGGGCTTTCCGAGAAGAGTCGGTCGAGCCGGACTCCTCTGTTCCCGAGGGGAGCTCGGCCTTTCAGGATGCCGAGGTCGCACGCTCCATGTTGCGGCGTGCGGTGCTTCCAGCGGACCGGGCCGTGTTCCGGGGTATTTCGCTGGAGGAGGTCGTCGGCAGTGCTTACTGCAACACCGCCCGGGTAAGCTTCCTTCTTAATTTCCCTGAGTTATTAGCGTACATATGTGCTTTTCAACTCACAATACCCTCGTTTCTTTCTTTTCAGCATATTCTCGAGCTCGACACCATGGCGTACATCGCCCATGGGTATCGGGAAGAAGTTCAACAGCTCGGCCAGCAGCTGGAGCCGGCCAAGAAAGGAGTCGCCGAGCTGGAGGCGGCGTTGGCCGCGGCCGAGGCTCGGTGGACGGCCATCGAGGCTGAGCGCCTTGCCATGGCGGGGGCGCTTGAGGAGGAGAAGGCGGCTCATGCCCTGACCAGGGCAACCATGCGCGGCACGGAGGCGCGCTTGGGGGAGGTCCAGGCCAGGATCGCGGCCCTCGAGTATGAGGAGGGGGTCTTCCGCCTCCGACTCGAGCAACTTGAGGCCCGGGAGAGGAGGGCTCTCGAACGAGCCGAGCATGCTGTGGAACTCTTCAAAGAGTCGCAAGAGTTCCGCGACATGTTGGAGGAGGAGACGGTCGACGGTTTCCTTCGAGGCTTCGAGAATTTTCGGGAGCAGGTGCGTCGGTACTACCCTCAGTACGACTTCTCGACGGTCCGTCCGAGGGAGGACCGGGGCTGGGGGCCCGACGTGCAAGCCCTTCCCGTCATCCTGACGTCCGAGGCGGGAATATACGAGCAAGACCCCGCCGAGCCTCCGACGGGGGTAGCCGAGGCGGACGGTGTCGTGGAGGCGGCTCCGGCAGCCGAGATGGACGCTGTCCCGGAGGTGGTGCCCGAAGCTCCTGCTCCCGACCCCGAGCCTGTTCCGGAGGAAGATCATGAGGTCATCAATGTGCCGGATGACCCCCCGGATGTGGCTCCCGCCGCTTAGGACTTAGCATATTTTTCTTTTCTTTTTCATTGTATCCGGGGTCGGCCCTTGAGTGGCCGACTTCTAATTTTGTAATTGGCCTTCCGGCCCTTTGTTAATGAAAAGATATTTTTGTCATTCTGTGTTCATCTTTCCCTCTGTTGTCGTGAATGAGGCCAGAGCCTTAGCTAACCGCCTCGACGACCTCTAACTTCGTATTTTAATCTTTGGGCTGCTTAACGAAGTCGCCCTTTTCCCGGGTTATATCTTAGCCTTCTCGGATTCCAGTCGCCTCGACCAAAGGGAGCTCCAAGCTTAGATTTCTAAAAAATTTCTCTAAGTCCTATAACTCGGATCTTAGAGTCGTGGGAGTCGCCACGTTTGGCTTTTAGGAAAATTTTAAGGCGCCGAGGTCGGGCCTTAGCCCTTCAAGTGGGGTCAGAATGGGTCTATTCGTGCCGCTACTCGGGGAGTTTAGTCGGGTTTCCGAACTCAACTCCGAACCTCTCATAGGGAGCGCGGGCTAATGAACAAGTTATTGCCGAAGGTTTTCGTAGTTATCGTTCTCGGACTCTGCCGAGATTTCGGTGAGCAAGGCTGGGATTTCCAAAGATTGCCTTGGTACCCATGTTTGGCTGGTACATTCGTGGCTGGGACCGCTTTCCCAGATGGACGTCGGAGTTTACTTAGAAGAGCCGAGTTGGGCCCTAATTTATGAGGCCTTTGTACAGATTACGGTGCCTTGACGAACGGAGCATGCATAATGAAGTTGGGAGGTCGGTCTTAAGCCGACCTATCGGAGAAGCCCGGCTTTGGGGCGAAATAAAACTCCAACGTTGAGATTCCGCTCAGCAATATGTAGATAAAATTTGACAAGGAGGGCGTCTAGTTGGATATACCTCTTGCATTCTCGGGGTCATGCTTCGCATGGTGGAGTAGGTTGCTTCCCTTCCTCGTCAATCTCCGGAGTCATTTTTGACTTGTAAAAGGGGCTCGGGCTTCCCATGGACCCGGCGACTCCTGCCGGAGTTGAGAGGATCTGGGGAGGCTTTGTTGATTTGTAGCCCTTTTCGAGGTCGAGGGGGCTTAAGACCCTATGGTCGGACCTCGGAGCGCCTCAACCTTGGTTGAGGGATCTTATGTCAGGTCGGCGGGTCCGCGGACGCTTTGCTGACCGGTGATACCTCCCGAGGTCGAGGGAGTCTGGTTCTCTACGGTCGACCCTCGGGGCATCCCGACCTTAGTCGAGGGATCGTTCGTCCGGTCGGCGGGTCTGGGCACGCTCTACCGACCGGCGACGCTTCCCGAGGTCGAGGGAGTCTGGTTCTCTACGGTCGACCCTCGGGGCATCCCGACCTTAGTCGAGGGATCGCTCGCTTCGGGGATCGGGGATCGTCGACCGCTCCCGGGGGTCCACTTTGCGGCGCCCCGGGTGGAGCCACCCTTTCCACCCCTCACGGCGCCTTCCCGGGGTCGAGGGAGTCTGGTTCTCTACGGTCGACCCTCGGGGCATCCCGACCTTAGTCGAGGAATCGTTCGTCAGGTCGAGGGGTCTGGGTACGCACTGTCGACCTGCGACGCTTTCCGAGGTCGAGGGAGTCTGGTTCTCTACGGTCGACCCTCGGGGCATCCCGACCTTAGTCAAGGGATCGCTCACTTCGGGGATCGGGGATCGTCGACCGCTCCCGGGGGTCCACTTTGCGGCGCCCCGGGTGGAGCCACCCTTTCCACCCCTCACGGCGCCTTCCCGGAGTCGAGGGAGTCTGGTTCTCTACGGTCGACCCTCGGGGCATCCCGACCTTAGTCGAGGAATCGTTCGTCAGGTCAAGGGGTCTGGGTACGCACTGTCGACCTGCGACGCTTCCCGAGGTCGAGGGAGTCTGGTTCTCTACGGTCGACCCTCGGGGCATCCCGACCTTAGTCGAGGGATCGCTCGCTTCGGGGATCGGGGATCGTCGACCGCTCCTGGGGGTCCACTTTGTGGCGCCCCATGTGGAGCCACCCTTTCCACCCCTCACGGCGCCTTCCCGAGGTCGAGGGAGTCTGGTTCTCTACGGTCGACCCTCGGGGCATCCCGACCTTAGTCGAGGAGGCGCTACGGGGGGCCGCGAAGGTACTACCCCGTTGTTGGTGTTGAGCGCCACGGGGGACCGCGAAGGTACTACTCCGTCTTCCCGAAGTGTCGAGGGGTCTGGGCACGCACTGTCGACACTCGGGGCATCTCGACCTTAGTCGAGGAATCTTGCACCAGTCGATGTTTCATCGTCCTGCGATTCTTCCCGAGGTCGAGGGAGTTTGGGACTCTACGGTCGAGCCTCGAGGCATCCCGATTCTGGCCGGGGAATCTGAGGATCACAGACGACCCAATATTAGAAGAGGATTACAGTCATCAAGATGAGAGAAATATTTGCAGAAAAAGGTGCTGAGTCCATTATCCTGATTGTCTTGAACCCCTTGGGGTTTCACTGGTAGTACATTCGTAAATTCTCGGAGTTCCAGCTTCGTGGGATCAGAGTCCCTTCCAGGGACTTCAATTTGTATGCCCCCGGCCGTTGTACCCGGGCGATTTGATACGGCCCTTCCCAGTTTGGGGCGAGCTTTCCTTGCTCGGTCGGTTGAGAAGCCTCGGCTCTCCTGAGGACGAGGTCCCCTACTTTGAAGAGCTTGGGCTTAACTCTGGAGTTGTAGTATTGGGCCGTTCGCTGTTGGTATCTCGCCATGCGCACCCGGGCGACCTCTCTTGTCTCTTCGACGAGGTCCAAATTGCTCCTGAGCTGGGAGGAATTGGTATCGGGGTCGTAATGCTCCACCCTTGGAGAAGGCAAGCCGATCTCCAACGGGATGACGGCCTCAGTGCCGTACGCCAGGTTGAAGGGGGTCTCTCCCGTGGGCAGTCGGAACGTGGTCCGGTATGCCCAAAGGACATTGTACAAGTCCTCGACCCACTGTCCTTTGGACCGATCAAGCCTAGCTTTGAGTCCCTGCAAAATAGTTCGGTTAGTTACCTCAGTTTCCCCGTTTGTCTGGGGGTGAGCGACCGAGGTGAAACGGTGATCAATGCCGAGCTCAGAGCAAAATTCCCTAAAATGAACATTGTCAAATTGTCGACCATTGTCAGATATAAGGATACGGGGTAGTCCGAATCTGCAGATTATGGACTTCCACACGAAGTCCCGCATCTTTTGCTCGGTGATACCGGGCAACAGGTTCGGCCTCGACCCATTTGGTGAAGTAGTCGATGGAGACGACCAGGAACTTTCTCTGTCCGGTGGCCAGGGGAAAGGGCCCCAGGATGTCGATCCCCCATTGGGCAAACGGCCAGGGGGCGATGATGGAGGTCAGCAGAGCTGAAGGTCGGCGCTGGATATTGGCGTTTCGTTGGCACCGATCGCACTTCCGGACGAAATCCGTTGCATCCTTCTGGAGCGTCGGCCAGTAATATCCTTGTCGCAGGACTTTATGGGCTAGTGCCCGACCTCCCAGGTGATTTCCGCAGATCCCTTCATGGACCTCTCGGAGGGCATAGTCCGCCTCGAAGGGGCGGAGGCATCTGAGAAGGGGAGAAGTGAATGATCGCCGATAGAGTTTGCTCTCGTATAAGACATACCGGGGAGCCTGGCGCTTGATTCGGCGAGCCTCCGTCTCGTCATGAGGTAGGGTTCCGTCCTGAAGGTAGCAGATGAGCCCATCGATCCAGCTCGGCTCGGAGTCGATGCACATGGTAGGCTCGGGTTCCTCCGTGCTGGGGGTCTGAAGATACTCGAGCGCGGTTCCCTTAGGAAGCTCGCTCATGCGGGAGGTTGCCAGCTTGGATAGCTGGTCTGCCCTGAGGTTTTCCGCTCTGGGAATGTACTGAATATTGAAAGAATTCAGGGCAGATATGAGTTCTCGCACCTTTTGGAGATACTTTTGCATGGATGGCTCTTTAGCTTCAAAATCTCCTTGGACCTGGTTCACCACCAGCTGGGAGTCGCTGAAGGCCGTCAGGTCTCCCACTTTTAGCTCTTTCGCCAGCTTAAGCCCGGCGATGAGAGCCTCGTACTCGGCCTCATTGTTCGAGGCCGGGAATTCGAGGCGCAGAGCTTGCTCGGCCACCACTCCATCTGGACTGGTGAGGATAAGTCCGGCCCCGCTGCCCCCCGAGGTCGAAGACCCATCCGAGTGCAGGACCCATGGCTGCTTCGGGGTCTCCTCCACGGATTCAGATGGCGGCTCGGGGTCGTCCGGAAGGGTGCACTCCACGATGAAGTCGGCGAGTATCTGAGCTTTGATAGCCGGCCTGGGCCGATATTCTAGGTCGAATTCCCCGAGCTCGACCGCCCATTTGGCGATCCTCCCCGCACGATCCGACCTCTGCAATATCTGCTTCATAGGCTGGTCGGTTAATATAGCTATCGTGTGGGCTTGGAAGTAAGGCCTGAGTCTCCGAGCCGAGATGATGAGAGCGAAGATGGTCTTCTCAAGTTTAGAATATCGGGTCTCAGCATCCCTGAGAACCCGGCTGGTGTAATAGACCGGCTTTTGGAGCTTGTCCTCTTCCCGGACGAGGACCGAGCTCGCTGCTGCTGGGGAGACGGCCAGATATAAATAAAGGACCTCGCCTTTCCGGGGCTTGGTGAGCAGTGGGGGAGAAGCCAGAAGGCTCCGAAGCTCTTCAAAGGCCTGCTGGCATTCTTCTGTCCACCGGAAGTCTTTCGGCCGTTTGAGGCTCTTGAAGAAGGGGAGGCAACGCTCGGCTGACCGAGAAACGAACCTTCCCAGGGCGGCTACCCGCCCCGCGAGCCGCTGCACCTCCTTAACTGTCTTTGGAGGCGACATCTCTTGCAGTGCCCGGATTTTCTCCGGGTTGGCTTCAATTCCGCGTTGGGTCACTATGAAACCCAGGAACTTTCCCGAGGTGACCCCGAACGCGCACTTCGCCGGATTGAGTTTCATTTGGTATTTTCTAAGCTTGGCGAATGTCTCGTTGAGATCGGCTATATGGTGTTCCGCCGCTCGGCTCTTCACCAGCATGTCGTCCACGTAGACTTCCATGTTCCGGCCGATCTGGTCTTTAAAAATTTGGCTGACCAGTCTCTGATAGGTGGCCCCAGCGTTCTTCAGGCTAAAGGGCATCACCTTGTAGCAGTAGGTGCCCTTGTCGGTGATGAAGGCCGTTTTCTCCTCGTCTTCTGGCGCCATTCGGATTTGATTGTATCCTGAAAAGGCGTCCATAAAAGTTAGCAGTTGGTGTCCTGAGGTGGAGTCGACGAGCTGGTCGATGCTCGGGAGGGGGAAGCTGTCTTTTGGGCAGGCCTTGTTCAGGTCGGTGTAGTCCATGCACATACGCCATTTTCCGTTGGCCTTCTTCACGAGGACTACGTTGGCGAGCCAGTCCGGGTAGGAGACCTCCCGGATAAAGCCGGCTCCGAGGAGTTTGTCCACCTCCTCGGCCGCGGCTCGTTGTCGCTCAGGGGCGGAGCCTCTTTTCTTCTGCTTTACAGGCCTGCTGGTTGGCCTCACCTGGAGTCGGTGGACCATGACCTCAGGGTCAACTCCTGGCACGTCCGCGGGCGACCAGGCGAAGACGTCAGCATTGTCCCGCAGGAAGCTGACGAGGCGATCCCTCTCATGGGGACCGAGGCCGGAGCCGACCTGCACGGTTAGCTCGGGAAAATTTTCTTGTAGTGGGATTTGAATAAGGAGCTCACCGGGCTCTACTTGCTTCTTCCAGAGGGTGTCCCTCGCATCGAGGGTTTCTATGGGCAGTGAAGGGCCCATCGGACGGTCCGGCGCCTCGGCTGGTTGCTTTACTGTGTGGGCCGCCATGTAGCATTGCTTGGCGACCAGTTGGTCTCCGCGGACCTCGCCTACTCTTTGGCCGGTGGGGAACCGCATGAGCAAATGGCGAGTTGAAACCACGGCTCGAAGGGCGTTTAACCCTGGGCGCCCAAGGATGGCGTTGTAGACCGAGGGCAGACGGACCACCAGGAAGTCCATCCCCACAGTGCTCTCCCGGGGGGCGAGGCCAACTGTGACAAGGAAGCTAGCCTCACCTTCAACCGGGACCGCATCTCCGGTAAACCCGACCAGCGGGGCATTGACTCTCCGGAGATGTCCTTCTGTCAACCCCATTTTTTGGTAGGCATGGTAGTACAAAACGTTGGCTGAGCTTCCATTGTCAACTAGGACACGCTTTACATCAAACCTATTTACAATCATTGAGATGACTACAGCGTCATCGTGAGGGGTCTCGACCCCTTCTAAGTCCTCGTCCGAGAACGAGATGACTTCATCAGTACGTGGGCGCTTCGGGGGTGCTCCCTGGGCGGCTGTTCCTGCCGAGGTCCGCCCAATCATGTTGATAGTGCCGGCGATAGGCCTGTTGCCGCCAGAATTTTCGGTTGGTGCGACATTCTCCGCCGGCCTCCTTTCCTCAGGTCGGTTCCTCACGAACCGGTTGAGTACTCCCCGTCGGATGAGCGCTTCTATCTCATCCCGGAGTTGGAAGCAGTCCTCCGTGTCGTGCCCACGATCTCGGTGGAAGCGGCAATACTTCCGAGGATTTCGGGGAAATCCCGTGTCTCGCATAGGAGGCGGGGGTCGGAAGAAGTCCCGACCCTCAATTTCCATCAGGATCTCGGCCCGGGGAGCATTGACGGGTGTATAGTTCTCGTACCTCGCCTGGTACGTCCGGGGCCGTGGTGGAGACCTCGGACGAGGAGGTGTCCTCTGCTGAGGTCGCCCCTGCTGACGGGGCGGGCTCCTCAGTCTGGGGAAATTTTTCTCTCTGCGGGGAGAACGGCTCCTTTGTCGGCCGCGTTCCTCGCGGCGTTTCTTCTGTTTCTTCGAGGCGGGCTCAATTGCTCCCCGCCTGGAGGCGACTGCCTCCTCAGCCTTGGCGTACTTCCGGGCTCGGGCCAGCATTTCGGTGAAGTCGGCCGGGAAGCTCTTCTCGATAGAGAAGAGGAATCGGTAGGAGCGAACCCCAGTCTTCAGAGCCGACATGGCTATCGACTGGTCTAGCTCGCGAACCTCCCATGTGGCGGCGGTAAAGCGGTCCAGGTACTCTTTGAGGGACTCCCCCTCCTTCTGCTTGATGTCCAGGAGGGAGTCTGATGTCCGTCGCTGGCGTCGGCTGGCAGCAAAGTTGGTGGCGAACTGCCTGCCGAGCTGCTCAAAAGAGGACACCGTGTTCGGCTTCAGTCCAGAAAACCAAAGCCGAGCGGTCCCTCGGAGGGTTGCTGGGAAGGCCTTGCAGAGTATGGCCTCCGAGGACCCTTGTAGGGCCATGAGGGCCCGATAACTCTCCAGGTGGTCGAGGGGGTCGGTGATTCCGCTGTAGGGCTCCACCTGAGGCATTTTGAACCTCGCGGGAACCGGCTCGTCCTCAATCTGGCGGGAGAAGGGGGACTTGGTAGTGAACTCAAAGTCCCCTTCCTGTCTTGCCTTCTTGCTGTGGAGTGCCGCGATCTGGCGCTCCAGATGCTCAACTTTTCGGTCAAGCTCCCCCACCCGTGGGATTGTCGCTGTGGTTTGCGCCAGCTCACGGTGGTCCGGGGCTGACTCCGCCTCAGAAAGTTGGGGTCTCCGGTCGAAACCTTCTCCCGGTAACTCCCTCCGGGGAGAAGTTCGTTCTCCGTTGTTGGCTCTGGAGGAGCCATGCAAATTTTGGCTGGGGAGAACCGGGCCGTTGGGGAGACACTCCGGTGGGGCCTGGGCTTGCAGGGGAAGCGCCGGTGAAGCCTCCACGCGTCGCAGGCCCTGAACGGCGGCGGCCAGGGCCTGGACTTGCTGTACCAGGGCATCGAACTGTTCCGGCTGGACCTGAGGAACTGGGTCAGCCGGAGTTGGAGAATTCTGGACGGAGTGTCCAGGACTTTGCGGGGGACGCCGGGAGATGTTAGAGGCTCCCTTACTTCTCAACTTCATGACTGCTACTCGGGCCCTTCCTCTAGCGCCAACTGTTGCTGGAAATTGGACCCGGGGGCAATCTTCGGTCGAGGAGAGGGAGCGGCTGTGAGTCCTCACGGCGGGGCGGCGATCCGTCGGCGGGCGGCGTCCTCCGTCTGGGGCGGTCGGAGAGAAGGAGCAGCAGGCCCTCGCAGCGGGGCGGCGATACGTTGGCTGGCGGCGTCCTCCGTCCGGGTGCCTGCACACGAACCGGTGGCCGGGTTTTCCGGCGCCGGCCCTCCGACGCTCAAGTCAGGGAGGGGGCAAATAGTGCGGAGAAGAAGATAAACAGTGATTTTTTGAGTATATGAATGTTCCAACCCCCTCTTGAGAGGCCAAGGCTCCCTTTTATATGCGGGGGTCGGTTTACCTGTGATGTAACAGGGCGAAGCCGTAGCACGGCTTGACATGTTGTTCAGGTCGGCGCACGGTCAGGCGAATTATTGCGCTGATGTCGGCGGTGAGGGTGTCGTACAGCCCGAACTAGCACGCTATCAGGCGAATTATTGCATTGGTGTCGGAGGCATGGCCGAGATCAGAGACTTATCATAGTCGATTAGACCCTGCTGGGTTGATCTGCCGTGGAGAGCTGAGAGTCCGTAGATGGCAGGAGCCACGCGCATTTATTATGGAGTAAGCCGGAGATCCGCATTTATTATGGAGTAAGCCGGAGATCCGCATTTATTGTTGAGTGTGCCGGAAGATTACAGCGACCATGCGCAATAAATGCCGGAGGGGTGTTAGAGTACGGTCCTCGGCCGGACCTCGGAGGCGCGCGGCCGTAGTAGGTGGCTGACAAGAGTAGGCCTTGGACAGGTTTCTCTTAGGTCGGAGGTTTCGGGGTCGGTCGTCTTGTGGCCGAGCGTTCCGAGGTCGGACGCCGACTTCGGCTGTCCGGGGTCGGAGATTGTACGGCTTCTTAGGGGCATTTATGTCGTTTGGGGGGGAACCTTATTCCCCCCAACAGGTACTATTTCCTAGATAATTATATTATCATTGTCATTCCATCCGTAGATGAAGTTTCCAAGTTCTCTTTAAACAAGCAATAAAAATACTTATAAAGAGTTCCAGGCAATTTAGAGAGAAAGAAAGTTTGTGCCACTATTTGTCAACCTATAAAAATATGTAACATGATGAAATGCATCAATTCAGGCCAGCAGATACAAATATAACGCTATGTCCCTTTACCACATTGATGAACTATCAGAAATGGTACAGATTGTAGATAAAATACAGCATGGACGAGCACCTTAACACTAAGTTATTATTCAATTGAAATATTACAAAATTAATAAACAAATTTGATTTGTCTATCAAAACAGACCAATGAGCAGTGGATTGTTCGTTTCTCTGTTTGGTTATTTCTTTACTTTGATACCTTAAAAGGAATAAATATCTACAGAGCAATTTGAAGCAAGAAGTATCTTCAAATGTACACATGCCGACATTCAACTGCAAATATAGCTAACAGGCATAGGCAGACCAAAGGCACGTGCAGCATGGGTCTTGCCTGGAACATGGACAATTTCAAAAACCAATAACACATTTAGGCCATGTTCAGGCAGCCATTTACCAAGCTTATAACCCGAAAAACTAAAGCTCAAAACCAGTCTCCACCACTATCTTGCCACAATCACAGTGCTAGGCATGATTTAACTTGAGATTAGAGTTTAGATACAAGTAGACAAGAGCTAGATATGCCCTGGCTCATAATTAAACCTATTTGTAGTCTTTGGCTCAAAGCCATAAACAATAATGTAACTTGAAGAAGAGAATTTGTAAGAATAAAATCCTAAAGCCAGTTAAATTTATCATTCTATTCCTCGCACTGCAAACAAATGCAATAATGGGTAATGTAGTAAGTAATACGATTAAACATACTATTATGCTTAGCACTAGAAGCACTAGAAGATGAAAAATCATCTTTCAAATATATTGTCAACATAAAAACAACATCAACATATTAATTGAAGTAATATTATCTTCATTTAGATTCATTAGGTCCATGACCCCTTCTTTATGAGTTTATATTATCTGTTAATCAAATATATTCTTATCATATCAAAGTAAGGCCTAAAAAGGGAAAGAAAAAAAATAATATCCCTTCAATCCTGCAGACAATAAAAAAGAAACAAACAAAGAAAGAAAGAGCAATTAAACCACCTCCAAGATTATCCGCATAAACAAATAACCAAGGATCCTTCTTTTCTATACACAACTTTTCTTCAAGGAAAATTCTGCCAATAGCTAGGTATCTAAGAAGGCTGAACCTTAGCGTTGAAGCAAGATTTGGTACTAACTTCAAAAATAGATAACCATCAAAAAACTAGTTTTGGCTATTAGTTTTCTTTCTTCTCAGCTTCAGTGCTTCATGTTCTTAGATTCTTATGAGGATGAACCTCAACTTCCTACCACATCGAACTCACAACCCAGTAGACACAAAAGCAACTTCATGAACAATAATGGCTTGAAGAAGAATGATGAAAACTCCTCGCACACCAAAGACAGAAGAAGCTGCTTGCCGAATTTCTTTAGCACAGTATATTGCATGCTGTATATTTCCTGACAGTTCTTTTTCTTTTTGGATCAAAGAAAATAAGCTTAGCCTAATCAATCATTCATACAATCAAAAACTCAATGGCAGCTAAAACAAGCTATGAATAAGATAACTGCCATGGAAGTATTGCCGAACCTGTATGCTAACTAAATGTTGCCGATGTTCTGCAAGGTTTGCAACCAATGACTCAGCATGATCACTAGTATTGGTGTCTGATGTACTATGAAGTAGTTCCGGGCCCTCACCTTCATTAGCCTTAGCCTATAATACCAACAAATGAATAGCAATATCTTGAGTCACCAAAAATAGAATATATTATGGAAGAAATTAATTATGTATTAGGTCAGCCTCCAATAAAAGTATGAACATGATCTAAAATGCAATAAGAATATCGAACAAAAGAAGGCTAGGTTATTGAATAACATGTGACAGAATCCCATGATATACATATTCCCTATGGTACAATAAATATTTACAAAAAAAAATCAATATCTAAAACAACCGCGGTGACCGATAAACTATTTATTGAAGGACTGATTAACAAGTATGTTACTAGCTTATTGGATGGCAAATAGAAGAATGGACAAATCAATTCACAATACAATTTTGTTAGATATACAAGAATTGATTTGTTAACATTGTTATTGTACTCCCTAAACTTTCCTTAGTCATTGTCAAACACACCCTTCAGAATTTATCTTCTAAAAAATTTTCTTCCTAGACATCTGTTACTTATTAATACTGATGCATTTATTAATATTTTATAAAAATTCAAGTTATTACCAGATGAACTATGGACATTTTGGATCTGAAAATGCATGGGCCAGAAAATCAAAATTTTAACACTAGATCAATTAAATCAATCCATCAATCAGACCAAACACTCTAGGAAACAAGATGTTAGGGATGATAAATTGAATTTTATATGAAGGAAAGAAAGGGTAAATTCAGCCCTTCTCATCCCCTTCTCTCCCCGTTAAACTCTCATTCTCTTTACTCTATTATCAATTTATCCTCTTTTAAAAGTTCCTCACTTAGCCTTGTTTACTGTTGTTAGCAATAAAAGACTCAGATCACAAAAGATCTGAGTCAACATTCAAAAGAATCTTCAGCAAATTGTCATCAATTATTCCTGTTCTGATTTTCCTTTCTCCTTCTCAGCTAACCCTATTTGTTGCTAATTGCTGCTATTTTACAGCAGAAACTACAAATCTAAGAATGATCATAATCAGTTATGCAGTAACAGCCTCTCTGAAAGCTTCCTCTTGGCTCCACAGAAAAAACACAAACATTTGGGTCCAAAGCAAAATCTGATCCACCAACATGTCCATTTCATCCAAGATGTTGCAACTGCAAAAATCTACTAGTCAAGGACTTTATTGTGGCCTCAACCTTTTAGTTATTTTGTTGCAATTTTATTGCATATACTTTGTAATGAATCAGCTAATACTAAGGCATGCTACATTTCATAGCTCTATTTCTCACATCACAGAAAGGATGATAAGTACTACACTCTGGCTTTCTTGTTTACAGTAGAAGTGTAGTATCATGCGAACATAGTATTATTTAAGCAGGAAAAAATAAATAAAAAATGAAAACAGAACACTCCAAACATAGTTGATATCTAGAATGCATTAAAAAATCATGTAATAATTATTAACTTTCATATTTATTGTTTTGAAAAGTAATAATATTTCATCCATTCATTACAACATTTTAAGGGCAAAACAAGTAAAGCTACTCCTATACAAATAACAAATCAGACATCATATTAGGGATGAATGGTAAGCGCATGCTTTATGTTTATCTTTTATTATATCAAAATTTATATAAAACATACCTCATTTTATATCATATGAATTAGCTGAATACTTAAGGGTCAACGAAGTGCTTTATAAAGACACATAAATTTCAGGCAAAGCTAAAATTCAAGATGATCCATCTGGTAGGTTTCTCCAAGTCTCAGATACACCGAACCTTCACAAACAAATCTTACCCCATAAAAGAACTTGAAGTTATTGACAGTTATGTCCAAAGATATTTAAAATGTTCTACACATGTATACAACCATGATGAAAAGAAGAAAAAAGATATCTAAGCCCATCAATTAAAGACCTTAAACAAAGCTCCCACAACTGATTCTTTCCACCTTTTTGCTTAGACAGACACTGTTGAAGATGTGTTGCAACTTCAATAGATAAACTAGAGGCTTGACATAAGATAAATAGTCAGTTGCAGAAAAGAGACCACACTATCAAAGGCATCATGTTCAATCTACATTAACCGTTGACATAAGAGAGTAAAGAAAGCATTCCACCAGAATATAGAGAAAAACAACATTGTAAAAGAAAAATTCATCTCCAGCACACAAAGATTTTCATAATGTTGACAAATTAGTTTGATCTTCAAACACATGCCTGCTGATACTAATGTCTCCAGTAAAAAGCCAATCATGCAACCATAAGTCACCTACTGCAGATCCATGTTACAGCTTAATTTGCAGTACAGAACAACCTACCAAGTTAAGGGACTGTTTATGGATACGTTGTAAAGCATGAGTCCAACGTCTGAGAATTTCGGCTACATCAACAGTGGGGTGAACCAAGGTCTGCCGTACCGGGTCCGGTAGGCATACCGGTTGCCTACCGGACCGGTACGGGCCGGTTCGTACCGTGCTCCTGGCGGTACGAACCGGGAAGCTCTTCCCCGCCGGAACCGGGGAAGAAGAAGAGAACCAGAGAGAGCGCGGGGAAGAGAGGGAGGGAGCCCACGTTCGGCCGCCATCGGAGAGCCGCGGAGGGGCGTCGGAGGCCGGTGGGGGGCAGCGAAGCCCGGCGGGGGACGGGGGAACCCGCGGGGGCGCTGCGGAGGCCGGGGCCGTGGCCGCGTCTCCGCAGCGCCCCCGCGGGTTCCCCCATCCCCCGCCGGGCTCCGCCGCCCCCCACCGGCCTCCGACGCCCCTCCGCGGCTCTCCGATGGCGGCCGAAGGTGGGCTCCCTCCCTCTCTTTCCCGCGCTTTCTCTTTTTCTCCTCGTCTTCTTCGTCTCCGACAAGGAACCGGCCTGTACCGGTTTCCACGGCTCCGGCGTACCGGTAGCTGGCCGGACCGGTTTGTACCGGCTCGTACCGGTCGGTACGGGCCGATTCGGCATACGCTGGGGTGAACACTTCCACTTCTCTCATCTGCCCTAGAATGATTTTCATTTGTGCCTTGAAATTGAGGCAAATCCATTTGCTCCTGATTATCTGTGTGGAGACATTTCACCAGTGCAAACTGATAGTACATCTGAATAAGAAACATGTGAACTGAGATCCATGACTGCAAGCAAAGATGTTCCAGAGATGCAATACCTGATAAAAACAAATGAATGTAAGAAAACAAGCAATCTGTTCAAAAAATATTTTCTAGGAAATTTTATATTTCACCTATGTTCACCATGGGCTATCAAGTCCTCAATAGGGCCAGAAGCTAAATTTTCATGTTGACCTGCATACGAAAATAAACATCAAACATTCCTAGAGCAAGTCCGATAAATGTGAACCATAGAAGAGAGTTGGAAAAAAAATTAAAGTTTCCTTGACATTGTTAAAGTTTTAATAATTTATTTCAATGATAAAAAAAAATGGAGGCCTGGTAAAATAGCAAGATAAAGTAAAGTAAATGTGACCCACTCATAGCATTTCTTTTATTAAGAATTCAAGCTTCCACATAAGACAATAATATCATGAAAACATTTTAAAAATAAGTATGCATGTTCCATACTAGGAAGTATCAAAATGGATTTTATTTGGAAAAAAGAAGATTCCCAACATTCAAATGCAGCACATGCACAATATGAGCAGGAGAACCTACTAATCAATTTACATGTCTAGGCAAAACAAAGAAGAAAGTTCCATTTCAAATGAGAAAAAAACAAGAACATATGCAGAAACAGAGATATATAGACTAGGCTACACTACTGGATCTCCACTTAGATCCAATCAAGTCTAGATCGGACGATGGGGTTCCTACATCAATGATCTGATCCCACACCAAAAATCATGTGATTTGGAGACCTCTAGCATATGCATCTAGTGGTTAAAAACATTAATTGTTTTGTTACTTAAATTGTCTTATTTTTTGACCACTTAATGCATAGGCTAAAGAGCTCCAAATCATATAATTTTTCGTGTGCAAGTAGATTAGAGATAGTAGATCACATCCAACATCTCCAATCATCAATGTAACACTATTATCATCTAATCTAGGCCTAACCAGATCTAAGTGGAGATCCACTCGAGCGTAGCCAAGGTCTCTCTCTCTCTCTCTCTCTCTATATATATATATATATATATATGTACTCTACCTATATATATAAAGAATGGAGTATACTCCTACAATAGGAGAGAGTATCAATTTCTCTCAAGTCAAAAGTAAATAATGAAGCATTTAAATCAAAGATTCAAACTATTGATCATGGTCTATACCACTAAAATGCCTATACACCAAATATCATATATTATGGTGGTTTCTTACCCAAGCATCATGTGGAAAAAAAAATGGACAGATTCCATTATGCTAGTGTGCTAAAGTAGACTATAAAGCATGTAAATTGAGAATCCATTTTGATAATGATCTACGCATGTTAAAACATATTTATTTATTGAATATGGGATAGACTATGCTCCTCTTGAAAGGAGAGGCACCTATTTCTCTCAAGTCAAAAGTAAATAATGAAGCATTTAAATCGAAGATCCGCATCGTTGATCATGATCTATACCATCAAAAATGCCTATAACCAAATATCATATATTTCAGTGGTTTCTAGCCTATGCATCATGTGGACACAAAATGGATTGCTGCCATAGTACTAGTGTGCTAAAATACATGATAAAGCATTTAAATTGAGAATCCACCTTATTGATCATGTCTATACATGTTAAAACATATACTAATTAAAAATCAATAAATTTTAATATTTAGATCATAGATCCACACCATTGATCATGATCTTTACCACTAAAAATGCGTATAAACTAAATATCATATATTCTTGTGGCTTCTAACCTATGCATCGCGTAGACTTAAAAATGAGCAGTTTCCATTGTGCCGATGTGCTAAAATATATTATAAAGTATTTAAACTAAGAATCCATCTTATTGATCACGATCTACACATGTTAAAATATAAAGTTTTTTGCATGAATACCCTTTTAAATATCGAATTTTACATTAATACTCTTCCAAAATTGATATTTGCAAGTATATCCGCGTAAAACACTTGTTTTGTTATTTTACTCTTTTTATCCTTATTTTTGCATATGTACCCACACTATCTAACGCCATTAAAAAAATTAATAGTTTCAAATTAAAATGACTAAAATACCCTTAATGGGTAGATGTGCAAAAAAAAACATTTATAAGGTGATCAAAAAATTATTTTATTTTTAATTAAAATAAATATGGTTTCTATTAACGGTGTTACAAGAACCATTATGTTATGGGCATTTGTGCAAAAATAGTGTTTAATAAGGGTACAGAAATAAATATAAATTTTAAGAGGGTATTCGTGCAAATTTGAATTTTTAGAAGGATATTCCTGCAAAAAATCCTAATATATATATAGAATAAAAAATGAAATAAATTTTAATGCTTAGGTCATTGCAAAATGTGGTCTTGCATCATTTTAATTATTCAATTTTGCACCCATTTCAAGCATAGGTTAGAGACAACGAAAGCACAAGATTTTTTATTTGTAAGCATTTTTAGCGATAAAGATCATGATCAACAACGTGGATTTTTTAAATTTGGATGCCCCATTATTGATTTCAGACTTAGAGAAGTAGATAGATAAATAGATATGATCACTATCTACATATATTAAGACATATAAAAATATAGTAAAGCACATTATCCAGTTATGGTCCCAACAATCCGAGATCCTGGGAGGGGCAAACTAGGGACAAACCTAACCTTTGAAGTTTGAGCTTTTGTTGTACAAAGTAGCTGCCCCAAGACTCGAACCCGCGCCATTGCGCTTGTCAACCCAAGCCTTTACCATTGCACTAAGCAATGACCTCTCTACACATGTTAAAACATATACAGATCAAAAATCTCTAGATTTTTAATGGTTATATCATAACAAAATATGAGAGCCCATGATATAATAAGGTTTTATTTTTAGTAGCACCAACTAAAAAAATTCATTAAGCAAAAACAAAAAGGAATAAAATGCAACTAGCAATGTCATACTTTTACTACACCAAAACAAACTATTAGTAACATTCCTTATTGAACATGAACATCATTGTGTAGCATCAGATATGTACATGCAAACAATTTTCTGCTCGATGTCAGAATAAAATATACTTTCTTCCAACATCATGAATGACTTCATAGAGCAACTACAGACATCAGCATATTTGCATATCTCTTGGCAAGAGCAAGCATAATGAACAAGGAATTAATCCAGCAACATGCAAGAAAACATGGAACAATAAGCTAGGAAAAGAAGAGATCGTCTAAACTTTCTACTACCCATAAAAAGGTGATGTTTCAGTTGAGATCGATTGCCTTTTTTGTTTATATTACACCATTCATGCACAGCAATTCCTTAACTTCACAAAGTTTAAATAGGAATTCTCATAGGTCTAAAATATCCCTAATAAGAAGTCAAAGCAAGTTGTCTCTTAACTAATCAATATACTAAGCTCCCTTAACTAAAATATTCCTAATAACTAGTCAAAGCAAGTTTAAATATCCCTCCCTTTTTGTTAACAATCTAAAGACCTATTAGGATATGCTTTTAAGAACCAAAGATAGAAAGGGAGGGATGGAGGGAGGAAGAGAGAGGGCAAGAAGAATGGTGGGAGGGAAAGGGCGAGGGCAGAGGGAATGGAGGGAGGGAAAGGGCGAGGGCAGAGGGAATGGAGGGAGGGAAAGGGCGAGGGCAGAGGGAATGGAGGGAGAGAAAGAGAGAACATGGGAGTTTGGGAGAGTGAGAGGGCCCAAGCAGAGTACCCAAAAAAGACTGAAGAGGTCTTTTCTTATCCCGTGGGATCTTTGCTGGGAGGTCATCTGGAACTAGGTTGGGCCAGACCAACCATCTCCACCCACAGATTCTTGTAATATCAGTCCGTGCCATTCCCAAAGAGGACCTAAATAAACAATTGGTTTTCAAAATATCAGCTGATTTTTTTTGTTTATCCCTTTTTTGGTCATTTTTTCACTTCTTTAAATGTTAGAAAGCATTATCTCTAGATTAAACTTACTTTTGCAACTTATGAGAAACATATGGAAACATCTCAACATTACTTTTATAAGCAAATTGAAAGATAAGCGAAATTCCAACACAGGTTCAGCTAGTCTTGATTTGGAATTTCATTAGCATCCCACTATCTTATGTAAGTTTGCCATCAAATTTCAAAAAAGAATAACTGATTGCAAACTAAACATGGTACATGGTCTTCTAAAACATTAAGCAGAAAATAATATATCGATGCTAAATCACCAATAAAATACACCCCAACAGTCCTATATAATATATTCCTTCTAGTGCTTCCATCATATTCACCAGCTACCACCCCTTCAAGCCAACCAAAATTTCATACTCATCCAAGCATTTTGCACAACAGTGAAATCAGCTGTGGAACAAAACTCCAAGCTAGGAAGACTTGGTGAGACACAACTTCTAAACCTTTTGCTTCTCTCTTATGTCAAATTTGATCTTCATTGGAGCTCAATCAATGGCTGCAGTTCTTCGGACTGAAAGAGGAATGGTGGAACTCAAATTTATAACCCTGTTGCTTCGCTTTTATATCAACTTTGATCTTGAAATGAACATCTGCAATAAATAACTAATTGAAACTTGGATGGATTCATAACAATAAAAAGTTATTTCCCAGTTGTTTACTGAAGCATAAAACAAAAGTATCATCCACAAACTGCAGATGACAGATTAGAGATTTTCCACTATTGGAAAGAAACCCAAAATTAAGCCCTTACCACTTATTTTGTTTGTCAATTTGTTGAATGCTTTTCTTCAAGAATGAGTCTGCATGGAAACTAAACCTCTGCTAAAAAGTGAAACTGTAATTTATTGTATCAATTTACAAATGAACATTCAAAAGGAGCATAGAAAATTACATCAATGCAATGCTTAATATTGGTTGTGAAGTGCATAATTTGTTTATTTCTTGCCGTGTAAAACTTGGAAAAAATAATTACAAACTCAACGTAAACAGGCAATATTTTCCTCTACAAAATGGTCATAAATATATTTCATGATATAAAAAATCATAATCTATGTAGAACAAGGTGGAGAAAAGCTCGTCATGTCATGTTGCTCAACACCAACGCCTTCATCGGGTGCATCAGCGAATTGTTGGAGAATCTCATCAGCCAGTGGTGATTCAAAAATCCTTTTTAGCTCATCAAGAGTCGGCAATTGCAGAACATCAGAGTTTGTATCAGGCGCATCAGCGAATTGTTGGAGGATCTTATCAGCTGGTAGTGATTCAAAATTCTCTTGTAGCTCATCAGGAGATGGATACTGTAGTAAGCTATCATGCGACTTACAAGAACAAAACTCCACCTCTTGGTCCAATCCTTCAGTGATCTGTAGGAGGGTATTGCCAGCTGGCCGAGAAATCATGCTATCCTCGATTGGTAATACAAAAGGTTGATACCATATTTCTTGCACCTCCAGCTCTCTGCTTTTCATTTTAGGAACTTCTGTACCACACAATTCTTTGCGAGCACTCGGCCTCAGATAAATTTTGCAAACAACCCAGTCATCCAGCTGCCATAGAGGATGAGAGGCACAGAGTTAATATAATAATGAAAGATATTTCATTAGCAACTCAACTATTAACAAGAGATGTGTGATATTTATGGAAGCATGGCAAATACCTTATTTCGGTCCATCATCATAGCTGCACCACCACATCTTCTAAGGTTCTGGATGGAGTATTCTTCCATCAACCAGATGCTCTTTTCCTCCTTGCCCAAGGAGGTGCGTTCTATATAGCTGAAGTTTTGTTTGGAGCCAATGACCTGGCCCTTGCTGTTGAGCACTGGCTTCACCGATTGGGTAGATTTCCATCGACCTTGGCCTGCAACCCGAGATGCTCTTATGCTGGCTTCTGCGTTTGGATGCTTTCGAGTGGTCCAGGTGAAGAAGAACCCCTCCAAGTTTCCATTTGCCATGGCCATTTGAGCTGAAGAAAGGAACCCAAGAAAAGGATGACGAGTTAGGAACCTTAATCACAACAAATATAGATAGAGAATAAGAAAAAGAAGAGATTATGGTGTTGATATATATATAATCTGTTTACCATTAAGGTTGTTGGGGTGGTTTCCATAGACATCGGCTTCTTTGATTATGTCGCATGGAAGTGGCTGATGGAGGAGCTTCTCCTTGAGGAAGAAATCCAAGAGCTCCTCATCCGTTGGCTGGAAAATAAATCCAGGTGGCACCATCGTGTATTCTGGCTGTGGTATCAGAATATCAGATGAGAGGGAGTCAGCAAAGAAAATACAGTAAAGTTGAAAAAAAGTTGTTACAACACAATTTCATATGCCAGGTATGTCGTGTTTGCAAATTAATCCAAATAACTACTGGGACAAGATTTAGTAATTGTGTTTGTGGATTTTTCGTATACAATGGCTGGCACGCGATAAGAGGATTATTGTAATATGTTATTTTGCCGTATCATTATAGGATTTATTAAAGATTTTACAGGCACGACCTATCCATATGTCAGAGTTATGTTTTGCATAGTCTGATCAATAAGTTTGAGAATTGACCGTCTGTTAATTATGTTTATTGATTTTTCTTGTATGTTGGCCGGTATCAGATAAGAGCAAAGGAGACAGGCAAAAAGTCTAATAGGAGAAGACCAAGAAGAAGAAGAAAAGATGGAGAAGAGTAAGGCACCTCTATCCTCCTTCTTTTGGCAGCGGGTTCCAATGTAGGACTAGCAAATTGTTTCAAATCAGCGAGAGCCTTGCGAGCTTTTGGAGTCAAGTAAATCTTGCAGATGACCCAGTCATCCAGCTGCAAGGAAAGGACCAGAGATGCAACGTTAGAACATCAATTCCTACAATCAAGAAAGATACGGAAACAAGAACATTAAGAGTTATATTTAGGATGATATGCACCTTGTTTGTGTCCCTTATCACACCAGCACTACCTCTCCCTTCAAGGTTTTGCATAGAGAACTCCTCCATCAACCAGATACTTTTGTCTTCGCCACCGTCCCAGTTCTGTTCCATGTAACAGAAACTCTGTTTCGACCCGATGGTGGTACTCTCGGAATCCAGCACTTTCTTGACGCCTTTCGTGGCCTTCCATCGTCCCAGGCCTGCGCGCCGAGATGCACGGCTGGTTTCCCTTGCGCCGGAACGCTTCCGAGGGTTAGAAGTGAAGAAGAACCACTCATAGTCCTTGTTTGCCATGGGATATTCTACTGAAAGAAACCAAGAAAACCCAAAGAAAGGATTAGAAACCCTAAATCAAGAAAGAAGACGATGGGGAAGCGCAAGAAAATTACAGGCCAGGTCCTGGGGGCGGCTTCGGCTTCCATAGACGTCACCCTCCACGATAACGTCGCAGGGAAGAGGCCATTGAAGTAGCTTGTTCTTGAGGTAGGCGACGAGGAGAATCTCGTCGGTCGGTCTGAACAAGTAGCCCGGCGGCAGCATTGTCGTCCCAGCAACCTTTCTTGGACTCCCAAGATTCTCAGACGAAGATCAGAGGATTGAGGAGCAAAAGATCGCACGAGAGTTTGAGCCAGAGAGGGAGAAGGATCAGGTGAGGAGGAACGACTGACGTCCCAAGTATATATAAGGCACGGAGAGGCAGTGATTGCCCCTCCAGAGATTCTTTCGCAAACTTGAACCCGCGCGCTAACGGTCACATTTTTGCTCGAAAAGGTTGTAATCACTGCCGGAATTGCTCCAGTGGAAGTCTTGGGGACTAGCTTATCTTTAGTAAACCGTTATGTTCCCTGGAAGTCTTGATTTGCCGTAATTCCTTATCCTTGTTGGATTCAACTTCCACGTTCTATATTTGGATTAAATTTGGCCTCGGAAGGCCAAATTTCACGTCGGTTTAGGTCTAGTTTGTTGCTATAAGAGCCCTACTGACTCTGAAGCTTAACCTGAGATTACATTAACCGCCATGCAACCAAAGTCAATATGTTACACCCTTAACCTGAGATTGCTTTGACCCTTTGTTTGCAAATCCTGATAGTTGGGACAAGGTTTAGTAATTATGATTTATGGGTTTTCATGTTTGGATTTGTAGAGTCATGAAAGTGGAGCACTCTGCTTGTATTGGTTGTGCAATCACTTGGGATTAAGCTGCAAAACAAAAATAATACTGTTGCTATTACTTACGTATGGATTGTTCTGCACTTTTAGTTGGGTGTGACCAGGGACTTCCATCTAATTCAGATGTTGATGCATCGACACAACCATCATGCATGCTCATCTGCAGCTTTGACTTTGTCCAATGAGTTGCATCTCCAATAGATCAAGCATCACCATTTGCAAAAAAATTAAAGATGTAGATGGCATCATACAGATGGCTATGTGATTCTAGTCATCATATAAAAACTGAATAGGAGGTGGCAATGCCATCCTGCTACAAAAAAAATTATTTTATGTTGATGGGCATATTTGAAAATTCGGCCATATTTCTATGTAGGATTATCTCCAACCAAATATAGTACTCTTTTTCGAAAGTAATTTTTCTACCAACCAGACATAGTAAAAATTATTTTTCTTTGCAATCATTTTTCTGGATAAATGATTTCCAAACATCGTTAGATTATTATATAACCCGACATACTCCAACCAAAAAAACCTTAGTGGTTTTTCTTTTTAGAAATGAAAAGAGGTTTTGCGTTTGAACCTTGGAGATTTATTTTCAAGCACATGGCATGAATAATTCTTAATAACTTTAAATATACTAGTAAAGTGAACTCATGCAAGAAAAACTTAAGATCAAAATGATCGTCTCAAAAATTGACAAGAATTGTATTCTCAAGGTTGGTTTGGTTGGGAGTAATTTGGTATGAAAAAATAAATCTCATATCAGATTATTATGTTTGGTACAAAAAGAGGATGAGAGAGAGAGCAAACTAAATGATGGGTCACACATCTACTGCACGAAGAGAGGAGGTAAAATAAATACCACCAAAGGGTGGTTTCTCTCCTACATCAGATTACCGAGTGGAGTTAATCTAAAATTGTCGTTGCTAGATGAAAATGTTTCCCTTTTTTCATTAAAGCCCACAAATGCCCTTTTTTAATATTGCCAATCTCACAACAATTCCTCTTGGGGCTTTTTCTATCCAGTCTTGGTGAGAGCCAGGGAACTCGAGATCCTAAAAAACTCAATTGTTCAATGAAAAAAGGTATCAAGTCTCAACTGCCATGAAGTTAGTGTGCACAGGGGCGTGCAACTAGCATTGGGATCGGTTGAAAAGGAAATGATAAGAATTGAAGGGAGGCTAGAAAGGGGCATACGTCTAGATGGCTTGAAACTCTAAAACTTTTGTTACCGTCGCACTGTCATTCAAAGGTGAATAAAGGATGTAGTGCTGGGCTTCAGTAAGCATATAGCATTGGGCTACGGTAGAATGCTAAGTTATGCCTACTCCTAAGGTATAAGCTACTAGTAGATTACAATTAAAATAAGATAAAAAGATGCATTGGATTTATTATCGAAGGCTTTATGTTATAGAATACAATTCTAATATTTATACTAGAATAAATATGAAAAAGTGCAGTAGGCAGAGTGTCTGATCGTCTTGAAGCTCCAATAGGCCTACAAAGATGAAAGATTTATTAGTCTAAGTCAAGAGAGAAGTTAACACTTTAAGAGTATTAATTATTCGACCTTGTATTTGTATTTATGTAACTCTATTAGCCGAAAGTAATAAAAGAATATAGCATTTTACCTGTCTTTTTTGCATGCCCCTCCCAATATAAGCTTTCTATTAATAACTTGAGTATCAGAATTTTTCAGTGTTCGGCCTATCATTTTTATTTTTTATTTTTTACCTTAGGAAGGAGCTTTGTGAAGAGCTACATATATCTGAGTCGAGTTTAGGACAGATTTTTTTTATTATCCATATATGTCCCAGATCAGCTGCAGGTTGGGTAAAACTTGCTTTATTAGAGTTAGGTCAAATCAGATACCTAATTGTTGTGGTTCAAATCTAGTGTAATAACCCCAAAATATTTTTTTTTTTAATATAAAAAAGGATAGAATAGTCATTTAAAATTGATATGAGGGGTAAAATTGGAAGGAATGAAAAGATAATGGCATAGTTGTAGATGCGTTGAAGTGGTAAGGGTAAAATTGGAAAGGAATCAAAAGTTAATGGCATAACGGTAGATATGTTGAAGTGTTAGGGGCAAAATAGGAATTTAATAATATTAAACAAAGGGTGAATAGTATCTTGATGTGATTTAATTGGAGGGTTTGAGCTGGCTTTTGGAATGAAACCGAGAGAAAGAGGGAGGGGGTTCTCAAGCGTGAAATAGAGGAAAGAAAGAAAGAAAAAGAAGAAGAAGAAAAAGAAAGGGAAAGGAATTCCGGGTGCACTTCCAGTTGAAGGAAAAATTGTAGATCTCCTTCTCCTCTACGCAAGGACCTCGATTTCCAAAAAGAAAAAGGTAAATATCCATCCCTATCTAGTCTTTTGATGACATTAGGCTATACAAAGGGTGGATATAGTCTAGAGGGGTCGGATAAGGGTTGTAGAGGTGGTTAAAAGAAGAAGAATCGGATTTTGACAAATTTTTCCGGCACTACGGAAAAACTGTGTCGAAGTCCTAACTTCGGCAAATTATTTAGGGGGTCAAACGGCCTCCGATGATGATACATGTTATCTCTTTGGAATCCTCTGTGAGTGTAGAATGTTAGGTAAAAATTTCATCAAATTTGGAGTCCTAAAAGTGGATCAAAACCGGGATGAAGTAACCCACTGTCAGTTCGGGTTACTGTTCATCCGGGTGGAAAATAGGGGATTTCATGCTATAATAGAGTATTAAGCCTAGATCAAGCTAAAAGGGACCTTGTACTCATGCAAAGGAGTCCCTAATACACATAAATGGTGAGTTAATTAATTAAAAAGGAAAAAAAGAAAGAAAAGAAAAGATTTAGAGAACAGGGGAGTTGAATCAATTAAAGTTCCCTATGTTATAATTGGCACGTAGATTATAGCCCTTGATACAAGACTAAATGTATTGTAAATGCATGTCACAGTTGGGCAAGAAGCTAGGGAACAAGAGGAAGAAGTTCCCCACTGCCAGCTGTAGATTTTTGGAGGCGTATCAGGGCTGTGCCAGATTGACAGGTGAGTGGGAGTCATGTACTTTGCACCATGAGCATTCTTAATTCATTTTCATGAATGTCGCCAAGTGTGAATTGATTCCACTTGTGCATATTGACTGATATTGTAGTAGATTCCTCTATAATCTTGATTCTCCATGCTTGATTATTCTGTACATGCATTTGAGGGAACATTGAGAGGAATTACGAGAGGTTGATGAGTAATCAAATTGATTCCGAATTATGAAATGATTTCTTTTGTAAATTGATTTCATTTTCTCTATTTCAAAGATTTGTAGAGCCTTTTTAGTGGTATATTGAGTTGTATTGCACTTCCTTGACCCTCACTTCTAACCCTGATGTTAGTTTATGATTGGGTCATGATCAAGTGAGTGGTAGTCTTGATTATACTCCTTTTTAGTAGAGTATTGGGAGGGTGCATTATGGCATTTATGCATGGCTTGGCAGTATCTGCAGGACACCTATAGTCGATGGGGGTTGAACATCGGCCTTTGTGCACATAGTAGCCTTCTGGGTGGGCGGAGCCCAGTCCCTTCCTAGGGGGGGACACGGCCCTAGGCGTAGGATCGGCCGGTCCTACGACTTATATTCTGCTTGCCGCCGGGCATAGTAAGACCCCGCGAGGTGCAGTATGGCTTTCCGCGGATGTAGAATTCCCGCGAGGTGCCGTTTAGTATGTAGATGTGAGATGGATTTCTGTTCTGGATACTGGCCAGCATTTATATGATCAGTGTGGTGTCTTATCCTGCATATGCATGTGACAGTAGGGAGTTGTTGCTGGTTTGCCTGGGGCGTAAAACCCACCTCCTGATAGCTGTCTAGCATTTATGTTATCGGTATGGTGTCTTATCCTGCATATGCATGTGACAGTAGGGAGTTGTTGCTGGTTCGCCTGGGGCGTAAAACCCACCTCCCGACAGCTGTCTAGCATTTATGTTATCGGTATGGTGTCTTATCCTGCATATGCATGTGACAGTAGGGAGTTGTTGCTGGTTCGCCTGGGGCGTAAAACCCACCTCCCGACAGCTGTCTAGTGATGATTTCAGCATATTGACACCTGATTTGTATGTTCCAGCATTATGATCTGTTGAGCATATTCATGAGTAGCATATATGTTTGCTTGATTATTCCATATATGCTTCAGATGAGTTGATATTGATTGTGGTAATATTGATGATTTATTCCATATTCTCTATGTTGAGTTCATGTTCATGTTGTTATTGATCTTGAGATTTCATCTCGAGCCATGATTATATTCTGTCTCATGTGCATAGTACTCTCTACTCCACTCACTGAGTATTTATATACTCACTCCCCAGTTTGGTGTTTTTGATTGCAGGGCAGGTATTGTATAGAGAAGAGCAGGATTAGTGGTTGCCTGCTAGCTGTGCCGCTCCATAGTATAGTATAGTATAGTATAATGTAAATAGAGGTTTATACCTTTTGGTGTATTATAAACCTTCTATTGTATATAGTGCATAGTTACAGTCATAGATCCTGTTGTGGATATGGGTTTGACCATGGATGGAATGGGAACCAGATTTTTATACAGATGAGTTATATGCCTGAGATAATGTATTGATATATATTGTCCAGGTTCATTATGTGACGGATTATGTGATTGCTGCTCTGACAGGTAGTGTGTTGTATGTATTGAGATAATCCTGACAGGTCACTATAGGAAAAGTGATCATTTTGTGCATGTATCATGCCAAATTTTTCAAGATCTATTGATGATTGATAGGTAGTAGGGTTCTACGCGGTGGCTGGTGGCCTTATGCCTACCCGCACCCTAGGACCGTCGCGGCGGCCCGCCGGGAACGGGGCGGGGGTCGTGACAGAGGTGGTATCAGAGCAAAGGTTAAACAAGAGTCCTGTCAGAGCAATAGGGTGAGTCAGGATTAAGTATAGGATTATACTATGGAGCATAGAATTTTTTTTATGCTATTTGCTGGGTCATTTACAATTTAGTAAAGCATTTTATGACTTAGTGTGTAGTGACTCAGTATGTAGATATATAAAAAAATACCTCCAAGGAGAGGATCTGCTCGTCCTGGACGGAGGATGGAGCCAGATATAGCATTGGATGCGGGTTCCGCACATGTCGAGCCCCAAAGAGAAAAATCTTCTTCTGCTGATAGACGGAGGGTTGATGATCAAGGAGAGGTAGGAAGTAGAGATGCATTGATGGAACAGTTACTGGCGGAGAATCAGGCTCTGAGGGAGCAGAATATGAAAAGCAGATACACTCACCCCTTTGAGTAATCAGGTAATTTACTCTTTTAAATTCGAGGACGAATTTTATATAAGGGGGGGAGGATGTAATAACCCCAAAATATTTTTTTTTTTTATATAAAAAAGGATAGAATAGTCATTTAAAATTGATATGAGGGGTAAAATTGGAAGGAATGAAAAGATAATGGCATAGTTGTAGATGCGTTGAAGTGGTAAGGGTAAAATTGGAAAGGAATCAAAAGTTAATGGCATAACGGTAGATATGTTGAAGTGTTAGGGGCAAAATAGGAATTTAATAATATTAAACAAAGGGTGAATAGTATCTTGATGTGATTTAATTGGAGGGTTTGAGCTGGCTTTTGGAATGAAACCGAGAGAAAGAGGGAGGGGGTTCTCAAGCGTGAAATAGAGGAAAGAAAGAAAGAAAAAGAAGAAGAAGAAAAAGAAAGGGAAAGGAATTCCGGGTGCACTTCCAGTTGAAGGAAAAATTGTAGATCTCCTTCTCCTCTACGCAAGGACCTCGATTTCCAAAAAGAAAAAGGTAAATATCCATCCCTATCTAGTCTTTTGATGACATTAGGCTATACAAAGGGTGGATATAGTCTAGAGGGGTCGGATAAGGGTTGTAGAGGTGGTTAAAAGAAGAAGAATCGGATTTTGACAAATTTTTCCGGCACTACGGAAAAACTGTGTCGAAGTCCTAACTTCGGCAAATTATTTAGGGGGTCAAACGGCCTCCGATGATAATACATGTTATCTCTTTGGAATCCTCTGTGAGTGTAGAATGTTAGGTAAAAATTTCATCAAATTTGGAGTCCTAAAAGTGGATTAAAACCGGGATGAAGTAACCCACTGTCAGTTCGGGTTACTGTTCATCCGGGTGGAAAATAGGGGATTTCATGCTATAATAGAGTATTAAGCCTAGATCAAGCTAAAAGGGACCTTGTACTCATGCAAAGGAGTCCCTAATACACATAAATGGTGAGTTAATTAATTAAAAAGGAAAAAAAGAAAGAAAAGAAAAGATTTAGAGAACAGGGGAGTTGAATCAATTAAAGTTCCCTATGTTATAATTGGCACGTAGATTATAGCCCTTGATACAAGACTAAATGTATTGTAAATGCATGTCACAGTTGGGCAAGAAGCTAGGGAACAAGAGGAAGAAGTTCCCCACTGCCAGCTGTAGATTTTTGGAGGCGTATCAGGGCTGTGCCAGATTGACAGGTGAGTGGGAGTCATGTACTTTGCACCATGAGCATTCTTAATTCATTTTCATGAATGTCGCCAAGTGTGAATTGATTCCACTTGTGCATATTGACTGATATTGTAGTAGATTCCTCTATAATCTTGATTCTCCATGCTTGATTATTCTGTACATGCATTTGAGGGAACATTGAGAGGAATTACGAGAGGTTGATGAGTAATCAAATTGATTCCGAATTATGAAATGATTTCTTTTGTAAATTGATTTCATTTTCTCTATTTCAAAGATTTGTAGAGCCTTTTTAGTGGTATATTGAGTTGTATTGCACTTCCTTGACCCTCACTTCTAACCCTGATGTTAGTTTATGATTGGGTCATGATCAAGTGAGTGGTAGTCTTGATTATACTCCTTTTTAGTAGAGTATTGGGAGGGTGCATTATGGCATTTATGCATGGCTTGGCAGTATCTGCAGGACACCTATAGTCGATGGGGGTTGAACATCGGCCTTTGTGCACATAGTAGCCTTCTGGGTGGGCGGAGCCCAGTCCCTTCCTAGGGGGGACACGGCCCTAGGCGTAGGATCGGCCGGTCCTACGACTTATATTCTGCTTGCCGCCGGGCATAGTAAGACCCCGCGAGGTGCAGTATGGCTTTCCGCGGATGTAGAATTCCCGCGAGGTGCCGTTTAGTATGTAGATGTGAGATGGATTTCTGTTCTGGATACTGGCCAGCATTTATATGATCAGTGTGGTGTCTTATCCTGCATATGCATGTGACAGTAGGGAGTTGTTGCTGGTTTGCCTGGGGCGTAAAACCCACCTCCTGATAGCTGTCTAGCATTTATGTTATCGGTATGGTGTCTTATCCTGCATATGCATGTGACAGTAGGGAGTTGTTGCTGGTTCGCCTGGGGCGTAAAACCCACCTCCCGACAGCTGTCTAGCATTTATGTTATCGGTATGGTGTCTTATCCTGCATATGCATGTGACAGTAGGGAGTTGTTGCTGGTTCGCCTGGGGCGTAAAACCCACCTCCCGACAGCTGTCTAGTGATGATTTCAGCATATTGACACCTGATTTGTATGTTCCAGCATTATGATCTGTTGAGCATATTCATGAGTAGCATATATGTTTGCTTGATTATTCCATATATGCTTCAGATGAGTTGATATTGATTGTGGTAATATTGATGATTTATTCCATATTCTCTATGTTGAGTTCATGTTCATGTTGTTATTGATCTTGAGATTTCATCTCGAGCCATGATTATATTCTGTCTCATGTGCATAGTACTCTCTACTCCACTCACTGAGTATTTATATACTCACTCCCCAGTTTGGTGTTTTTGATTGCAGGGCAGGTATTGTATAGAGAAGAGCAGGATTAGTGGTTGCCTGCTAGCTGTGCCGCTCCATAGTATAGTATAGTATAGTATAATGTAAATAGAGGTTTATACCTTTTGGTGTATTATAAACCTTCTATTGTATATAGTGCATAGTTACAGTCATAGATCCTGTTGTGGATATGGGTTTGACCATGGATGGAATGGGAACCAGATTTTTATACAGATGAGTTATATGCCTGAGATAATGTATTGATATATATTGTCCAGGTTCATTATGTGACGGATTATGTGATTGCTGCTCTGACAGGTAGTGTGTTGTATGTATTGAGATAATCCTGACAGGTCACTATAGGAAAAGTGATCATTTTGTGCATGTATCATGCCAAATTTTTCAAGATCTATTGATGATTGATAGGTAGTAGGGTTCTACGCGGTGGCTGGTGGCCTTATGCCTACCCGCACCCTAGGACCGTCGCGGCGGCCCGCCGGGAACGGGGCGGGGGTCGTGACAGAGGTGGTATCAGAGCAAAGGTTAAACAAGAGTCCTGTCAGAGCAATAGGGTGAGTCAGGATTAAGTATAGGATTATACTATGGAGCATAGAATTTTTTTTATGCTATTTGCTGGGTCATTTACAATTTAGTAAAGCATTTTATGACTTAGTGTGTAGTGACTCAGTATGTAGATATATAAAAAAATACCTCCAAGGAGAGGATCTGCTCGTCCTGGACGGAGGATGGAGCCAGATATAGCATTGGATGCGGGTTCCGCACATGTCGAGCCCCAAAGAGAAAAATCTTCTTCTGCTGATAGACGGAGGGTTGATGATCAAGGAGAGGTAGGAAGTAGAGATGCATTGATGGAACAGTTACTGGCGGAGAATCAGGCTCTGAGGGAGCAGAATATGAAAAGCAGATACACTCACCCCTTTGAGTAATCAGGTAATTTACTCTTTTAAATTCGAGGACGAATTTTATATAAGGGGGGGAGGATGTAATAACCCCAAAATATTTTTTTTTTTATATAAAAAAGGATAGAATAGTCATTTAAAATTGATATGAGGGGTAAAATTGGAAGGAATGAAAAGATAATGGCATAGTTGTAGATGCGTTGAAGTGGTAAGGGTAAAATTGGAAAGGAATCAAAAGTTAATGGCATAACGGTAGATATGTTGAAGTGTTAGGGGCAAAATAGGAATTTAATAATATTAAACAAAGGGTGAATAGTATCTTGATGTGATTTAATTGGAGGGTTTGAGCTGGCTTTTGGAATGAAACCGAGAGAAAGAGGGAGGGGGTTCTCAAGCGTGAAATAGAGGAAAGAAAGAAAGAAAAAGAAGAAGAAGAAAAAGAAAGGGAAAGGAATTCCGGGTGCACTTCCAGTTGAAGGAAAAATTGTAGATCTCCTTCTCCTCTACGCAAGGACCTCGATTTCCAAAAAGAAAAAGGTAAATATCCATCCCTATCTAGTCTTTTGATGACATTAGGCTATACAAAGGGTGGATATAGTCTAGAGGGGTCGGATAAGGGTTGTAGAGGTGGTTAAAAGAAGAAGAATCGGATTTTGACAAATTTTTCCGGCACTACGGAAAAACTGTGTCGAAGTCCTAACTTCGGCAAATTATTTAGGGGGTCAAACGGCCTCCGATGATGATACATGTTATCTCTTTGGAATCCTCTGTGAGTGTAGAATGTTAGGTAAAAATTTCATCAAATTTGGAGTCCTAAAAGTGGATCAAAACCGGGATGAAGTAACCCACTGTCAGTTCGGGTTACTGTTCATCCGGGTGGAAAATAGGGGATTTCATGCTATAATAGAGTATTAAGCCTAGATCAAGCTAAAAGGGACCTTGTACTCATGCAAAGGAGTCCCTAATACACATAAATGGTGAGTTAATTAATTAAAAAGGAAAAAAAGAAAGAAAAGAAAAGATTTAGAGAACAGGGGAGTTGAATCAATTAAAGTTCCCTATGTTATAATTGGCACGTAGATTATAGCCCTTGATACAAGACTAAATGTATTGTAAATGCATGTCACAGTTGGGCAAGAAGCTAGGGAACAAGAGGAAGAAGTTCCCCACTGCCAGCTGTAGATTTTTGGAGGCGTATCAGGGCTGTGCCAGATTGACAGGTGAGTGGGAGTCATGTACTTTGCACCATGAGCATTCTTAATTCATTTTCATGAATGTCGCCAAGTGTGAATTGATTCCACTTGTGCATATTGACTGATATTGTAGTAGATTCCTCTATAATCTTGATTCTCCATGCTTGATTATTCTGTACATGCATTTGAGGGAACATTGAGAGGAATTACGAGAGGTTGATGAGTAATCAAATTGATTCCGAATTATGAAATGATTTCTTTTGTAAATTGATTTCATTTTCTCTATTTCAAAGATTTGTAGAGCCTTTTTAGTGGTATATTGAGTTGTATTGCACTTCCTTGACCCTCACTTCTAACCCTGATGTTAGTTTATGATTGGGTCATGATCAAGTGAGTGGTAGTCTTGATTATACTCCTTTTTAGTAGAGTATTGGGAGGGTGCATTATGGCATTTATGCATGGCTTGGCAGTATCTGCAGGACACCTATAGTCGATGGAGGTTGAACATCGGCCTTTGTGCACATAGTAGCCTTCTGGGTGGGCGGAGCCCAGTCCCTTCCTAGGGGGGGACACGGCCCTAGGCGTAGGATCGGCCGGTCCTACGACTTATATTCTGCTTGCCGCCGGGCATAGTAAGACCCCGCGAGGTGCAGTATGGCTTTCCGCGGATGTAGAATTCCCGCGAGGTGCCGTTTAGTATGTAGATGTGAGATGGATTTCTGTTCTGGATACTGGCCAGCATTTATATGATCAGTGTGGTGTCTTATCCTGCATATGCATGTGACAGTAGGGAGTTGTTGCTGGTTTGCCTGGGGCGTAAAACCCACCTCCTGATAGCTGTCTAGCATTTATGTTATCGGTATGGTGTCTTATCCTGCATATGCATGTGACAGTAGGGAGTTGTTGCTGGTTCGCCTGGGGCGTAAAACCCACCTCCCGACAGCTGTCTAGCATTTATGTTATCGGTATGGTGTCTTATCCTGCATATGCATGTGACAGTAGGGAGTTGTTGCTGGTTCGCCTGGGGCGTAAAACCCACCTCCCGACAGCTGTCTAGTGATGATTTCAGCATATTGACACCTGATTTGTATGTTCCAGCATTATGATCTGTTGAGCATATTCATGAGTAGCATATATGTTTGCTTGATTATTCCATATATGCTTCAGATGAGTTGATATTGATTGTGGTAATATTGATGATTTATTCCATATTCTCTATGTTGAGTTCATGTTCATGTTGTTATTGATCTTGAGATTTCATCTCGAGCCATGATTATATTCTGTCTCATGTGCATAGTACTCTCTACTCCACTCACTGAGTATTTATATACTCACTCCCCAGTTTGGTGTTTTTGATTGCAGGGCAGGTATTGTATAGAGAAGAGCAGGATTAGTGGTTGCCTGCTAGCTGTGCCGCTCCATAGTATAGTATAGTATAGTATAATGTAAATAGAGGTTTATACCTTTTGGTGTATTATAAACCTTCTATTGTATATAGTGCATAGTTACAGTCATAGATCCTGTTGTGGATATGGGTTTGACCATGGATGGAATGGGAACCAGATTTTTATACAGATGAGTTATATGCCTGAGATAATGTATTGATATATATTGTCCAGGTTCATTATGTGACGGATTATGTGATTGCTGCTCTGACAGGTAGTGTGTTGTATGTATTGAGATAATCCTGACAGGTCACTATAGGAAAAGTGATCATTTTGTGCATGTATCATGCCAAATTTTTCAAGATCTATTGATGATTGATAGGTAGTAGGGTTCTACGCGGTGGCTGGTGGCCTTATGCCTACCCGCACCCTAGGACCGTCGCGGCGGCCCGCCGGGAACGGGGCGGGGGTCGTGACATCTAGCCCAAGGGTGACCACACCGGAGGAGTTGGGGGAGCTGCCGGAGTGTGAAAGAAGACGAGAAGAGCCACCTTCCACGACCGACGGTGTACCTGCACAAAGCTTCACCGTTGTATCCGGTGAGGGCCCTCCGACAATCAAGTTGGAGTGGAGCTTTTTAGGTCCAGCCAAAAGTCCCCATAGGCATTACCTGTTGAGGTTCTTTATAGTCTCGATAGGAGCACTTAGGTAGCGAAGGTACGGCCCATTCCCATCATGAGTTGGAGTGGCGCCCAGCCAGAGCCTGATTATGGCATGCGGTGGAGTCCGTTCTTGGAAACGGTAAGACGTTGATAGCTGTGGCAGGGTATGGCCTGCTCTCATCATGAGAGGGAGTGGCGCGCGGTGGAGTTCGTTCTTGGAAATGGTAAGGCGTTGATAGCCGTGTCAAGGTGTGGTCGGGGTAGCATGTCGTGGAGGTGTCGCAATATACAACCACGTAGGAGGGCGAAGACACGCACATGGGTGCGGCCGTTGGTGAGGCCGAGCTCGTCAAGAGATCATATCAGGTATTTGGCGAAGTCGGCTAGACAAGTGTTGAAGTCAGCCTAGCGTCCCAGGTTCCGAGGTGTGTTTGGTGGAGCACCCCGAGCTCGAAGGCCAGGGCGTATTACCGGAGAGGGCACCCCGAGCTTGGTCGGGGCGAGTCGGTGAATACCGAAGACGCTCCGAACTTGGTCGGCCGAGTCGACGAATATCCGAAATTGAAGGAGCTTTCGGTGAAATTCGAGGTTGGGCTAATTCTAGGTCAGACCGTGGACACGTTCGGTCAGCGTTGGTATCTTATTGGGCCAAAATTGGGTGGCCCCTTTTGTTGTGAACTGTACGATTCATTTTGCACACCCCCCCCCTAATGGAATGGAGTAAATTACCACCCATAAGCCTATCCATACATCTTTATCTATCAATTCAATCATCTGACATAAAAATAAATGAGAGAGAGTAGTGCAGAGGGCAAATAATGACAGATGATTAGGACTCTGGAAGTCTGTGGTGCTCAAGATTGACTCTTGAAGCTAAGTGCTATGTTTTATTGGTTGGGGAGATATGTGAGCTTGGGCACTGTTACATAAATTGGTGCATATTGAATCCAATGGCTTGTGGTGATTAAATGACATTAAAATATTATAGAATAATAATGCTTTCTTATAAAATATTATAGAGTTGCTGTTTGAAAAGACCGTTTGAGCTCAAGTTTATCATGTTCGTATGAGCCAATTCCTTCAAATATTTTGAATGTGCATGGTTTTGATACATGATTTACATTTCTTGTGTGAGCTAGAACTCTTCATATTTTTTCCTATATCAAATACTATTTAAGCAAGATATTAGACCTATTTCATCCCCTTTGGGATTTTAAAATATTGTGACAAAATATAGATTGGTGGGTAAAATTTAGTTATAATTTTTTTCAAGCAAAAAAAATGTGAACGATCATCAAGTAATTGTTACAATTTAATGCGGATGGTGCAATGTCAAAGAAAATAAAAAGAAAGAACTAGCTCAGATTTAAAATATATAGTAAAAAATGAGAAGGGCATGTGTATAAAAATTCTTTTTATTATATTAATAATAGCTTGGATTCTCTAGGGAGATTCTGGACTTCATAGGCAAAATAAGCGTTGAAGCTACATGAAGCCAACCAAAGGACTCATGTTACGCATTGGGTTGTGATATATATATATATATATATATATATATATATAAATGAATGAATATGTATATATACATACATCATGAAGCCAACCAAAGGAGTCATGTTACGCATTGGGTTGTGATATATATATATATATATATATATACACACATATCTAGATACATATATGCATATATATATATATATATACATATGTATATATATATACACACACACATATGTATATACATATACATATATATACATACATATGTATATATATATATATATATATATATATATATATATACATATATATACATACATATGTATATATACATACAAATGTACATACATATGTATATATACATACAAATGTATATACATATGTATATATACATACATATGTATATACATATGTATATATACATACATATGTATATATATATATATATATATATATATATATATATATATATATATATATATATCTGATCCTCGAATCTCGATCATTCCCATCTCCGGTATCTTTGATGTCATCCCCTCTCGCCCCCTTTTCGTCAGTTGAGTGCTTTCACGAATTGCCGGTTGTACCCCGTACCGTATCCCCCTTCCCTGAATTTCTTAGGCCTGAAACCCCTCAAGTGCCTCAAGTAGGTCTTGCACTGATTAACGGATATACATATATATATATATATAAACATATGTATATACATATATACATATATATACATATGTATATACATATATACACATATATATACATATGTATATACATATGTATATACATATGTATATACATATGTATATACATATATACATATATATATCTGCATACATATATAAATATATACATACATATACATATATACATATGTATATACATATACATATATATGTATATACATACATATACATATACATATATATATATACACATATACATATATATATATATATGTATATGTATACATATATATATATGTATATGTATATATATATATCTATATATATATATACGTATATGTGTGTATGTGTGTGTGTGTGTCTATATATATATATATATGTATATATATACGTATATATACATATATATGTATACATACATATATATGTATGTATACATATATATGTATGTATACATATATATATGTTTGTATATATGTATATGTATGTATACATAGATATGTATATGTATGTATACACATATATACATATATATGTACATACATATATATGTATATATGTATATACATACATATACATATATATGTATACATATATATATGTACATATATATATATATATGTGTATATATATATGTATATATATATGTGTGTATATATATATGTATATATATATATGTATATATATATATATATGTGTGTGTGTGTGTATATATATATGTATATATGTATATATATATATGTTTGTATATGTACATATACATATACATATATACATATACATATACATATACATATATATACAAATACATATACATATACATATACATACATATATGTTGCTGGTGGTCCAAACCAAGAACGATTGGCACAGCGGTGTGAACGGGGTTCCGTTTGGGTTGCCTTGGTTGGTGTTGATTGCGCTCCACTTTCCACCGGGAAACCTGCAAGCAAGCCTCGCACCACCACTGGGGTAGTGGGGGCCCTCCGACGATCAAGTCAGAGGAGATTGGAGGAGAAGGAAAGATAATAGTAGCAAGTAGGAGAATGCTCTGGAAGTTCTTGCTTACCCCCCCCCTTCTCCCCCCAGCCGCATATATACCAGGCTGGGGGATCTTTCAGGGGGGTTCGTCATCGTGGGGCACGATGGAGCTGCCACTGACACGGCTGTTACAGGGCGTCGTGGGGCAGCGCTGGGTACGGCCGCGACAGGGCGTAGTGGAGCTCCGCCTTGTACGGCTGTTACAGGGGATCGTGGAGCAGCGCCAGATACAACCGTTGCAGGGAGTAGTGGAGCAGGAGGTTGCGGCGTGCCTCTGGGGAATAGCCTGTCGTTGTCGAGAGATGTCCGACTCGGGGTCGAGCTGCGGAGACGAAGATGTCCGACTCGGGGTCGGATTGCTGGATCAAGGGGCAGCCGACTCGGGGTCGGGCTACGGAGACGAAGATGTCCGACTCGGGGTCGGATTGCTGGATCAAGGGGCAGCCGACTCGGGGTCGGGCTGCGGAGACGAAGATGTCCGACTCGGGGTCGGATTGCTGGATCAAGGGGCTGCCGTAGTCTTCCTGGGCGCGCGTGCCGGTCACGTGGGGCATGGTGGCTAAGTTCCTCCGTAACAGTAGCCCCCCACTTCCGAGCCTGGAACCAGAAGGAGAACGGGTGAAGGGAGTGATGCTTCGTGATTGCCGCCATCCCTCGGAGAGGCGCGCGCGCTTCGAGCTCCCCGCCTTCTTTATGGCGTATGGCGGTTGTTGCTGACCTGGCAGTCTGAGGATTTCGGCGGACATCCCTCCTTAATGGCGTCGATTCGCCTTTGGGGCGCGAGCGACCCTTTGGCAGCCAGGCGTCCTCTGGCGTCACCGAGGCGTCACCCACCTTTCCGCCTATTTAACCGAGGGCTCTCCTCCGTCCGCCTTTCTCTTTACAGACATCTTCGAGTTTCTCCTTTGCGCTGTCGTCATTGCCGTCGAACTGTTCGCTTGCTCCTCCTTTGACGCTTTCGGAGCCGTTCTTCCTTCTCTTCCGGTGAGTTGCCCCATTCTTCAATTTGAGGCTCTCCATACTTTCTCCTTTTGTATTAGGGTACTCCAGTCGTTCCGGTCCTTTTCCCCTTCTTGACCCCGTCCTGACCGTAGATTCATTGGCCATTAGGGATGGGCGAAGTGAGAGCAGACCGCATTAAGTCGGAGCTGGTCGCTGAAGACCTAGATAGGTTCGTGGCTCGATACCACCTTCCCGAGGCCTGCAATGTTACGCTCCCGGGGCCTGAGGAGAGGATGTCCCATCCTCCTCCAGGGAAGGTCGCCATCAATGAGGGCATTCTTCAGGCTGGGTTTCGCTTTCCCCCCTCGGACTTAGTTGTGCAGGTGCTTCGGGGTTTAAGAGTGGCGCCGACGCAACTGGTGCCGAACTCATGGCGCGCCCTGACGGCCTTCCAGGTTCTCTGCCGCATGCACGAGGTTCCCACCACCCTGAATGTCTTTTGGGAATGCTACGGCCTGAGCGGCCACCCCCAGGACAAAGGGTGGTGGTGCTTTGCGGCGCGGCGAGGGTGCGGCCTCGTCAAGGAGGCTCCTTCCTCCATTCACGGCTGGAAGGAGCGTTTCTTTTTCGTTGACGCAGATCCCTCTTGGGGAATCAGGGCTACCTGGGAGACGCCGATGAAGTCCCCGATTGGCCTATCGAGGTTGTCGAGGGAGGAATCCGATGGCGTCGCCGTTTTGAAGGGGTTGGTTGCCGAGGGCCGGCTCCCCCCGGTGGCTTGCCTTATTTCCGAGGATACCATGGTGAACGTTGGTCTGAGCTCGGTCCCCACTGACCGTGAGCCCGCCACCATTCCTTTTTTTAGCTCTTTTCTCCTCTTTCGTCTCGTTCTTTCCTTCAGTTTCTCAACCTCCGACCACCTCGTCCTTTTTGCAGAGATCGACGACGTCATGCAGTCGGACAAGGCAACGGCTGTTGGTAGGACGTCCCTACTGGAAGCAGTCCGGAGGAAGAAACGAGCTCCTCCGAGCGGGGCCCCACCGGCGAAGAAGTCCCGCCGGCAGGCGACTCCGACTCCGACAGACGGGTCCGGACCCACCGATCAGGGGGACGCCGCGGGCGCGGACCGGGAGTTGACGCTGTATCAGCCCTCCGACGCCGAGACTACCGTTTCTCCGGAGGCATCACCCGGGCGTGCCCGAGATGGACGGGTCGGACGTGATCGGTCCCCAGCCCAGCCTTCAACTCGGTCGGCTCCGGATGATACGAGGAGGGACGCGCCGAGGCTCCGGCCGAGCGGGACCCTGTCAATTCCAGGGGCGGTCCCCGCCCCGAGCATGGTCAGCATGACTCTTCCCCATGCGATGGGTAAGGGTAAGGCTGCAGAACCACCGTCCGACTCCGGGGAGAAGTCGGGGTCGGCCTTCACTTTCGCCGGCGCCCGAAGCCTCATCGAGACGGTACTGCTGGAGAAGGACCGCAGGCAGGTCCGGGAGATGAGGGTCCCTGACGTTGGGGCTGCCAGCTGCGTCTGTCTCATGTCGGTGAGTGTTCTTTCGGTCGCTTTCATCATTTATAGGCTCTGTTGATCCCTGCCTGACGCCCCCATTTTTCCTATCTCTTAGCTCGCCCAGTACATGATCCGCCTGGAGGAGTGCTACGAGGAACAGGCGAGGCTTCTGGCGAGGGCCGAGAGCCAACTGAAGGCAGTAGAGGAGGGAGGTCAGGCTGCGGCGGGGAGGACGACCAGGGACCTCGAGATGAGGCTCCGGGTGGCCGAAGAGCGGGCACTCGGCTTCGTCACCCTCGAGAAGCAACTGTTGGAGGCTCAAGAGCAACTCAAGGTTGCCTCGGGTCTCGAGGGCGAGATCAAGAAGGCGGAGGAGCGGGCCGAGAAGCAATCCCGGAAGGCTGCCGACTACCGGGAGAGGTGGGAGAAGGCCCAGCGGTCAGCCGACAACACCCGCAACCGAACCCGGTCTCTTGAAGCCAAGCTGGGCGAATTGGAGTCGGCCTTGGAGAAGTCCCGCGCGAGCGACCGGGAGCTTCATTCGCGCCTGGAGGAGGCTGAGGCTGCTCGCATTGCTGCCGAGGCGAAGCACAAGGAGGCTCAGGCTGATCTGCTGAGGGTCTCCTCCGAGGCGGACGACCGGATTGTGGCGAAGGTCTTGGAGGCGAAGGCTCAGATTATGGAGCGGGCAGAGGCGGCGCTGGCCGAGAAGAGTGCGGAGATCGGGCGTCAGGCGATACAGGCTTATCGTCAGTCCGTCGAGTTCACCCGTGATATGTCGGAGGCGGTACAGGCCTATCGTCAGTCTGACGAGTTCGTCCGTGACATGTCGGACGCGGGGTCCGACTCCTTTGTCTTAGGCTTCGAGGAAGGCCTGGCAAGGGTGTCGGCTAAGTACCCCGAAATTGACCTGAGTGGGATCTCCCTTCTCGACTCCCCTCCGGCGCCATTGCCTGCTGCTTCTCCAACCGTCTCCCTACCCCCTGCGGACGTGGCCGGCGTTCCCGACCCGGGGGTTCCTCCAAGCTGACCTTCTGTATTTTCGTTCTTTTCTTTGTGTGTTGGCGTTTTGCCAAGTTGTATGGGTCTCGGCCCTGAAACAATGAAAGTTAATGCAAATAGAGTTTCTTCATTTCACTTTCGTCCTTCTTCTTTTTAACTCTTGGTAGCGTCTCGCTGACTCCCGACTCTTGAAATTCTTCTGGCGCTAGGCCAGGTATCTGAGGGTTAGGCCTCAGGGAATTCTTCCGGCGCTAAGCCAGGCATCCGAGGGTTAGGCCTCAGGAACTTCTTCCGGCGCTAAGCCAGGCATCCGAGGGTTAGGCCTCAGGAACTTCTTCCGGCGCTAAGCCAGGCATCCGAGGGTTTGGCTTCAAGAACTTCTTCCGGCGCTAAGCCAGGCATCCGAGGGTTAGGCCTCAGGAACTTCTTCCGGCGCTAAGCCAGGCATCCGAGGGTTAGGCCTCAGGAACTTCTTCCGGCGCTAAGCCAGGCATCCGAGGGTTAGGCCTCAGGAACTTCTTCCGGCGCTAAGCCAGGCATCCGAGGGTTAGGCCTTAGGAACTTCTTCCGGCGCTAAGCCAGGCATCCGAGGGTTAGGCCTCAGGAACTTCTTCCGGCGCTAAGCCAGGCATCCGAGGGCTAGGCCTCAGGAAATTCCGCTCGTTGGTCGGCCAAGGCTGGCGCAAGCCGAGGCGACCGGTCGGAGCTTCAGGCTAGTCTGCTCCCGGGATGATCATCGGGTTAGCCTGGCATCCGAGGGCCGTGCCTCGGGAGATTCCGCTCGTTGGTCGGCCAAGGCTGGCGCAAGCCGAGGCGACCGGTCGGGGCTTCAGGCTAGTCTGCTCCCGGGATGATCATCGGGTTAGCCTGGCATCTGAGGGTTGTCAGGCCTCAGGAAATTCCGCTCGTTGGTCGGCCAAGGCTGGCGCAAGCCGAGGCGACCGGTCGGGGCTTCAGGCTAGTCTGCTCCCGGGATGATCATCGGGTTAGCCTGGCATCCGAGGGCCGAGCCTCGGGAGATTCCGCTCGTTGGTCGGCCAAGGCTGGCGCAAGCCGAGGCGACCGGTCGGGGCTTCAGGCTAGTCTGCTCCCGGGATGATCATCGGGTTAGCCTGGCATCCGAGGGCCGTGCCTCGGGAGATTCCGCTCGTTGGTCGGCCAAGGCTGGCGCAAGCCGAGGCGACCGGTCGGGGCTTCAGGCTAGTCTGCTCCCGGGATGATCATCGGGTTAGCCTGGCATCCGAGGGCCGAGCCTCGGGAAATTCCGCTCGCTGGTCGTGCGCCTGTCGCTTGCCGCCCGACGGGATTTCTCCGTGGCCAGCTGCGATCGTGTTTCTCCTCCTCTCCAAGCGTCGCCTGTGGAACACCAGATGGGCATTAAATGCTAATTGAGGGGTTACCTGGGAAATCGGATCGCCAGTTGCTGCTTGCGAGGAGTGTCAGTTAAGCGGCCGCGATACGCGCGTTCTTCGAGGCGGATGCGGCTTGGGCGCGAGCGGAGATATGTGGACCTAGGGGTACAGGCCACCCGGAGTGTCCTGCACAAAGAATGCGATTAAGGAGAATAACGCTTAGGAAATCGCGGGGAGATACGCCTCGAGAGCCGGATCGGCTCCGGATTCAATGCGCCCGCATTTATTGGAGCCACCCGCAGCGGAACGACCGGGGGGCCGCAGTTTGGCTATAAATATAGGTGCAGGTGCGATGGAGCCTGCCAAGCCGGAGCTGTTCAGGTTGCCATGGATCGTGGGCCTCCTCTCCGGCGCATGGTTGAGAGACCCCTACCGAAGGAACGGGAGACGCGCCCTTCGCGACTTCCGCCAACTAGCCGTTTCATCTGGGATCAACAAGGAGGTTCTCCCCGGCGGAACTCCGCTCTAGGCGTTTCATCCGGGATCACGTCTCCCCTCCTTGAAGTTCGGCCTCCCGATTGAGCTCCGCACCAGGCGCTTGATCCGGGACCGCGCCTCCATATGCTCTTCTCCCATGTATTCCTTCTCTCCCCTAACACTGGGGAGGACCGGAATATCCCTTGGAGGTGGCGTTCCCCTGGAGGCAGCGGGAGCTTCGTCTGCGGCGGCTCCTCGTCTTTTTCGTGAGGCGTGGATGGCGCCTCTGGGTAGGAGCAGTGTGGACTTCTCCTTCGTCCAGTTCTTCTTCATCCGCGCCGACTCTTCGTCTTCTTCGTGAGACGCCGATGGCGCCTCCGGTTGGAAGCACCCACTCCCGGCGGGATTGCAGCCGCTTCGGATGGAGGTTTCGGGATCCCAGATCTTCAGCTCCTCGGAGTCTCCACCTCTTCTTTACTTTCTTTACGCCTTAATTCCCCTCTGGGAATTCCTTGTAATCACACGAGCACGCCATTGTAACCAGAAATTATTGAAATGAAAAGTGTTATACATTTTTGAACTGTCTTTCTGGCATTGTCGTTCTACTGGTAATACATCCGCAGGTTAGCGGAATTCCAGCTCCTTAGAATTTCTCGACCATCTAGGGCCTCCAACTGGTAGGAGCCAGGTCGGTTTACCCAGCGAACCCTATACGGGCCTTCCCAATTTGGCGCTAGCTTCCCACCTTCCGCAGGTTGAGATGCTTTAGCTCGTCTTAGCACCAGATCTCCGATTCTGAAAAGCTTCGGTCGGACCTTGGAGTTGTAATATCGGGCCACCCTCCGCTGATACATCGCCATCCGAACCTGCGCCATTTCCCTTACTTCTTCCAAGAGATCCAGGTTCCCTCGGAGTTGCTCCGAATTGGCCTCGGGTCGGTGCGCGGCCACCCGAGGTGAGGGGAGTCCGAGCTCCACGGGGACAATGGCTTCCGTGCCATAGGTTAGGCTGAAAGGCGTCTCCCCGGTAGGGGTCCGATGCGTGGTCCGATACGCCCAAAGGACATTCTCGAGTTCTTCGACCCAAGCTTGTCCCGTCCGACCGATCCGCGCTTTGATTCCTTGGAGGATTGTCCGATTTGTGACCTCGGCCTCGCCGTTGGTTTGGGGATGCGACACAGATGTGAACCGATGCTCGATCCCAAACTCCTCGCAGAAGTCACGGAAATGCTTGTTGTCGAACTGTCGACCATTATCCGAGATGAGGACCCGAGGTACCCCAAATCGGACAATAATGTTCTTCTTCACGAACTTCCGGACTTGCGCCTCCGTGATAGTGGCCAGCGGCTCTGCCTCCACCCACTTGGTGAAGTAGTCGATTGCAACAATCAAAAATTTCCGCTGAGCTGAAGCGACGGGGAATGGTCCGAGGATATCCATTCCCCACTGGGCGAAGGGCCAGGGTGCAGTGATTGGTGCCAAGGGGACAGAAGGGACTCTCTGGACGTTGGCGTGGCGCTGGCAGGCATCGCATTTCCGTACATGATCCTTTGAGTCCTCCAACAAGGTAGGCCAATAATAGCCTTGCCTCATGATCTTGTGCGCCAAGGACCTAGCCCCCAAGTGTGATCCGCAAACGCCTTCGTGGACTTCGCCGAGGACGTAGGTCGCTTCCGAGGGGCGGAGGCACTTTAAGAGGGGGGCGGTGAACGAGGTCCGATACAGCCTCCCTTCATAGAGTACGTAGTGGGCGGACTTCATAACAAGTCGCCGAGCTTGATCTTCGTCTTCAGGGAGGATCCCTTCGGCGAGGTAGGCGACAAGCGGGTCCATCCAAGACGGCTCCGGATCAATCGCCATCACCGCTCCAGCCTCGCCGATGCTCGGGGCATCCAGGGTCTCCAGGTAGATCGCCCTCGACAAGTTGTGCGCGTCTGCGCTCACTAAGCGGGACAACCTGTCGGCCCTGGCATTTTCACTTCTTGGGACCTGCTGGATGTCGACACTGCCGAGGTCGGGAATGAGTGCTTGCACCTTCCGGACGTAATTCTGCATGGTCGGGTTCCGGGCTTCGAACTCCCCACGGACCTGCCCGACCACCAGCTGGGAGTCGGTGAAGACCTTCAGGCGCCGGATGCCGAGCTCCTTGGTGAGTTTGAGTCCCGTGACTAGGGCCTCGTACTCCGCCTCGTTGTTGGTCACTGGAAATCCGAACCTCAAGGCATACTCGGCTATCACTCCATCTGGACTGGTAAGGACCAGCCCGGCCCCTCCACCTTCGGGGTTCGACGACCCATCGATGTGAAGCGTCCAAATCGGGAGGTCGAAGCTGGGTGTTTCCGGCGACCTAGGTTCCGCCTCCTGCACCGTGCACTCAGCGAGGAGATCCGCGAGCGCCTGGGCCTTGATGGCGGGTCGGGGCTGGTAGCGGATGTCGAACTCACCAAGTTCTATTGCCCACTTCACCAGCCGTCCCGCATTCTCTGGATTACTGAGGATCTGCCGCAGCGGTTGATCGATCAAGAGGGTGACAGAATGGGCCTGAAAATAGGGGCGAAGCCTCCTGGTCGCGGTCAGCAGCGCGAAGGCGATCTTTTCAGCCTTCGTATACCGCGTCTCGGCATCCCGTAGGACCCGGCTGATGTAGTACACAGGCTTCTGGAGCTTTGCCTCTTTCCGAACCAGTACCGCACTGACTGCGGTTGGGGAGACCGCCAGATAGAGGTAGAGCATCTCCCCTTCTTGCGGCTTGGACAGCAGGGGAGGAGACGCCAAGTATTCCTTGAGCTGGTCGAATGCTGCTTGACATTCGGCCGTCCAGAGGAAGTCTTTCGGGCGTTTCAACATCTTGAAGAAACGTTGGCAGCGTTCGGCCGATTTTGCCACAAATCATCCGAGCGCGGCGACCCTCCCAGCGAGCTCCCGAACCTCCTTCACTTTGGTCGGAGGGGACATATCTTGGATGGCCTTGATTTTGTCCGGGTTGGCTTCGATCCCCCGCTGGTTGACAATGAAACCGAGGAACCTCCCGGCCGAAGCGCCAAAGGCGCACTTCGCTGGGTTCAGCTTCATGTGAAACTTCCGCAAGGTGGCGAAAGTCTCCTCCAGATCCGCGATGTGCTGGTCTGCATGGCGGCTCTTCACCAGCATATCGTCCACGTACACCTCCATGTTCCGGCCGATTTGCTCTTTGAAGATTTTGTTGACGAGGCGTTGGTAAGTGGCGCCAGCATTCTTCAGACCGAAGGGCATTACCTTGTAACAGTACAGCCCCCGGTCTGTTATAAAGGCAGTTTTCTCCTCGTCCTGTGGAGCCATCATTATCTGGTTGTAGCCGGAGAAGGCGTCCATGAAAGACAGCAGCTGATATCCGGAAGTCACGTCGACCAGTTGGTCTATCCGCGGAAGCGGAAAGCTATCCTTGGGGCATGCCTTGTTCAGGTCGGTGTAGTCGACGCACATCCTCCACTTTCCGCTCGCCTTCCGGACAAGTACGACATTTGCCAGCCATTCGGGGTAGCTGACCTCCCTTATGAATCCTGCCTCCAAGAGTTTGTCTACCTCCTGGTCGACCACTCGGATCCGATCCGGGGCACAGTGTCTCTTCTTCTGTTTTACCGGTCGGTGGGTCGGGTCGACGTTGAGGGCGTGAGAAATGACCTCCGAGTCAATCCCAGGTACATCGGCCGCCGACCAGGCAAACACATCGACATTGGCTCGGAGGAATTCCACCAACCGGGCCCGAGCTCCCAGGTCGAGATTGGCGCCGACCCGGATCGTCCTGTCCGGGCGACCTTCCTCGAGGGGAACTTCGATCACACCCTCGGCCGGCTCCCCGTGCCGCAAGGCCACCTCGTCTCTGGCGTCGAGGGACTCGACGCTTAAGGCTTCTACGGGCTTCTTCCCTTTGAGAGTTGCTAGGAAACATTGCCTTGCGGTCGGTTGGTCACCTCGGACCTCTCCAATCCCGGCCGCCGTGGGGAACCGCATGAGCAAGTGGTACGTAGAGACCACCGCGCGAAGGGCGTTCAGTCCGGGTCGTCCGAGGATAGCGTTGTAGGCCGAGGGAACACGGACGACCAAGAACCCGAGCCGCACCGTGGCTTCTGCGGGTGCAACGCCCGCAGTCACAGGCAGCTCAACGACACCTTCGGCCGAGATAGCGTCACCAGTGAATCCTATGAGGGGGGTGGATGTTTTGTGCAACAATTGTCTGGACAAGCTCATCTTTTGGAAGGCCTCGTAAAACAAAATATCAACTGAGCTTCCACTATCCACAAGAACACGCCTTACATCATAGTTTGCCATAGTGAGGGAGATCACCATGGCGTCATCGTGGGGGTCTGAACCCCCTTTACATCTTCATCACAAAAAGTGATTACATTACCGACCCTCTGCCTCTTCGCGACGGCTGTCCCTGACGCTTCAGTCGAGCCCCCTGCGTTCCTCTCGGGCCGGGGGCAGCCCCCAGTGATAGTGTGGATCACGCCCGCGACGGGTCGATTCTGCTCCCGAGGCTCCTGAGGGGCCGGATCGGCCGGACGCGGGTCTGCGGGGGGACGTCGGTCGTTCACATATCGACCGAGACGCCCTCGGCGGATGAGAGCCTCGATCTCGTCCCGAAGCTGGAAGCAGTCTTCGGTGTCGTGGCCGTGGTCCCGGTGGTACTCACAGTACGCCCGAGAGGGCCTCCTCCCAGGAATCTTCTTCATCTGTCTCGGGACCGGGAGGTCCTCCCGCCCCTTGATTTCCATGAGGATCTGGGCCCGGGGAGTCAGGAGAGGAGTGTACCGGTTGAAACGTCGGGGCGGAGAACGAGGGCGTAGGGCGCCGTGGTTCCTCGCTGGCGACAGGCTCCTGCACCGACGTTGAGGCGTCGGGCTCCTCCTCTGGCGTGCCTCTTTTCGCCTTTTCTTCCCGAGCTTTGGAGGGATCTCGGCGGCCTCCTTGCTCCGGTGGGCGGCCGCCTCCTCGGCGTCCGCATACTGGTTCGCCCGGGACAACAGCTCCGGGAAGCTCCGCGGCAGGTGTTTGTCCAGGGAGAAGGTGAGTCTGCCCTTTCGGAAGCCACGCTTCAGGGCTGAAAGAGCCACTTCCTGGCTCAGGTTCCAGACTTCCAGCGTAGCCTTGTTGAAGCGGGTAAGATAATCCCGCAAACTTTCTCCCTCGTTTTGCCGGACATCAAAGAGGGAGTCGGAGACCAGTCGCCGCCGGCTACTGACGGCGAAATGGGTGATGAAGAGGCGAGTAAACTGGTCGAAGGACTGGATTGAGTTAGCCTCCAAGCCGGCGAACCACGCCCTTGCCGGGCCACGGAGGGTCGCCGGGAAGGCCTTGCAGAGGAGAGGATCTGATGCTCCGTGGAGGAGCATAAGGGTCCTGAAACTCTCGACGTGATCCCGCGGGTCCGCCGCCCCGTCATAGGGCTCGATCGCCGGCATTTTAAACCCCGGCGGATTCGGGGTCCGCAGGATCCTCGAGGCAAGCGCCGGCTGGGAGGAGATCTCCAAGTCGGCGAAGGAATCTTTGGAGTGGCCCTTCAGGACCTGGAGTTGTCGGTGGAGATCGTCCACCCGCCGGTCCAGGGAGCGCGACCGATGGGTGGGAGACAAGGAGCACCGAGAGGGGGACCGACTGGAGCGCGGGTTCCTTGAGGACTGGGGGGTCTGGGAACGCGCCCGGGCCCGCCTCTCGTACCCCGCGCAGCTCCGATGGGAAGGTCCCGGCAGAATGGACCGTGCTCGAGAATCTTCCTCGCGCCGGCGCTCCTCCCCATGGGAGAGGAAGGAGCGCGGGTTGAGGAGGACAGGTGAGCGCTCAGGGAGCGGCGGCTCCTGGGCCCGCTGCGGCGCCCGAGACATCACACCCTGCAGGTTCTGCACTGCCTCCGCGAGGGCGCGAACCTGCTGGGCTAACTGGTCGAACTGAGCGGCTTCGACCATCTGAATGGGGGGTGGAACGGTGGAGTGTTGCTGAGAATGTGTTGGAGACGCAGCGGCCTCCCGGCCAGAGGCGCGAGAGGCCCCGCGACCGGAGGCATTGGAAGCTCCACGACCACCTCGCCGTGCCATTACGATCGCTCTGAGATTCGGGCCCCTCCTTCTAGCGCCAAATGTTGCTGGTGGTCCAAACCGAGAACGATTGGCACAGCGGTGTGAACGGGGTTCCGTTTGGGTTGCCTTGGTTGGTGTTGATTGCGCTCCACTTTCCACCGGGAAACCTGCAAGCAAGCCTCGCACCACCACTGGGGTAGTGGGGGCCCTCCGACGATCAAGTCAGAGGAGATTGGAGGAGAAGGAAAGATAATAGTAGCAAGTAGGAGAATGCTCTGGAAGTTCTTGCTTACCCCCCCTTCTCCCCCCAGCCGCATATATACCAGGCTGGGGGATCTTTCAGGGGGGTTCGTCATCGTGGGGCACGATGGAGCTGCCACTGACACGGCCGTTACAGGGCGTCGTGGGGCAGCGCTGGGTACGGCCGCGACAGGGCGTAGTGGAGCTCCGCCTTGTACGGCTGTTACAGGGGATCGTGGAGCAGCGCCAGATACAACCGTTGCAGGGAGTAGTGGAGCAGGAGGTTGCGGCGTGCCTCTGGGGAATAGCCTGTCGTTGTCGAGAGATGTCCGACTCGGGGTCGGGCTGCGGAGACGAAGATGTCCGACTCGGGGTCGGATTGCTGGATCAAGGGGCAGCCGACTCGGGGTCGGGCTGCGGAGACGAAGATGTCCGACTCGGGTCGGATTGCTGGATCAAGGGGCTGCCGTAGTCTTCCTGGGCGCGCGTGCCGGTCACGTGGGGCATGGTGGCTAAGTTCCTCCGTAACAATATATATATGTATATACATATATATATATATATACATATACATATGTATTTATATATGTATATGTGTGTGTATATATATATATATGTATATGTGCGTGTGCATATACATATACGCATATATATACATATACATATATATATATATATACACATATATATACATATACATATCTATATATATACACATATATATACATATATATATATGTATAGATTAAAATTTTAAAAAATAGCAGTTAGGTAGAAATAAATAAAACTTATGATTATTTAATATCTTGTCTCTCTTGGCTTCTATGCTTGAGCTGGATAATAAGAAAGAGAAGATTAAAAAAAATAATGATAATGAAATATTTTTATCTAAAGTTGCTTTACCTTTTGCATAATTATTTTTTTTGCTGCTAAGGCGGATGGATCATACCAAACTTGTACGGATGCACCCAATAAAATCAAAAATAAAATACCTCAGAGTACCGAGGGCAACTCATACATGATCTTTTTGGAGTAGGTCTGCGCATATTATTAAAAATATGATTGATTTTTACTATATATTTTTTCAATAAAAATTTAGGGTAAGAAATTATTGCCGAGGATGTTTCTGCAGGTGTCTTCTTACAAAAAAAAAAAGTTCAGTACTCACATGTTTTTTTTTTGGAGTTGATAGGACAGATTGGAAAAATTTGCCGAAAAAGGGCCAATACGAGAACTTTGGCATAAATTGGCTAATTGCGGCTCATCCGATTGAATAATTTTTGTCATCTTGAAATTGACATTGTTAGTGCTAAATTTTGTCAACAATATTACAAATTTTCTAAATAATAGAAGGAAGAGCGAATCTATTGGATCTTACATCTGTTGTAAGATTCAGAGCTGGAACACCAATTAGTTGTTGAGCCAATGTACCGAATATAATAAAGTTTGCAACACCAATTTCATCCATAATGATTACATTCAATTGGTACCTTCAAAACCTTTGAAAGATAATTGTTACTTTAATTTGATACCATGAGTATAATTTTTTTTGACAAAAAAGAGGCAAAGAAGAGAAAATGCTATAATTTTACCATGGCATTAGAGGCTAATCATTTTTCCCGCATTAGCTACACCAAAAATTATCACTATTAATTTTCGCTGCACTTCAATGGCTATAGCTTTTTAAAGTTGCTTTACACATAAATTTTATCTCCTATGAAAAATGTTCTTTAAAATGCACGTTTTTTTTAGAAAGTTATTGTTACAACACGATAACACCGAAATCAAATTACCTGATATTCAAAATATTAATCACTATTGTAATAGCAAGAAAGATGATGCTAGAGAATAATGATGAAAACCATATTTATTTTTTTTTATCATACATGAAATTCATTCGGATTTAATTTCAGCAAATCTTTAATTTTTTTTTCTATTGGTGGTTGCTTCTTGCTAAGGATCCAGAATAATTTATTGTTCCTATACTGTAAATGTAATCGAACTCATCGATGTTTGCAGATTGTGCATTAATTTGTGTGTATGCTCGGATGATAATATATAATGTCATTATCAGCTGAATTTGATTAACAAATATTTTGAACAGTGACCTGTCTGGGTACTCAACAATTTCTCCAATTTGTACGTCCATATAATACTTTGATGTAGAGGATATAGATAAACATGGTTTCCCTAAATTTTTTAAAAAGATTGCATTTTGTAAGAAAGTAAATATGTAGGATAAATAATTTTTTTGGAAATAATAGAAGAAAATTGCATCTATATGTGTTAATGATCATGCTAACAAAAATGATTATAACTAAATTTTTTCTTCTTATAAATAATATTTTTATTAAAATCCTCAGTCAATTTGCCCCAAAGTGTGACTGATAACTTTTGCATAAGTTTAGTCAAACTATATGTTTTGAAATATTACGGTAGTGCAAAGTAAGAGCAAATTAGCAAAAAACATGTTTTAGATCTTATCTTGTTAAACCTAATCAACAAACGATATAAATTAATCCTTCTTTATTGTTGTCCAAGTAGGTCGCTTGGCTCCATACACCCCCGAAGGAAGATAGACTTAAAGTTAGCAATCTATTTGGCAATCCTTATTGTGATCGGACTATGAGCCATTATAAGGTTTGAGAGTCTAATGATCATAGAGAATAATATACCTCTCTCTCTCTCTCTCTCTCTCTCTCTCTCTCTCTCACCACACACACACACACACACACACACCCCTTCCCTACCCTTCAGTATAGGGCTCTAGTTTGAAAGTGGCTTACGCACATCAAGTTTCTCGTGTAATTAAATTCATCATTGATCTCGAAGATGTCATCATACCTCTGAGGACACCTTGGAGCTTTAAGCTATAGTCGAGCCACCTTTATCGTTCCTCTCCATTGCTTCCCCATTTCCAACCTTGGAATTGAGCCTTTTAGGATCAAATTTGGTAAATAACAACATCTTAGGCCTTGTTGAATCTTAGTTACCAAGCTTAATGAGGTTATATTAGAGTTATATTTTTTAAGACAACGAAAAAAGGAAAAAAATTGAGAAAATGGTTTTGAGCTCATCATTTGGGCCTATTTTCATGCCAATTTGGTACCAAATGGATGGCATTGCTCGGTGCTTGTTAGCTGGACTAGCAGTAGTTATCCAAGCCCTAGTTCTTCCTCTTTTCTTCCAACATCTCTTCTCTTTTCTTTTCTCTTCTCCAAAATCCATTCTTTTCCTTTTTCTTCCTCACTATGGAAAAATGTTAAGCACTATTGGCACCCATCAACACATCTTCATCAGAAGCGTATGAAGACCGGATTGTTGAGTCGATGGCATCAATATTCAGTAACATGGCGGCCATGGGCATGTGATGGTCATAAAGATGGCTTTAAGCATTGACCAAAACAAGGGTGTTCATGCAAAAACAAGAGAGATTTGAAGGATGCATGTATACAAATAATGGTTTTCAAAAAAATAAAAATATGTAACAAATCATATTTACAAAATATATATATATATATTAAGTGTTAAAAATGGGAATAGAATTTTAATTTGGTTTAGATCCGGGTTTGGATCTATCATCCCCTATAACTTGAGTATGGATGCCGACCTCAGCCTGGCCCGTGACCCGTAACTTTGTTGGAAAGCATCCCTGAAACTATGAGGGCTCCCCTGGTTTTTATCATTACTTTAAGTCTCGTGCCGTCGCGGATTATGCCAAGAAACCATTCTACTTCTTTTAAACCAGGGAACCCCCGGACCTTCGATCCCCTTTAACCGAGAAGAATCTCCTGAGATCGATCCATGGAGGCAGAGCAAGCCAAGGTCTTCTCTCCCCTTCTTCATCTCTCTCGAATCAATCGTTCTTTCTTGAACCTTGAGATCGATCTATTGTTTTCTAGATTCTACTTCGACGTTTTTCTGAGTTTGGCTTTGAAATCACGCGTTCTTCACTTGTATTTATGAGTTATAGGGTAGAGAAACGAGCTACGGTTGTGCTGCTGCTAAAATCTAGAAGAATCGACAGATTGATGGGAATCTTTAGGGTAATTTTTGCTTACTTTCTGGATAGACATTATTTGATTTTAACTTAGTTTCTGGCTGAAGATATTCATGTTAGAAGGAAGGTGGGCTGAGCAATCAAATTGAGCCCATAGTCTGCTGCTGCTGCTAGTTTATGATAACAAATAACCCCTGCATAGAGAACTTGATGATATCTTGGTGGAATGCAAGCAAGGATCTCTGTTCAATTTTTCTTCCGGTGGGCATGTTGGCCCCCGTCCCAGTTTTTCTTCGCCCAGTCATATAAAAATCATTTTTTTACTTCCCATATACATTTCGAAGCCTCCACGTTGACTCAGAAGTTTTAAACCGGCTCGTGTTTGCTCTTAGGAGTGTTAATTTGATAATTCATCAAATGCAAACAGGGCAATCTTATGTCACTTTTTAACTTTTCCCATTGGTAAAGCCTCTGTCAGACATTTGCATTTAATTATTTTGAAATGTTTTATTGTGGATGTCCTGTGCAATCGGTGGTATTACTCATGGTTCTCTTGATTCTTTGAGAATATCTAATGATTTGTAACTTCCTATTGATTGCTTTCAGGCCAAACTTTTGGCTGTGGCAGAAGAACTTGGTCATGAGATACGCATATTCACAAACTCAGCAAATTCTGCAGCATCGAAAGAATATCTGCTTCTTCAAGTGGTATCTACCTTTTTTAGTATCATATTCAAAACCTTGATATAGTGTTTGTTCCAGTTTTTCCCCAGATAGAGTCATATCTGATTTGAAAGAATCAAAACTATCTTGTGCATTTTGGAGCCGGTTGAATTGTTTTTGATCATGTCTGTGGGAATATGTTTTCAACTGTTTTTCATTTTATTATAAGGGATATCATATTATTAACAATTTTAAGAATTGCACCTTTACATTGTGTGCATGATATTAACTATGATTGCCTGTGCAGAGGAACCGGACCATTTTATGATCTTACTCCTGGAAGATTATTATCGAATCATGTCAGACAGAATGACGAGGTAATGTTGACACTGAAAGGTTACTTTGGCTGTAATTTGGCGCTAGATTTCTACTCTAAGCAGTAGTTTTGAAAGTTTTCATAATCTACTGAATTTGGCTTGTCTTTATGGATTAGAACATGATTGCTACAAATCCATAATTTTTCTTAGGACTCTTTAGCACTATCTCTGTACTGCTTGCATATTGGAAATCAATTTTGTTTTTGCTCATTTAGTCTACCATCTTCAATATATGGTGTTCATGGTAAAAAAAACTTTGAAACAGGCCCAATCCCAAATTTCTAAAAGACCCGTAAAATGCGGGAAGCAGAGGCAGCAGCCCGCAGGGCAAGGATCACTAAGGTACTTGTCCATACAAGGACTTGATAAAAGATGAGTATCCCAATTATATTTCTTCTTTCTTTCTTTGTCAATTAACACTAGCTCTATACTGCCTAACTTTTGTTCATATTTTCCTGAAATTTATATTGCTTCTCCAGCTCATTTCTGCATGTTGCCTTTTGTTTCCCAGGATTTTGTATCTCTTAAAACATAAATACACCCTTATTAATAAAAAGGGCTAGCTTTATAAATGGGCATCCTCGTCAACATAATCATGCACTGGAAATCGAGACTTTGTATTCAAGATGATTTCAGATGGTTTAGCCCCTTGAATAATGAGTCTTGTTAAAGAAAAGTGCTGGTGGACTGAAGTATTCGATATGGAATATCAAGTTTATATAACAACTTTAATTGCTCGGTATGAGGATGAAAAATGAACAAAGGGACCTTTGGAGCCAAATGCCAGGTGAATATTTTTAGTGAAGTTGCTCAATCCTACTTATTGGAGAAGTGAAACAGCATGACTGATTTAATAGAACATAACAACAAAAGGAGAATGAATTTTAAGAATACGATCACAGAACAGTTGTGAACTCTGAGGAAGATTTCATTTGAATCAAAAGTCTTTGAATATGTCTTATATTTATGAAGCTACTTATTTTCTATCTTCATACTCATTGTAGATTGTCAGAAACTAAATTTGAGATGGAGAACAATTAAAGAGGAAGTGTTTTGAATGGAGATCAATGTCTTTAGCATCAATAGATACCGCAACAATCACCCCCACTCTACATGCCTTCGGGACTTCTGAATGATTTTGAAGCATGGAGCAAAGCTATCTAAATCAATTACTAGGTTTGCATACAGCCTTCGTTATGCCTCATGTGAACTTGAAATTTGTTGCGATTCATATAAAAATGCATCAGAATCGAGTTTTGCTATTTCTAGATGGCAGTAACAAACAACTCTCTGTAGATTAATTTTATGAGATGGGGATTATTGAAATAAGTGAATCACTAGGGCTAATATGTTGTTCCACTTGATAATGAGGAGGCGTATAAATTGTGCTTTTAGAAATTTTTTACAAGAAAAGTTTTCCACTATTTGTAAGTGTATCTTTTCTATATATCCTCTCAAAAATGCTTATTTGCATGTTTGTTGCTTGAAAACTCGAAATTCCATTTATATCACAAAATGACGAAAAACATGCAAATTTGCACTTCTAGTTAACTTGTGTGCAGTTCTACTTAACTTCAATGCATGATGGTTCGAAACTTAATGGTAAGTGGCTATTTGACTATTTTACCCTTCAATAATTAGAGAGTTTTTCCCCTACTAATGATGTCAATATAGGCTATAAGAAATATGATGCCGCCTTTGGCCCCCGCTTTACTTGCAGACTCCACTAGACACCTTCAACATTAGCAGCCTTCAATCGACACTTGCAACATTGGGGGCCCTTTGTGTGATTGAGCTTGATTTTGACTTGGCTGGCTACTCCGACTCCCTTTCTCCCTCAGTCGGGCCTCTCTTTCGTTGAGTCCCCTCAACCTTGCCAGCAACTGCCTTGCCGGCCTTGCACCCCCGACCATTCCCTACCGGTCTCGCCCATGTCTCCATCATCATCCTCTCTCACGATGCCTCCTCCAATGAGATCCCCATCCTTGCCCTTTGCCTCTGCCCTCAAGGAACTCTATAACAACTTCCTCTTCGACCTGAGCTCACCATGCTCCACAGCGTTCCTTGCTCCAGTGGTCGGAGCTCCAATTGAACAACCTCACTAGCAAGATCTTAGGTCTAGGACCCTTCCGAAATCTCTACTTCTTCAGTGCTAGTGATGAGAACCTCTCTGATGGGCTCTTGGTTGAAAAATTGCCAGCATAAATGGTGAAGATCTTGCTAGAGCAATCATTTGGAGGGCTATGTCTTGGTGGTGGTGGTGGTGTTGGTGCTCCAGGAGATGGATCTTAGCCACAAGGCACTGTGGGGTCAGTGATGAGGTCTGCATTTGAGCACACCTATTGCTGGAGCAGCTAAGCCTAGCCTACAATGATTCGAGTTGGTTCAACATCTAGGGGATAGCAGTCTGGAAAGCTAGCTCTTCGTGCTGGACTGACCACAACCAATTTGGTTAAATAGTTTTTTCCCCACTTATCTAGTGATGTGGATTGTATAGAAGTCATGTTGCACCAATAATTATGTTTTAGACCATGTTAATTAACTAAATAGATCATATGCTAATGCAAGGCAGATTTGCAAATTTGGACCATTTGGCAGATTTCCTTCTAGATGGTGGACTTGGTTTGCCAATGTGTAATTTATGATTTTTCAAATTAATTTTCTTTCTATTTATGTTTGTGTAGGCTGTAATTAGGGTTCGCTTCCCTGATAATTACATTCTTGAGGCAAAGTTTCAGCCATCGGAGAAAATTGAAAGCTTGATGCATCTTCTCATGAAAGTTGTTGCTCGACCAGACCTGCCATTCTATTTATGTAAGCACTATCTGATTTAGTTACATAGATAAACAAATGTAAAACAATTTGTCATTGTATGAGACATATTCAATGTCAGTATATTTTTTTTCCTCATTCGTGAATAATCACTAAAATTTTCTTTATGATATTTTAATACTCTTTCATATTGAAGTGAAATTCATTTGTATTTATAAAATTTTAGGTTATTACCTTGAAATAGATACTGAACTTTGCAAGTATATGATGTAATAAGATTTTTTCATATTTATCCATTGAAAAAAATAAAGGAACTAAAATCCTTAATTTGAAACGAAGCCCGCATGGTGGGCCATATGGCTGTTTTTTTGCCTCTTTCTCAAAAATTAATGCCGAGTTATTCTTTATAATATACTGAATCCTCCTCATGAACTTTTGTTACTTTTGATTATTCGTTGATGACTTACTAAAGATTGTTGAGCAATATCAATACGAGCTCAATGTGAAGTTAGTCTAGTAGGTTTACTGAATCTTTTTCATTTTCCTTTTAAACATGCAGAATCATTCACTTGCTTTTTGTAAGATACATTTTCTAGTTCCTCTAAAGCATTTTTAGTCATTCACCTAAAATGTAAATTCTCAGGTTCTACGTTCTTGTCTTTGACAACTATTACGAAAAGCTAGATACATGAATAACTAATATAAAGAAAAATCTTTTTCTTTTTATCAA